>NW_026915987.1:1385770-2078656 GCF_034315485.1 Pezoporus occidentalis
CAAGCAGGTAGCAAATACCTTACCCCAGCTGCCTATCAACCCTGAATTAGAGCACCCACCTTTAAGGAAATGAGTTCACTGCCTGGGCCTATACAACAAGTGGCTTTTCATCCTTAACTGCTAAGGAGGACACCAGTTAACACTAAATGTAGTAGTGGCTTTTGCTATGTAAGTAGGGGTCCAAGTAAGAACCAAAGTGAAACTGCATCAGGATCTGACCTGACCATTCAGCTCAGACCACTGAACTGCTGCCAGGGGCCTATCACTGTGACTCATTACCAGTCTCTGCCAGATGTGAACCAATGGCTGCAATACCCAGGTGCAGTCATGTCCCCGTAATAGTCTTCCCCCCTCCTCAGAAAGGTTCCCTGTCATTAGCTGTCCCTCCTTCCACAGTCTCTGCCTGAAAGAGGAAATCTGTGCCAGTCTCTGCCTTTGCTTTGATGCAGTGTCCTGTTAATGACAAATCCCAATACAAGCGTTTTTTAGGCTGCAAGCAACAGCTTGTCTGGAGTGTTTCAGAGCTGCCAGATATGAAGTATGGATGGGATGGAGTCCAAACACATGGGTCAAATCACTGAGAAGGAGCTGCGAGTGCCTTACCTACATCTAGGTGGTCTGAGACAAAATTAGTCAAAGTCAGAGCTCAGACACCATTGCTGGTACCTACCTTCACTATGTCTCTCAACACTAAATGATCAAGCTCAACGTACACATATATGTTGTATATTTACTAGCAGAATCTTAACTACCATTAGAAAGCAATCCCAGGCTCAGGCTCCAGGTAAAGGAGCTTCCCACTTTTCACAGGTGTAGAAATCCAGAGCACATCTTACAGAAAGCAATCCCTTCTCCCCCAAATAGCCATGGATCTCTGCTGGAGGGCTTGAGGCAGCCCCTTCCACACACATGTCCCCCAAAGTAGGACCCATCCCAAATCATCCCAGCAAGAAATCACTGTGCCTGAGCAAAGGACCAGTTTCCTCCCTGACTGCTCTTCTGCAGTCTGTTCCCATTCCCACTCCTTTCCTTCACAGCCTGCCAGAGCAAACAGCAAACATTCAGTCTAGCACTAGTCACGGCTAAGAAAAGGTCACCAAAGCCTAAATCACACTCAGAGGTTATCCCTAAGGAAATGAAGGGGAATAGGGCACAGTGGCACTGTGGCACTGTGGCTGCAGGCTACAGTTTAAATAGGACAGAAAGATAGGAGAAAAGCTAGGATCTTCCCCTGAGGCCCCTATCACGGGGTAAATTAATGAGAAGACACAAAGACTGGAGATTAGCATTTGGGCAATTGAAAGAGGAGAGATTGTAGGTCTGGAAGGAGACAACAGAGAGTGTATAAAACCTTTAATCTGGCAGATAGCTGCTGTCGGGGATACATGTTCCAACCTGCTCCACGACGTTGTAGATCATGTTAGCTTTTGTGCTGGCTTAATTGGAGCTTTGCAGTTGCCCTTGGTCACTGCTAATTGCCTTAACTGAAATGGCGTGCATCTGCGCAAGCAGGAATAAAAGCCTGGGTGGGTTTGAGAGGGAATACATCCTCAGTGTTCCTAGCCATTGGCCAGTGAGTTGGGGCTGAATTAGGTGACTGCATCACCTGCCTGCTGTGCTTTGGAAAAGCTGGTTGGATTTATTGCTAGCTTACAAAAACCTGGCTTTAGACTGCGCTGATTGCACTCGGTTATTTAAAGGAAGGGGAGAACAGAAAGCAAAAGGAGCAGTTGCCTGGGTTTGTAGCATTCAGCCTGCTGGGGTGGGATCTCTATCTGCAGCCCCTCTCCCGACACTCAGCATGTCTTTGTGTGTGCACCAAAGTGAATCAGACCAGGAGCCCCAGCTTTATGCATGGATTTTCTCCAGGCTGAAGGTGATGAAATGGGTACTGGGAGCCTTAGAAATACTCTAGGACACGTTTGAGTGGAGGAGGAGACGGAAACTCATCTGTCTTCCCCAGCTCTGAGCACACGTGATCTCATCACAAAATTGAACACATAACTCAGTGCACCTCTGTACCCAAACTGTTATTGCAGAGTATGGAAATAGGCCTCAGCACAGTGACAGGAGTCTCTCCTCCCTAGCAAGTGCCTTTTGCTGTAACCGTTTGTCTATAATGGCACAAATTCCCCCCCTGAAAGTGGAGTCCATCACTCCACCACCTCGCTGAAGGTCCTCATCTCTAAGCAGGCACAGGAAAGCTGTGTTTTGAGTCAAAGAAGTCCCAGACTTCCCATAAGAAGCCCAAGCAAATGATGGGACTTAAACATCTCCATACATGTCATTCCCAGGCTGGCTTCTAAGCTCTTTTGTTCTTCTTCATTTCACAGGGAGACAAGGTGCTGACCCAGAGCCACGGACTCTGCTTGTGGCAGTAACCTAGGAGCTGGGCTGGACTAAATCCTTTAGTTTCATCTGGGCCTATAATTCTCCATCATTGCAAGGGCCTGGAAGCTTGAACAGATTTTGGCATAAGGAAGCTTTGGCAGCCCACGAAGATGTATCACTTGAAGTTAATTTATAAGGACTTGGACAGGGAGAGAGTTCATTTAATTGAAAGATGTAATTATCAGGTGTTGGAGGCAAAGGGGCTCATTAATTTCTGAGACATGCTGTTGACTGAGCTGTCTTCATTTTTATTTTCCACTCCATATCAAGGCTGAATCTACATGTTGGGATTGAAGACCCAGGATCACTGTTAGCCTTGTTTGGTATATTTTCCACAGGACAGAGGATTTTCTTCAGCCCAACAGTAAGTGCAAAGTGTGTGGTCCTGCCCTGCGTTGTGTGACAGCAAGAGCTCCCGTGGGGATCTTGGCATGATTCCATAAAGGCCTGGGCCCAGAGGACTCACAGACCTGGTAACAGCGTAGACTGGCCTAAGGTGGAAGGTGATGGATTACACAGGCCACATCCCACGATGGAAAGGAAGCTATGAACTTCCTTAGTACATCTCTTGTTCCTTTAGCTTTAAGGCTTATAATCAGCCCTGAAACGAAGAGGACCATGGTGCTTAGAGGATACAAGAGCTCCTACAGGAAGGAATCCCATAAGGGACCAGGGAGAGGCTGTGATTGCAGGCTAGCTGTGTCCTTTGCCAAAAAAATCCACCTCACAGCCCTCTCCATCTGGATTTGCACATCTATCCTATTATTCCTCTCTCCTCACCTCTGCCCCATCCAAAACTAAAACTACCCTGCTCTCACCCTCCTCACATTGATATTCCCTCCAGCTTGCCAGTCTGCACTTAGATTTATGATTTATTTAGAATTGGATTACACCAAGGCTCAAGGCCACTACTCCCTAATCTGTCACCGTCCCCACCATGGCCATACACGAACATTTCTTTTAGCTGCATCAGCATCTCTGGCTCCCGAAGAAGGACGCCTATTGTTAATTGCTATAGCAACCACAAGTCAGGGTTTGGGCTTTTTTCCCTTTTCCCTGGCATTGTCAAGTGATAGATATTTATAACTTAATATAACAGTGTCATGTCTAAGTTATGCTGTTGAAATGCATCACAGCCGAAGTTGTTCTGTTATTTGTTTTTGTGCTGAATAGCAGCAAGTGCTTTAAGTTATTGTCCTTGCACACCCATAAAAAGGGAAAAGAAAGGATGTATAATTGTTGCTCATATTTATAGCGATTGGATGCAGAGTGCCAGGGTGCAAGGAAGCCTGAATTCAGCAGTGTCACCCAAAATGATACCGAGGACCACGTTCCCTTCAAATACGCTGATGGTGGATATGTATTTGAATTGGGAAATGAAGGTTTTGGGCTTGGATGAACGAACTCATTATGCTAGGGATATTTTTGGCCCCAGCTGGATAAACTCTGATGAGCTAAGATATGAACACGCTCAAAAATGTGGAACCAACACAAAAATAATGAGTAAGCCCTTTGAAATCACCAAGCACAAGTGCAATCCATCTTTAATGCACCATAACACACATGCAAAGCGTTTGCACTCTTTCTAAGCCTTTTCTTACTGTTTCCTAGGCAGGACCACGTGGAGATCTATTGCTCTCCAAAATTCCCCTGAGGAATCGTGGTGCTATGACCACACACCTATTACCTATTGAGACAACTCTGAGAGGACAGGGTAGGAAATCATCAGCACAGGATCAAGTGGGATGGAGAGAAGACAAAGCGAAAGATCTCCTGATGTGAGGACTGGAAGAAGGGCAGGCTGTGAAAAGCAATCTGTGGCAAAACAAAGCTGAAATCAACATAGATCAAGTGGTATGAGAGGATAGAGGCTTAGAAGAGGGACCTATATGGGCTGGGCTGTAGAATATCCAAGTTGCTTGTGAGGGAAGCTCTGTCCTCAGATGCAGCAGCATTGTGCTAAAGGGAGAACTAGAAATCAATGAGGGCCAGAGAGAAGCTGAGACCTCTTCAAGGGCATTAGATAGACTAAAAACCACGTAGAGACACAGAGGAGATTCAGAGAAAAGGAGTGGGAAGAATGGGTAAGCTTCCTCTTGAGAGCTGGGAATAGGCTTGGAGGTAACAAGGCTTACCAAGGGACAGTGCTGCATCAACTATGGAGAGCATCAGGATGGAAACCTGGGAGCCTCCTAACAAGAAATGCAACCAACCCTCTCTTTCACCTCTCTATGTCTAGGATCACCTATTCATGCCTCAACATCCCATGGTCCCATAGCACGGTGACATGGAATAATGTGAGGACCTGTCCCAAAGTAAAGGAGAGATTCCTCCTCCTGGACCCATTTGCTCTTCTCTTAACACTGCTCATAGCATGAGCCCTCTCACTGCATTACCCTGGAGGAGACCCCAGATAGACTGTGCTCATCTTCTGCTCCAGAATGCATTTTCCCTCATTCTTGCAGACTACTTTTATTGCTTGGCTTCTTTAACACAGTCTTCCCCAGTCTGTTGTGGTGTTGAATATATTTTGGCAGATCAGGTCACCATCCTTACACTGAAGGGGAAAAAGCCCCAGCTCAGTTGCTCCCTATAGCTGCTGGCTGGACTGGGGACTGCCTAAGAAATGGCTCATGGAGCTGGAGTGGAATGAGGTAGGGGGAGGTAGGGCATTCTCTTAAAACAGCTTTAAAACCCATCAGTGATTTGATTTGCTTTCTGAGAATGGTTCAGCTCAACAAACAATTGCAAGCTACACAGTCGCAAGGTAAAATGGAAAGCCCATGGGCATTAATTATATATATAGATATTAAAAAAGAAGCTACTGCTTAATTATTGTTTGCAAATCTCGGTATTTAAATTGACTTATTTGCAAATGTCTGTTTAGAAATTGACTTTGTAATTATAAAGTCAGTGCAGGCATATCACAGGCCCTGGAGGGGTCTCTAACGAGGAATGATAATGTACCAGGCAAAGTGAACTATCCTGAGCTGCATTTTAATAACCAAGAGGTGCTTGGAAGGGGGAGCGGAGGGTCCACGAGAAATCCCAAAGCCAACAAAAGGAGAAGCAGGAGGCAGAGGATGGAGCGAGCTGGCTCCACAAAACAGAGGGCTAACATGTTTGAGAAAGGGCTTCAGGGGAAACGCATCTCTTCCTGAAGCCCCTGCAACAGGAGTGAGCTGGCAGCATCCTCGGCTTCAGCTCTTGAATGAGAATGAGGCAGTCTGCTGGCAGCAAGCTGCCGGCTGCTGCAAAGCTGTAGCTGCCTACCAGAGGGAAAGACATCATCCAGCACGTACCCAGCCATCCCTGCTCAGTGAGCACTCCCTGCAGGCAATGGTACAGACTCATGTTGACTACCCATGAACCCCCTCATAGGCACGTCTGCATGCAGGGCTGAGGGCAGCTCACACTGCCCATTCTCCAAGATATTAGTAAGAAAGGTGGTTTCCAAACCTAAAACACCTTTCCTGGACCTGAAGCCATGCTCATCAGGCACTATAGTTGGGGATCATCTACAACAGGGTGTGGAGAGCGTGTCCATGCGCCTGTGCTCTGCCATATGCTCACCATTAGGTGATGTTTACTGGGATACAAGGTTTTCTGGGGGAAGAGTCGCCTGTTTCACAAGAGCACAAATCCTTTCCAGTCCCACAGCATGTGCAATAACTCTCACGATTTAACTTCAACACTTATATCCAAGAGGTATAAGTACATCAAGGGTGAAACAAGAACTCTTCCATCACCTTTTTTTCTCTATCATCTCTGACAACAGCGCTGCTAGGTCTCCAGCTCTAGTGGTCCAGGGGATTTCTTCTTTACGGACCATCACTACTAGCTTTAAAAGCAGCCCCTGGCCTGTGATTTCTCACATAGTTCATTAAGCAAGAGGGAGCAAAGCCTGACTGCTAAGCGGCACATTAGAAAGATCAACAGCTGGCAGGGTGCAAATGTAACAACAAAAAATACCATAAGCAAAAGCTCTGGGTTTTTGACTCATCTGCTATGCAGAGTCATGTTATCCCTTATTCGTGAGCATTCAGATGGTGCCAGTATATTCATGAGAATGTGGCAGCTGAAGACAAGGTCTGAAAGTTAAATAGGAGCCAGCATCCTACCGGAGCAGAACAATATTACTCTTTGGAGTGAAATTATGAGTGAAAGTGTGGTCCTTGTGAAATCAAAGGCAAACACCCAAACACGGTTTTTCTTTCCTCACCATGAAGGCAAAGGAACTCCGTGAATTAAAAACCTGCTTCCCTGACAGCATAGCTGTGCCAGTGTAAAAGCACAGACCTGATGGACTCAACACCCTCCTGATCTGTCTCTCTAAATGCTAAGCACTGCTCAGCACTTGCTGTCTGTTCCACTGTGCAGCTTGTGCTTATTAAATACAGAGCAAATTCTGCTTGGAACAGCAGTATATGCCTTCTTTGAGAGAGATAAGAAACTCCACCCATTAAAACCAGTGACATGGAAGACCCAAATTCCTTTATGTCAGCTTGAACTGGCCAGAAATATGATAAGTCCCATCTGGAGGCCAGGTAGCTGTATTAGGACAGAGCTTGCAGTATAAAATCACCACTGAGAGATCTATTCATAGGCACGTGGCCTTGGACAGCCTGTACAGTGGTAGTAGCCTGGTCTATGTTACTTTGATTTTCTGGTTGTCCTGATCACTGGTCCAATGCATTTAGGGTTTAATTATGCCAGTGAAGCATTAAAAAAAGAAAAGGAAAAGAAAAAGGAAAAAGGAAAAGGGAAAAGAGAAACAGGGAAACAGAAAAAGGAGAAAACGGTAAAGCAAAAAGGAAAAAGGGAAAAGGAAAAAGGGAAAAGAAGCAGCTTGTGTTAAAATAACAAAGGAAAAAACTCTAAATATTTTGAGTAGATTTGAAATGGAAGCTACTCATCTCATTAGTTCACAAAAATGTGCATTGCATCTTCGCATCCACTCATCTAAAAGAGAAGCTGTCCTTGTCTAGCTGTGTGGTTTCCTCAGCAGGCCTCGGTATGGTGTAGCTGTGTGTGCAGTCCCAGCATGAGGTTCAGGCTGTAGGAGCAGGGGAGCATGGCGTGAGCCCACACGACTCCCATATTCCTCCCTTAGATGTGTTCAGCATCCCATTTAGTTTCATTTTTTACCCACAATCCTTTAATTCCAGGGTTGTGCCAGGACAATTGTTCAAACAAGGAGCATATTACATCTCATTCATGCATTAGTTAAAACTATCCCAAACCTCACAAAGTTTGCCACTGATTCAGAGCAAATGGGACCTGCAGATAATTAATGACTCTCAGTGACAGTTCTTGAAGAGCTGGTTTCTGGCAGCAATCAGCACATGCTGGATAGGTTTCTCTTTTATAAGCCTCTTCTGTTCTTAAAGACACAAGAAATAGTGAAAGCAGGTTGTTCTTTTCAATATTAATTAGACTATTATTTCTTTGGAAAAGAGAGGGTTTTGTTTTAGATATTCACAAGTCAGCTGCTGAGATTTCCACCCCAAGTCATTTAATAGACCATTAAGAAAATGTTGTAGTGACTAATTATTCATCACAAATTCCGAACCTGTTTACCAGAGAGTTTTACTTTTGTTAATTCATAAGATTACCTCTTAGATCCCAAGCCCGTGATGCCTATTCTGGTGTTGTCTTGAAATACAACATATGTAAAATATGATACATTGTGCCTTCTCCTTTTAGGGTGGTTTAAGTTCTGCCTAAGGAATATGGCTGTTCTGTGCTCCACTGTGGATGTATCATTAAGCTCCATTACAACTAACAGCTACTAATAACAAGCAGTAATAAAGGTCTTGATTTTACCTTTAGGAGCAATGGAGCTGCAGACATACACATATCTGTGCTACCAGCCAAAATAAATGTTGACAAGTCATGGTACAGAGTGGCTAGCCTGAATTAACCAACTGATGAGATGAGGGCAACCTTGATCTTAGGTTGTGAACCTGAATTATGGTTGAACCTGGTGGTTCCCTTCACCCCCTGATTAAAAGAGGAATTCATTGTTCCTAGGAGACTGTAGCAATAGGACAAAGGGTGATGGGTTCAAACTGAAATAGGGGAAGTTCAGGTTGGATATAAGGCAGAAGTTCTTTACTGTGAGGGCGGTGAGGCCCTGGAACAGGTTGGCCAAAGAAGTGGTAAATGCTCCATCCCTGGCAGCATTCAAGGCCAGTTTGGACAGAGCCTTTGGGTAACATGGTCTAGTGTGAGGCATCCCTGCCCATGGCAGGGGGTTGGGACTGGATGATCTTAAGGTCCTTTCCAACCCAAACTATTCTATGATTTATTTACAAGTTCAAACCCCAATCCTTCTCCTTCCACACACCACTTCCCATACATGCAAAGGCTCTTTTAAACTTCCACACCTAGCCTAAGTACCAGTGGCCTGCCCAGATGCCATAGCTTCAATAGAAGGTGGTACTGCAGCACTGAGACAAACAAGGTCTGTGCCCAAAGAAGCCTGCAATCTATAAAGCGTTCATCAACTTCAATGGGTTGACCTTGAGGAGAGCACCTTGGACATTCTTTGTGTGGAAACAGCACCATGTCTAGTGAAAATCCATACCAAGAGGGTATGCAAAGATCAGACTCGATTAATTCTTTCCAGAGGTGCCTCCACAATGTCAACATTGATCTGCTTCTTAGTCGCATGGTTTTCTCTTGGCTGACAACCGTATGCCAGTCAGAGCTCTTCTCTATTGTAAATTGTAACAGATATGGAGATAGGACCATTAAAATACCCTGAGAATGCACAGCAAGTCATTGTTTTGCTGCTTGTGCTGAGAAAAACCTCACAGTAACACTGAAGAAATAAATGCTATAGGCTGATCTTGTGGCAAAGAAGTTAACCCTACAATGAAATCAGATGAAATGCCCGAGGATAGGGATCAATTTATGGGTGTTTTGTGCTGTCTATGGTAAAACGTTGCTGCTTTAAAAAGCAGACTTGTAGGACAACTGCAGAAATACACATGCATTTTATTACTAGGCATACCCATGGGAAAATACAAACATCCTGGTCTGTGTAAATGGTGGCTGGCAGGGTGTCTGTGTTTCAGACTGCCCTCAAAGGGGTTTTTAATAGAGTTAACTTAGAGATAGATCATTTCATCTTACCAGAAGAAGGCAAGCTCAGTCACCATCTGTCTTCTTACGTATGCAATAGGACCTGCTGGATCCAGACTGTATTTCCACAAGTCTGGAGTCACACAGATACTGGCCTTTGACCCAGACCCCTAAAATATGCAACTGAGACGTGCAGCAGCCATTCAGATGGACTTCTGAGAGACTTAGCTTGAACCTGGGGATATGGATTTGACCCCACCTCCAGTCAGTCATTAATTGCCTTATTGAGTTTAGGTGCAATCAATGTTTGCTAATGGGCAGAGCATTTTTCATTGTAAATAGAGACTTAAGCAGACTGTTCTATGGAGGTCTAGTTGCTATCTCCAATACTGATGATCTGTTTTAACAATGACTATTCTTATTAATAATAAAATCCAGAAGTCAGTTATTTTGATGTCCTTTCTAAGGCCAGCTTCACCATTACTCAGAGATCTACTTTTGTCATTGCTGTTCATCTTCTGTCCTTTATGGTTTAAATTTAAGTCAAATTAAACTAACAAATGACAAAAAAAAATTATAAACTTATAATAAAAGTGAAAAAAAAAACTTAGAAACTGTGTAACAAAAAAGGAAGAAATAGGGAAATACTTTTTCCTGGGACCCAAACTTTGAAATCAAAGTTGTTTCACAGTTGCAAATAATCACCATGTGAGAAAGACAGTATATCTATTGATGATGCATTGAGAGCATTGCTGTCCTAAAGGTTACAAGCTTACATGAAAGATCTTCTTTCCAGGCTAAGTGGTGCCCAAGAAAAATGCATTGAGAATTACTCACCTTCCAAAGAAGCTGCAGACAAATGAGCACAGCCTTTCGCAGGGGCAGCATGGTTGCAAATGGATGCCTTCCTCAAAATACCTCTAAAGGCAAGAGGAAAAAGAAGTCAAATTAAACCATCAATTCAGCAGCAACTTTGCTACTCATCATGCTGGCATTTCTAGAGGAAGAAAGGTTGAAAACCACCCAGAAAGAGATGTCTGTGCAGAACTGAGCATCCTTTCCATGTGCTAATCGATTCCATTCACTTCATGTGTTTCACCTGCACATTTCCCAGCAATGCATTAAACAACACGTGCACGTTGCTGAGCCTTCAGCTCCCATGCTAACTGCTTTGACTTCCACAAACAAGCCAGCCAAGAAGACATCAGAGAAGTACCTAACCTCATCTTGAGAGCAGGAGAGGGAGAATTATGAGAACAAGTTTAAAGGAAGGGAAAGAGAGAGAGAGACAGAGAGATTTTATTGCTCAAGGGGAAAAAAAAAGAGATTATAATTGAATTGCAGAAAATTCTCCACATCACGGGTAATGGTGCCTGGGTTACCTCTCTTTATCTGTGCAATAGAGATTAGCAGACAGGGTCATAGAGGGAAATTAAAGTCAAATAAATTCTGGGCCAGCACTTGGTAAGTACTGATTTCCTAGCATTTAGCAAAAGGAACATAAGGGCAAATGAAGTGGCACAGCATAAGGTAGCAGCCAGGGGAGAGAGCCATGCTGCCATAAACATCAAGCAGGGACAGGCGGTTTCCTCACTGCAGACTGCTCTCATGGAGGATTGCAGGAGGTTCTCTCTAGGAAGGGGTGCTGGCAGGCTCAAGTCCTGAGCACTTCAGGAACTGAAGTCACAGGCAAGGCAACATAGAATTGTAGACTGGTTTGGGTTGGAAGACACCTTAAAGATCATTCAGTTCCAACCCCCCTGCCATGGGGTTCAGTTCTTCCACTGAATTCCTCTATGATGACTCTGGACGCGTAAGATATCTCCCCACTGTTTTCTTATTGCTCCTATCCTGCAGGTTGCTATTTTCTCTTGAAAGATGAATGAGTGTAAAGTACGTTACATGCTGTGTCCACATCCATTAGGAGCTGGAGACTTAACCTCAGCTCCCACGCAGCATCCTTCCTCCAATGGCTTACACCAAGCCCTCAGACCTCAGTGTAAGATGAACCATCCACTGAAGCTCACACACAGCCACATTTCCCATTCAATTGTGCTGGGAATTGCCAAGCCATAGCAAAGGGAAGGAGTTGTTCCACATCCACTCAGCAGAGATCTTCAGTCTTTGTTTGACAGACCCTTTGGGAGCACAAGTCGTGTTCCTGACTCAGTGCTTCACCTTTGCAGGGTGCATTGCTTGTCTGCAGCCAGCACTGTCAGAAATGACAGGAGGGTTTGGAGGATATTATACTGAGATTTCCCAATCCCCTTCAAGAGCTTGATTCTCCAAAAGTGCTGGGAAAAATACCTCAGGAAATTAGGTTTCTGAAGGTACCTCAGATACACAGTAAATAAAACACATGAGGGAAAAAACAGCCCAAAGCAAGCATTAGTACAAATCACTTCAGATCTGTTGAAAGCTCTTTCCTGCTCTTTTTAGAAGTGACTGGTGCTTGTTACAGATGTTTTTCCTTGGCTTTCTTAAGTATTTTTTACTGACCTTCACAAAAATATCACAGCATTGCTGGCCAGTAAAATATTTAAGGAACTGAAGGAAACATCATGTCTGAATTGAGGTATCTTTATTCTTTTCTTGCAGTGCTAAATTAAATAAGCATTCACCTTCCTCCCCCTTGCCTGGATGAGCAGTACATGATGAAGGGGAAGGAGGTTTGGTTGACAGAAGCTGTTTAATAAGGAAGGAGCTGGAGAACCCATCCTAACCCATCCACTACCTGTTGTTTTCATGGTGAACAGGACCTTACACCTCCCTGGCAAGTCCTGTGCCTTGCAGTGTTGTGGGCAGTTGAGCAAGAAACTGGCTCGGCAGCTGACAGCACACTAAGCTTTACAGCAAGCAGCCTCATCCTTACTCCTCAGCATAGGGACAGTCATATAGGTTGGGGTTATTAGACTGTCTATCTTTGCAGTGCTAAGAGACTAATTAGGCTCAAGTGGGGCAGGGAAACTGGTCTTGCAAGAGAGTACTGTGACAACTGGAGCAGTGAAGTGTGGGTAGCAAAGATGGACAGACTGGGGATAGATAGAAATAAGCCTGTCTGTGCTCTTCTCCACTCACCCCTTTTAAGGGAATATGTTCCTCACCCTTCATTCCTTCCTCCCTCCCTTTCCCCCCACCACAATATATCTTGACTTGATGCTGTTTGAAATCAAGCACTTGGTTTACCCTCCTCAGGCAGAGCTGATCTCTCCCAGGGTGACTCCGACTGCAGCAGGAGACACAGCGGGATGCTGGATATGGAAACCTGGCATTAGTATCACTTTCAGATGACAGCAGATTAGAGAGCTGGACCTGGAAGTGAATTAATATAGGGCTAGGATTCACTCAGAGGGTTTGCTGCTGTCATACGCCTCTCAAGATGTGAGAGAGAATTAATGTGAGGGGCTGGGATCTGCTTGGAGCACTGCGATGGCTGCCTGCCATCCTCAGGGAGCAGGGAGCAAATGAACACAGGGGATAGGTTTGCTCCAGAGCCTGCAGGTATCCCAAGGAGCAGAGGGGAAGGTCACTTAGCTC
The DNA here is from genome assembly GCF_034315485.1 of Pezoporus occidentalis. Classification (NCBI taxonomy): domain Eukaryota; kingdom Metazoa; phylum Chordata; class Aves; order Psittaciformes; family Psittacidae; genus Pezoporus; species Pezoporus occidentalis. The sequence goes on from NW_026915987.1 coordinate 1,398,788, forward strand.
CTGTTGACCTTCCAGGCTACCAGTTAACTGATCCAACATCCACCAGCATGGGTTGGTTTAACCTCAAATAAACACCCAGTTGGAACTGGGTCTTCTTGCTCTGGTGTGATCCTGAGGGATTCACACTCTCCACTGTGTACTGATGCAGCTAGGGGTCTTGTGGAAAGCCACATGCCCCAGGTCTCCCATCAACCAATCAGCCAGGGAACAAAGCACCCTCAGATCCACTGGGACCCATTCATGTCCATGGACAAATATAGCAGCTAAACCCAAGAGGTACTGATGCTCTGTAGGAGCAGGGACAGTGCAGGTTTCCCTAGGGGAGGAGAACAGCAACTAAACTACACACATCTGGGTAACAGAAATTCATGTGCAGGATGTGCTGAGGATCCACTAGCAGAGACTTTCCCATAGACCCTCATCCCTGAAATAACAGTTCCAGATATCCTTAAATAATTTATCTCACCCTTTGAACCGCAGAGAGCCAACCTGCAGCTTTTTGCCTACATGTGGTCTGCCAGGAGAGGTTATATACTTCCATCCTCTCCCATTCCAATGGGACAAGGACTTTGACTGGGAGCAGTCTGGTGGCCACAGTCAGCATGTTCTTACTTTCTGTGGTCCACAAAGCACCTCTCCTCTCACAGTGAACTTGTTTGCCCTCATCAGAGCGCACTCACAAGGACTTGTGTATAGATGTGTTTGTAACATGCAGGAAGAGAGAAAAGAGTGCAGAAATGATGGAGAGAATGATCTGTCACTGCAATAGAAAGTGAACCACATTTTGGGGAGGTTAATGGTTATTTAGAACAACGTATCCCTGAGCCAGACGCTCTGCAGGACAGGAGGCAAAGGGAGGATTTGCTCCCTCTTTTCCAAGGGAAAGAGAGGTTTGGTGCCTGGAGCATAAACACAGCTGAGGATTCTGCAAATAGACAATATCCTTCAAATGCAGCCTAGGGATGAGATGGAATCATTTTATGCACCCGATTTCTTGAGAAGAGAAAAAAAAACCAAAACAAAACAGGGAGGAAGTGGGCCCTTCAAAGCAAAATAAAGAACAATGGAAAACTAAGCACTGGAGGAGAAGGCTTGCAATAATTGCATTGTGCAAGCATCCTGCTGGGAAGTAGCATATGCTGGAGGAGCCCTCACTGGGGACACAGGATGAGCAGGCAGGAGGGAGGCCAGGCAAACCGTCAGCTTCAAAGCAGCACAAGTTCCAAGCGGCTCCAGCTCCGGTGAGGTCAGCATAATAATGCCAAGGATGAAAATATCCTCGTGTTTAAAACAAAATCCCTTCCTTCCATTGCCAATAGCACCAGGTAATAAGCAGCAGGTAAGGGACTAATATTATAACAGATATTTGGGTCATGAGCTGTCATTTAGTGTGGGCAAGATAGGTGTATGCCACTTGGTGCCCCTGCTAAGAGCAGAGAGATGGCTCAGCTCTTCAAAGACAACGGGGGGAGCTGAGAACTGGCATTGAATTGTTTAACTGAGGTTGGAGGTCTGGTCTCACTTCATACAGCACTGAGCTCAGAGGGGTCTGCTGGTTGGTTTCTAAGGATCAGCATTACTGGATTGAAGTTACAACTTCTCAATGAAATAGATGAAACGTTAGGAACCAGTGCCTTGTAGGAGCGTTGAAAACAGCTGAGTCAGAAACTGTGTACTGGCAGTGCACTCGGTGTGGAAAGCAAGGCTGAACGAGGCCAATGTTCTTGTTGCTTTGGGTTTGTGTTGTTAGGAAAAGCCTGACAAATGCTTTTGTACCTTTGTTTCTGACAGCCCTGCACATTTTCTATTTAAATTTTTTAATTTAAAACAGATTTTAAATGTTTATGGGTTTTTAATGGGAACATCTTGGCCTTGCTCTGCAAAGGTAAGTATGGAGTTAGAGAAAAAGAAATTCCAGCTTCTGTCCTGAAAATGTTCCACTTAAATTTCAGTTCCCTTTGGTGGGGGAAGTAGCATACAGGAAGCAACTGTATGTTCTGCAGCTTTAGGGTCCAAATTATGCTAAGCTGTGGGACCATCACTGTGAAACCCACCTGGACATGCCCACAAGAGGCAGAACCTTGCTGTTTCAGAGCTGCCCTTGGCCCCATAATTCCCCCCTTTCACCCCTCTGTGAAGACACTGTCACAGGAGAGTGATGTCCCTATAAATCTGTGTATGGTGGTTTTCAGTCTGGAGTTTGGGAATCCTGGAAGGCCCTCCATTTTTTTTGCTAATGGATCCATGAGTGGTAACTACAGAGATCACGTCTGCTGCGACAGAGCTCACATCTGCTATGCAGGGTCTATGCGTCCCTTGGGGAAGAAATTAGGGAGTCAACAAACTGCAAGATGCAAAACCCATTGCTACAGACAGGCATGGTGCCTTCACCCTTTATGCAATAAAAATGAACCTACACAAGCACAGATGCACTTTAAATACCTGTGTTTACTAACTCAACTCACAATGCCCAATCTATCGACATAGATTTATCTGGTCCGGCTGGTTGTGACAGCTTTCAAGTAACAGAGAAAGCAGCAAACCCCACTAGAGGGCTTGCAAACTGCTAGGAGAAATACTCTGTTAGCAGCACAATATGTCCACATGAGCACATCAGTGATACCTGGGGTAGTTTGTTACATTGGATGCTCTATACAGTTCTCTGATAAGGCAAATATCTTAGTATGCACCTCTTCCCAGCTCCCATGCCTCCCTGCCTACCCCAGAACCCGACTCATTCTCCCTGCTCAGAAAAGCTGTGGCTGCCCCATCCCTGGCAGTATTCAAGGCCAGGTTGAACACAGGGGCTTGGAGCAAGCTGCTCTAGTGGAAGGTGTCCCTGCCCATGGCAGGGGCTGGATGAGCTTTAAGGTCCCTTTCAACATAAACCAGTCTGATTCTATGATTATATGTCATTCATACAGAACACTATTCAGTGACTCTGCTGTCAATCCCTGGCACTTTCATTTTGATATCGACCAGCTCCATGGTAATTGATGAGAAATGCAAGTGATGGAAGAGTGAAGAGAGCAGCGCTGAGCCGATCTTCCAGCCCAGATGGCAGGAAGCCCCTTGCTGTGCATCTTCCCCCTCCCATTTGATATTTCAGAAGGGAAAAAAGTAAAGAAAGAGAAGTCTTTCCTTTTTCTTTGTTTTTAATAGGAAAAGAACACTGCAATTTTCCAGGTTCCAGTTTGCATGAATGGTCCAAGCCAATCAGCATATGTGAGTGTTTGATTGAAAAGTCTTTCACTAAGAGAGAATAAAGCAAAACAATAGAGGGCAGGAGGGAACAAGGCTGTTGATGATAAAAAACCCTGAGCTTAGTGCTTGGAGAGATTCTGACCATTTCTATAATACAAATCTCCCCCTAGACACCTGCTGGGGAGGGTAATCTGGAAAGCACAAGAGACATAAGGTTAAGAGTTAAACCTCCCAGGTCAAAAAGCAACAGTCTGGAGGATGCAAAGGTTGCACTGAGACATCCAGGGGGAATAAGAATCTCTGAAAAGCCACCTTCATTTTGTGTTCTGTCAAATGGGGATTGCTGCAACACAGCCAACACTTGTGCCCATCCAGAGTTCCAGCACTGAGTTACTCTCCTCACTTCATGTAAAACCCTTTCTGCAATGACCATGCTGGTTTATATCCCTAATGCTGGTCCTCTCTAGCTTCTCAGTGATGGATTTTTAGTATCACCATCCTAAAACAGCCTAAGAGATACAGCTCCTATGGTGCACTAGACACAGGAGACAATGTGAGTTACCAGCAACCACCACAGAGCAGAACACACACGTACTAATGCAGTCCATGTCATGGAGGTCACTGGATGTATCAGGTTTTTGCCTCTGTCTCTGCTGTGCAATTAAGCTTATAAACAGAGGAGAACATCCATATATAGAAAGGGCAAAATAAATGAAAGAAAACCTAATTATCCTGTCAGGGACAGCAGTGAGACGCTTTACATCTCCTGGTTGTACAAATGGTCTGTGGGTAGACAGCTGTCAGGTTCTACCCCAGAAGTGGCTGCCTTTCAGTGAGGTGATGTCTCTGCTGCTTCTCCAAGGATAGGGTTCATAAAGTTGAGCTGCACAAACAACTCATTGGCATCAAAAAGAGATGGTCATAACCCCCTTCCCATGCTGTTCTGGACATCCTCTCTCTGTCCTGGCTGTGCACATGCCTTGGTTTATCTCTGGAGCTCACAAGACTGTACAATGAGCCAGCTCAGCTCTTTAATCTATCAGAAAACTAACCCAGACCCTAAAAACCGTGTTAATTTACCTCATTGAATATGACATCACTCAGCATTTTTATAGTGAAAAGATTTCCCATTTAACAACCTCTTCCTCGCTTCTCCCTATAGACTGCGTCCCATTTCACCTTGACTTCTTGCCCGTGTTGCCATCCACACGTGGGGAAACAACTAAGTCACTTGGTAGCATTTCACACTTGGTTAGCAGCAGTGAAGATGACATTTTCAGGAGTCCCCAGATAGTGGTGTTGCAGCGTTACAAGCTCTTTTCCTTAGCCCTTGTGCAGAGCTTAGACCTAGGGAGTGCTGCGCTCTTACTGCCTGGTGATGCAGCCAGTGAGATGGACATGAAGTTTGATCTTAGAACCCAACCTTTAAAGTGGACTCCCCTCAAAGCTGAGTGGAATAACAACCCAATGGTGAGGTTTTAGCTTTACACACACACACATGTACACCTTGAGCTTCTAGAGGCTGCTCTCCAAAACTGCTCTGAAATACCCCATAAATCGGAGCAGAGTAATTGCAGTGTATATTCTAATAACTGCAGCTGTAATAACACCCCCTCCTCCCCACTTTCCTCTTTAGGGGTGATCTGCCAAAATGAGCAACGAAATTACTGTGTCTGTTCAGCAAATTCTTCCTGACAAAATCTTTAAGAGTTGACAAGAGTAATATACTGAAAATTAGTTTAGAAGTGTTTCAAGTTTCAAAAAATCAATCAAAATCAAATTAAGTTCTGAAGACGCTGTCTGTAGAGTTTAAGGAAAATAGACATCAGCTGCTGCAACACTGGTTCACGGCCTCAGCTGAACAGGAGACTTATACCTGCTCTGCCACCTCTTCTGGCTTAGGGTGCAGTGCTACAACTGATCACAATGGTTTGCTGATGGCTAACCTGGGGAGCTTGGGTACCAACCACAAGAAACCCAGTGTAAGTAATCCACAACATGGCCCTTCCTCCATTTGAAGGCTACGCCTTAACCATTAAACCATAAACTGGGAGTTAGATAAAGAGAATCCTTATAATTCCTTTCAAGATTTCTTTACCCCAATGACAGATAGGGGAAAAAAAATTGAGGCTCATAAAGATCATCATCAAGGAGGAAGAACAGTTTATAAATGAAATCTATTGCAAAAGCTGGCAGAACCAAGCATGGGCTAACCAAAACAAGGGCAGAGTTAAAGTCCGTTAAGTATTGCTCATGAACTTTGCTTCCTTCTTGGCTGTGTAATCTCAAATAAGCAAAGCTTATACTGGCCCCATGTCCCAGGGGAGCCTGGGACTCACTCTCTTGCTGAGAATATGTGAAAACTGCATAAGTTTGTCCTGTTTGTGAGGGATCCGAGCCTTTCTGGGTAAGCAGAGTGAATGGCTTGCTTGGCTACCCTGTCTTATTTGCCCTTCATCCATATGGTACCCTGACCACATCTTGGCCCAGCAGATCCAAGAGCTACTGACCTACAAATCCTCAGCCATCTGTCTTGTAACTTAGCCTCAGCCCAGCTCTTCTGGCTTGCTGCTTCAGCACTCATTTGCAGTGAATGGGCTTGCTTCAGGTTTCTAATTATGTCTTTCTTAATTATATTCCTCCTTGGGGTCCTAAAGGCCCTGGAAATTTCCCCCCACTTTGTTTTTTCCCATAACTGTGAGTCAACAGTTCAATTATAGTCTCTTTATACAGGCATGAGAATTTGTTTCTTGGGCAAAGTTCCTTGATAAGATGCTATGCTACATAAATGTCTCTAGCAAAACACATTTCACAGTGAATTTATCTGTGCACAACTTCTCCGCCTTATAACACCTTATCATTCCAAGCCGTCTCAAGGCACTTTCCAAAAGGTGTGCAATAATAATACTTCACAGTTATACACAGCCTTTCATGGAAATAGCTCAGTGCTGTATGGAGAGAAGCACACAGCTCCATCAAACACCTGGGAGTGCAGAGGTAAGGGATGTGGAAGGGAATGGCCTAAATGGATTAGGGAAATATAGGGCTGATAATGGAGTCCAGGACCCCACAGAAACCCTGTCCTTTGCTCCTAATATGCTTCTCACAACTTTGTTTCCTATCACATGAGTCTTGGGACCAAGCCACTCTGTGGAGAGGAGATGCAGCCCTGTCCTCTGGTCATGGGATCTGTGCCTGTCCCATTTACCCTACACCCAGCAGTTGCATATTACACAAGGAATAAAACACTCCAAAACTGCAAGTGGTACAAGGTTTGGAACATGCTTTGTGTCTGTTCCTAAAATGAAGATGTTTGTGCTCAGCTGAGGATCCTGGCTTGGACCAGAGCTGGTAAAGACCCTGTTTTCTCTGTGGGACAGAGATCTGAATACTTTTGTGGTCTCTGTAGGACTGGGATTTCCTTGGAGAACCAGCCAGAAGCACAGAGCAGAGAGGTCTCTTTTCCTCTTCAGAGGAGCTTTCATGAATGCTTTTAATTCTTTAGCAGTGACCCTAAATCTTGGACCACAAATGTTCTTTAAATTTCGTCATTGCCTGAGCTCTTGCACTTCACTTTGGAATCATTCCACCTTCTTCCACCTTTCTGCTGAAAGCTTTTCCTTTTCCTGATGCTTTCCCTTGTCTGTTTGAGACTGAGCTGCTGTTAGAAACCAGTTAAATGAAAGCCATCATCTGGGGGACACCATGCAGCTGGATTTCTGATGGGCTGCTTGATTTGGTGTTGAGCCATGATGCTCCAGGCTCCATCCGAAGCATCTTCTATTCCCAGAGACTGGGATTGGAGTGATGTTAGGGCAATTCCTTGTCTTCAAAGAAGCACCTACTCCACTCCCCATGGGGTATGGACAGTGCTGCTCCTGTCCTCCATCACTGTGAGCAGGTGCCCACACACCTCCTGTGTTGGTTCCCCCTGACAAGTGCCTGAAAAGCAGCAGAGCCATGAATAACAATGAGAATTTGCCTCCTCAGGGGTGAACTTCCAGCCAAATAATCAGTCTCCTTCCAATATGTGATGGGAACCAGGCCAACAGCAATGCACTGGGGTCCTGGTTATTTTTAAGGGTGCCTGATGCCTACTCAGCAAGCTCCTAAATAACTGACCTTTCAAAGACACAGCAGCCTGAATGCCTATCCCCTCTTTAATCCAGATCCAAGCCCTGACATTGGCCATTCCCTCCCCAGCCACGCATCCCCTTAGTGCTCGCCTTGCTCTGAGCTGCCACATCTCCCATCAGCCTCATGTCCTTGGTTCAGCCCTGCCCGTCACCTTCCTCCGCATTTTATCATGTTCAGCAACCTCTCCTCTCTGTCCTCCCTCCCAGCCCAGCGTATATCATCACAAAATCACTTTGGCACCTTCACTGTCAGCAAGTGGCTGTTTATCTGCTGTATCAATGGAGAGATCTTTAAAGCCAGGCTTGGAAAACAGCTCTTCTTTTTATTTGATGCAGGATCATCTGAAAAGAGGATGAGAAGTGGCGAGAATATGTTTTCCTTGTACAGATCAATGTGACTTTAACCTTCCTCCACAGCAGGGCCTGCCTGCCCACCTCCTTAGCTCACGTATTTGTCCTTCCTGCCCTCTTTGCTCACTCTTCCTGCATCTTGGAGTTTCCAGCACTCCCAGCATATGGACCTCTCAGTCCTACATGCATCAGGGCAGCGTTTCTGTTTGTCAGAGCCGGTGCACTCAGCTCAGGGAAAGGTTTCCTGGTCAATCAAATCAGGCTCAGTCACCCCACAGATTTCAGATCCTTTCTATCTCCTCTCTCCACTCTCCTTCACAGCCCCCATGCTGTACGTTATACAGAACTCCACTTCCAGCTGTTGGGAATCACTAAACGTGTTTTCCAGCTCTCCCTTTTCTTCTCCATTTCTGGGGAAGGAGCAATAGTGTCCTTCTCTCGTGCACCCTTCACCTCCACTGGTGGCAGATTTACTCCTGCCTGGCTTCCTGGCAACTGCTGCAGCCACAGCCATGAACAGGGGCTCCAGCATCTTTTGGCCCCATTCTTGCTGTGCTGCATTCCCAGTGGGGTCAGAAGTAGAGAGGGAAGTTGTTTAGGTCCTATGGAGCAGCTCTGAAGACCCAAGGTCAATCTGTCCTGAACAGCTTTGATAACAGATCAATATCATTTTATACATGGGGAAACTGAGGAACCACTTAGCGCTAGGACCAAGACATGAGCAGGAGGTCCCTTTTTCCTGGGTTATATACATTAGGGATGTCTCTGCTAAAGGCAGGGGAAAGCTGAGTCCTTTCTCAGATCAAAATCCAGCAGCAAACCCCATACTGCTATTCATACCCAGACAGAGAAGCACTTCTTGCCTCTCAGATGGAGATAGGAGGTGGGGAGACAGGTTGTTACTATAATAGCAGTAAAGACGCCCACCACTGTGCTAAATGATGTATTTATATGTACGTAGGTAATGAGACACTGTTCCTGTTCCCAAAGCACTGACAGCCTGAAGGAGAAATGCATGCGCCTTCCCCAAGGTCACTGAGTAGCAGGGACTACTAGTTTTAGGCAGTGCTCTGTCCCTCTCCACCTCCTCCCTCCAGATGTAATGTGCTTAGCCACCTCTGGAGCCCCCTCCTTAACTAATCCAGGCTCAGAGGGCTGACACTTACTCAGGCCAAAAGACAGGAATGTGAGCAGTATATAGACAATCCGGTCCTTCATCCTCATCCTGCAAGAAAGGAGCTGCAAAAGCATCGCTGCAAAGTTAAAGAAGGAGCAAGAGGGAACCCAAGAGCTGAAGAGCAGTTTAAAATCTCACAGTAAAGTAAGAAATAACAAAAATAGAGTCGATGTGTTCTATCCACATCCATCCAAACATCAGGTGCTGACAGAGATTAGATGCTTTTGCAGATAAAAGCAGGTAATAGGGACTTACAAGATAAAGATAATGAAAACAGAATAAAGGGGGAGGCAAAGCCAGAGGTGAAATGGAGGTGAAAGGACAGACAACAGAAGGGATAGCAGCAGATCAGACTGACAGATCCATCACTGGGGCTGTGGGGGAACAGGATTTTGGACCCATAAGCTGAGCAGAGACACTTGCTGCCCTGTGGGGACATGCACTGGCACCCACAGCCACTGGCACTGGGGGCTTGTGCCTCTGGGCTTCCCACCCATGCTGCTCCAGCATGGGATGCACATGGCATCCCCAGCAAAGCTAGGACTGCTGCTGCTCTGATAACTAATGTGAACAAGCATCACTGTTTCTGGGCAGTCACCCTTCCCAGTTGGCCCAGCATGATGCCCACACTGGAGCTGCTGTAAGCAAAGGATGCCAAAAGCAGCCAGGGAGGCAGAAGTGCTTGGGCTGTAGCTATTTAGCACAGAGATTTCCATCTCCCCATCACTGAGAAATGGCAATCAGTCAGGGGTGTTATTCGGCACTGACTGCAGCAGTTTCATCAAGGATGAACGTGGCCTTATAACTTGAGTGTGATCTAAAGACCTCCTGCTCTCCTCCAACCCCATCCTGCTCCTGCCTGTATCCTTGCTCTTTAGAGCCCCAGCACCTTCTGTGCGGAATGAACACTGCTCGCCTGCACCGCCAGGCACTGTACAACAGCTTTGAGTCTCAGAAGCTGTGATTAGTGCCTAAGGGCAGCTAAAATGCCTGAGGGAATTTGCTGTAAGGTAGGAGCACGGGCAGCAGGTGATGCCGCAGGGTTGCTGCCCCTCAGAGAGACCAGCATCTGTTTGTTTGAGATGCTCTGTTGAAAGCCTTAACAGTGTTTTAGGCTGTCCATGGTGATGAATCCCACCCTCTGTCCCATCCTGTGCCAAGGGGGACTCTGCAGGAATGGGCTGAGCTTTGCTTTCCTCCACAGAGGGGATCCTGATGCTCTTACTTTGTTAAAACCCCATGTCCACAACTAGAGGCTTGGAAACGAGGTTTCAGCTTGTCATTGCCTGCAAGACCTGCCTCCCCATGCGAAGAAAGGACAAGGACACTTGGCTGCTCCCCAGAGATCAGTGTGCTTCAGTTTCTTAGCATTTCATACAGTAGCTTGTCTGGATTTTATGTTCTAAAAACTGCTGCTGTAACTGTGAGTCTTACACTGGAGGCTGTTTGCATACTGTATTTCTGTACCACTTTTTGAGATGCATTGGTAAAGAGTTTGCTTCTTTAGACATATATAAAAACTATATATATAGATATCAAAACTTGGATGTTCGCAGCATCCAAGAACACTGTGTCCCAACCCAAGGGCTGGCGCTCCCACATGAACTCCTCCAAATAGAAATGGGGAAAAGGGAAAGAAAGGAAGAGCAAACCCTCAACAGAATCCTCATGCTGCTCACCTCCCACCTCCAAAGCTACCAGGACTCAGGACCTCTGCAAACTCTGCATTAGAGGTGGCCCAGATCTGTAACAAACAGGATCTCAGCCTCCTCGCTGCATGTGATGCACCAGCAGAGGAGATTCATCTCACTGCCATTAATTATACTTTGTGAGAGGAAGGGGCAGGCTCAGGTTGGCTGTTTTTCTCTGTTTCAAATGCCTGTCACCTACATGGGATGCAGAAACTTGGCAGCATCCTACAAGCTGGGTAATAAACCCCAGGCTTTCAGCACAGCCTACAGGGAATGGTCCCAATGGGGATGCAATGGCTTAACTCTTTGATTACCCAACTGCTGGCTCCTCTTCCTTGCCAGCTATCACTTAACTCACCTCAATTTTCCTTCTACACCATGTATCCTTGAAGTCCCCATTGAAGGATTCAGCATTGAGCTTAAACTGTCTGTGACTGCCTTGAAAAGCTTCAGTACCAGGCACAGAGACACCATCTCCCCCTTGGACTTGGTGCTTACTCAGAGAGCCCAGCACCTCATTCTGCTTCTCCTGCACGATGCAGGATCAGGCTGGAAGCCCTTGGCACTCATCATGCCCATCATTCCACCTGTATGCAGGCACAACTGCTGGGGAGTCTGGTCTGTCCCTAGTAGAGAAATATCCCTAACAGAGAAATACCCACCTCTTTCTATGATCTACCTTTTGTCTGAGTAGCCTGATAAGTCCCAAATCTACCATTCTTCCTCATAAACATGGAGTCCTCCTCATTGACAGCCTCCTTCTTGACAACTTAATATCAGGGGCTTTGAAGCAGATATTGAAAACCTGGAAAGATCCTGAAAACCTGGAGTCTCTCAGCAAGCTGAACGGTGTGCCAGCAGCCACAGTGGAGAAAACAGCTTTCAGAGGAGATTTAAAACCCGGTCCTGGTCATTCAGGGCTCGTGAATCTTCCTTTGTGACCTTAAGAAGCTGAGGTTGATGTCTATACCCCCAGTAAGGTTTCTAACTTCCTTTACTACCTTTTTGGTGGCAAGGTGGGCCCAGCAATTTGGATTTGAAGGGTGCTACACTAAATGTCCTTTGCCTGATGCTTAGTTCCCACCGTGACCTACAAGTGGTAACAGTAGTACTTTAGCTGCCATCCCTCACATAAGCTAGTGCATAATATGGATGGAAAAGCATCACTGAACCTCTGCCAGAGGACTTGGGGATTTTACCTTACAAGGGTAAAGAGAGGAGGAAGGAAAGGGGATGGTAGTGGCCACCTGGGGAGTAAAGGAGGAAATCTATAGGTGTACAAACTGAGTAGAGGCTATAGCTACAAATGCAGCGTGTTCATAGGCTCCTTGGTACAGCCCAGCCCCTGCAGCAGCAGCAGGAGGGTACAGAAGCAGGACCCCAAACCCCATCACAAGCAAACCTGCTTTCTCTCTCCTTTAAGCAGTCAACTCCCAATGCTCTGAAGCTGACTCTGTGCAGAGGCGACTTTCCCTCTTTTCTCCACGCCACTTGTTACAGGAAAAACCCACACCTGAGGGATTCAGGATCCTTGCTCTAGAGCTGGAGTCACAAGCAAAAGGATGAAAGAGAGACAAAAAGACTTCAAGGATTGCCATTAACCATCCCAAACCTATCAAGCGGTCAACACCATTGCAACTCCACTTGGTCTGAGTGCACAAGCTGGAGCCAGTGTCCAGATTTTAAACGCCTTTCCCTTTCCTGTGCTCACATGGAGGCTTCTCTTTAGCTGGGAAAGACAGAGACCATCGGCACGTGCAGCATTTGACAGGAGACCTGGGTTATTGATTCACAGCTCTATTTCCCTGAACTTTTCTGGAGGAAAACGGGGCTGCTTTGCATAAGGCAGGCATATGTTACAGCTTTGGCACAAGGAGAGCTGGTTGGCATTTCCTTGCCAGACTTTTCCCACCCTCCTCTGATACCATCTGCCTCTGTGAAACACTGAAACTCCCATCTGTCAATTTGACTGTAAACACACAATTATCCAGGCTGTTGGGAAGGAAGGCAGCATGGTCAAACCTCTGCCATCCCTGGGAAGGGATGCACTGGACTGTGTGTCCTTCCCAGTGTCCCACCAGGCAGCATGGTGGAAGGAGCCTTTCTTGTTTTCACTCTCCTCCCAGGGTGAGTGAGCTGTTGATGCCACCAACATGCCCTGGGCGTCTAAGAGCAGGATGAAAACCTGGAGCTCAACCAGGGGCTGGTGGGGAACTCCAGCCATTTGCAGCACCCAGGTCATTGCAGCCAAGTTGTGCTGTTTCCACCTTCTTCCTTTTTTACCATGTCACACCAGGGAGGACAACCTGCGCACAGTCACCTATAGCCCCTGCCCATATTTGTGCTATACAGAATGTCATCCATGCAAACATCCTGGTGACAGCATCCACCCCAAAAGCAAGGCCAGCACTGGAGAAAAAACCTTCTCTTGCCAGTTCATGTCAGCAGCATGTTTGCGACCAACTCTGCCTCTCCCTTGCCTCTGGGTTTCATCACAGCAGTGCCCAGATCCTTCAAGCTCGGATGCCAGAATTACAAGGGGTTTTTACTTCATTCCCGCTTGGAATCTCCCTCTTTGTGGCTGGAGGCAGCTTTCTCTGACCACAGCATACAGCAAAGTGCTGAGAGCTGCCCATGGCATGCGCTGAGCCCTGTCAGCCCAGCCATCAGCAGTCAGATCTCCTCACTGGTGCTGAGTTACTCTCAACCCTTCCAGGGGTAACAATGCTGAAAGTAGGGTGAGGAAGCAAAGTGTAAAGACTGAGGGGAAGAGAGGAAGCTGCAGATAACCATGGGGTGGGAGCTGAACTGGGTGGCTGGGAGGTGGGTATGGTTTGTTTTATTAAACATTGGTCCCTGTGTGGTGTCTCCAGCCCAGAAACCTGTTTCATTTAGCTGGGAAGAGGGAGGGGGCCGTGGGGTGGCGGAGGAGCTGGCAGATGGCATGTGTTCCCAGAGATAACACGGGGCTAGTTCAGAGGTTACTAATTGGGTTTCTGCTTGCCTTTCATATTCAATGTGAATCAAAATGAGAACATGTGGTTCAACACACACACACACACATCGGCCTCCTTCCCGGAGGATGCTGCCCTCAGCCCTGTTCCCCCGCCTGCTCCCTGCACGTCCTCACACAGCAAACCTGAATCACGGAGGTGTTTACCGTCCATTCACAAGCCAAAGAGAAAGGGAGAGGGAGGAAATAGCAAGGAAGCAAAGAAGCAATTATTACATTCCTCACTCAGGGCAGCCCCTCAGCCTGTCTGCACACACAAGGCTATAGCAAGCTAGATGCTGCGTCACGCAGCCAGCATGGGAATGCCACAGCACTGGCAAGTGAGGTGGCAGCAAGGCTGGCTTGCAGTAAAGAGCACTCTGTAAGCAGGATGCCAAACTGATGGGTCCTGCCCCACATCTCCCTTTGGTGGCTGTCCCCAAGCTCATCTTCTTGCTGCTTGGGTTCCCATTATGGTGTGGAGCAAGCTTCAAGGGCAACACCTAAGGATGGTGTAAAGCTGTAAAAGGGAATCCAACCATGGCACATTTGGGCAAAGCGCATAGAATCATAGAATGGTTTGGGTTGGAAGACCTTAAAGGTCTTCCTTCCCCCTTCGCTGGGGTTGGAACACGACCATGTTGATCTCAATGTCCATCCCCAACCTTCTTCTGGCACAGAGCGACCCCTGATGACTGTTTTGAGGAAAACAAGCTCAAAACCTTTAAGGGAGCAATACGCTAGTATGTCTCAAGACCTGATCCAACCTTGGGCTAGGCAGAAGGGTTCACACCCAGTGAATGCAACTGTTATCCTAGTAGCACTATGGGGCAACACATCACCTTTCCTTACTGTGAGGGTGATGAGCCGCTGGCACAGGTTGCCCAAAGAAGTCCTAAATGCTCCATCCCTGGCACTGTTCAAGGCCAAGTTGGACAGAGCCTTGGGTGACATGGTCTAGTGTGAGGTGTCCCTGCCCATGGCAGGAGGTTGGAACTGGATGATCTTAGGGTCCTTTCCAACCCTTACTATTCTATGACTCTATGATTCTGCTTTTCCTGCAGCCTTCTCAGTCTGTGGGGTCTCACATCCATTTTGTGCTGAGATGCAATCTCACAGTTAGAGAGAATCAGGAATAGCAAGCAGGAAGTGCGCACACGATCTTGGAAAGGGGGAGGAGGATGGAAGTTGACTAGGAAAAACATAATACTCCTTAAAAAGGCAAAGAAGAAAAAAAAACTCTATTTCAAAGGATTTTGCAAATATTGCTTTTTCTCCCCTCCCTCATTTTCTGACAAGCTGCAATCAGCATTCAATATTGTCGCTCAGTGCCCGATTCCACAGGGGATAGGTATCCACAGAGCTCTTTAAATGAAATAAATAAATACATCTGGCCATGTGTGGCAGGGGCTTAGCTGGGAGCTGAGCTCTTCTGAAAATCTGGTCAATCACGGTGACATTGATTTCAGGACAATTACTCCTGATTTACACTGGTGTAAATGAATGGAGTGGCATTAAACTGCTGACTGGGGAGTCCATACGCAGGCAGAGCTCATCAGAAAGCCGAGCTCCCATTCTAAGAAAGATTGAGATCAGCTTCCCCATCCAAATCAGGACAAAAATGGTCTATTTTCCTTAAAATGGAACAGAAAGAAGGAGGGAAAAAAAAGCCACTTGGGTTCAATAAAGACTTCGGTTTTGAATGCCTGGCATTTATCAGTTTGCCTCTTCAGAATGTTATTCCTATATAACAAAAGTAGGCAAGCCAACTTTTCCTAGTGTCATAATGAATCTAGCGGTTTGAGTTTTCTTTTTGCTCAACTAATACCTAATTGGGGCCAAGGAGGACTGAAATCCTGGGCTTTTATCAAACAATCAAACCTGCTCCTCGCTTCTTTTTCCCTCCTGTTCCAGGCTGTCAGTGAGGTTTCTGAGCTCATTCCCATGGGCATTTCCCTTTGCAAGCACAGTACTGCATCATCACCCTGGCATAAGCAGCTTTGAAAGATGCACCTTTAGCAGGGTGGAAAGATGGAGAAGCAGGCTGAGGAAAAGGAGAAATACCAGGAACCTTTAAAAGCCACTTTTTTAGGGTTAAAATGTCTTCTCAAATGGAGGAACTGCTGTTGTAGAATTGGGGAGGAGAGGAGAGAAAGGAAGTGATTAGTTTATGGGGAAGGAGAGGAGGGGAAGAGGCTAAAGCTCTCTGAGAGGCCTTCCCCTAGTTTTTAAACTACTTTTTACCTGGATATATGCCCCGCACATAAATCACTGTTGCTCAGGATAAATGGAAGCCCGTAAGTGCCACAAACACTAATGACAACATTCATCAAACACTGAACCGCTCCATATTGCACCGGTCTCCAGGATGCCTGCGGACATACGGACCGAGCTCACTCCAGCAGCCCCTGCTCCTCCTGCACCCCTCCACTCGCTGGCAGCAGGCACTGAGCCTCAGCCTCACCACAGCCAGCAAAAGCAGGAGCAGTTGTGCACCATCTCCTTAAAAAAAACCCCAAAGCACACAGAATAGCTCCCCACTGATGGAGACATGGAGCCCCATCACTCAGCACTTTCCCATCCCATTGCTCCTGGGCAAGTTGCGCTCCCAATCCCCAAAACCGGGTCTCCAGCACACAAAACCAATCAACCGCCCATCAAAAGTCACCAAGATGGGGTATATTCTTTGAAGCCATCAAGTTACCATCCTCCATGAGGTAGCTGCTTGCTGGTAATCCTGCTCTCTTGCAAAGTGAAATGCATTAGCTTAATTGACAAGGAAAGCTGGGAAGGTGGCTAGAGCTGCTCTGCAGTGGCAATGGGCTAAAATGAGGCAGAGCCAGCTCAGTCAGCTGGCTGATGGGAATTGAGTCACACATTTAGCTTCTCGATACTGAAGTGCCTCCCATGGGATAAGGCAGTTTAGCAAAATAGTTTTCCTAACTCCAAATCATCACTGGGGCTCTGAAGGGGCATTTAGAGTCCTACAGATCCAATTCAGCCCAACCCCAAGCTGTAATGATTTAAAACAAGGAAGGGAGAAAAGGGATTGCCATGGGTAGGGGAAGTTTCCTGCATTAAGTGGTGTTTGTATAACAAGTCTGAAGGGAAACACTAAGTCCACGGGTCCAACATTTCACAGCACAGCCTGAATCATCAAGTAGGTCAGTCTGTAATTGCTTTTATTTATTGAGAAATGTATTAAACTGAGCTTTTTCTGCAGACATGTTTCAGGTTTAAGACTGAATGTTCTCGAAGTGGAATTACAGCTCAAACCTCAGCAGAAACTTTTTAGGATAAGGGCAGCTAGGTAATACCCACAGCATGATTCACAGCAGGAATCTAAACTGGGTCTCCCTCACATCCCTGACTGAGCTGATTTCTTGCTAGGCCAAACTCTTTCCCTCTGAAAACTCTGAAAGAGCAAGTTCTTATTTATAAGAATTAAAATGAGCAGCAAGGCCTTCTCATTTCCTGGCTTTGAGCTTTAAGAACAAGGTGTTCAAGTGATTTCCTCCATTCCTTAATTTAGTTAAGTAAACCGCATGACTTGGGTTCAATTGAAACACAGAGCGTATGGCTACATCCACAAATGACATGTTTCCACTAGAAAAGAGGGGGGAAAGTACAACTGAGATGACGTCCTATGGAAAGAGATGGGGATTTTGTTTGCTTGTTCACTTGTTTCCTTAAAAGCTAACAGAAAGTTAATTTTGTGCTTGAGCTAAAGCAACTGCATCTGAAAATGTTTATTATAGTCATCTTGCTGCTTTCCCATGGGCATGGAGGGAGGGATATCAGTCTAGACTGAGGGGGAATGTGGCTTTCCCCTAGTGAAAATCAGCATTAGTTTTGGACAGTGCTCTGAATCCCTCAAAATATTCATGAACAGGAACATTAACTCAAATGGAAATAAATAAAAGTTTATTGAAATAAGTAACTGCAAATAGAAATGGCTGGTTTAAGCCCTCTGCAGCAATTATGGAGGAGACATTCATTTCCTAGCTTTTATATGCAACTAAAAAAGATGCTTTAATGTAATTTTGTAATTTATTTACTCAGGGAAATCCCAGCTTAGATGCAGCATCTGTTTTCTTTATCCTCCTCCCTCCAAACCTCAGCGCAGAAGACCTTTCTTGTGTCTTACCCAGTTTCCAGTTATAACCTTGAAGAAAGGCATACAATGCTTCTAAGGTGATGGTGATAGCCAAAATCACCGCTGAATATACAAGACCACCATTGCTGAGGTTACTTTAATGCCATCTCTTCAAATGATATTGTCTTTAGAGCTTACAAGCATAGGAAGGGATTATAAAGGGGATGGTGTGTGATGGCCAGAGGCACTACCTGTGTTTAAGGAAAGCAGGATAGGGTGGGATACCCCACTGGGGTCAGGATCTTTTGGAGATTCAAAAGGGAGGAAAACAATGTGGGATGGTGGGACAAGGTTAGGAATTAAGGGCCACCTTTTGCCAAGCGTTGGGCAGAGATCCCACCTGTCTAGGGGAGATTTCAGCTTCAACAGGCAGGGAGGAGCAAGAGGAAACAAAGGCATGGGGAAATGCTAAAGGCTCATCCAGGACGATGCACATCACTGGCAGAGTTTGAAAAGTGGCCCAAAATCCTAATGCAGCAGCAAATTCAGCTTCCACTTGGCGAGGAGCTGTAACAGCCATGTATTGCCTTGGGACCAGACACCAAACCTCAATCTCCAGAGCACAGTCAGTGGGGAATGCTGGATCCTGCTCTCATAGGCTGATGCCTGGGCTGTGCTGCTTTTCCAAGCCCGAGATTTGGGTTTACAAAGAGGAGTTCTTGTGATACATGTCCTCTTTCATCAGAACTGCTGCTCAGGGAGGAGTTAGAGAAGTAAGAGATGCAGCATAAGAGTTCTCCAGGTCTGAGCCCAGCTGCACTGCACAGATAGTCTTTAAATATATATGTAGGTGCCTACCGTGTGCCTTCATCTTATTAGAGTGAGCCAAGTCAAGCTGAGTTCTCGAGACAGTTAATTTCCTAATTCCCTCATTTCATGGGGAATTTCATGCATAGAAAAGCAAAGAATTAGTGGTATGAGTGTGCTTTGCAGGTATGAGACCAAATGAGATCTGGATGGAAGACACCTTCTTCCATGAAAAATGTCAAGTTATTTTTAGATTTCTAAGGGGAAAAAAAACTTTCATTCCTTCATCCTGGAAGGTCAAAGATTTTATTAAAAAGTCAGGAAAATAAATTCTTAGGAAAAGGAATGTTTTTGTGGTTCTGCTTCTAGAAGAGTTTAATAACTTTTTAGCTACATTCTATTCCTGAGTTCCCTGTTCAGGGCCTGGAGTCTGTGTCCCCACTGTTTGCAAAGGGCAATGCCTCCAAAGGGCACTGATTTGCTGGTTGCTTACTGAGTCTGTCCCAACAGACGCACCCAAGCTGACTTTGTAGATACTGAGGAAGAGCGAATACTACAAATGTTAAGGTATAGATAGGATAGTAGAACACCAGGTTGGAATGGACCTCAGGGATCATCTGGTCCAACCTTTCTTGGCAAATCATGACCTAGACTAGACAGCCTAGCATCCAGATGAATCTTAAAATAGGGAATCCACCACAGTGGCTGATTGTTCTCTTTGTAAACACTCTCCATCTAGATCTCCTCCCAGTGCTCATGATGCTCAAGCCCCAGAGACTGCATCCAGTTGGGTGGAATGTTCTCTTCCTGCCTCTCGCTCCAGCCACAGACCTGCCCTTCTCCCAGCTACCAGATGTTTGCATAGAATCATGGAATAGTTTGGGTTGGAAGGGACCTTCAAGGGTCATCCAGTCCAAACACCAGCAATGAGCAGGGACACCTTCAACTAGATCACGTTGCTCAGAACCACATCCAGCCTGGGCTTGAATGTGTCCATATTTACTCCATTTCAAGCATCCCTTTGTCTTATTTCTTATATCTTATTGAAGGGGTTCACCAGGGGAAAGCCAGAGATGTTCCATGGGGAGCATGACCCAAGCAGGAGCCATCCTTGTCCCCCCGCTGGGCAGCCTGCAGAAGGAGCAGGGGAGAGATGACAAATGGGGACAAGGGAGGTGACACTCTGTGTGCGTGTCAGCTCACATTTGTTTCATTGGGAGCTGAGGAGAAGAAGAATTGAGAGGAAGGGAAAAAATACATCAGTGGGAGGAAAAAAGCCCAGATAATACCAAAGTGAGTGCAAGTGACTGAGAGGGCACACACGGGAGAGAGACAGCACTTCTGAACAGCATGGACTCTAATCTCGTTACTGACTTCAGCTCAGGAGGCTGATATACCCCTGAGGACAGGTTGACATTTTGATGCTCCTAGTTAGGGAAAACATGAACTGGGAGAAGCTGCATTAACAAGCAAATAAATTTATGGTCGCCTGGCACCAAAATGAATCTCGCAGTTTGTCGGCGGCGTTTGCTCCCTGATATATGAACAGGGTGAGCTTCCAGCTAAGCATCCCTCCCTTCTCCCCCTTGGAGCCAGTGCTTGGTGGCAAGAGAAAGGGAAGGTTTCCACTGCTCCTGCTATAACATATAATGGAATGGAATGGAATAAAACCATCCCAAGGTGAAAATTCAAGCCAGAGAGAAGGTATTTAGCAAAGTGCAACGTACCCAGCCAGGGAAGTGTTGTCATCACTGAAACGAGACATCTCTGATTTATAACAAAAGGCAAAGTGCTTGTGGTTTCAAGCAGACATGTGGGGGAATAGCAATAAAAATCTCCCAGCATCTGCACAAAGCTGATGCTTGGAGGAGCATCCCAGGATGCAGGAGTGAGGAGAAGAATCCAGGGATGCAGCATGAGGGCTCCTTGAGACCTCGGGAGGGTGACCTGGACTCATCCTGCCTTCACCTTCCAGGCTCACACACCCCTCAGGGGGGCTGAGCAGGGTTTGGGCGCTTTGGGGTCTTACAGCGGAGGGGAGCATCTTTCTCTGGGGTAGGAGCGTGTTTCAGAGAGGGCCATCAGTGGTCAGGAGAGAGAAGAGCACTGATTTGTTAATCCTTGTTTTGCTGCTGAGGTGGGCTGCTCTCTGCAGGGAAAGAAAACTTCAGAGGGTCTCACATCTTTACACAGCAGAGAGGAAAACACAAACCAAAACAGAACAAAAAGCTCTGAAACCTGGACTTTCCCCGCACCCCCTCCAGCAAAGGAAACCTTTAGCTCTGAAAGCTTCCTCCAAGGCACCTTGTGCGGAACAAGGGTGTCAATCACAGGGGTTTGTCTCGCTCTTTTAGGATCCAGATCAAAACTCGCTGAAGACAAAATTCTTTTCACAGACATCGTGTGGTGTTTTTTCCTCATTGCTCTGTTACTTTCCATTTAGGATTATGATTGAATTAAACCTTCCAAGCCCTCCACAAGGGAGACAGGGAGGAACAGCGAGTTCTGAACTGTCTCCTGCACGCTTCAGGGAGAGACACTAGCGGCAATTTAGTGCTATCCATTAGCACAGAGCAAAGCGACTGTGGGGTCTGATTCTCTGCCCACATGCACTGATGCTAAGCGGGTATAACTCCACAGGCTGACTGCAACCCCATGGGCTAAAGGGAGAGTCAGGCCACTCAATCCTCCCTACCTTCATAGGCATCAATAAATAACCTCTGTTTTCCAACTAAGCTGAAGTGGGGATTTATAGGAATAATAATAATAATGATTAATCATGATTTGCATTTCTTGAACATTTTTCTTCTTGGGAATTCAAATCTCTTTTGAAACTGAAATTAATTATGCCTCATAACCCCCTGCTCAAGATAGGTCAAGGACGTTTAGGGGCTGTTTCTACCCCTGGAAGCAAAGGGAATGTGTGAGCAGCTCAGCCTGTCCTGCAGTGTGGGCTGAGATGAAGGACCCAGCACCAAGCACAGACCACAAGGGGCTCAAGGGAACAGGAAAACATCACAAGCTGAGGCTGGGATGACCCTGAGATTCCCCATCTTACCCCAGCAAAAGAAGCCTTGGAATACAGTTGGAAGGAAACTGTTTCTCTTGTGAGAGATGCATAAAGTAATAATATTATTATTAATAACAACATTTATTTCCAGTGTGGAATATAATGAGACTGTTTTAATTTCTTTGTAACACTTAAGGGAGGGTTATCCATGCTGCCAACCCAGTGTATTGTGATAAAGAGGGGTAGGCTGGGTTGTGAGAGATCCAGATTCATTTCCCCTCCTCTAATTAAGACCAAGGATTTGAAGCAGGTTCTCATGCACCAGGTGAACATCTCCCTCCAGAGCTTCTTGCCTGTTCTGCTCCCTCCTTCTCTCTTCTCCTTTAACACAAATTTAACCCTCGACACAAGAAACCTCTTCCAACAAAAGAAGTCCTTGAATCAGGAAGAGTCCCCCCCCCCAAGCTTTGGACCTTGGAGCCTGCATTTCACACCAGAAACACTGAGCCTTTCTCAGCCATTCCTGCTAATCAGGCCCCATGTTACTTACCCTGGAGGAGCTGAAAATACACTACAAGCCTGTAGCTTATTTCAGGAGTGCTCAATTAATTATGAGGAAGCCTAAAACCAGCAAACCCCTCCCGTTTCCTTGGTCCTGTTGGCTGCGAAGGAGCTTAGGAAAAGCACAGCAATATGAAAACCAAGGCACGCAAGCTAAAAAGTTCTCAGCAGGCTGAGTCACTGCAGGAAGTCATCTTCGTGCCACAGAAGCTCAGCAAACCCCAGCCTCCCTTCTCAGCCCAGATTTGAGCTGCTCCCTCCTCATCCTGCCTCCTCATTTGCAGCTTGCAACACACGAATCCTCGGCAGTTTTAGTTAGTTTGAGTTCATTTTCCCTACTCGGGAAACTCAGGGGATGGATGACGTGCTCAATTCCGTGTTTCTCAGTATCAAAGCCCCGGTGAGTTCAGCTGGGTCACAGGCTTTTTGAGCAGGAGAAGGACGGAAGAGAAAGCAGAGAAATGAGGATTGAGGAGGCAGTTGCAGTCCCAGGGAAGTCCCCATGCAATCAGTGGGGTAGCTGCTGGTGATGGCGTTGAGGTCCCCATCAGCCCTCCCCAGGGAGGCAGCGGTGGCAGCAGCCTCCCTGTGAATTAACGGCATTGTGAGGTGAAAAGCAGAGAATTTGGTGAAAAAGGAATCATAGAATCACATAATTTAAACTGATAGAGGGGAGATTTAGGTGAGATATAAGGAAGAAGCTCTTCCCTGTGAGGGTGCACAGAGAAGCTGTGGCTGCCCCATCCCTGGCAGTGTTGAAGGCCAGGTTGAACACAGGGGCTTGGAGCAAGCTGCTCTGGTGGAAGGTGTCCCTGTGCATGGCAGGGGGTTGGAACTGGATGAGCTTTAAGGTCCCTTCCAACCCAAACCACTCTGTCATTCTATGATGTGCATCCTGCAGGGAATGGTTATTACTGCCCTCAGGCACAAGAAACTTCCTTGATAACATTAAGCTTATGGGTATGAGGGGACAGGACTTCATTTGGTTGATTTTCAAGGTCCTTCATATCTCTTGCCAGCAGCACCAGTGCCTCAAAACTCCTTCAAAGAGCAGCTCCTTGGGAAGGCTCAAACAGCCCCTTTGCAGCCTTATCTGTGTGTCTCAGACCGACTTATTTGCCTAATGGCATCACTGTACCTGCCATGAGACACGCAGTGTACCTAAAGGAAGGAACCAAGGCTGAGCATGGGCTCCTCTAACTCCTTACTTTACACAGCGAAGCCTCAGAGCATCCCCACATCCCCCTTGCACCCATTTGCTCCCCACTTCTCCACTTGATCCAACATTGCTGTCTTCATTGAAACCAATGAAGCCACAGAACTGCCCTGCAGGGTACCCCACAGGTGTGCTGGCTGTTAAAGCATCACTGAGCAGCTGAGAGAATTAAACTATGAATTAATCTATAAGTACATTCACGTTTATATGCGAATATTAACATATAAATATACCTCGATTTAGAAGTTAGATTATAAATCACAATTCATCCTGACCTGAAAAGGACACGTGCCTGCTGCTCTTTCCATCACAAATGAAGATCTGAGCACAGCTGGGTCAAAAGTTGATCCACAGAAGCTTTTTGAGGCAGTCGATGCCCTTCAGTGAATGCAAAGTGGCTGACGGGAGTCTGGCAATCCCACTTACACTGCGATGCTTTGATACAGTTCTACTTTGCCATTTACTTTGGCTTTCTTTTCTGGACTCTTAACACATTAGCGCTTGTAAAAGACTCTAAAAGTCAAGATGGAAGTGTCAGAGCGAGCTTATCAGCTCCTAAAGCCAAAGCAGTTCAGCGCTGCTGATAATCATCCTAAATGCAAATATTTCTCTCCAGATTATTCTGGTTTTATAGAGAAAAATAAAGAAAAACAGAGAAAAAAATATTCTATTTTGGAATTAAACAAGCCTTGGGAATTTCACAGGACATAAAATCTGAGTTCAGCTCCGTTCTACTTGCAAATTCCTCGCACGCTGATGTGCAAACTTACCCAAAGCACGAGCCCCAAGTGCCATCCACATCTATTCCTGGGAATATTCTACTCCACACAGAGCCAGTGCTGTGAGGAAAACACTGAGACTTGTGCCAAAGTGCACCCAAGGCTGTATTCCATCCAAAATCCCATTTCTATATTTAGCTGCAGTGCAATCCCTGCGGCAGGGGTCCTGGCAAATTCCCTGCAGCTCTTCTGAAGTTGAAGATTGAACAGTGTGTAACAGCACCAGAAAATAGGGAAAAGGGGGGGAAGGCATTCCCGGGATGCACATAGAGATCCTGTGTGCAGATGCTGCACAGACAAGAGGAAAACAAGGGCAAATAAGGTTTCTGGGGGGTTGGAATGTGCCTGACTCTTTGGAGCTTAATGCTTGCACCGGGAGGTTTTCCTGTTTCAGTAGGACGCTGGCTGACCGCGCAGGGATGGTTTTCCAGAGCACAGATTTAGCTGGAATAACCCCCAGCAGCGCTGTCCGGCTCAGCACACCGCGCATCTCCTCCGGGATAACGATACCCCGACCTCCCCTGGCCGCGGGGGGACTCGAACCCGGGTACCGAAGAGACCCCGGAGCGGGGACCCGGCTTCCATCGCTCCCGTGGAGCTGGTGCGCCCCCTGCCGTGCGCTGCTCACAGCGGGGCCCGAGGGCAGCGCGCTGCGGGCAGCGGCAGCCGGAGCCTCCCCCGGGCCCGGCTGAGTAAAGGGGGGTACCCTGCGGGGAGGGGGATGCAGCTCCTGGGGCGACAGGACAGCATCATGGCCTTTGATTTTATATATATGCATAATTATATATATTATATTTTATATATATAATATCTGTATAATATATACTTCAACATATATGATATCTATATACTTACATGGATGCAAAGGATTTCCTGGAAACCATGGGATCATAGAACACCAAACTGGTTTGGGCTGGAAGGGATCTTAAAGCTCATCCAGCTCCAACCCCCTGCCACAGGCAGGGACACCTTACACTAGAGCAGCTTGCTCCAAGCCCCTGTGTCCAACCTGGCCTTGAACACTGCCACGGATGGGGCAGCCACAGCTTCTCTGGGCACCCTGTGCCAGCGCCTCAGCACCCTCACGGGAAGAACTTCTGCCTTAGATCTAACTTAAATCTCCCCTCTTTAGTGCTTACCCTGGGCATCTCACTGCTGTCCCCATGCCTGAGACCCCCCCAGAGACAGACTGGTTTTGTTCTCCCCATTATAAAGATGCAGGAGACCAGAACCAAAACTTCCCAAAGCAGTCACTCCTAGCAAATAACCCTGGAAGTTCCACTGGTTTTGGAGTGACTGTTCCTGAGAACCAGGAATGGACAATGCTGGACACCAAACATCCCTCCGGGAGGACATTTCTCATGTGTTTTCCCAAAGGCCAGCAGCATTTTAGCTGCAGAGGCAAGAAGTCTCTGCTTGTAGCTCATAGCTACAATGGGCTCCACCTAAAAGATGCTGGGCAGCTGCGATTCCCATTACCCCACGCACAGCAGATGTGAGCACAAGGGTTGCATGACTGGAAAGAGGAATTTTGTAAGCAAAGTTCTAGGGAGCAGCAAAAAAGGAGTTTGTATCTGGCCAGGGCTCTAAGCAGATACACATGGTCCTGGCTATAGGTACCAGAATATTACATGTAGATGGTCAAGGGAGGAGGGATCTTCACCACCACCACTTTTCAGGATCAAGCCCTCACCCACATGCAGCTTCTGGACAAGGTTCCATCAGTTCACTACATGGCTTTGGAAGTTGGTCCTATTTGGTACAGCATTGACTTGGCAGCTCTGAGAGGCTGGGCAGGATCCTCTGAGAGCAAACATCCCTCCTCTTGGGATGCTGCTGCTTTCCACGGAGGTAGATGTTGGTTTGCAGGACAGATTCCTGCAGAGGCTAAAGATTCATTTCAATCCCAAAGTTTGCTTGCAATTTCCTTAGGAAATCACAGGCTGGGGAGAGCTGTATTCCATAAACCCGCCTGGAAATATTGCTCTTGAGAAGACAGGGCATTTTGCACTTCATGTTTTGTTTTGAAGGGGAAAACAACCTTAACCCAACCCACCCAGGTTCCACACAACCTCTGTAAAACAGGGGATAATCAACACTCCTTTATCCGGCAGGCATGTTAGTGAGGCTTCATTAACTCCGAGGCTCAATTAAAGTCTCTAAAAGGCTTTCAGCTGCTTGACCGAAAGGCTGTAGGAAAATTAATGTAGTGCTTTTGTAACTGCTCAGCACCAGGGTGCAGCGAGATGCTCGCTGGAACAGCGATGGGGATGCTGGTGGCAGAAGAGGGGATGCAAGAGGCACATTCTCCCACGGCACATGGTGGGCACAAGCTGGGTGCAGCCAGGAGGGAAGAGCTCTGGTTTTAAGCACTGGCTTTTCCTTGCAGCTGCAGGCTGGAAACAGCACACACTGTGATGCAGCTGTAAGGGTTGCATCGCTGGGGAGCCTGATGAGACAGCTTGAAGTAGGAAAGGGGGGGTTAATTGCATGTGTGATGGTTGCTAAGAGTCCCCCTGAGCCAAACAGAGCACGGGCAGAGTCACATCCACGTGGAGCAGTGCATGGAGAATCCCCAGCAGTGCAAAGGGACATGGATAAGGGCTAACCCTGGGGCTGCGGTGGCAGATTTGCCAGGCTGAGGAGATCTCGGGTGTAAATCTGATGACTTGGAGATAAACTCGGTCCAGTGCAAGGAACTGTTTCAGCACAACAGGAGCCGTCAGGAGCGGGGTTATGTCCCCTCCGTGCCATCGCCCAGCTGGAGCTCTGTTTACACTGCTCTCCGCAAGGAGCACTGCTCACCCCAGCATGTCCTGCTCTTTCCAAAGGTGAGGAGGCAGGAGGAGATGTGGGAGAACAGCAGCATCCCCTTGGGTATTCCCAGGTCGAGCCTGGGAAACCAACATCCTCACAGCACAGTTATTTCCTCGGTTTCCCCATCGACCGCTTACCCTCAGCATCCATTCGGAGTCTGGTTCCTCTATGTGCAAGTGGAAAGTTTCTTTAATAAAAGGAAAAGTGGGGAATGAGGGAAAGGGAAAGCATGGAGGGAAGTGAAGAAGATGGGCACTGGTGAGATGCTCAGCTCTGAATTCAAGTAGATCCCATCTCTTTTCTCCTGCTCCCAGACAGTCCTGTCTGGAGGCACGCGTTCAGCGTAGGCTCCTCAGGGAACAAAGACAAGAGGTTTATGCAACAGAATAAATGTTTGGTATTCAATAATGCTCTCCATTTGCACACTTCAAGCCTCAGATGCTGCAGGGACAACACTTGCGCCTCAGTCACAGAAGGGAAAACACATTCAGGTATGGGGAGAGCCAGCTAAAGCTCTACAAGGGGCTCACAGCAGAGTCCAGGCTTTTGTTTCTCCAGGCTGTCAAGGTCCCTCTGAATGGTGCCACAACCAACTGCTCTGCCAACCACTCCTTACAGTGTTGTATCGTCTGCATCTTTCCTGAGGTGTTCTCTGTGTCATTGTCATCACTGATGATGTGAAACAAAGGTGGCCCCAGTACCAGCCTCTGGAGCGCGCCACCGGTGACTGACCTCCTTTTAATCATAGAATCATAGAATCCCAGCATGATTTGGGTTGAAGGGACCCTAAACCTCATCCAGTGCCAGCCCCTGCCATGGGCAGGGACACCTTACACTAGAGCAGCTTGCTCCAAGCCCCTGTGTCCAACCTGGCCTTGAACACTGCCACGGATGGGGCAGCCACAGCTTCTCTGGGCACCCTGTGCCAGCGCCTCAGCACCCTCCCAGGGAAGAGCTTCTGCCTTATATCCAACCTAAATCTCCCCTCTTTAGTGCTCACCCTGGGCATCTCACTGCTGTCCCCATGCCTGGGACGCCCCTAGACGCAGACTGGTTTTGTTCTCCCCATTATAAAGATGCAGGAGACCAGGACCAAAACTTCCCAAAGCAGTCACTCCTAACAAATAACCCTGGAAGTTCCACTGGTTTTGGAGTGACTGCTCCTGAGAACCAGGAATGGACAATGCTGGACACCAAACATCCCTCCCGGAGGACATTTAAAACCATAGAATCATAGAATAGTTAGGGTTGGAAAGGACCTTAAGATCATCAGTTCCAACCCCCCTGCCATGGGCAAGGACACCTCACACTAAACCATGGCACCCAAGGCTCGGTCCAACCTGGTCTTGAACACTGCCAGGGATGGAGCATTCACAGCTTCCCTGGGCAACCCATTCCAGTGCCTCACCACCCTCACAGTAAAGAACTTCTTCCTTATATCCAAACTCCCCCTGTTTAAGTTTGAACCCTTTACCCCTTGTCCTATCACTACAGTCCCTAAGGCCAGCAGGATTTTAGTTGCAGAGCCAAGAAGCCTGTGCTTGTAGCTCACAGCTTAAAGCAGCAGCCAGAGCGAGCAGCTCTCGGGACTTCAGCGCTGCCTTAATAGAAGACACTGCAGTAAGGGAAATATTATATTAAATCTCTATATTTATATGTGTAACAAAAGTGGTGTCAGCAAAATCCTACAGCATCAAAGCAAATCGCTTACCTATTTTTAGCTGTGTGATTTAGTCGCACACTCTGAGGAAATAAGGTCAGGTTCTGTGCAGTGTATCCCTTTCTCCCCGTCTCTCACTATTTTTTCCTGTCCTTATTAAAATTCTCCACCCTGCAGCAGAGCTTTACAACACAGACACTTTGCGAGATCCTTACCATCTGCAGGGTCAAGCTGTGGCACTGTCCCAGTAGGAGTCTGTCCTGCTGTCAACCTGTCTGGATTAGAGGTAACAAAGGCATGAAAGCAGAGCCAGAATTCACATCGCCCTATCTCCACCGACCAATGCTGCCTGGGGGTCTCTGGTCCCATGGGGAGTCATTGGCAGATGATGCCATCAGGGACCTGGAGCTGTGATAGTGCTGCCTCCTTCTGCAGCCTTCAGCTAGCAAGAAATCACTCCCTGCCTCAGTTTCCCCAGTTCTTATGTTATGCTTTTGGTTTCATGCAATAGCAAAGTGCGAAGTTACAAGCCTTAACAAGCAAAGATTAAGTTTGGGCTCCTCTTAAATGTCATTGAAAGAGCAATTCAAGAAAATAATGGGGAAATTATTCTGTTTCTATGAATATTTAGTTTCCCAGGACCTTTTTCAAGGAATTGTTCTGGCAGATATTTTTCCAACTTAGAGAAACCCCCATAATTTATATATGTAAAAGAGAATGATCCTGGCAAAACTCCCATAAGGAAACCTCAGTATTTCCTACCCGCACCTCAACATTACCAGCAGTAACAAACAAGTAAGAGGAGTTAATATAAGAAATTAAATGGCTTTTGTTACCTTCTTTTCAATGAGACTTTATTTGTTCCGTTTCCACTTCAGCTGCTACAAAAAGGTCTGGTTTGGGAAGCAATAATCCATTCATCTCATGATGCAGCTGAACTTTGCTCTTCTTGGTCCAGCACACAATAACCTTATTACTGTTCCTTTTATTTTAGTTTGATCATTCACTATCATTTAGAAGTGCAACATTAACTGCTGTCTAATATACATTGTTATTTCACCTGTTGAGTAATGCCTATGATTTATAGGCACTGTCCTATGAGCACAGCTCCTGACCCCTGAAAATTCCTTTGTGCTTTGCCAGTTGCGGTAATACACCCCAAAAAGCTACAATTGGCTCAAAGCCTATTTCTGAACTGTGTGAAACCAACCTGCCTACTAAGGAGGTGTAAAAACCCTTCATCAAATGAGTTTTTCACTCAGTCTGAAGTCAAATTAAGTTTGGTTTTTTTTTCATGTTAATAATCTAAAATTAAGAATAATAAAAGGTAACTTTGAATTGAGATGTATTTTAGTATTAGAACTTTCTTTTCCCTATTTCTGAGAATCTAAAGTAAACGACCTTGACCATACAAGCTGTTTTATTTCAGTTCCTTTCACCAAAATGATGACAAGGTGTCAAACAGAAACATGTCAATTATATAAATAATAACTAATAAAATGCCTTCATTGGAAATCTGAATATTACCAACAATCCCTTAGGAAAAGAAGTGCCTCATATAAATGCTCCATCCTTGGCAGTGTTCAAGGTCAGGCTGGATAAAGCCTTGGGCAACATGGTCTAGTAGACTCATCCCTGCCCATGGCAAGGGGTTGGACCAAGATGATCTTAAGGTCCTTTCCAATCCTAACTACTCTACGATTCTATGCTATACCACTGTCAATTTTACATGTGGGATACGCACAGCCCTTACAACAAGCTATTTTATAGCCATGTATTGATATTTGCTCAAAATAGGTGCTTTTTTTCTGTGTTCATTATTTACCACTTGGAGAATGTATTTTGTTTGCATAAATTCTCTTGTTTGGGGCACTGGGGCAGAGTTAAGGTTATCGTTGCAACTTCAATCAATACCTTTTGCTGCTTTTTGGCCTGAGTGTTTTTTGACCTGCTGCTTCTCTATTTGTTGTAAATCTTGCCATTGAATAACGCCAAAAGAAATCCGACTATTTTCATGACTAACTGCAAGCTACTAATTATGTTCCTGTAAATTAATGGTCTATTTACTGCCTTAACCTATCCTAACAAAGATTCTGTTGGGGGATATATTACTAATGAAAAAGCCTTGACATCTTAACACTCTCCTGGGTAAATCGTTAGAATAGATTCCAAATGCAATTAAAGAAAGACATTTTTTTTAGGCACTGTATTAGGAGATAAATAGGCACATTCTCCCCTCTGAATGCTTGTTTGTAAAGCATTCCTATTAACTCCACATTCTTGCCTCAAAATTGGGCTGGGAGAAATGGTTGGGACAGGAGATGGGTTTGGGCTTGTTTCTGTATGTGAAGTGGAAGATTGAAAGAAGGGAAGTCCTGAGAGGAGGAAACACTGAGGGAAACTGGGAGCAGAAAGATGGACATGGTGGGAAGCTCCTCCAGGAGAACAAGGAGGATGCTTTCCAATAGCCATCAGCAGGGTTTTCTCCAAGCATAAGGTATCAACAGGTCTGAAACAGCTCCTCACTCATATTTCTAAAGCATCTTTTCAAAGACTACTGACAGATCTGATGATCTTTTTGATACTCTCATGATCAGGGGAGAAAAGGGGGATGTTCTTGTAGTTTCTAACCACTGCCATCATGCCATTTCTTTATGCTTCTTACGAAGAAGGAACCTTTTAACGTTTCAAGTGTGCAAGAGAAGGTTTAGAAAACCAACCCTAAAATTACAACAATTAGAGCAGAAGGCATGTGTTATTATTAATCAATCTTAAATATTCTCCAACAGAGATATGGCTTAGGGAGGACCTGACCCTCGAATTTGCAATGCAGGGAAATCACTGGGTTTTCCTCCTGAGGGCTCCAGATCCTTTCCTGGTAGTTTTCAGCTCTCAAAAAATTAACTCTTCTTTTCCTTTCTCTGCATTTATGGAGACAGGAACTATTTTGAGGTAGGAAGGAGTGAAAGGGAAGGGAATGGATGGACATCATAGTCTATAACCCTGCACAGGGCGAGCACACTGAATCCATTTCTCCTCCTGGTCTTTGTGCTCCTTTCTCCTTTTGTTAACAGGAGTCCAAAGCATGGCCAGATAAAGAGCATCCAAAACCTTTCAGGGCAGTGTGAGGGAGAAGGAAGTTACTGCCATTCTGCCACAAACATTCAAACAACTGAACTAATCCACAGGTTCATGCCTGCTGGTCCCTTTGATTGGGCTTTTATAATTAGAACAACCTTGTCCCCAAGTGTTTATGAAAGCATTCCAGTGCAGGTTCCCATCACTTTATTACAGCTGAATTTAAGGGTGTTTATTCAGCTTATTGCTACCACTCCCCCATCCTTATGTGCTAACAAGAGCTTTGTTCCATGCTGGGGATTTCAGAGGGATGGAGGATTACTGCAACCCCTCCTCTCTCCGTCCCAGATCTGTCTCTCCGGCACACGCTGGTTCCATTGGATTACGGCATTGTGCCATGCTGCATCTCTCTGTTTCTAAAGTGGATTGATTTACCCTTCTCAACCCTGCTCGCTTTTCTCCCCACCTTCCTCCAAAAGAACAAACAGCATCAGATATGCCAGAGCTTCTCATGTCACCATTAAGATTTACTGTGCTTTGCAAAACAAAAGCATGTAACTCCTGGCCAGAAAGCTGGAGTGACAGGCAGGAGATTACAGCTCGAAGGAAGAAAGAGAGGAAAACTAATGCCAAGGGAAGACTATGCATCAGGGTTGTAAAATGAAGCAGAACAGCACCGAGCTCCACATTCAGGACTGGGAAAGACAGGATGCTTTCAGCCACAAGTGTGTTTCTAGGGAGGATACTCATTCCCCATGCCCAAAGGACCATCTTCCAGCTATTGAATCCCTTTGTATCTCCTAAGATGTAGCTCTCCGGTATCAGTGGTCTTCGAACCACTGGCACAACAGCCCACAACCTGCACCAGACACATGCTGCCTAGACACATCCTATGTTTATGTGCTAATGTCTGCAGCCTCAACCCTCTGTGGGTTTTGGGCAGGAGGTTGTTTCCCATATAAAAGGGCAATCTCAGCCCTGACGAAGTCATTGGAAATCTCCATGTTCAGTCGCTTGCTTTCTTCTTCTTGGTTTGGTTTTGGTTTTGCAGATTTATTCCCCCCCCCGCTGATTTTCCTGCAATTTAAACACATGCCAGCAGTTTACAAGCCTTTCCCAACGCCGCCGTAGGCAGGATTGTATGTTTTCCCCTTCTCTGCCTTCAAGATTTAGCTTGAGGGTCCAGCCCCAGTGGTAAAATACCTGGCCCTTAAAATTCCAGCCTGCTGCCATCGATTGCAACAAATTGTCTTGGGCTTACGAGTCAAACCAAACAAAACCAAGTCTTTAAGACACAAAATGCCAAACCCCATCAATGTGGGGGTTCAGAGGAGGGTGGAAAAACTGGATGGCAGTGCCATGGGCACGTGCTTGGCCACGCGTGCACAACAGGCGGGCAGGCACCAATCCGCCTCGCAGCCTTGCACACTGTGTTCACCCCACACAATAGATGCAGCAAGCTATTTCCAGCAGGTAGGTCATAAATCCCTCCTTTATTGCCTTTTATTATGTTGTTTCAACAGCTCTTAAAGCTGGAGCAGTGCCCGATTGATAGCTGCTTTCAATCTCTTTCACTTGTTGCTCATATTTCTTTGTTTTTCAGGGAGGGGGGTATCTATCTTTTCCTTCACCTATCCACCATCTCTTTCCCTTCAGGAGTCAAATCCCATCTCTTTCCCTTTATGAGTCAAGCTTTATAGAACCCCCTCCATGGTGGAAAACGGAAACGCTGGTGCTGATGGGGAAACAGCAGTGTGGGAGCACACATGAAACAGGAATGCTTATAGATTGAATACAAACCAAGAGGGGCAAAGTGTAGGAAGGAGAAGAGGTGGCTGACTCCACAGGGAATGATTGACTGCCATGGAATCAGCAGGGAGAGACCCACAATTAAAATACTATAAGATGATTATAGCCTCGATCAATTTTCACTGTTCATTTGCAATTGCATTGCCTCCTCTTGAATGACTTTCTTACCCTACAGGGGAGAGGACAGCAAACACAACTGTAGGGATGGTGTCTAAGGATGCCAGTAGATCCTTGTGGAGATGCCAGGGGAACATTAGGGGTCAAATCTCAGTATCTCCATGTGCATCCCCCAGCACAAACCTTAAGCTCACCAGGGACCTCTAAGTCACACCAGCAGCAACAGCAGTGCCAGAGCATCCTCAGCCAGTGAGCCTGGAGCCAGGGCTGGGATTGATGGTAGTGTTACGGATTTTGATCAATTCTTGATCAAAATCTTATTATTTTGGTCAGGGTAGCTATCTAATAGCAAAGTAGAGTTTTCCCACAAAAAAAAACATTTCATAAGGATATGTTCACAGCACTGAAATTTATAGTGGGGAGGGTGGGAATGAGTGAATTATCTCAACAGTGTTTGCTCCAGTTCTCCTTTTGATTACCTTCATTTTGACACGTATTTTAATATATTCATATTTTCGTGCCTTGACCTTATCAGAAGGAAACGCTTCATTCCATCTAAATGAAGGGATTACAAACGGGCTGGATGAAACCCTGGGCTCCTCTGAATCTGAAAAATGTGGGAACCTCTGCTCCATAGGAAAGTTCTCAAGTCTCATATGCATTCAAATGCAAACTCTCCAAAGGTCTTGAATGAACAGCAATTAAAAGCCCCAGACCCACTCACCAAACAGTAGCCCTTTCAGGCAGACTTCCAGTCTTCATTAAGGCTTCTCAGCTACCAGCTAGTTTTCATGCTGGATTCGGTCTGGTCACGTCTGAGAATTTGCTTTAATGGTGGGGTTTAAGCACCTGGAAATCCAATCCCGGGTTCGCTAAACATATCTGATCCCACAGCCCTTCGAGCATCTTCCAAAACTCCTTTTCTGACTGGTGGGGAGGGCTTTTAGCAGCCCATTAGCTGTAAGCAGCACCTTTGCAGGGATTTAAGGAAAACAGTGAATACCAAAAGAGCCCTGTGCTTAAAAACAATAAGAGCTAAACAATTACAGCAATTAGCATCCTTTCCAGTAAGAGTCTCTTAGGGCTAAGGGGTAACTCCCCTGCCATCTGGGCAGCCAGGGAAACTGGTATCTTCAGGCTTCAAGGGTTATGTATTTCCATAAGCAAAGGGATTTATACCAGTAATTCCCAAAGGCCAAGTGTGAAATAACTAAATCATGTGCACACACCAAACAGCAGGGGCGAAAATTCCCCAATCACTACAATCCACTGAACAGATTTCTTCCCCTCCAAAATGAGAATTAACTGCCTTAAATTAACCTCAGGCAGCAGAAACCGGAGTTTTTCAGCGTGTGACCCCTGGGTTTACAATAAATGCAGCCAGATCCTATGTCTTGGCTCCAACTTTTCTGATTTACGAGGCCGTTTGTCTTGTTCCTGGGAACTGTGACAAAACCTCGGCACCTCTGATGGATGGGATGTCACCAAGTGAGCAAATTCTTACCTGGGAGCTTTTGAAGCAAGGAGCACGCCTATTGTCATTTCAACACTCCATTATCGTATTGGTAAAGCACTCCCAGGTAAAGGCCAAGTGCACATTTAAACGTTTGGCCAGCATGAGTTAAAAGGGTGAATAGTTTCTCTAATTTTCTTGTTTTCTTTATGACTTAGATGTGCCAATAAAACTCTTTGGCCACTTTTCCACACTTTGCTTGCTGAACCGAGAGCAAATTGACCTGAGAAAGCAATTTCCAGAGGCAGAAGTTGGTAAAAGAGCTGCTCTCCAGGATAGTTGTCTTTGTACTTTACCCAGAGGTGGAGTTAGGATTTTAAAGCTGCTTTTCTTGCCTTCAGACAGACATGAACCAAGATTCTCTCTTTCACACAACATAAAGACATCCCCTTCTGAAAGGTTTCTCTCCAACAGATGAGCCCAGCAAATAAGCACAGAAATACAGTTAGGAAAAGGTGGCTTCTAATCTAAGATAAATCTGCATCCAAACAGCAGTAAGGTGGCACAGAAGGCTCAGGGCTCAAACTATCCAGCTGGATCTTGAGTGTAAGCTTCAGAACATGGGTGAAAATTGAGCATAAAAGGCAGATTCCACTCTGCCTTCCCATCACTCGAAATTCCAACATCATTGCCATCAGCCCAGGAAACCTTGCAGGGCTCTGCTTGTGCTGAGCTGTACAAGCATCCCTCTAATCATGGTGGGCTCGGTACCATTTTCTTGTTTAAGGCACATGAAACCAAGTCCTCTCCATCTAGTTCCTGCCTGCAGCCTCATTTACACTGTGAAACAGGAGTTTTGCTGACTGTGCAAAGTAGGACAGCCAACACGAACAACTGATGTCCCCTGGCTGTGGTCAATCCATCCCAAACAGACCCCAAACCTCCTCTGAGTATAACACATCCCAGCCAGGGCACTAACAAAGAAGTGGTCCCAACAGTTTGGGGCTTTGGGGTTTTTCTTTCAATACTGTTATCAGCAGCAGGAAAAACACCCTGGAAATCCTTGTAAATTGTACAAGACAATGACACAAACATGTGCCAGTATAAAACGCATCTCAGTCAAGGATGATCTTCCCAGCATATGTGTGGATCTAGTTGCCTTAGGCGATGCTTGTATCACAGACTGCCTGAGCAGTTTTCATACTCTGTGCCTCAGTTTCCCCACTTGTGGGTGTAAGGTAGCAATATTCCCTCGACTCCACAAGTCTCCCTCCATTTTGGAGGTGGCAAAGAGACCATTTGCACTGGAAACCTTGGAATACTGCTATTTCTCATTAGCAAACGATTCATCATCGCTGTTATGGCAATGAAATATTGCCCACAGCAGCTTCTGCGCTTCTCCATAACCAACAACAAGCCCTCACAAAACTTCTCTCTTAATCCAAGTGCCAGACTGCCCGCACTGGTGGCTGGGTTTCTTACTATTTTTGCCTTTAATAGCTGCAGCACTGATAAGATTGCTCCGAGTAGCCCATGTTCAGCAGTTTAATGGGTACCAGCCCAGACAGACTAATGGATCTGGAGACCAGGAAAGAGCAGGAAGGTGAGCTGAGTGGAGAATATTAAGGCTTTTAAGGCAGAAAAGCAGCAGGCAGACATGGGGTAGCTGACTCACAGAGCCGCGGCGGAGACAGATATCCTCCCCGATGGTCCTCAGCCATCCATCACACAGCGACAAGCCCATGAAAATGGGTCATTTCTAGAAACAATTCACAAAATGCAAAGCAGAGCTGGAAAAGGGTTCCTGGGGCTCAGGGCCAGGGGAGTTATTGCACAGTCTGAGCTCACAGGCATTTCCCCCAGTAAAGAAGTGCTTTTCCATCGCCGGTGCCTCATATCACCACATAGGACATGTCAGTGCCTCGGAGAAACTGAATGTCCTTGCTCCATTCAGCGTGGGTCATTTTTCTCACTGTGAAAGGTGCAGACAAGAAATACCTGTTCCTCTTCCTCATAACTAGCAGACCCTAATAAACAAGGTCTGTAGGAGAGTGAGAGGTCTTGGATTCAGTTCTGTGCAGGCACCTACCTAAAGATGGTTTTTACCTACATGTTCTCACTGGTAGATGATGTACCAGGGTCAGGGCCACAGAGGACAAACTTCAGTCTGCTTCAGGATGTGTTTCCAGACAGTGCTGTCTGTTCTGGGAGAAAAAAAAACACTGTTTGAGGCATGCACCATAACAGAAACAGAGTAAATAGGAAGGATTTGCCAAATATTCTCATCCTCCAGTGAAACCTCTAGGGTCTTTATTTTGCTTTTTAGCAAAAGTAAATCCTGATTATATAGGAGGGGAAAGATAGAAATCAGGGAAACCTTGTGTCCTTTTGCAAACATTCATAGAGTGATATTTACCATTCCCAAACTAACAGTGAAGTGGATGACCCTTTGCTCTCTCCTTCCAAGTATTAAGTATTCTTAGCAATGAAGAAGGGTTTGCACCAGCAGGAAAAGAATAGAGAACATGTAGAAATGGTTTGAGTAAACCATCAGTCACCAGCAGAGGATGAAGTACCTCCTGAACTTCTCACTGATATGACGCAAGGGGAGGCCAGAAGGGGCAGGAGACAGGAGAGAACATGAACGATCCTGTCATTAAACAAAAGGCTTTCTCTAAAGCCCCCACTGATGGATATCATCCTGGAGGCTGGAAACCAGCTTGTGTCGTTTGATTTTGTTCCACCAGTCATAAATAACAACTCTCCTGGGACATGTGAGGAGGGTAAGAAAAATTGCAATAGGGACAAGGATGCAATGGAGACCTCGAGTAAGGGATGCAGAAGCCAAGGCGGAGACAAATGGCCAATTCATCCCTTGAGGTGTCCCTCCCCCTTCCCCAAATCTACAAAATGAGCAAGGCAAAAATCAACAGCTCAGCACAGGGATGATGAGGAAAGCAGGATGGCGGATCAGGAAACAAACCTTGTGGGGAAACAAGCTTCAAGGGAAGGGAAAAGAACAACATTGGGTGTCACAAGGGATGCCATCTTTGTGACAACACCTGGGTAGTTTTAAAACACAGTATTCCTATGCACATTGCAGCAAGTCATCCTCTGGATGCTGGAAACCATCACATGGGGAAGAGAAAATGTGTCCAAGTGAGAAAGAAAAGCCCTAAGACTTTGGTGCCCTGGTAACACCCCCCTCCTCACTCATACTGCTTGGTGTGCTAGCTGTAAGAGACCAGTCTTGGCCATGGAGGGCACAAGATAAGTGATGCCATTTGAGAAGTCCTCAGACCCATAGAAACCCTCCATCCCCACCAGCAGGGATGAACATT
Source organism: Pezoporus occidentalis (assembly GCF_034315485.1). NCBI lineage: Eukaryota > Metazoa > Chordata > Aves > Psittaciformes > Psittacidae > Pezoporus > Pezoporus occidentalis. The sequence continues at coordinate 1,437,083 of NW_026915987.1, forward strand.
GCTGCCCCCAGGTTTGGAGGAGGACAAGTCAGGTTGTGGGGATGTTTGGCAGTCCCAAGATGCCCAAAGTCAGGAAGCTGTTGGCCTGGGTCCTATCTCAGGAGGTTTCTCACACAGCAAAGTCACTGCACAAAGCCAGAACAAGAGACCCGCAGGCAGCCCTCATCCCTGATTTACCATCTCCTCAGTTATGCCACGGATGTGTTTAAGGGTCAATTCTGTGTTTATGCGCGGGGCTATGCAAGAAAACAGGAACTGGGTTAGATTATGACCTAGATTAACATCTTCACCTCAAAACCTTCACTAACACCACTCCCCCCTACAACCCACAGAGGAACAGTGAGGGGATGTGCAGCAATACTTCAAACACAGGGGGATTATATCAGATTTTGCTGTCAGTTTGCTGTGGAGTGAGGAGGTGGGCTCCCTCATTGCATTCACGTGCATTTCTGGGTCCGACAGACCCAAACCTCAGTCGCTAAGGCTCTAAGACAATACTGTGCACCTCTTCACTTTAGCTACTTAAACTACATTGCATCTCCTCCCTGGCAAATGTAAAAGGTAGTCGGCAAACCCTCTGAAGAAGAGCCGTGATAGAATTCAATCTGTGTCGACTCCAGCCTGGCAGGGATTTACAGCCGTGCTCTATCCGACACAATGCACTTCGTCCCTTTTATCGTGCAGCCTGAATGCAATAGTGTAACAGTCACATTAGAGGGAGTCAAGCAGAAGCTAAAGAACAGGAAGGGATTTTATAGGTACAATAAGATTTATGAAGAGAGATGTTTCTCTGGAGCAGGAAGCGAGGGAATTTCCAAAAGCAGCAGAATACCTCTGCTCTCCCCCACATGCTTCTAACAGTGAGATGAGTACCTAATCCTTGAGGTGTTTTATCATCAAATAGAAAGGAGCACAAAGTGGCATTGTGTTCCAGTGGCAAAATGGCACAGGAGGTGTCCAGGGGTCCAGGCACCTTCATAGGCCCTAATTCTCCAGACCATACACTGCCTGCTTTCATGGGATACAAGTGCCTGCTGACTTCAGGGACAATGAGGAGAAAGACTTTAGGTCTAGAAGGGTTGTGGTGAATGAGCGACTTAGGGTCACCCTAAGAGTCACAATCAAAGGTATCAGCAAAAGTGGGTTTAGTATGAATTTATAAAAGCCCAAAGCTTGAGGGCAAGGTTCACTCTGTTACTTGCTACATGGATGAAACACACAAAGGAAAATGGAGTTAGAGCCGATTTAGAATGATTTACACAGAGACTGAAGACAGAAAATGGTAAAGGAAACCCTCCCATTGAGTCACAATGTTCAGAGTGACCCCCTTTGCTTTCTAAACCCCTGAATGGAGCTTAGGTGAGGGTAGCTCCAATCTTAGTACCAGACTTGGACAACAGTTTGCCCTTAAAGGGATCGATAACTACATGGATTTCATTAGCATTGATTCAGCAAGTCATCAGTCACTTGCCAAAGATCTGTCACAGGTAAGGGGTCTCTCTACCTTGGGTAAGGAAGGATGTCTCAGTCTCACCCATCACAGGGGTATGGTGGGAAACCACAACTATGGTTGAAGTTAGGGGACCATGCAACACAAATGTTGCTGCTCCTCTTAATGGTCCCATCAGAAGATGAGTGCATAAGGGCTGTGGGAAGTTATTGACTATCAGTGACTGACCAGAGACACTGGTTGTCATCTGAGCTATGAGCATGAGAGGAAAACATCAGCTGAGTGTGCCCTTTCTTGCAGAGCATCACAAAGCAGCCAAGAAGGATTTTTACATCCAGGGCATAAAGAGTGATTTTAACTGCAGTTAAATCTTCACTGGACTACAGGCAAAGCCTGTGCAAAGTCTGGGATGTCAGGGCACTTCTTGCATGTCACTCAGTTCCTTGTAAAGTCAAGTTGCTGACATTTACCTACGAAATCCGTAAAGCATTTGGAGACTCTCAAATGTAAAGATATGTGGGGTCATGGATCTCTGCTAACAACTGTACGTGCGAGCTGCCAAAAGGCAGAGGAGCCTTGTAAAACCTCCATCACAGCGGGTCAGCAGAACAGCCACAAAACCACAGCTGCTTCAAAGCATGCTTCTGATCTCATAGGGTAGATAGGTATCTTCTGAGGTCCCTGAAATCCCTTTGAGATCCCCACACCTATCATGCGCTCCTCTGAGCTGGCACAGACCCCTTGGGGTGTCTCAGTAGCAGAAGATATCGCACTGCTGTTAATTTTAGTTGCCCAGCTGCCAGGGCTGTAGCTCCGCTCGCACCAGCCGCAATTGGGAGCTCTCCCACTGCTTCCTGATTAGCTGCTTTTGATTAGGGTCTAATGACTTCACTTGGCCCCTAATTCACAGGGACAAGCTTTGAAAGGCCTTCGAACTGCTCAAACAGAGCATTTTCTCCCACCCTGGAGCCACCACTTAAGTTCTCTATACACAAGCGCTGCTCCTCTGACCCTGAGAACCTGCTGCCCCAGCCCTGCTCTCTGCAGCATCAGGCTAGCAATAGGGATGCCAAACCACTCCTGATGGGCTGGAGTGAGGTGCAAACACAGGGATGGATATTCCAAGCTCCTTGCCACTCAGGTAACCTACCAAACTCAGTATTTGGAATGTGGCTTAGCCCCATATCTAAAGTATGCCTGGAAAACTCAGGCTAGCATCAGAATCATGGATGGTGACTACCTTAATGCATAATGGGACATCCAGGGATGTGCAAGACAGACTACATCAGACTTGAGATCTTCAAGGAGTGCAAGAACTTATGTGAGCTGGCCCTTTGTGGAGAAAAACGGTGGCACAAAAGAGCTGGACATCTCTTTTCTAACTGGTGTGTCCAGCCCTAGGATTTAGGGCTGAGTGAAAGTCTCAGTATCATTAAAGTCCTGAATCCTGGAGAGTTTTGGCTTGCTTTTTCTCCCTGACTCCATCTTTTCTCTCCATCCCAAAACTCATTCAATGAAGAAAGAGAGCAGGCAGAAGTGAGGGGGTTTACCCTGGCAGAGAATAGAGGTAAACCCAAACACTGCGTGGCCGACTGGTCCAGCCATGCTACTGGGAGCTCTGGTACCCACTCTGCTCCTGGGATCAGGATCTGCATCTCAGCTTGACCTTGGGGGCTAAGCCCAAGATCATGTCACGCTGTCTGCTTTGTCACCAGCCAAAGAGATTGTAAACATTGGTTTCAGAGACTGCCTTGCCTTTTGAAGATCTGAAAGTGCATTTATCTTCCTGAGACGTGCATTAATCTATTAATTACTAGTGAAGATAAGGGGATGAAAAGAGGCTTGGGGGGAGGGAATAAAATAAAATAAATAAAATAAAATAGCCATTTTCATCAGTAAGAAGAGGTTCATGGGCTCTTTCACAGTGCCTTAGGCACAGCGTCCCATCATGCTGCTGCCTCATCACAGCTCTCCTCTGTACCAGACTCACCCTGAGGTGAGAGATTACAAAGCATCTGGGTCCCCTGACTGTGCCCAAGCCCCACAGTTGATCTCTTTAATCACCACATCTCTGAGACAAGGCAGGAAAAGCAACTCAGCTCCCAGCAAGACAAATCCAAAGCAGGCTGGTTGTTTTCTCTGCAGGCAGCTTCAACTCTGTGCCTGGGAAGAGCCAAGCAGGACCAGAGCCTGAGGCACTGCAGAAATAACCCTTTGGTGCTCTGCAGCTGGACCTCTGGTCCTGCTGTGGGATGCAAAGGTATCTAAAGCTGGGTTACAGTCCCAGTTACAGGAAACTGATCATCTCCTTGCTCCATGCATCGGTTTCCCCACCTAGAGGAGAGGAAAGTTAACATTATCCTTCCACGTAAAGGAAGTTGGAGAATTAAAGAGTTTTTGGGTCTTGCTTTGAATTATTCTCTGCAGTATCCTCCCTGCTGTACTGCCTGCCCTTCGTGACAGAAGCCTTGTGAGTGAGGCACTGAAGGGTTCCTAGCAAAAAGAAGGCATAAAAAAGACTCTTTCTGGAGGAAGGCACATACAAGTGGTAAGAGGGGAAGAGGGACAGACAAACCTGGGGGGACAGAGCCCCCCAAGCCTTGTGAAGGGAAGAGAAAGGTGAGCACCTCCACCATGCAATGTAGTGATTTCATCAACAACAAGACCTAGGGAGAGCTGTTTTGGGGCTGCCTTTTCCCTCAGCTAAATCACAATTGACTCAGTGTAATGCCACCAATGCTATAGCCAAGGTCACCCCAGCAGCATGGCCGGGTATATCCAGCCAAGACTGGTTCTTTGCTGCTGGTCTCCATTGAGGATGAAGGAGAAATTAGGAGAAAGGAAGGTGGGGGGAAAACGCTGCAGGACTAATAAAGAGCTTTGAAGGAGATAGGGAATTGAGTCAGGTTCACATTAAAGGGCAAGGAAATGAATGCTGAGATGAAGGAGCCTGCAATTTCAAATGGATCATGATGATAAATAAATAAAGTCAAAAGACTTTCAATTACTTTTGAAAGAGAAACAGAGGGAGAGCAGGAGGGAAAACCACCAACAACTCCAGATGCTCTCTAGCACTGCACTTGCCTTGCAGGATATGTGCCTCTCGCCTGCCCGGTGAGCCCAAGCCATGAGCAATAGCAGGGCTGTGGGTCCCAGGAAGATCAAATGAACGTGGTTTTAATGCCTCAATTAAGGTTCATTCTGTTCAGCTTTAAAAAGTGATTTAGCCCTGCTAAGCTGCACCAGGGTCAGGAGCGGGGATAGATGGCAAGTCTCATTTGAAAGCCAAACACATATGTTCCCATCATTAACAGTCCCTTCCCATTAGTGAGAATATTGTTGGCTTAGAATGTAGCTTTCATTTAACAACTGGAGAAGAATGAAATGGTTTCCTCCAGTTTTGGTCTGGTGCCAGGAGCTGCCTGTAAAATCCAGATAAGGGTTCTCAGCACAAACTTCTGATAAGGGAATTAACAGGTAAACTTTAACTTTGGGGAAGGAGGAGAAGAGGGAAAGTGTTTGTGATCTCTTTACTGGTGTCAGCTTGCCAGGCTGAAACTCCCCAGACCCAGCTCCAATGCTCCCTGGATCCTCATCCCTATTACCTGTCTATGCTGGGAAATTACCACTTTCCAAGCTGAGGTTAAGGCCTCATCTCCTTAAGCATCCTCCTTTTTCCTCTCCTTTCTATTTTCTATCTCCCCAGAGACCACTCGCCATACTATTCCTGGCATAGCTCTTCCCTTAAGTGGAAACTAATTCCCTGACAAATCTTTTGGGGTACTTTAATCCCTTTTCTTTTTTCAAATCACTTCACCCAAACTATCCACAAATTCAACCAGAGCTAAAATTAAACGTACTGACTCCAGGTACAGCTTCCCCTTGTAGGTGCTGAGAAGAAGAGCACCCTGTCATGGGCAGGATGGAACTTGGGGGGGGGTCTTTCAACCTACTTTGCTGGGACTCAAGTTCATGAAAAGCTAAGGCTGACCCAGCAGAGCTAAGAAATCCTGCAACATTTGAAACTTGGAAGAGGAGGGTAATATAGAAATGAGTCTGTTCCTACAAGCAGTTCAAGCTATACATCCAGAGGACTCCTGTATATTAGGAGTGATAAATTTCATTCATCTGGCCACCATTTGGCTGGACACATCAACTTCAGGGATACTTCTTTTAGCTCTTCTCTATAACTAAGCAGTTATTCCACTCCTGGAGAACTTCTGCCCAAAGGAGATTACATGAATAGCACAAGATGATGGAGCAAATTAAGGTCAGAAGAAGAACAAAGATTAGAGCATCCAGTCATCTCACTGAATCCTTGGAGTGGCTCCTCCCCAGGTCACTCTGTGCTTGAGACTTTAGCAATTAAAGTGGTGATACGATCAAGAGGTAGGCAAGAAAATTTCTATCTTCCTAACACTGAAAATATGATTTTGTCTGTACATAGAATCATAGAATGGTTTGGTTTGGAAGGACCTTAAACCTCATCCAGTTCCAGCCCCTTGCTATGGGCAGGGACACCTTCCACTAGAGCAGCTTGCTCCAAGCCCCTGTGTCCAACCTGGCCTTGAACACTGCCAGGGATGGGGCAGCCACAGCTTCTCTGGGCACCCTGTGCCAGCGCCTCAGCACCCTCACAAGGAAGAGCTTCTTCCTTATATCCAACCTGAACTTCCCCTGTTTAAATTTAAACCCATCACCCCTTGACCTGTTGCTACAGTCCCTTGTTGTTGAACAGGCGAGTAAGGCACAGGAGCAGAGTGACTCCTCACTGAAGCACCGAGATTTATCCACCTGCTCCTTCCTTCTTTCAGATACTGGCATATCCCTTCAGTAGCTGCTGCCTGAGCCAAGCAAACCTGCTTTGTGAAGGCGAGAGCAAAATCCAGCCAGCTCAAATAGAAATAGCTGAGTTTTTCAGGAGCTAAAAGGCACTGGATTAGTTTGCTCGGTATTGCTGTTTCTGTACTTTTATATCTTGAGAGGGAACACCAAAATAGCTTGTCAAAGGCCATTCACAACAAATGTTCTGCTTGCACTGGAGCAGGCGCATTGGGAATCCCACAGCTTTTGCATGAACAGCAGCACTAACACAGTCAGCTCTCAGGTTTAGGACTGATTAGGACCTCCAAGTCCTCAAAGTCTGGGAAAGGCTGAAATCCCCATACACTCTTGGGTATGGCTCCTTAAGCGTTATATTGTCATTTTGGAACCTTAGCCTAATATTGCCCAAACCTCTCTATCCTCATGCACGCCTACCCCAAGAAACTCACTGCTTCTGGAACAGCAAGAGCTGGGCAGGAATATCTTGCTAAGACATCTTGAGAAAGGCTGATTCATCTCAATGGAGGTGTTTTGTAGAGCCAGTTTGATGAATTTCTGCCGTCGGAAAAAAGAATTGAGACTAAACCAACCTGGTTTCACTTTTGGTTCCATGTCATTTTGTTTTGAAATTTAAGCTGATTATAATAAAAAAACTCCTTTTTTTTATGAAAAAGAGGTCACACATGAAACCCTTTGATAGCATCAAAATGAGGCATTGCAGGCAATATCTTATTGTTTGTCAGCTCACACAAGTCTTAGTGATTTTAACTTTTCATCCGGGACAAGGCATTTCAAGCCTCTTTCTTTCTTTCCGTGATGAGAAATCATTTCTTGCTCCTAATAGACAAACAGAACCAGCCTTTCAGTTCCTAGCTCTGCTTTGAACTGAGGCTGGGAGTTAACCAAAGTGATCCAAAGTTGTTAAAGACCTAGAGAAAAGCTTTCATATTGCAGACTTCAATCCCTCCCTGCTCCCAGCGGCCAAAGAAAATGCCATTAGCCTTGGAGGTACTTTGGTAAATAAAGGAAAGGAGAAAAAGGGAAAAGAGGGGGGGAAAGACAGACTAGAGAATAGCCTTTATCCTTTATTTTCCTCTCATTTATATACTATAAACCATTTTCTCAAAGGCCTCAAAGTGCCTCACTCCAGCCGGCAGTCAAGGGAGTCTGAGTTTTCAAAGTCATGTTTTGAAGGGGATAGGGTGGCTTCAAAGCCCATCTCTAATGTAGTTTGCTGATGCGGGGCAGTTCACATGGGTCCCTGTAACTGTGCTGCTCCCTGTGGAGTAGCTCTTCCTTCCAGCTCTTCCGACTGGGGTTGTGTGAGAGTCTGAGGGATAGCAGCACAACTCTGCTCTGGCTGGAAATCCCAGACACGATTTGCACATCAGTACCCAGGAGGAGGGGACAAGCTGCTTCTCACATCTCCCAGGCTTTGAGTTTCTCACTGCTTAGCTATTTATTTGGAAGTATTCACAAGAGGGAGATGCTCAAGGGAGGTGGGTAGATCTCAGGGTCTTCACTGCTGCCCCTCACTGAAGGGATCAGGGATTTGAGGAACTCACTTTGGCTTTTATAAAGCCAGAGCTGCTGCTGCTATTTTTACTTATAGCAGTGCTGTCCGTACCACGGTGACAGAACTGGGAGCTCTAAGGAAGCTGCTGATGTATGGAGGCTTATTTGGGAAAAGGCTATTTTGAGAAGTGTTGCCTGTAAATGAAATCATGTGAGGAGTCCTCATTTGGGTCTCTCAATTCCTAGTCGGTAGGTGAATCAGTGCACATAGAAAAAGCTGGCCTTGTGCTTTGGACTTCGCTATCCCCCAGCCCCAAGGTAGGGCCAACTATAGGTTCTCCCCAGAGATTCTTTAACCTATAGCCATAAGGGTCCCTTTGCTTCCAAACTGGTACCTGATAAACCCAGAGGAAATAAACACACACCGTGAAAACCAAGAACAAAAGAGAAAGGAAAGAGAAAGGGAGAAGGAAAGGGAAAGAGAAAGGGGAAAAAAGGAAATTCTTCTTTCCTCCTGAAAGATCTGTCCTCTGAGTAACTATGAAGTGTGATAAGTTTTGCATTAAAATAAATCTGTTTCCCAGGTTGCAGAAAGAAATGTGAGAACTCTGATTCCAAGTAACTTCCTCTATTCTCTCTTATTAAAAAAATCCACTGTCAGTAAAGAGGATGCTGCAACAAGCGCCTGATCTCCTGCAGGCCCTGGTAGACAAGACAGTCTTTCCCAAGCCACCCCTATGTCTTAAGGGCTGGTCATAGGCATTTCAAGCGACTTTAGGCAGCAGTGATTTGGGAACAAGCATGTGTTCTCCTGGGAAGTAATGTTTGCCATCGGGATGCTGCATTACCAGGCAAGGAGAAGCCCTGGTCTGCACATTGAGAGGTCAGAGCCACTGCACATTGTGATGCTGAGAGGGAAGGGAGGGTACTGAGTGTGCACTGCGTTGGAGGAGCTCTGTGAAACAGAACAGGATAGTTTGAATGCCCCCAGATAAACGGCTCCCAGCGCGAGGCATCTGCTGCTGGCTCTCCTTGCTGAGCTCCTTAAAGTGCTGGCAACACAGGGGTTGGATTTGAAGTCATTGGGAGTTTTGCAACCAGACTGAGTGCAGTCTGGGGTTTCACCCTTTCTGAGAGACTCGTTGCAATAGGCAGCCATTGCAGTGGTGAGGAGAGCATGAGAGAAAAGGGAAACCACAGCGAGAAGGGAAACTGCCACAGCATGCACTTGCCCAGTGGCACAGGAAGTCAGTGATGGGTATGACTCTTCTGCTGTTAAAGAGTAGATTCACTTACAGCACGCTGCCTCCAGGCACCCAGCACTGGCAGCACCACCAGAATCCATTCTGGGTGGAAGAAGTGATACTTCTCTGAAAGGAAATATTCCGAAAAGGCATCCCAGGAAGGGCACAATGATGCTACTTCTTTTTTTGGCAGAAAAAAGACACTGATAGGCTTATTATTATCATCATGGCAAAGGTTCCACTGAAAATTAGGCCAGCATCTGGATGCTGTTCACATCATAGAAGACATCCCCAAACCCCAAGAACTCACCTCCAAAACAACTGGGTCCAGTAAAGTGGCCATGGCCACTTGAGGCATTAGTTTCAGAGACAGGCTGGTTCCATCCCACTGCAGCCATGCACTAACTGCATCCACTACTTTGCTTTTCCTGCTATGAAGCCCTGCTGCCAAACTGCTGATTTTGAGACCTCAGGAAGTCACAGCCCCTTTCATGAAGAAAGAGAGCTGCACAGAAGCAAGGAGGCTCTGGTGTTCGTGCAAAGCAAGGCAGGTCTGGTGTCGGTGATGCTCCCGCTCCTCAGTGCTCGGGTGGCATTTTGGCTCACACTTACAGCTGCACTCCTAGGGAGTCTAATAGTCCCATCTGGAAACATCAGAGCTCTGAGGGGGTTAGAAATGGTTGAGGCAATTGCAAGCAGCAGGAGATGGATGCATGTGGCTTCATAAAAGTCATTGCAAGGATATGACACAGCCAGTGCTCATCTCCCCCCTTGCATCAGAAGCAGGGAGAGGATGCAGCGTGGATCCTGAAGGAGCACGCAAGCATGGAGTGCCTGCACTGTGCCTGGGGGCAAAGCCAGTGTGAGCTTCCCCTGCACATGTGTGTGTGCAGAACACCCCGGGCAGTGCACGTGCATCTGATCCTCCTAAGCCCCTCCAAGACTGGCAATGGCCTGTCCTTCCACCAGCTGCGGGGAATGGGCTCAGGAATCCCCAGTGGAGCCCTAGAGGCACCACCAGGCTTGGTGCCTGCTGCTCCTGCCAGGGCAGGGTGAAGCGTGGGTGCTCTGCGCTCCCTCAAGGCTTTGACTGTGCTGTTGGCCTCCAGGAAGGGCACAGCAAGGGGATGGCAATACCCCAGCCACTCCAAATCTCCTTTGCTTAGGCTCAGGGTGACTCTTGTGGTATTGATCAAGTATTCCACATCCCTGTCAAGCAAAAAGCTCCCTGTCAGCAGCCTCCCCTATGATCTCCAGGAGCACTTGCATAAACATGCAGCTTTACATCCTCCTTATGCACAAGTGGATACCTCTAGGTACCCATTTAACGGGTAGTCTTGACTGGTTTAACTCCACCAGCCCCAAAACATCTTCTTTCCACACAGCAGCTGCATCTCACCTTGCTTGTGATGCACAAGAGCAGGTCAAACTTCCAGTCACCCTCTGAGGAGGCAGGATGACAATCATGGTATCATGTGCCATTTGCAAGGTTTTGCTGGGATGGGTGGAAAAAGGGAAAGGAAATTCATTGCAGTAGGGCAGATACCTTAAGGTGCAGGTTTTATCATCTCTGTCAGTGTCTAGTCCTTGTTGCTGTGCAGAGAACCATCGGAGTTGTGACTGTGGTGGCTTTCTCAGTGCTCTTTGGTTATGGTCACTTGAAGCTCCCCATTCCATGGAACAGGCTCAGCTTTTGATGTTTTCAGAGTACCACAAGACAAGTCTGAGCTGAAAATTGCTGCTGTCTCTCATGGCTTTATTTTGGTGTGCAATCAGCTCAATCCGGAGGCAAATTGTGATTAATAAAAGGGAAGGAGATGAAGGTGGCCTTTGCTTTTCAGCAGCGTGATAGGAGCACCCTGGAGTGCAACTGTGCTTCCCAGTGAGCAAACTGCAAGTGTTCATTTGGGATAAGGCAGCCAAGTAAACATGGCCTAAATAGACACTAAATGGTCACTACTCCACGATGTTCCCCCAGAAAGCCTCCTCTTTCAGACAGCACAGGAGCCAGGGACTGACAGGTTGGAAGACCATGGCTCTGCCTTCATCCTTTCTGCAGTGCCTCAGTTTCCCCATCCTGTTTTACTGGCCAAAAATGCTGTGCAGGTAATGGAATATCAGCTGGGAAGAGTACACAAATCCCTGGGGGGAAGAGGGGAGGACAAATACAATGTAAAATGTTTGGGATGAAGTATGAGGAGTGGGAACCCAGTAGCATCCCTCCCTCTCTTGCAAGAGCAGGTAGATTGCAGCTCCTGCAGGTGGGAAGTCACAGGTTCATGGGACTAACAGCCAAGGAAAACAGCCTGGAGTTCTGGATAGAAGTGCTAGACATTTACAGCTCATCTGCATTGCAAAGGAAGGGTGTAGGGGTGATAACCTCCTCAGTAGGGACTGGTAAAAAAGAGCTTCTTTGAACACCTGTCACCTCTCCTCTGTCTGGCACTGGTGCAAGCAATGAAAGAGTCTGTCTCTCCTGTCTTTCTTTCCTACCAGCTGCTAGTGCTGGTTCTTGCCTTCCCCAATCCTCATAGTCCAGCATGTCCAGCCCATTCTAGAGCTGCCAGGACACTCATTCCTTGTCCCTCTTGCACAGCACCAATCTGCCAGATCCGAGCATCCTTAGTGGGACAAGCTGGACAAGTTCAAGACCAGTTGTGCTGCAAAGCAGTTCAACTGCTGTGCTTGGACAGTGAACTTGAGACACTTGGAATCCCTAGAATCATAAAATCCCAGCCTGGTTTGTGTTAGAAGGGACATTAAAGCTCATCCATCTCCAACCCCTGCCACGGGCAGGGACACCTTCCACTAGAGCAGCTTGCTCCAAGCCCCTGTGTCCAACCTGGCCTTGAACACTGCCAGGGATGGGGCAGCCACAGCTTCTCTGGGCACCCTGTGCCAGCGCCTCAGCACCCTCACAGGGAAGAGCTTCTGCCTAAGAGCTCATCTCAGTCTCCCCTCTGGCAGGTTAAAGCCATTCCCCTTGGCCTGTCCCTACAGGCCCTTGTCCCAAGCCCCTCTCCAGCTTTCCTGCAGCCCCTTCAGGCACTGGAGCTGCTCTCAGGTCTCCCCTTCAGGAGCCTTCTCTTCTCCAGGCTGCCCCAGCCCAGCTCTCTCAGCCTGGCTCCAGAGCAGAGCTGCTCCAGCCCTCGCAGCATCTCCATGGCCTCCTCTGGACTCACTCCAACAGGTCCCTTACTCCTCTTTCTGTCACCCAAAGCACCCATGTAAATGGTGCAGATCTTGTGACAACAAAGATCATTTTGCAGAGAGCCAGTGCTTGTGAGCAGAGCAGGATCGCTATTATCAGGAGATGGCTTACTCCCTTCCAAACAGCTTTGCTAGCCGGAAGCAAACAGGGACAATCCCATAGGGAAACCCACAGCCCCACACTGCGTATTGTCAGTGTGTGGGACTTGTGGGTTTGCTGTTTCTTGATGCAAAAAGAAATGAAAAACTGAAAGAGGTGTCAGCAAATTGGAGGGGCTCCAGGAAAAGGAGATAGAGATGATTAAGGGCTTAGAAGGATTGACCTATGAAGAAAGATTAAAGGAACTAATTACGTACAGCTCAGCTAAAGGATGAGGAAAGAGGTGATTTAATAACAGCCTGCAAATACTCACCAAGGTGTCAACAGTAAAGAAGGGTGCGGAATTAGAGTCCATCAGGGAACAGCAGGAGTGATGGAACGAACGGGGAAGGTGACATGGGACATTGGCATGATGTGGATGAAACCAGAGGTTTCTTTAGGGTGCAGTGAGTGAGTTAGGAGCACAAATCCTCTGGAAACACTCCGGCCTTCCATCCCTAAGTATCAAAGAATGCATTTACAAAGGTTTTAGGTGCTTAAAGGTGCAGGGAGGTGCTTTAATAGGATTTCCAGCTGCATCTAAGAAAGTTAAGCAATAGACTTCAGTGGGACTTGGGCACTTCAACAGTTCCATCAGTTTCATCAGTTGCTTTTTTACATCTTTGCACAAAACAACTTGAAGGACTCTAGGATTCATCAGAAATGCCCCAACAGAAGATTAGAACTGATCCCAAGCTGCTGGAGCAGTGTAGAAGCACACTGGTTGATGTGCAGGAGGATGTGTTGTAGGAAACCATCTTGCCTTGTCAGAGCATTGTGCATTGATCTGCACAGTCTGTTTGAAAGTCAATGAGGTTTAGGCTCTCAGGCCTATTAAAATAAGCATTTAAAAATGCCTTTGGCACTTAAGCACCTTGCTCAGTTTGGGAGGTCTTTGCTGCAGGGTGACTGAGGGCTGTCAGTGTGCAAGGTGAACACAGCCGCAGTGCTACAGCCTACCCAAAGCACCATGTTCTCCTTGGTGCTTCACTTGAGCGTGTCACCAGGTCTCCAGGGAAACATGTCCCATATTTCTCACTGCTGCAATTAAGTCACCCATTGTTTATCCTCAGGGACAGGGGACATCCTTCCTCAGTAAGTGGCAGGAATAATCAACTGGATGGAGGAGGGAAGACATTAAAGGAGAAGCATCATTGACAATGGAAGCTGAAAGTCAAGAGGTTGTCAGGATGAAAGAGTTTCCTGCTAAAAGCACTATGAAACTATAGGTAGGAAATAACAAGTGTGGACTTAGAAGAGGATTACTGACTTGAAAGCTGTCTTCCCAGTGCCCCAGGTAGACATTACCTAAGACTTCAAGACCAATCTGCTCTCAGAGTAGTTCAGCCAATAATGGTTGGTGGGGCTCTTCAGTGTCATGCATAGGGATTTATCACTGTGCCCAGCGCTATCTGCTTGGCTTACTGCACCTACCTTTGCATTCTTGAACAGCAAGGGCTCAGAAGAAATGACTACATTCCCACCAAATACCCTCCAGCTTGCTGATGGGGACTCTAACCACACGCTGTGAATGGTGATGGTGAACTCACATCTCTGCTCCAAGCCCAGAAGCACATTTGTGAAGTGCAATCAAAGAAAGCATCTCACTGTCCCCAGATACACATGCAAATACAATCATAGAATCCCAGACTGGTTTGAGTGGGAAGTGGACTTTAAAGCTGCTCCAGCTCCAACCCCTGCCACGGACAGGGACACCTTCCACTAGAGCAGCTTGCTCCAAGCCCCTGTGTCCAACCTGGCCTTGAGCACTGCCAGGGATGGGGCAGCCACAGCTTCTCTGGGCACCCTGTGCCAGCGCCTCAGCACCCTCACAGGGAAGAGCTTCTGCCTTATCTCCAGCCCAAACTTCCCCTATTTCAGTCTGAACCCATCACCCCTTGTCCTATCACTACAGTCCCTGATGAAGAGTCCCTCTCCAGCATCCTTGTAGTCCCCTTCAGACACTGGAAGCTGCTCTGATGTCTCCACACAGCTTCTTTTCTCCAGGCTGAACAGCCCCAGTGTTCTGAGCCTGTCTCCACACAGGACGTGCTCCAGCCCTGAGCATCCTCATGGCCTCCTCTGGGCTCCGTCCAACAGCTCTTTTAAATGCTTAAAGATGAAATAAAGCCAGAATTACCCAAGCTGACCCAATACCCAAACATTTGACTATCAATCACAGCTATTGCAAGTTTGGATCCTGTATGAGGATTTTGAACACAGCAATAATAGAAAGCAAGGTGAGAGGAGAGAGGGTCATACTTGTTCTTGTTATCACCCTGAAGGACTTTTCAGGGCAAATATTCTCCAGGCAGTTTTCATTAAACCACCAACTTGTCAATTTAGCTTAAAAATATATAGATGTATTTCCAAGTAATTGCCTTAACCAGGCAGATATTGGAAAGAGTGCTTTAACCCTTTCACAGCACTTAAGTCTACTTGAAATGCTATGAAAGGGGGAAGTTAAATACAAAGATAAATGCATAAATGGCCAGAGTTGCTATGGAAATGTAAGAGGATGGAAATGGAAAGTCAATAGAGGACTAAGTTACTGTTCAATTTTAAAAATAGTCTTTCTATACGGAAATGGAACATTTGTCAAATCTCTGTTGGCCTGTATTATACAAAATGAGAAGTGGTTTTGTGGCTGGGAACATCTATTTAATGCTGCACACTCAATCTGCAAACTGGATGGTCAATGGTACAGAGTAAGTGGAAGCTTTACTCCTGTTAATGACAATCTCCATCACACCTACAGAGCCCTGGTGATAAATGTCAGCCCTGAAAAGCACAGGGATGGGGGTCAAATTCAGTGGGATATAATGATAAATCATTTGTAGGGATTTCAGATCAGGTCTGTTTCTTTCTTGCACACAGTGTCCCAAGGAAACAGGGTTTATGTGATCAGGCTCGCTGGCCCATAGGCACTGCGTGGTAACTTCCTAAACCCGCTGGCCTGCAATCAGATTTGATGCAAGAAGAGACATCTCAGAGGAATTAAGTTCTAACAAGCTTTATAAGGGAGAATATACTCTAATTAGCGCTTCTTTCCATCATCTTTCCACTTCCCATCTCACTCCTAGGATGTGATATGAGCTCAGCCACTCTACCAGACACCAGAGAACCCACATAGGAGGCTTCCTATGTTCCACCACTTGCAAAGCAACTTGTTTTATTAAGATAAATGTAATACCCTTCTCTGGTTCCATTCAGAGAGGAAGAGTGAATTATGTTTGAACAGCATTGAACTCCATCTGTGAGCAGCATATCAAGTGGAAAGTGGGGCTCTGCTTCAAACCATCCATACTTATATTGCCTCTCCATTGCCAGGTACTAATGGGAATTTTCAGTGGATTTATTCCCCTGCAAAATGTCCAGTGAAATTTGGGCATTGGCCACCCAAAAATCACAGCTCATTGTGTGCCACATCCCAAGGGCATCACTCTTTTAGCCCCTTGGCGTTGGCCTTTTGGCAGTGGCTTTTCCCCACCTCTTAACCTGTGCTGCCCAGAAGCTGCAGGCAACAGATTTGACACACAGCCCTGGATGGGAGAGCAGAGCATCACAGGGACACACTCCTGCCCAGGCTCCCCATCAAAAGGACCCTTGTATCCCCATCAAACTGACCCTTGTATCCCTCCCATGTGTAACCAAAGCATGTAAGTCACACACATCAAGGTTCCAGTGCCTTGCTGGTTTAGGTACAGCAAACCTAAGAATCAACAGCTATAGAAGATGCTGAAGCTCAGCTTTCCAATGTGAAAAGCTGGCACCAGCTTTAGACTTGGCAAAATAATCCTACCACTTCCTTTTCCTCCCAAGTCTGGCTCCATCCTCTTCTGCAAGGTGGTTTGAAAGCAATCCACGGCACCAGCAGGATTCTCACCAGCCCCAGCTCCCAGCCCGTTGGGGAAAGGTCTTTAGAAACAGTTCCATGCTTCTGGGTGGGATTTTCTGCTGCAGGTGCTCTGCAATATAGAGCGAGATTAGATTCTAATCATAGCTCCTTCTTAAAGGGAAGGGTTCAGGGTTTAGCTGTGTGGCAGCAGCCTCATTTTCACAGCAATATCTGTTATGTTCTGCGGGTGCCAGGGGGACACATATTGCTGTCATTTCCCCTCGTTGTGTTTGGATATCAGATGCAAAGAGCAGCAATGAGCACACAGCTATCACCATTCCTCACACTGAGCAGTCCCTTCGGTGGCCTGGTCCATCTGATGCTCAGCTCCAGTGACAACCGAGGAGCTTTAGGGCATCTTGTCCCATGGGAAAAGGGGTCCCTGGCCTGGTGGGTCTCTCCCCTGGGCTAGAGAGGTGGGCAAAGAGGGTTCCCCATCCAAACAAGGGCTAGGCAGAGAAATGGGGTGTATTTCCCCAGCACACACATGCCACCACGTGTCACACGCTCACTGACGTGGCTCTGTGCTCACCGCTGTCTCATCCCCACCACAGCCCCATGCTGCCTCACTGAGAATTACCCACACCAGAAGACAAATGTTTTTCCCCCAAATTAGTCAAAACCACCAAGTTTCTCTTCCAGCAGCTGCCACCACCCTGCTTGAGGTGTACAACCTGCTTGGCATGGGAGCGCTCACCTTTAGCTGCCCACCTCACCAGGGTACCACAGATGCTGGTGCTGAATGGGCTGAGCACCTTCTGCTAGGTCCCTCCAGGACAGAGCTGTCAGTCTCCAGGAGAAGGTCCCTCAGCATCAATGGAGCCTGGCAACGTGGGGTGATTTGTGACAAGGCCTCCCACATGTGCCAACCATCTCCTGAGGTTCCTGTGACTGAAGTGCATGTGGGAATGGCGTCACCACCACACGGCACAGGCAGCAGCACCTTCTCCTTGTGTTTCCCTCTTTGTTTGGCACCATCTCCACTGAGCGATGCCCACAGCCTGCTGCCAGCTCACAGAGTTTCAGCTGTGGTAGCTCTGTGGTAGTGCTGCCTTCTCCATTTCTCCACTGCTGTGCTTTAATAGGTTGAGTTTGGACACTTACAGCAGGCACAAAACATCACCAGCTTATTTACAGTTGAAGAATGTTTTCTCAATGGAGGTCCAAGCCAAAACACCACCCCAAGGACTCTCACCACCATGAACAAACCCTGGGAAAGCTTGAGAAGGGATGCAGTTCAGCCCAACATTCATCTCCTTTGCTTTGCTGTTGTTCCTTCCTCTCCTATGTATAGTTCCTTCCTAAGCCCCAGATTTTGTGAAGATGCTTCATTTTTAGCCTTGTGCTGCAAATATTAAAACAACTGGGTTTGCTTTAAGGACATGGCATTAGCCTGGGTGCATGTGACCCAACAGGCTGGGATGGCTTAAGGGAGGATGCCTGGACCCCCTCCATGTCACCCTTAAGTTGGTTAGCTGGGTACCCAACCTGCAGCATCCAGCCAGCATCTCCTCAGGATAATACAGGTGGATTTGCCAGGATCTCATAGGAAAGTGTGATAAAACCGTGGTGAGAGCAGTGACATCCATCACCTACGCTGCAGCAGCCACCACTTCACCCTTGAGAGGAAGCTTTTGAAACAGAGATTATCTCTACATAACTCCACCTTCACATCACCCCATACCCACAGCCTGAAAACCACCGATGACAGCAAAGTCACCCCAGTGTGACCATGTTGCTGTGACATCCCCTTAGATGCATGCTTCCACATACACAGATGCACGACAGGGCTGGCAAACCCTGCCTCGGCGCTGTTCTCTGCTTACCAGCAGCGAAGCTATTAAGCCCCCTTTGCAGCCCCATATGCATTCACTTCATGCCTTGCATTCCTGACAGCCCTAGTAAATTCTTGCTGAAAAGAGAATAAAACCCTTGTTTTCCCTTCCCTATGAGCTCCTGCTTCTTGTTCAATGCCATTAAAAGCAGAACCCACACTAACATCAGTCCTTGCTGAAGGTTGAAACCACCTTGCCTGTACTCCTCGTGTGGCACTGGAGGGAAGAGAAGGAAAAGAAAGTGAGCAGAAAACCAGACACTTCCTTCCACTCCTCTGTCAGCTCCACTTTGCATCAAAATCTCCTTTGTATGTCACACAGTTATTAAAGTTGTAGATGGTGGCTCTGTGCAGTGTGGCTGTGCCTGTGTCTTAGAAACTGGGTCACCCGGAGAGCGCTCCCTGAAAACCGTGCCCTGATAAATCCATGCTGGCAAGACTCAAAGATACCCCTTATAATGTTTTCCTGCCTCCCCTTGTGCTTTGAAAGGAGCAAATAATGCTACTTTTTGTTGTGGGGTTTGTATCTTTTATTCAGCAGCTTCCCGAGGTAAATAACCTCCGGCAGGCAAATCTAAGGGGATGCTCCTATCTCGCTTGCTGTCTGCTTACACTGAAATCATGATATCCTTTGCTTTCATGAAGCTCTTTATAAATATTCCCTATTTTTCCAAGTGGAGCTGTTACCAAGGAGGGCAAGCAACTCCCTAGATTTGGCTCAGGCTTCAGTTCCAGCTTCTTACCGTCCTTCTCTCCTCATCACAGCTGCAGGGATGCAGGAGAGAAACCTGTCCATTATGCAGGGTACTGCTATTGACATCAGAGCAGAGGCTGCTTTCCAGCCAGGGCACCCTCTAGCACACAGGCATCCTTATATTGCTATCAAGCCTCTAGATAACACAGCTCAGGCAGTTTCTGAATGAGGCTGAGGGGTGAATCCTGTCACCCACCTGCCCTCAATGGGGCAGCAAGAGGTGGGGGGAAACCAACAGAGCATAGAACGGGGCTGGCCCAGCTCAGCAATGGGCAAGAAATGAGCCATGAGAGGGGCAAGCAGCAGGGAACTGAAACTTGCTGACTGTGCAGGACAGAAAGATGTGGGGCACGTGTCAGAGAGGGTGAAGATGGGAGTTTTCTTATTAAAAACAGTTCTGTTTAATACTTGTGGTGTCAATGAAGGGATGGCAGAAGCACACACCTCAGCTTTGCTGCTAAGGCAGAATGGCAAAGAGAGTCCTGGGGGCCAAATATGGATTTTTCCTGTGCTACTGTCAGTATGTTTATATCCCTTATATCATAGAATCCCAGACTGGTTTGTGCTGGAAAGGACCTTAAAGCTCATCCAGCTCCAACCCCTGCCACAGGCAGGGACACCTTCCACTAGAGCAGCTTGCTCCAAACCCGTGTCCAATCTGGCCTTGAACACTGCCAGGGATGGGGCAGCCACAGCTTCTCTGGGCAGCTCTTTAAGTGAATCTTAAGAGACTGTGAGCAGGAGCAGTGATAGGAAAGGGGTTGGAAGGACCTGGCTCAGGCACACGTTTGCTGGCATGGGGAGAGCTGTGGAAAAGGATTTCAGAATCCCAATATAGGGAAATGGAGTTGAGGAACAGAAAGCGTAGCTTTCACCAGCTCTGATCTAGACTCCACCTACCTCTCGGTGCTTCACCCCAGTAAATCACAGTGTGCAGGCTGTGAGCCCCATTTTACCAACGGAGAAAACAAGGCAGGCAAAGACAACAGGTAGCATCTGAGGGGGCTCAGCAGCAGCCAAAGGCAAGCAGGGATGGTAGCATCCCCTTCCCAGCACACTGCACTGCCTGGGAAACAGAGGGATTGCACCTTGGCGACAGAGGAGGGGGGACAGGATCCCACCAGATCCATCCCTGAGACTTAGCCCATGAAGGAGGAAGGGAGAGCAGCATTCAGGCATCACCTTGTGAATCCCAGAGCACGGGAGCATCCCAGTGTTCCCACATCAGGCAAGTTTGGGTTTGCTTTGGTTGTGTTAAACTGGGCCAGGCTGTAGGAAGAGGAGATGGGGAAACAGTCACCTCAAGCCTCCTCCGTGTCCTCTGCCTAATGTATTCAGCAGTGGGTTTAGGGGATCTCAGGAGAATGAGTTGTCAGAGCGTCAGAAGCAAGCGATGGCAAGGGAATTACTGCTAATCCTTCTTGTGGGATCCAACACTCGGAAGGATTTAAACACTGGCTCAAAAACGTTTGAAGACATAAAAAAGGACACCTTTCCCTTCTTTCATACATTTTGGGTTGGTCACTTGCTGCTGGCTGAGAAAGGAAAGAGGAACTTTGAGGAGAAGGAAAGGATGAGGATGGGGAGAAGAAAAGGAAAAGGCTCGAGATTAGATCTGGAGGGAGCCTATCACCCTCTCTGGAGGTGTAAGCTGCAATTAAATCTCTTTTGCCTAACAGTACCTTATTGTTATTTGCACAGTGCTCAAGATGTGGCAATAGGGGAGGAAGGAGCAGGCAGGAGGCTGCTGTTCTCTTAATGCTGCAGTGTCTGAAACCCTCTGGCTGAAGGCAGCCCTAGAGCAAGGGGATGCTTTGCCTCAGCCCAGCGTCTGCCCCACCACCAGTCGTGAATGGTCCTTTACCTTCACCCCTCTCCTCAATGCACCTCAGCTGTGGTTCAGCAAACCGTGCTGTTTTCATTCCTTTTCCTTGATTTCCAAGGCTCTTCCCAGAGCTGTCCTCATTTATGCAGTGTGTGCCTCTCAGGTCCAGGCTGGTGGATTATTGACTTTGCCCTCTCCATGCCCTTGAAGCTGAGGAAGGAGAGTGCTACAGGCAGATGGGCTCTTCTTCATGCTTTGCTGTCATTCGTCCCAATCCTCAGCCTGAGCCACGATGGCAAAGAACAACTTGTTAAGGAATTGCTTCTTTCCTACCAGGTTCAATTGCTCTCCGTCTCAGGCTGCTCATATTGATCGACTGCACCCACTCAAGGCGTTGTGTAAAAAGCACTTAATGAAGTTCATTCTGGGCATTCTTCAGTGGTTTTTCCTCCTGAAGTGCATGGATACAGCCTTTCAGAGGGTCATGGAGCTTGAATTTTGTAGCAGTTCTGCTTTTCATTAAGGCACAATAATGAAGAATCATGAGTTTTCCCACAAGAGCTGTGGTTTTAAATCTGGGTGGCTGAGAACATTCGTACATTCTGTATTTGCATTGGGAGGTTGGTCAGATTTAATAAATAGAGATTTCACATTGAAAAGAGAAACAACAGCAGAAGCCTGAACAAACACTGGTTTAAATGATGCAGTGGAGCAATAACATTTAGTTGAACCCCTTTTATTCCAACCCCTCTGAAATAGTACAAAAAAAATCACTGTTTCCACACAAAGTGCCTGTTCCAAGATGCAAGCCCATGAGATACTAAAGCAGAAACCCTGCTATGACAATTTCTATTCCATACGTTCGTTCTGCTACCTCATTAAATTACAGAAGCCACCTACAAAAGAGCGTTTCCCAAAGGACAAACACTCTTCCAGGAACGTTTCAACCTGCTCCTGTCAAGTAGCAGTTGGGCCAGAGAAACCAGCTGCTGCTTCTTGTTTTGTTGGGTTTTGAACTGACACTGGAAGCCTGTGCTGGTACTTGGGGAGGCCGAGGGAGCATCCAGGCTGCTGCAGCCAGGCAGATGCAGGCAGGCATCAATGCAACTGCCTTAATGTCTGTGTGTGAGGCCACAAATGCAACCATGCTAATGAGGGCTTGCTCCCTTCAGAGCCCTCCTTCCAAGCCGCATCTTGGTGATGATGCCAGCACATGGGGCATCACAACGACCTGGTGTGAGACTGATGCAAGACTGGAGCTTCAGCTGCACGGGCATTTTGCATGGCTTAAATTAAGCACAGAGTGAAATCAGGGCACATCCCCATTACAGATCATATGAAATAGCCAGGGTGCAGCAGCCCTTTGGAGCTTCATCTCCATCTGGTTTTATGACCTGGGTAAAACAGATGCTTTTTAACTGGGTAACTGGAATTAATAACTGGAAATAACTGGTTCAGCTATTTACATGAGAGATGAATGAATGCAGACCTGCATGGATGCTTGGGTAACCTGCTCATTTATTCATCCAAATGAGTAAATCACATCAGAACTACCTGTTCACAGGGAGCATTTTCAAATAACAATGTACACCAACATGGCTGGGACTTGAGACTGCTCAGAGTTTTCCTTTGGAATTTTACTTCTGTAATGAAGGCAAACAGGTATGTGTTTCTGAAATACAATGTTTTCATGTTCATAGTATTTGGGAAAGCTGTTTTGAGTCTTCCAAAACCAAATCTGCTTTTTCTCTGCTGGATAAAAGGTGAAAATATACTTGTTCCCACAGGCTTTTCCCTCCTATACTCATAAACCAACATGTATGGAAGAGGGGCACTGCCGGGGTAATGGCCTCCTCCTCTGAGAGTGGGAGCATCACCCCATCTCTCCTCCTAAAGTTGCTTTTGCTATTCAACAAACACTCTCTTTTTAAACAATACTGCCTTAAACCCTTATTATAATGCCCAGAGCCACTTGCAGGCTTTCTGAAAGTCATTATTACAATTGCAATCAAGAAGCATGGCACTCTGTGCTTTGTGCCACAAATACATAGACACTGAATTGTTTACCGAGGGAAAGAGTGAGCTTCAATGCTGCTTAATTCAGGAGCAGGAACTCCCACCCTATTGAATTTTACCTCTTTTGTTTCCCAAATTAACTTGTAGCTGCTGAAACCCAGGCCAACATTTGCCTTGTCCTCCATGCTCTCCTTTGGCCTCAATCCAGGGAATCTCAAGCTGTGCCCTGGTTTACTGCACCCCTTCCCCAGCACCAGCAGCCTCTGCCCCTGGGTGAGGAGGCAGGATGATGGTGATGCTGGCAAGATGCAGTGCTCAGGACCAGGAGCATCACTGCACCTTGGGAATTGCTACAACGGAGCTTAGCAGACGCAAACCAAACTCACTGTGAATGAATGCAGCACGGAGCTTAGTTTTATTAAAGCTTCATCTTATGGGTCACAAGAAACCTTAGAGAGGGCTGTGGGGTATTTGGTAGTGTTATCTGACACAGCACAGAGGGAACTGTGACTCAGATTTTGCCAGCACCAGCCCTGGAAGCAGTTCTTCCTCTACCTCAAACAGTGTCTGATGTTGATCTCGCTCATCACTGGCATCCAGGGAGATGTTGCTGACTCGTCCTTTGAAAAGTG
Source organism: Pezoporus occidentalis (assembly GCF_034315485.1). NCBI lineage: Eukaryota > Metazoa > Chordata > Aves > Psittaciformes > Psittacidae > Pezoporus > Pezoporus occidentalis. The sequence goes on from NW_026915987.1 coordinate 1,460,424, forward strand.
AGATGGATCAGGCCCTTCCTTCTGAATAAATATCAGATCTGATTCAGCACTCAATTGCTTCTGTTTTATCTCTGTGGAACATCATTGATTATAGAAGGATTTGCAAGTTTTAAACTAGAGTAATTCAGTGATTAATCCCAACCAAAGCCTTTTGTAAATAGAGAGCGATGCTCCAGCACTATTCAATATTCCACACATCAATGGAGTGCTCTGTAATATGATTCAATGGCATTTAGACTTGCCTTCCCTTTATTCAGGGCAGTGCTGGGCTACATTTAGTTTAGCTAAGCCAGGCTTTTCTGCTCTATCTCTTCTCCCTGGGAAATGTCAGGCACGTTCTCTGTGAAACAAAGGCAAACCTCTCCCATCTAGTGACTGTTCTGTTTAAGGCAGCAGCTCAGGGAAGGGCTGACCACACATGCTGAGATGCCCACCAGGACCACAGCAGAATGGGGAGGAAGGAAGAGGTACTCTCAGCCTCATGGCAGGGTCTGAACATACCTAAAGTCCATGGGCTTGAGGCTCCTACAGCTCCTTCCAACAGTGGTTTAAAGCTGATTCAGAGAGTAGAAAAGCTTATTCTGGAACTGGCTGGCTGTAAACATCAACCCATTTTGCTCAGGCTCAATCTTGCTTATACAGGGCAGTCCCATGTAGTATATCCAGAACACTGGATGAGGAGAAGCAGTTGGAGCAAAGAAATACCTTGATTTTAAAGTTTTTCTACTCCTTCTTCTGGTCCACTGATTTTTGGTTCCCACAAGAAACCTCAAACCACTCTCTCAAATGCTGTATGATCTGAATATAAATTAGAGCTTCAGGTGACTGAAATATTTGGGGGTTTCAACATTTGGTTTTGGTCTAAAGAAAACTGAAATAAACCTGTTGGGGGAATTTTACCACCAAGAGCAACTTCCCCCCCCACTGATGCCATAGTTGTTCAGCATCACTGAGGAGCTGCTGTAAGCTGGTGGGTGGCTGTAGGACATCCCATTTCCCTCTATGGGGGTTTTCCCCTGGGTCATGGTGCCAAAGGACGCAGACCCAAGGCTTTCAGGATTCAAACCTTGTTTCTGTTTCCCACCACTTTAAGAGCCAAGCATCCTGAACCTTTGCTCTCCCCTGAGATCCTAAGCAACAGATCCTGAAGTTCCACTGAGTAAATGGCCCCAGGCCCCAAACCCAGTTTCAGAGACAGACAAATAACAGTAAGAGCAGTCCATCCATTCACCAACCCACCAGACCTGCATGGATTGCTGGACCACCTTTGGCTGACATTCATGGAGCTCAGGCATGTGCAGCTCTTCCAATTCTTGTCACTCCTTAGCTTCCAAGTTCCCTTGAGAAAGGGTGACCAGCACAGCAGGTATTTCTGTAGTGCTTCCACAGTGCCTCCATCCTCTTGCTCTGACTGAACAGCCACAGAAGAACCATCTTCTGAGCCATCAGCCAAGGCCATGATGGGAAACAGGAGAGAAGTGATCTCCCTTTCTCTTCACATGAGCTTTACCTGCTCGTGATTCCAGTTTTTGCCTTCTAGCAGGGCTCCTGTCAGCTGCCTCCAGAAGATGTGCTTGCTTATCTCCTTGTTTTTCCACTCCAGATAAGTGTTCCTTCTTAGGTATCGGGAAAGCCCCAGCCTCTGCCTTAGCAAAGCCTTATTCACTTCTTCTAGTACAATCATGATGATCCCAGCCTTTCCTTCAACCAGCTGCCAGGACTGGGCAATGTCAAACTCAAAGCTACACCATTTACTTTCCAGGAAGTCGGTGGAGATGACTGCAATAACATTTCTGCTACTCAGGAAACCTTCCTGGATGATATTGGTGACGATGGGAACCCCTGGTAGGAAATCCCTGTAGTAAAGACAAAGATGGAAGGGAGGTGTTCCTTCTTCCAAGGGTTCCACCAGCTCTTTCATCACCCATTCTTGGTCTTTGCTGGAGTGGATGACAAATGCATCATAGGTGTCACCTCTTTCTGCAGAGTGCTTACACCCACTGAGCAGCACCAATGAGTAGTAGAGCTGGAAGTAGTACTTGTAAATCAGGAAGAGGAACACCACTGCAGCGAGCAACATGGTCACTGAGGATGCCACTGTGCCTACATGGAGCTGGCAGGAGGACAAATCAAAGCTTGGCAAGGTCACATTCTTCACATATGCAGGTGTATGGCATATCATGGACTCCTTGTTCTGCAGCAGCTCCTGCTTTTCCTTGATCCATTTCAGGAAGTTCTCATACACACAAGAGCAATCAAAGAGGTTTTGAGAGATGTCCAACAGGACCAGGCTGTCAGGCAGGATTTCCAGGGCTGAGTCCAAGAGAACACTCAGCTGGTTGCTGCTGAAATCCAGGGCTGTGAGGGCTTGCAGGGGCTTGTAGACCATAGGATCAAAGCTCAGTAACTTATTGTTGCTGATGTTTAGCTCTTTGAGTTCAGAGAGGGCATCAAACGTACTTTGGTCCACATGCACCAGTTTGCAACCTGAAATGTCCAAGGTGTGGAGGTGACTCAGGTTTTTGAAGTTGTTGGACAATTTGTTGTTCTCAAAGGAGTTGCCTGCCATCTTCAGCACTCGCAAGGAATTCAGGCCACAGAATGTACACTGGGATTTAACATGAGTTCTGGTATGGGAAATGTCAAGGTAAATGAGTTTCTGAAGGGATAGGAAGACAGGGTAGGAGCCAGGACCAAATAACTTTGTGTGCTGAAAGTCCAAATACAACAAGTTCTTCACGTTAGTGAAATCTCCAGTCACGCTGATGTCTGCATTGAAGCTGAGGTTCAAGTGCTTCAAGTTGGGACAGTTGTGGAACTTAGGGGAACAGCAGAGAGTGAAGGAGAGGCGATTCTCACTCAAATCTAGGACCTCCAGGTTACGCAGGCCCTGAAATGTCTTCTGGAAGCTGTTGAGGTGTTTGCTCTTGATAATGCGAAGCACTCTCAGCTCCTTGAAAAGAGACAGCTTCGTGGCAGGCACTTCCCTAAACATGCATTTCTTACACTCCAACTGCTTCACTTGAGACAACAGAGGAACCTTTGATATCTCCTCCAGCTGCAGGTCCACCAAGCGGATGCTGGAGACGTTGTGTAAGCAGTTAAAAAGAGTGTCTGTGTTATTCTTGAACCCCCTGAAAGAGATTAAGACAAACTCTTGCATTCGTACCTGGCACAGTCCACTCAGGAGCCCGCTCTGAAAGTCCACCAGTCTCTGTTTGTCACTGAATTCTCCTATTATTAGCCTATTGACCTGTAAACCAGTCAGGCCTTGAAGAGAAGAGTGCATCACATTGAAGTTCTCAAAAGAAGACCTTAAAACCAGCTCACTAAGGTGAATCTTCGCAAAGGATCCTGACTCTATGCATTTGATGTAATTCAAGGACAGCACCAGTGTGAGGTTGAGTTTGTTCACTTCCTTCAGGACATCAAGGTCTCCTCTGGAGATATATGTGATCTTGTTAGAGAAGAAGCTCAGGTGCCTGAGAGAGGTCAGGTTGGTGAAATACTTGGGAAGCTTCAATGAAGCAATGCTGTTGTGGCCCACATTCAGCTCCTGCAGGGTATGCAAGTGGCCAATAGGTAGGTCGTTCAGAGAAGTGATGTTATTTTCCACCAGCACTAGCTTTCTCAGGGATGTTAAGCCATAGAAGGCTGCTGGTCCCAGGTCCTGGAAGGGATTGCCAGTTAGAATTAAGGTGGAAAGTTTATGAAGACCCTTAAAGGAGTTATCTTCTATTGTCTGGAGGTGGCACCTGTGGGGCAGGAAAAGATAGTAAAAGTGCATGAAACACTGTCTCCTTCATGTTCACTAATGCTGCAGGTTTAAGTGCTGGTGCAATGTTCTCAAGCTCAGTCTCACCATAGGGTTGGCTTGGCTTTTCTGAATGTGCAAAGGGAACCTTTGAACACCAGGAGAGCCCCTTCACCTCCTCCTCCCTCTTGAAATCTGAACTTCAATTGCAAAGCAAGAGACCTCGAGCAGTGGTGAAGGTAAAAACTTCATGCAGGCAGCAGGAAAGAATAATTTATGCCAAAGGAACATTGTGATGAGCATCGCTGGTGGCAGAGCCAACCAGATAAAGCACTCCCTTACACCTTGTACCCTCACAGCCTTCAGATTGTTGACTCAGCCACATCTGGGCAGTTCCAGTGGCACCAGCATGATACAGCAGTGGCAAAGCTCACCACTCACACAGTATCGCAGTATGCTAGAGACTGGAAGGGACCTCGAAAGATCATCTAGTCCAATCCCCCTGCTGGAGCAGGAACACCTAGATAATGTTACACAGGAATGTCTCCAGGGAAGGAGACTCCACAACCTCCCTGGGCAGCCTGTTCCAGTGTTCCGTCACCCTCACTGAGAAGAAGTTTCTTCTCAAGTTTAAGTGGAACCTCTTGTGTTCCAGTTTGCACCCATTACCCCTTGTCCTATCATTGTTTGCCACTGAGTAGAGCCTGGCTCCATCCTCATGACACTCCCCCTTTATATATTTATAGACAGTAATAAGGTCACCCCTCAGTCTCCTCCAAACTATAGAGACCCAGCTCCCTCAGTCTTTCCTCATAAGGGAGATGCTCCACTCCCTTAATCATCTTCGTTGCCCGCGCTGGACTCTCTCCAGCAGCTCCCTATCCTTCTTGAACTGAGGGGCCCAGAACTGGACACAATACTCCAGATGGGGTCTCACCAGGGCAGAGTAGAGGGGAAGGAGGACCTCTCTCAACCTACTAACCACCCCCCTTCTAATACACCCCAGGATGCCATTGGCCTTCTTGGCCACAAGGGCACAGTGTTGGCTCATGGTCATCCTGTCGTCCACCAGGACCCCCAGGTCCCTCTCCCCTACACTGCTCTCTAACAGGTCGTTTCCCAACCTATACTGGAACCTGGGGTTGTTCCTGCCCAGATGCAGGACTCTACACTTTCCCTTGTTATATTTCATCAAGTTATTCCCTGCCCAACTCTCCAGCCTGTCCAGGACTCCCTGGATGGCAGCACAGCCTTCTGGCGTGTCAGCCACTCCTCCCAGCTTAGTGTCATCAGCAAACTTGCTGATAGTACACTCAATTCCCTCATCTAAATCACTGATGAATATATCAAATAATACCGGTCCCAGTACTGACCCTTGAGGCACTCCACTAGTTACAGGCCTCCAACTAGACACCGCCCCATAGACTACAACTCTCTGGCTTCTCTCCTTCAGCCAGTTCGCAGTCCACCTCAGTACCTGATCATCCAGTCCACACTTCCTCAATTTAGCTGTGAGGATGCTGTGGGAGACTGTGTCAAATGCTTTGCTGAAGTCAAGGTAGACCACATCCACCGCTCTGCCATCATCCATCCACCGTGTTATTTCCTCATAAAAGGCTAAGAGATTGGTCAAACATGACTTCCCCCTGGTGAAGCCATGTTGACTGCCCCTCATAACCTTTCCCACACGCCATTGTCCAGACTGGTGCCCTATAAAACCAGCTGTTATCAAAGAATCCAAAGCCCTGCCTGTAGCACCAGTTTCGAAGCCAATTGTTTATGAACTGAATCTTCCCATTCCTTCCCACATCATCAGTGGAAGATGGAAGGAGTGAGGAGAAGATCACTTGAGCCCCAGACTCTTTCACCATCCGCCCCAAGGCCCTGTAGTCTTTCTTCATCCCCCTCAGACTGCAGGAAGCAGCTTCCCCCCCACCTGTCTGGAAGACCAGCAGTGGGTAGTAGTCTGTCGGGTGCACCAGGTTGGGGAGCGCCCTAGTGGTATCCCTGATCCGGGCTCCAGGCAGACTACACACTTCCCTATGAAGAGGGTCAACTCTGCATATCGGGCCCTCTGTTCCTCTCAGAAGGGAATCCCCTACTACAATGACCCTTCTTTCTTTCTTAACAGAGGCAGTCTTGACGTGCGAAGTCGACCCCCTTTTCCTATGTGCCCTTGTGGGCTGGCCTTGCCCCACATTCTCACCTACCTCTCCTTCAAGATCCAGGGCCTCGAACCTATTACGGAGGGACACCTGGGGAAGCAGGGCAGGAAGGGGGGAGGGTTTCCCACGACGCCAAACCAGAACTCGCTTCCAACCCTCGTCGTCGTTTTGGTCCCCTACCTCTGCGCAACAGCTACAGGGCAGGGGCTGTCTCGGGCCATCCCCCTCTGTGTGAGAAGGCAGGGGGTCCTTCCCCTTTTGGGGGGTATCTCCCTGGAACCGTTCCGACTGGCACGCCAGGGAGTTACTCCACCAGTCGATCTCCCTTTCACACTCCCTGATGGTCCTCAGCGTCTCAACCTCCTCCTTAAGTCTTGCCACCAGGCTAAGCAGATCTTCTACCTGCTCACACCTCCCGCAGGTGGAATGCTGTCCTCCCTCCCCCGGCAGCAGCAGGCTCTGGCACTCCCTGCACCCAGAGACCTGAACAGCCACGGTTTGGGACGGGGTCTCTGAGTTGCTGCAGTCACCTTACTGCAAGCTCTCTGTCTGGAGGCGACCATATTGGTCCGCAGTCGGACACCAACAACAGGGTCAGCAACACGACCGGCTCCTTCCTCCCTGCGCCCGGCGGGCAGCGACACCGCCGCCCTCTCAGCGGCTCTTTCAAGGCAAGGGCAGGGGAGTGGTCACCGTCACCGGGAACGCCCCCGCCACGTCAGCCGCTCTCTCGCAAGGGCTGCTGGGGCTTCGGGGGTCGGGAGATGTCGGGAGTCGCGATATGTCGGGAATCGCGATATGTCGGGAGTCGCGATATGTCGGGAGTCGCGATATGTCGGGAACCGCGATGTCTCTGCGCTATCCCCTCGGATTTTCCTATCTCCGTTGACCCTCGCGGTCGCTGGAGCGTGCCGGCTGTGGCTGTAGCTAGGCTAGCTCCGATCAGCTGACTGAATCACTCTGTTTTGTTACCTGGAGGGAATAAACCCCAGGCCATGTTTCTAAATGAGATAAGTTGGGAAGAAGAGGGTGGCCACATGTTTTCACATGGGAAGATTCAGAATTTGAGACCCAAATCCATTCCACAAGGGATTGAAGCAAAATTAGTTTCATAATCCAGCCATTCCCTTACAGCAAGCTTAAGTTACAGCCACTTCAGAGCTGTAACTGTGATGGGACTGAGTGACACCTTTCAGTGAAACAATTTACCCAGAGAAACTGCTGTCACAAGTCAATGGAAATGATGCATCAATTCATATTTGCCAATAAGCCTTCTCCATCTGCTCTCACAAATATGTGAGGAGAAGGGAAAATAGCCTTCCACTGTCTGAAGGGGGTTACAAGCATATTGGAGAGGGACTCTTCATCAGGGACTGTAGTGATAGGACAAGGAGTGATGGGTTCAAACTGAAACGGGAAGTTCAGATTAGATCTAGGGAAGAAGTCCTTTACTGGGGGGATGATGAGGCACTGGCACAGGGTGCCCGGAGAAGTTGCAAGTACTCCATCCCTGGCAGTGTTCAAGGCTAGATTGCGCAGACCCAGCTGTGCACAGAGGGTGTGCACTCAGTGACTGGCCTCAAAAGCTGCACATCACTTGGCCATGGGGATATGCAAGAGGCAGGCACAGGGATAAATCCACATGGAAAGAACAGCCAAGACCAACAGACCCCAAAATAAGCAACCACAGCAGCCCAGCTGAAGCAAGATAAACCACATAAAAGAACTCATTACCTTGTAAGATCCAGAAGCTCCAGTTCAGGGACTGACACAAAATACTTTACCCTCAGTGATTTCAGGTTGCTGAAACTGAGATCCAGGTTCTGGGTGGTATTTGGGACTTCAGAGGGGACTCCAGAGATGTTCAGTCCCATGCATCTGAAAGCTTTGGTAGGGATGACCTGTAACAGTGGCAGACCCAATCATGGTCAGCATCTGCTCTTCATGAAGTGCTAGCAAATGACACTGTCAGGAAAGCAGGAGCAGAGTGACTAACCTTGTAGTTAACTTCTAAGTGAGCTGCCCTGAGCTTTATGATATGATCTTATATATCCTAAGCACCTTCCCCACTCCTAATAGAGCCAGTCCTGCTCGCCAGGAAAAGCTACATTCCTTGATGACTGAAGCAAGTGCAAAACTACAGGATAGTGTTCCTTGAGGCTGCGGATGACCCAGCAGCAACCTTTGAGAGAGCCAGCAAAACAAACACACAAGGGTGCATTCAGGATCAGCTGTCAGCTTTGTTACACCGCAGATAGGAAAGCAGCACAAATCACAGCTATTCTGCAAGTAGCAATTATTGGCAAAAGCTTGCAAAAGGCAGTTGATCAGTGCCAGGTACTTGGGGTACTGGTGAAATCACTCTAGGGCAAAAAATCAGGCAAAAAAAATAGTGTATTTTGCAGAAATTACAGACAAGGCTTGAACCTCTTCCAAAGGAAACCTAATCTATTAGATTAACTGTACTGCAGTAACCTCAGAGGTACAGAAAGGCAACAAGAAGAAATGCTTCATGCCATTGGTTCTGGCTCTCAGGTGTTTTTGAGACCAGCATTTACCTCAAAGACTTCAATTGCCTTGGGGGCAAACTTGGAGAGAAGATGGGCTTGTGTCAGAGAACTAACACCCAACAGACTTGATGCACCGATTTCCCAAGCCGAGGGAGAAGTTGCACCAGAGAAACAGAAGGAGTTTGTGCCTATATAGAGACCACGTACCTCCAAACAGGGGCTGGGAAGGCAGCCCACCAGCTGCAGCAGCACCACCAGTGTCCACAGGGGAAGAGCTCTTCTCCTGGGCATCTTCAGGAGGCCAGGAGTGCAGGAGAAAGCAGCATGGGTATCACTGCAGGACCTGGAGAGGGGAGCCCTGAAGTGCCAAGCGTTGTGTTTCACCACTCCTGCTTCTCACTGCGCGTCACTGAGAGTTGCAGAGAAGCAGGAGGGAAGTGAAACTGGTACCCCCTGGCTTCTAGACACGTGCTGAGTGAACTGCTCTTCTTGCACTGGTTTAAAGACATGTTTAACTAAAACAACTGACAAACAACATGAAGGGAAGGAAATCATGAAAAGTATAATTTGGACTAGAAATGAAAGAGGAATAGGGGTTGTATCAGTGTCACTTGGTTGCCTCAGATTAAACTGGAAAAAACGAGGAAACTTCTGTGAGATTCTGAGTTCAATTTCAGCAAATCCATGCTTCACATAATTCAAATCACTGCACAGATCAATGCCTCTGTAACCCTGCCATGCTCCAAGCAGCACCACGCAGGCAAGCAGTGAAGTGCTCAGCTGTGGCAGAGGTTTTCCTGCGCCAGGTAGCAACAGGTTTATCTCCAGCTGAGCTCTTCGGAACATAACATGTAGGGTTGATCCATCTGGTTGCATCTCAGTATTGCAGTCATCACAGGAACAAGGGGCACGTGGCCACGCACAAGGACTAAATACTGGAGGTTCATAGAGTGGTGAGAACCCAGGACCTTACAGCCCTCGTCACCCTTTCCATGGGTGGTGGGTTGCTGGGGGCAGCAGCCAGGAGAGGTACAAACACCCCGGCTGGGCTCAGAGCTGCTATCTGCCCTGGTCATACCTAAATCCATTTGATGCTTTGCTATAACAGTGGGTACATCTCAACACCATCCCTAATTTACAGCATAGACCCAGCTATTGTTTCTGGAAGAGGCTTTGTAAAACCTCACAGTTGGCAAAATTAATTTAAATCCTTCTAATAAAGCTCCTGCCTTCATTTACACTGATAAATGGTGGTGCATTCATGTATCTACTCCTGGCTTTCTGTAGATAACTAAGGAGCGTTATTGCATTCTAGCCATAGGGTTGCTGGGTATTATTAACACCACAGAGACAGAGAAGTTGCAAAAATGCAGGATGAGGATGGGATATTAGCCTGGAAGTAGGTGGAATAGGGCGAGACTACTCATGGAAGTGTGTGAAAATCAGTATTAGCTATAAGATATTAATTAATTATTGGTAGATATAAGATAGAAATAGGAGGTAAAATTTCACTGACGGGGTTATGCAATGTAAATCAGTGTCTTATCTTTATTTTTGCAGCTGCAGAGATGGCAGTTAAGTGAAAGCATGGCTGCCCCATCCCTGGCAGTGTTCAAGGCCAGGTTGGACGGGGCTTGGAGCAACCTGCTGTAGTGGAAGGTGTCCCTGCCTGTGGCAGGGGGTTGGAACTGGGTAATCTTAAGGTCCTTTCCAACACAAACCAGGCTGTGATTCTGTGATAAGCTGCAATATCAGTCCTGTACCAAGGCACTGATAAAGAAAAGGTTACACTATGGTAGGAGAAAGGGGGACAGATTGGATTTCTTTGGCAGGTCAGTAGAGTGTCACTGAGACATGGGGAAATCCTAACACAACAGATGATCTCTGCACTGAAAACTATGTGGCAGCACAATGGGAACCAAACCTGACACCCTGATGTACAACAGAGAGTGCCCATTCAGCAAGCAGAGCAAAAAAAGTTTGTTGCAATTGAGCAAGTTCTCCGAACTCCCTGTTCTGAAAAGGCTCTGGTAATTGCAGGTATTGCCTTTTCAGATGGAATCAGGAGTGAATGGAAACAATTGCTGACTGCTTCTGTGCCTGGATTAAGGAAATTGGCAGAGCATCATGTGTCTGCAGAGAGGACAAATGAGTGCATCTTTTAGTATTCAATATGCAGAATGAAGCAATCCACATTTAATTTGTATCTAAAGCTGAGATGAGCCTGAAGTATTCTCTAGAAATTACCATTTCAATGGGAGCTCACTGAAGATGCTGGAGAGTTTGGGAGCATCACAGAATCTGTCCAACAGAGGTCAAGTGGAAAGTGCAGCTTGAAGGACATTGAAAGAATGTGCTGCTTCCATCACAAGGAACAGTTTCACAATACACATCATCACTTTTTCAAGGACAAATCACACAGAAACTGCAAGGGATGGGGCACAAGCAGAAAACATGCAAGCTAGCAAATCAAACCCAGCTTAGGAACTCAATGCTGGTTAACTTCATATTCTTCAGCTTGCATACAACAATGTGCAATGCCTGCAGAAAGCCAAAATGTCTATGTAATTGCCTCTTTCGGTTCCCAAGAAGCAAAAGTATTATTTGGAATCCTTTAAAGTGACAAGAATAACATCCTAAATGAAACATGATTCACTGTGATGGGAATTTGCTGGTGGGATCATTAAAGATCTCTTAGAAAGGAGGTGTTAGAGAAAATATGTGTTTCTAAAAACACATGTTCAAGTTATCTTTGTCCTCCTGAACATGATTATAAGTAACATAATGGTAGACAGCATATACTAACCTCTATGATCTCAAGAAAGACATTACATAGTGTAAAAGGACCACAATGTAGGTGGACTGACAAAAACATCTTGTACTTGCTTATATTAAAAGAAAATAACTTGTGAAGTCGAGTCAAAAAGAAAAGTTAGCTAAGCTCTTGGACAAGACAACTGGTGATAGCCATAAGAACAGATAGGGCTGATGTATCTATGGTGGCTTCACTCCTAAGCCAGTACCACATGTAGATGAACAGCTGTTAGTCAGAACATATATTTGACTCAGCAGTCATCCTAAGCAGTTCCCCAAATCTATCTGCAAATGGAGACCAAGGAACACAGCAAGAACTGTTTCAGGATTAAACAAACCAGGTGTTACTTTAAGTGGAAGAGCCATCTATAACAACTATTTGGTTGTGAGCCATGGATCAGGTGGCAGAGAGCATTCCTGAGATGCTGGCATATGATGGCTTGGCTTGCGAAGATTTGGGAGGGGCTTTAACCACACTTACTACAAACACGATGACCAAGGGCATGTGGGATATGCAAACCTGGTTGGAAAAAAGGGTGCTTAGGCAATCAGAAAGTGTCCAACCAGGACTGTCATCTCCTGAGCAATCTCAAGCTACCCATGCACTGGTCTGCCCACATGCAGAGTTGGATCTGCAGCTTCCCATGCACATTGTCACCTGCTGTTTCGACCCTCGCCTGTCCATACAGACAAGTGGGTGTAAGCCCTTCCAGCCTGCACAGTGGATTTTTTAGGTGAGGCCCCATCCTTTACACCTGAGGTTTAACCACCACGGCCTAGCTAGCTCGGATGGTGACAGCAAAGTCCGCAGGTCGTAGGTTTTGTAAGTGTCTTTCTCTTCGATGGAAGACCATACAAGGCTAGACGAGCTCCATCAGCCCGGGTCTGAAGATAGGAGTTTTCCTTCTCCTATCAGGAAGGCCTGTCTTTGCTAATGAAGATTGAGGAAGGGATTTAACCCACACAATCTGAACAAGACTGTCATTACCTGGGTCAATCTTGAGCGACTGATGATGCAACAACATCAAGCCTCTAAACAGGATTCTGACTTAGAGGTGCTCAGTCATAAGCCACAGATGGTAGCCCCGCGCCAGTGGCTCCTCAGCCAAGCGCACGCACCACGGGTCTGAACCTGTGGTTCCTCTTGTGCTGAGCAGGATTACTATTGCAACAACACATCATCAGTAGGGTAAAACTAACCTGTCTCACGACGGTCTAACACAACACAGTATATGGGGACCACCACAAGAACTTCCAGAAGTGCTTGAGAAGCTCAGGTGTGCATTCAGGCTACCCCAGCTGACCCAATACTGCTCTCAGATTTGCAGCACTGGCCATATGTGCCTTCCTAACTAGCACACCATCAGCTAACACAACTCAGCTTAGCAGTCACGTAAGTTGTGACTTAAATCAGGTCACATTGCAGCTGCGGTCTAGGTTCAGGGTGTGTAGACAGTTACTGAGTCCTTGAGGTTAAGCTGACAATTGCCAGTCCTTGTAGTCAGTAGGTCACTCACCTGCCCAAGCCTGAAAGGAAAAGCAAAAGGTAATGTCTCAAAACTTAAATAGTACATTGAATTTTCCCAGCCATTCTGATGGGAAAAACAGTTTGTATCAATCACAAGGAAAAAAATGGGGGGGGGGGAATATAGCTTTGAGATCCTTTCGCTGCAAATTCCACAAATGCATCGCTGCTTCCTGGAATGGGTGAGTCACCAGCTCACACAGCGACCGCAGGCTGATCTGGATAGAGACAGTGCTGAGCCACAAGCACCCTGCACTACGCCTAGTGCACTCATCACGACAGGTCCCTAGCACAGTGCCTTGGTGCCTGTAACTCTCACTTGTGATGCTTCACCATAGGAATTGGATGTAATAATCTCACACTTGATGGAAGATCAGCCTGGAAGACCCACTGCCTCTGCTTGTACCTCTGAAGAAGAGAACCACATTCAGATTGAGAGGAGCTCTGCATTTAGTTTGGGGTGTTTAGACAGCTTCGCTGCTGTCTGCCTGAGCAGTGATTGACTCTAGTTACAGATCATTTAACTGCTAGTTTCAAAGCAAGGAGCATCAGTAATGCAGATTGCTTGTCATGCCTGTGACTGGAAGTGACAGGGAAGGACACAGAGGTGGAATCACAGTTTCTACATGCCGTATAGCAGAGACCAAGCCCCAAGCCCATTGCCAATGGTGCCACCTAAACCAGACAGAACCCAGCATAGCTATAGTGTTTCCCACTGCAGAAAAGGACAGATACTGGTGTACAAAGGGGAAAGAAAACCCCCAAAAGCTGACATCCAAGTTAGTTTGATGAAAAGCAGCCAAGCCTACACTGAAGTAGGTAATGTGTGTCATCAGATGGGCTATTCCCCAAAGCCAAGGTCATATGAATACCCCAGAACTATTCAAAAGCTATTAGGGAAGAACTGTGTCAAGTAACCAGGGACAAATATACAACTAGAAGAAGTGATTAATCAGTGTCAAGACAGTCACTATCTGTGGCAGCTACTCCATATGGACTATGTCAAGTCAGTTAGGAGCCCTACATTCTACTGGTCAATGTTTGATCTGAATGGTTGGAAGGATTTGACACAGATGGTGGGAGCATCCAGACTTGTTTGCCAAGCATCCACAGACAGGCAGAGAGTGACACTGGAACCCCCTTGACTCCTGGAGAGGGGCAGGCTGGCACCAGGAAGCCCAGCAGCTCCCTCCCCTTCTGCTTTGGATGAACCATGGTCACCTCTTGGCTGGCCACAGAACCAAGGACTCAATGGCCATCAATGTGAGGATGTTGTCAGTGCCTTGGCATGGAATGTGCTGTGCCTGCAGCCCTGCTAAAGGTGGATTGCCACCTCAGACCAACACTGGTTGCTGCTACTGATGCAAAAGGACTGATTTTCTTTCTCCTTCCCCCTCCATTACATCCTTTTTATGGTAGCCAAATTTACACATGGTTTGTATTACCATGGCTTTGCCTTATCCTACTCATTCCACCTCCTTTCCCTGCCCCATTCTCTTGATAACAATGAGTATGCTGCAGGGCAAGGCTAATTCAGCCTACCAAACATGAGAGGTGTGCAGGGCATGCAGCACTGCAGATCTCAGGCCTTTTAGACTGGACACAGCAAAGGCTGATGTGGGGATTCAGTGCATGGTTAAATACTAAGCTCTAAACGAAAATACTAGAAACGAGAGGCAGCTGTAATGAATCATGGCTCCCTGGAGGGGTTATAGAAACCTGGTTTGAGGGAAACGCAGCCAGCAATTAAGAGCAAAAAGCTGGGGAGCAGACCTGCTTGCTGCAAGTAGAGAGCAGTGCCACAGGCAGTGACCAGTGCTAAGACTCTTGGGCCTCGTGTTTATGGTTTCACTGCCATGACTTGACACTACATGACAGGAAAGTGTTGCAACAACTGCAGCAGGAGGGGCAGACCCAGATCTTGCAAGCCATGGTGAAGGTCTTGTATGTACGTTACCTGAGAGAAAACCTCAACCAGCTCCTGGGCTTAATGCATAGCATGCTTTGTACATCAGCTTTCAGACACTAAGGGGTTTATGCCATTTGACTCTACCAGGAGAAGAACATATGAGTATTACTTGTCCACATAGCCGAGTGCCCACTTCCCTTACTAACAAAGCAATATGTTCCAAAAGAGTGGTTGAGTCAGCTCCAAATGCACATTTGCATGCATTTGGAGCACCGTGCTTTCAGAATCTGCAAAACCTCTCTGGCTATTACTTGTTACTTACAGATTTATGTGTATATGGAGTAAAACCTGAAGCCGGTGTTTAGCTGATAAAGAGGAATTTATCAGAACACCCTTTTCCTTCCAGGTTCAGTCCTGGTTGCACATTCTAGATTAGGCCATCCCCTTTCCACCTTCAAATGACCCTGAGCTGCCCCAGGACCTCCAGTTCTTCCACCAGTCCCCCATGGCAAGGCAGCTTTGAGGAGTTCTGTCAGCATTTCTTTGGCTGTGAGCTGCATGCACCAAGCAGGCAGGGAGGAGATACTAGAAGAGAAGTCACCCAGGAAAACGAGTGACACAAAGAGCACAGGAAGTGCCCTGAAAGCCTGACCACAGCGAAAGGGAGGGAGGAAGGAAATGGAAGGGAAAGCAGAAGTTTCACCTCCTATGGTAAAAACAGTTCTACGGGTACTGGACTAATGTCCCCAGTGGTGCTGCTGCAAGACACATGCAGCTTGATGGAAATTAAGCCAACCCTACTCTTAGAGTCTGCCCTCTAATAGATGTACAGGAGGAGCCTTCTTCATAGTGAGAAGCTAAAGATGCTGCAGTAAAGTGGTTGTACCAACACAGCCATCAGCTTCTAAGTTCATCGCTGTAGGTTCTTTCTGCTAGTAGAGACGGCATGTGGTCAGGCAACAACTGAGGTGAACCCACAATGACAACAGGCCAGGAACAAAGTAGCAATGAAGGAAGTAAAGAAGGAGAAATATGACACAGCTGCATCCTGAAGGAAGCGGTAGAGGATGCGAGGGTATGATCCCAAAGGTGGAATATGGACATGAGCCAGCCACGGCTAAGTGGGGGCTTAAGGTGACTTTTTAAATGTGGAAGATCTTCAACACACAAAGTAAACTTGGCTTATAACAAGCTGGAAAGCTCCAGACAGCATGGGAGGGGAGAGGGGGAAATAAAAGGATTATGTGGGATCATACAGCCATGAGATCTCAGAGAAGATGCTAAGGCAATTCTCACCCGTCCTGACCAGAAATCCCCCTCCCAAAGACAGTTCCAAGTCCTTGAAGCCAGAAGTGCATTTATTCTCCCACAGAACAATAAAAGAGACTTGTTTCCTGAAGACATTAATGTTTCCCAGTGATTAGCAAGACACTGAAATCTCTAGTGGGCCCTTCCCCAAGTGATGGGTTTGACTCTCACTCCCATCTGCTTAGGAAAGAGGTTGAAATCCTATGGCAGGTATTGTACCCTTACCCCTCCCTATCTCAGGGCCTGAGGACCAGTTTAGCATCTCTGTTCAGTGCTTTACACAAAGAGCTGCTGAGCACATGGATGCCTGTTTACAAACCAGGAGGGGATTACCCAGCGCAGAAGGGTTGTGCAACGTGCCACCCTCCACCACAGCAGTCAGTGGTGGGACCCAGGGGCGAAGGGAGGAAAAGGCAACTCTCAGGGGTTCATCTCCCACCCTACATGCAACAGGACAAAGTGTGACCTGCTCAAAACAACCTGGAACAAGGGCAAAGCCCTGCTGGGATCATCAGTGGTGTCTGGAGGACAGCAAGCATCCGTGGCAGCACCTACACAAGGTCTCTGCACCCCTGCCATGCACCTCTTTGTGTGTATTCCCTGCTGGCAGCCCTCACTTTTAACCCACACATTAAATTGCTGTCCCTGGCCTGTGTGCTTCAAAACTGCCTTGAGCTCACATAAAGCCAACATGGGCAAGTACAACCTCAAACACTGCCTTGAAAGCCTTGTGACTGAGCATGGCCACCGCGCTGAACATGCTCTCTGGTCCCCCAGGCCTAACCCAGCACTGAGCATCCCTCACCTGCGCTGTCCCACTTTGCACTTCCCAAGCATTTGAGCAGGGAAATGTACTTCCTTTTTTCACAGCATTGCTTCAGCAGTCAGGAGACTTGGAGTCTGCTCTCAAACCCAGCCAATAGCCAGTGCATGACCTTGGTTAAGGTTATTGTACCACACCAGCCCTTCCCGCTTCTTCTGCACTTGCTGTAGATTATAAACATCCTCGTAGTGCCTGGCAGGCTTAAAGTTAATTAAACATTGCACAGCACCATCACAAAGCTCATCAGCACCAAAGACAAAGTATCATTAGGTTCATTAATGAAATAATCCTCCATCGTGCACAGTGAAGGGGAAAACTGCACTTCAGGAGCACTGGGCAGAACAGGCAGCCTCAGGCCAGAGGTCTGCAAAAGCAGTGTCTTAAGGAATGCCAAGCAAGATTCCTCCCATTTTATACTGGCTAATAATCAGTAATGGTCTTCAGACAGGGAAAGCACAGGAACATGTATGAAGGGGCTGATGCAGCACAGCTGCTCATCACTAGAGAACCAGGTTATCTGAGGTCTAGACATATGGACAGAAATATAACTCTGAAAAGGGATTTGAATGCAAAACGGCATAGGGTGATGGGGCAGACTGAAATAACACTGCAGTGCTGTGAAAAGTGGGGAGAAGTCTGCCTTTTCTGGGATCCAAACCTGAGGACTGCATTTACTAGGGGAAGGGACTAACTAATCGACTGAGATGTTCCTGTTCCGCTCCCAGAGGGGGTGTTGGTGCCCAAACTCCACCTCTACCTATAGGAGAAAGAGAAATGCTTGATGCTGATGCACACCAGTACGATGATAAAGATCCCTGAGGTAGCTGTGGTCTATTGCTCTGGCTGGGTGCTCAGGACTGTGGAGAGTGTGAAGGAATAAAGGATCTCCTGGTCTGTTCCACTTATTCCAGTGTGGCTGAGACTGGGGTCTTTCTAATTAATGAAAAATAAGGTCTCAAGTGCATTATGCAGCTCATTAAATATTTGAAAGCTACATGATTATTAGAGCCATTGAGTATGTCACTACAAATAACCTGGTTTCAACCGTCCCTCATTGGAGACATCTCACCTTATTCCTTGTTTTCAGTATAATACAATTCTCAGCCAGAGGAAATGCAGGGGTTTCAATGGGACAAACACCATCAGTGCATCACTGTTTTCCAGAGGGCTGTGCAGAGCTGGCTCAGGGAAGAAGAGCCAGATGCTGGCTGTCTAGCCCACATCTTTCTTATGCTCTTTTACTGGAGCATCACTTAATCTGACCATCAAAGGCAGAACTGGTTCAGTTTCAGTATCACACAGCCCTGGAGCCAGCTGTGTGCTGTCAGGTACATGACTGACTGCCTGAACTCACTGAGGGCACAGACACACATTACGGCCCAACACAGCAGCCTGGTTCCATGGTATGGGGCATCTCACACCAATAGTTCCTCCTTTGTCATAAAGAGGCAGTCAGCAGTGGCAGATAACCACTATTGTCAGATAGGGAAGCGAGGCACAGAGAAATGAAAGTACTTTCTCAAGTTGGGATAAAGATGCGTGTGGTCCTGCAACATGGGATTGCCTGCCACGACAAGGAGCTGGAGATGGCTGTCCAGCAGCTGTGGATGAGTGGTAGAGATTCTTCTGGCTCCTGCTGTGCCTGTTGCAAGAAAGCCATTTGATTACCTGAGCTCATGCCTTCTAGATGTTACATTTGCCAGGCAAGAAAGTCACATGCACATTATCACTCCTCAGTCTGCTTAATTGTTAAGGCTTTAGTAAGGATTAGAATCATAGAAGAGGTTGGGTTGGAAAGGACCTTAAAGCTCATCCATTTCCAGCCCCCTGTCACCCTGTTTCCATTCACTCCTGATTCCATCTGAAAAGGCAATACCTGCAATTACCAGAGCCTTTTCAGAACAGGGAGTTCGGAGAACTTGCCCAATTGCAACAAACTTTTTTGCTCCGCTTGCTGAATGGGCACTCTCTGTTGTACATCAGGGTGTCAGGTTTGGTTCCCATTGTGCTGCCGCATAGTTTTCAGTGCAGAGATCATCTGTTGTGTTAGGATTTCCCCATGTCTCAGTGACACTCTACTGACCTGCCAAAGAAATCCAATCTGTCCCCCTTTCTCCCACCATAGTGTAACCTTTTCTTTATCAGTGCCTTGCTACAGAACTGATATTGCAGCTTATCACAGAATCACAGCCTGGTTTGTGTTGGAAAGGACCTTAAGATTACCCAGTTCCAACCCCCTGCCACAGGCAGGGACACCTTCCACTAGAGCAGGTTGCTCCAAGCCCCGTCCAACCTGATAATGTAAGAGTCAATCATTTTCCCAAAGTGCTGGCCATGAAGGGCCAACCATTGCCCTCCACAATGCAGCTTTGGCACCATAAACTGACAGAAGAAAAGACTGCAAGAGATGAAGGCCTTCTCTGACAAGCGTCTCCATCAGGTTAGATCAGCATCCCCTGAGGGCCTTTTTGATGTTCCTAGGTAACTTCCTATCAGAGGAACAAAGCCTTTACTAGTAGGAGTCCATTTGTATCCTAGATAGATGAGTCTTATCTTAGTGACCATAAAGGCAATGTACTGCCATCACCATACCAGTAGAATTGTGAAGGATCTCCAGTTAGCCAGAGGACACAAGATGAGAAAGAAATAAAGCCAAGTGTGGATACCCAGCAGGTAACTAGAAGGGCAAACCTCTGCTTAAGGCATGCAGTGTAGTGTAGAGGGAGAATGAGAGGCCATGAATAATACCTCTAATGAAATAGAGGAAAGAGGAAGGGCCCAAATGAAAGCATTTGACAACAGCTACCAGAGCTTACTTGGCTTTCTGCTCTCCCTGAATGTGGGCAGGCAGAACTGAGGGAGGCACGCAACCTTCCGAGCCCTGCACTGTTGCGCTTGGGATGGAGTTAAAGCAAGAGAAAATGGGATGGGGCAGTGCTGGGAACAGAGATCAGGCTATGACAGAAGTTAGAGAGGGAGCTGTGATCTAGCAGCTTAAGTTCATCAGTGCGAGAGCTGCTTGAAAGGACGTGTAAAAGGGAGAGAAAGCGAAACCTACTGAGAGAGGAGATGAGCAGTGACAGGAGTGAGAGGCAGAGAGGGCTGTGAAGTTGAGCACTAAGAACTTTGAGTTTCAGTGCAGAAACCAGGGCTCTCAACCCATCACTATCACACATGCCTCCTCCCCAACACCCATCTCCAGCCCAGCCTCATGCTGGGCAAAGGCTTCAGGCAACTCCTGATGAGGAACGAGCTGCAATGGGGTAAAAGCAGAGAGAACTGAAGATGAGAAGTTAAGGAGTTACCTTCAGGGAAGAATTGTGGCCCCAGCACTGCCAACGGGCGAAGTTCCCTTCCTCTTCTGCTCTAAAGAGGTATTTTTAATGCTTTCTTAAGTGCATTTAAGAACTTTCTTAAGTTCTTCACATGGTAAAGCCTGTTCAAACACCACTTTTGCCACATTCATCTGCCCAACCCTGTCCAAACTGAGGCACTCTTACATGTAAAAGGTATCTTCTTTATGATCAGTGCTACCAGCAGCAGAGATGTTCTGTCATATCTCACACTGAAAAAGGCATTGACCCACTCAGTGTCTTCTCTCCACTGACATTTGGTAGCTCCCACAATGGTTCCTGCTCCACCTACAAGAGCATTGCTGTCAGCCTTTCACTCTCCATCCCTCTTGGCATATCTAGAGCCTGGAGTTAAAGCCCTGCCCTCTTCCTCCATCACCACCATCATGGCCTATACCTTTCCTCAAAGGAATGCCATCGGTCAGTCCACATTTCCCTCGTGCCCAGCTCTATCTCCATCCCCTCTGCAGCACTCAAGGCTCCTCCATAAGAGGGAGGCTCTCTGGCTGCACAATGTCCAACCTAGACGTGACAACATGGGAAGGGCACTGCAATGCCTGAGCTCTGCAACCCCCAAAGCACTATATGGACCCACAAAACTTTTTCAAGCTCTCCTCTAAAAAGCCTCTCCATGAGCGAGTATAAGGTCAGGAAAGGCTTCCAGTGAGATTCAAACCTACCAAGAGACATTGAGAGAGGCAGTATTTAAGGATGAGTGGAGCAGTCAGAGCAGGATCAGCCACAAGGAGTAGGGCAGCTGAAGCAGGCTGCATAATGAAAAGCTTTGGAAAGCTACTGAGCTATCCTGAATCCACCTCTGAGCTGCAGCGACTGCACAATCTCATTTCCCTCCAATTCTGGCCCCTCAGTCCCTCTCTCTTTTCAGCTATTCCTCTTTCTGTACACGTCTGGGGAACACTTACTCATCCTTGCTGTTTCTCCACAGAGAGAGGCAGCATTCCAGTTACGTTTCCATGTCATTTGTTCCTTCATTTCATGACAAAGCTCAGGACACCCGTGAGCTCTCTGCACATTGCTCATTCCAACAGCACATCTCTGGTTGTCCTTCAGAGGACACTTTACACACACATCTATATCACATCATTCTGACCTGCTGAGTCACTTGCACTAGTGTCAAGCTGCCATTGTGCAACACGCAGCTGAACTTAGCTCTACTTCCTGTGCCTCTGCCCATGAACCCCAGGCTGCCACTCTCCACCCATCAGCAGCCACTGAGACACTGATTCATGTCTCAACAGAATCCCCCAAACAAATGAGACATGGCTTAACAAACCTTCCACACGAAGCATCTCTGCGAGCACCACAATGCTTCCTGTGAAAGAAACAAGCTTCATTTCCTACCAGCCCTTCCTGAAGGCTTTAGATTCTGGCCTGAGAGTCAGTGATAAGATCAGAGATAGATCAGGAGGTCTCTTAAAGAGGTCTGAAAATGCAGGGTTTTGAGTTTATGGACCCTTCCTTCTCCATGTTGTCAGTCTCCCAGCTCCCGACCACTTCAGTACCATGAGTTGCACCACCCCATAGCACCTAAAGGGATTTAGGTGGAAACAGATGGAGAGCTAATGCCAAAGTTGTGTTGAGCTGTTCAGGACCTTAAACTGCTTTAGTCTGAGAAAATCATTGCCTCAGGTAAGTCTCATTCATTCCTCCAGACAGAGACAGGCAATGAATAGCACTGTGGGATGTCCAGAAGACACTCTGGAAGTGAGCATCAGCACCAGGGAATCACTGCTGCAGCTTAAGCCCGGTCCAGGCCCACTGATGCTGCTACTGTTTTATGTGCCCTGCCCTCAAATCACTGCTGGGCAGAATATAATGCTGCATGTCCCCAAGGATTCACATTATTGGTGAGCTGTTTCTTGCGCAGGTTTTACCCTGGGAGGGTGATTGCTTCTTGTTTCCACGGTAATGAATTGTGCCTCACCATTACCCCAGACCACAGCAATGACGAGGTGAGAAAGGGGAAGAAGAAAAGGTAGCTTGCTCCTTGTGACTGTCCTGTAAGCCCATCACACAGGCTCGGCACTCACAGACCTGCAGAAGGCAATGGAGCGGCTGACACAGGCAGCAGCCGCATCACTGCAGCGAGGAGCATCCCACTGTGCAGCCCAAAGGACCTTTCCCTTCTGACAGCATCTCCCCAGCCTCTGCAGCCCCCAGACCTGCGGATGAGCAGAGCCTGTTCGAGAGTCTGGAGCCTCCAAGTGGCTGTATTTGAGTTAGCCCCTTGCTAGAGAAAATCAAACGGGGCCTTCTGCTGCTGAGCCATGGTAAATGCAGCATCCTCCTCCCCAAAGCTAAGGACACTTGCTTGCAAGCTCAAGCCTGACTGCGCTCCAGCAATCACTCAGTCAATGATACGGTGACAGTGCAGAGAGGGGAGAGCACTGACCGTGAGCAAGTCAAGCCCTTGTTCCCTTGACATACTCCCCATGGGGCTGGTCCCTCCTGGCTGTGCCCACTGCCCACATTGATGGTGTGGGCTCCCTTGCTCCTCTTCATAGCTGTCAGCTGGCTGCTCCTTGGGTGTTAACAGGGGACCATAAGGGTCATCGAACAGCCTCTCTTGCACTGTGATCCATTATCCCACACACAGTAAGATGCAGCTGCAACGCACACTGTGGTTGTTGGGTACAAAGCCCAGAGGACAAAAGCCTTTGGTGTCCTCACAGCAATAAGATGTACATGCAAAGGAAGCCTTCCAGTCCTGACCAGGCTGAAGTGAAGAGGTTCATGCCACAGAAAAGCTCCGCCAAAAGCAGCTCTGTAACGTGGACAATAACAGCTTGTCTGAGCAGCTCCTCACCTTGATCAAGTTTTGGGGTCTCTCCAGTGAGGACATGAGTGGCCAGGAGGGACTCATCCTGTACAGCCCCAGCTCAGCAAGGCCCTAGGGCAGAGTGACACCGTGGTGAGAGCAGGGTTCAGCATGCACTGAGGTTTTCTTACCTACAACAGAGCCAGACCACCAGCTTTTCCCACTGGAAGAAGGCAAAGAAGAGTCTGCTCAGTATAGATGCAGCATTCCTACTGTCTCCATGCACATCTTGCAAAGCAGTGGAAACGTATCTGCAGAGACAGACACCCCACAAGCCTAGACTTCCTGATGCCTTGCCTCCATCCCTAGAGCACTGGTCCCCACTGTACACAGAGGAAAGGCTGCACTGTATCAGGCCCCTCTCCCACTGTTTTGCTGTGTGCTCTGGCTGATCAAGGCAGTACATAAGCACCCAAACCCCCTGCCAGCATAGGAGGGTTCCACTCATACCCTCAGCCCTTAGAAGTAGGCTCTGAACCAGAAACAGCGATGAGGATCAGTGCAGCTCATCCCACCCCCTGCACAGGACCCTCAGTCACAGCCAGCATACAAGGAAGCACTGCAGCCACCTCACTGCTCTCCCAGGGATGTTTCCTTCTCACAAGCCCATATTTGTTCCTCCAACAAGAGAAAAGAGCCCACAAGGTGCTGCTTTGACTGCCAAACAGTGAAGTCCTGTGATCGCTCCTTGTAAGCCACGCAGTTTGGAGTGTTGAGGTGTCTGAATCTGACTGACAGACTTGATTATATGGGGACAGCATCACAATTGCTGGTTCAGGCTGGTGAAAAACAGGAATAATGCACTCCTCTCTTAGAGGGATGGTGCAGAAAGTGAGAGCTCAGCTTACCCATCTGATGGTAATCATCTCATTATCCTCTATGAGCTCAACACAAATCCCAGCTTAGCAGGGGAATGATCCCAATCCACCTTCTTCCCCCTATACCCTGGCCTGAAAGAAAGACCTTTGAAGGCTGATTAAGCCATCCCAATATATCCTCCTGCTCACTGCCACCCAGCTCAAGCACCAATGCCCTCTGAAACCCAGGGCTGGCTGCTGCTGCTCCCCTTGGCAGCTCTCCTTGCAGATAAGCCTTGCAGGCTCACACTGCACTCCCATCCTAAATGGGGTCTCCCTTTCTCCTGCTCTGTTGAGCTTCGCGCTCCAAACTCGAGGCAATGCTGTCAGTCTCTAACTAGACCCAGGGAGAAAACCTCCAGGTCTGAGCAGCAATTTGGTACTTGTAACTTCCCATCCCTCTCCCCTCTCCCTGGAGTTAATATCAGGCTGGCACATTAAGGTGTTTCTTCCTGCTTGCTGCTGCTGTGCTTTCCCTGTGGGCCAGCTAAAGCCAAGGGAGGGAGAGGCGATATAAGGGCTCCCATAATCAAACAAGCAACAACAGGAGATGAGCATTTTGGTCTTAAGTGAAAGGGCAGGGCCAAGGTAGGTAGAAGATGTTGTTTCCTTATCCTCAAGATACAAACATCCAAACTCAAACCATTCCACTGTTCCTGTGCACAGACTGGAGCAGGAGATGTAGAAGGGCAAGCAGTTTGAGGAAGGGGCTCTTGCTGCTTAACAGAAACACAACTGGGTTTTACCAGCACCTCCCTCCTTCACTGAGCAAAACAGCCCCAAAAGCCTGCATGCTCAGGGGCTGGAGCAGCTCCCGTATGCAGACAGGCTGAGAACATTGGGGCTGTTCAGCCTGGAGAAGAGAAGCTGCGTGGAGACCTCAGAGCAGCTTCCAGTGTCTGAAGGGGGCTACAGGGATGCTGGAGAGGGACTCTTCATTAGGGGCTGTAGTGATAGGACAAGGGGTGATGGGTTTAAACTGAAACAGGGGAAGTTCAGGTTAGATCTAAGGCAGAAGTTCTTTACTGTAAGGGTGATGAGGCACTGGAATGGGTTTCCCAGAGAAGTTGTGAATGCTCCATCCCTGGCAGTGTTCAAGGCCAGGTTGGACAGAGCCTTGGGTGCCATGGTTTAGTGTGAGGTGACCCTGCCCATAGCAAGGGGTCGGAATTGGATGACCTTAAGGTCCTTTCCAACCCAAACCGTTCTCTGGTTCTATGCACAGATGCAAAATCCATCCTGGCTGCCCAAGGGCTTCATTTGCCCATTGCTGCGTCTCCTAAACCTTTTTGGATTCTTTTTGCAGAGCCTTCTTCTTTTTTCTGTGTGTTTTTTTGTCCCCCTCCCTTCCATTTTAATTAAAGTATTTGTCTCCACAGCAGGAAATGTAAACTGTGCAGCAGGCAATCTTGATGGATATTTTAGAAGAGGAAAAATTATTTAGCAAAGCTATTATCTTTTGCTAGGCACAGAAGCGATCACAAGCCCTGGTCCCAGAAGCCAGGGAAAATCAAAGGAAAAAGGGAAAAGGGGGATGCTATTCCTTAAAAAAATATAAAGTGATGAGCAAGTTAATTCTGTGCCTAGAAATGAAAAGTCAGGGTTTTGGCAAGGAAAAAATTCTTATCAAAATGCAGGAGCTTTTCCCTGTGAAACTCCAAGAGCTGAGGAGTGGCTGATGTCTATTGCTACTCTGGTGCTCAGTACTGGGCTGGGTGCTAAACACCAGTGAAAACCTTGTTTTGTCCATGTTTAACTGGAAGCAGAGTGATGCTGAGGATTGTGTGTGCTGAATACAGCCTGGGTTTGGAAGCAAGCCCTTAGTGCCTGTGCCACATGCTGTTTTGGCTGCAATCTGAAGGGGAAGGGGGCAGTTTATCGCTGCGTGCCTCAGTTTCCCCACTTGGAAAATGGAGATTATCAAAGCTCAGGCTCCAAACCTGGAGTCACTGGTGTCGAGTAGCTATGAGTCCCTGCACAACAATACCTAAAGAGATGAG
This sequence comes from Pezoporus occidentalis, assembly GCF_034315485.1. Lineage (NCBI taxonomy): Eukaryota > Metazoa > Chordata > Aves > Psittaciformes > Psittacidae > Pezoporus > Pezoporus occidentalis. Next base: position 1,486,281 of record NW_026915987.1, read on the forward strand.
GCACTCTCTGTTCTTCACAGAGCAATTGATCAGTTGAGCTCTGCTGTGATTTCTGTCTATCAGAGACCGCAAACTGGAAAGAAAATGGCCTGGAAAAGGAGAGTTCCTTCTTGCCGAGCCTCTTCCCACCCCGCTCCCAGCCTCTGCTTCCCTTGCTCCAGAAAAAGACCCAACCAGTAAATTAAAAATCAGCTTCTCTAAATATTGTTTCTCCTGCATCAGCCCAGCAGGAGAGGCAGAAATCAAATTATAAGCACTGAAATCAGCATCAGCACTTGGTGCTGGGGGGGGGGTGGGGGAGGTGGGTGGAGACACTGGAACATTTTGTTTTGGATTTAGAAAAGAAAGAAAGAAATAAAATCTATCTTTATTAACATGAACAAGTGTGAGAGAAGGAACAGGAAGAAAATCCATCAGCTGCATTTACAACTGGGAGATAGCAAGGAAAGAGTCTCCATGCAGAGAGATGGATGAGAGCTGCAGAAACCAGACCCCCTCTGTCCTCCTCCTCTCTTGGAAACATGGGGTTTTATCCCCTCCTCTCCCAGTTCTGTGCTTTTTCTCCTGGATATACACCTTGTTCCTTATGGAAAAGTCCAAGGGAGAACTTTTTCCTTCGTGGACAATAGGAGGAGGAAAAGCAGAGCCATCCATCCTGTGTCGAGATAGTTCAAGACAACTCGGAAGGAGATGGCTCTTTTCCCTATACCTACAGGATCTGACACTAATGTGGGTAGCACTTGCTGGGTTTCTACCTCTTCAGTTCTTTGTAGATAAGAACAGATAAACACCAGGATTGTCACATCCAGATATTTTTACAGCTTCTCTCCTGCAGGGATTATTTCAGGAAAAAACATATGTTCTATGGAAATGCTGCTGCAGCTTTTCTGTTCATCTCTACGGCTCTCCCTGGGTTTTGGCTAGAGGATCAATAACTTCAGGAACCAGCAAACTAACACATTTCCTTGCTCTCTTCCAAAACCCAGCAGGATATTCTCATGCAAGACCTGCACCAAGGCTTGATTCTGCCCAGTGTGCATCTGAAGACCTCCTCTCTGCCTGTGGGAGCTCAGGAGGAGAAGCCAGACAATGTGGCAGCAAGAGGGGAATGCTCTCAGGCATGCCAAGACCAGGGATGTACAGCAGCGAGGAGCCAGTGCACAAAGCATCCACTGTGCACTACGGAAGATGCCAGCTCATGAGCACACACAGGCCTACATTGCAGCACTTGTGTCTCCTCTGGTCCCAAGGGTGGTGCTTGGGACCCAAGGGTGATGCTGCAGCAGCTCGGACTCGAGGCTTTGCCCTAGCTGGGGACAGCAGGGCATCGGACATCGCCACCCAATCCCTCCTCCACACTTTGTCCCTGGAAAGCCAGCGCAGCAGCTCCGCTTGCACGGAGGGGTTAAAAACCCAGGCGAGCTGCAGAGGATGCTGAGGCCGTTTTGCGCTCCTGCAGTGCCATCATGTGCTGTAGGTACGCACTGCAGAGACACTCCCGGCTGACGGGGAGCCACAGGAACAGGCGAACAAACCCTCAGTGTCCCTGGGTGTCCCTGGAGGGGACAAGTCCCGGCTCCCAGCTCTGAGCATCAAGGAGTGGGAATACCACTAAGAGGTGGTCACAGAGCAGTCCTCTGCAGTGATGCTCTCTGCGTGACCCAGTGTGTCAGCAATCTTGATGTCCTTTAGCACAGGGCTGAAAACAGCCCCATATCCTACTGCTGAAGGCTATGGAGATCTCAGAGGGGAATAGCAAAAGATCACCCAGTAAAGGAGCCATGGAATGGAAAAATGGGGGGTTTACCCTCTCTTTTGCCTGGAATAACCCTGATCCTGGAGGTCTCCCAGCAGACCCCTCTTGCTGCTTAATAGCCCCTGCTCCAGCCATGGCAGGTGCTCAGCTCTTGTCAGTGGGTGCTGTGCCATACTGTTAAGCAAATCCATGTGAGAAAGCACTCAATAACACCAGCAAACGGCATCAGGATGCCTCAACAGCATCTATGGTAACAACAGCAAAGTGCCCCAGTGATGGCACCAGAAACCAGCGAGCACAGAGGTACCTGGGAAGGGGACTTGCAACAGCAGAGCTGGGGACAAAGGAGCCCTGCACCCTGCACAGCATGAGGAGGGCCCATGGGCTGGTGTCACTACATCCCCTTTGCTTGCTGCTGCCTGGCTTCCTGCTGGGAACAGGCACCTTGGGATGCTGCAGACCTTCCATTGGGAGCCAGACCTGTTTGCATCTCCTCTGCAGTCAGCGTGGCTTCTGTCCCTCCCCAGGGCTATCACTGTTATTGAACAGCCTGTTGCCTCTTCCCTCCTTCCATCCCCATGCCTTCTCCCATTGCTCCTACACTAGCTTTCCAACACGAAGCTTTGGCAACTCATCCTGCCCTCCGCAGCTCCAGCTTTTCTTTCCCCCTGAGCCTCCAACAAGCAGCAAGATACACAAGCAAGCCCTGGAGCTTAACCAAGCCCTAGCTTATTTTGCAAGTTAAAAGATGAGCTATTGCATGGGAAAAATGGGTGATTGCAAGGGGAAAATGACTTAATGTGAGAAAACAACAATTATTGGGGCAGAAGCCCTGCAGAGCAGGTAGAAGGGGATGGATCCACATGCACTGGCAGACTCAGGAAGAGATGATGGCTCTCGCAGCCCTGGGGTATGCACATACTTTCCTGCATCTCCCCAAATTGTGGTCCAGCCTGACACAAGGAAAGAGAAAGATGTGATGGTCAGGAGGCCACAGCTTCCCCCCTTGTGTCCCTTGTTCTGGAGCTGCATCCCAAAGCTTAACCCTCCCCAGCTACCTGCCCACATTATGTCCTGAGGCAAAGAGCATCCCAGCCAGTTCCAAGCCCCTCAGAGGACAAACAAGGAAGAAATGGCTGGAGAGGAATGAATGGAAAAGCCTTTCAGGGCTTGTTCTGCTTGTGCCTCGCAAAGGAGGCTGCAGCCAGGTCCAGCCCTGCATGCTCAGGGCTGAAAAGCAGATGCTGTGAGCAGCATCGCTGCAGAGACAGATGTGGTGGCAGCAAGGGCGCTCCTCGCTTCATGGCCCTCATTGCTAGCTCTTGGACTCATTAAGAACAGCAGAAAGCAATAACCATGGCTGGAACTGCTTTTCTGGTGTGGAGAGGAGGACAGCAGGACCCAGTGTCAGTTCAGGACAGGCTGGGGTGCAATGGTTCCACCTCCCACTCTTCAGCCCAGGCAGCCATGAGGAGGGGACCACAGCATCACTGTGCTCCAGCACCACAGAGCTCGCATCCAGGAGGGGTTTGGGTACCCAGGCTGGCCTGCAGCTTCTCTAACACTTCGTGGCTATAAGGGCACCATGTCCATCCTCACACCCAGCCTCTCACCATGGCCTTGGTCTCAGAGTGACAGCCCCACTGCCTTTCATAACTGTGAGGCACTGAGCCCACAGCCCCACAAGCCTCACAACCATGTTTAGCCCAGCTCCATCCAGGCCCATCTCCATTTCCCTGCCCTCAAAGGGTATGAGGGAAATACAACCATGGCAGAGACAAGCCAGGGTCTGACTCCCAGCCTCATGGCTCCCTGAGCCGGTGGCACTCGTCTGAGCCATGGGCCAATGGGCTGAGGGGTGAAATGCATGGGGCTGGTGAAGCTGGCACATAGAAGTGGATGGCTGGCGGTTGTTTTTCCTCAAAAGCTGGGTTTTTTGGTGGCAAAACATTCCGGGAAACGGGATGGTGTAGGGGTGATCAACACCCCTCGGAGATGCAGAGGGATGGGGAGGCATGGCAGGCGAGCTGGGTTTCTAATCACAGTTTAAAAAGAACATAAAATGAAGGTACGTTCATAGAATCATAGAATAATTAGGCTTGGAAAGGACCTTAAGATCATCCAGTCCCAACCCCCTGCCATGGGCATGGATGCCTCACACTAGACCATGCCACCCAAGGCTCTGTCCAACCTGGCCTTGAACACTGCCAGGGATGGGGCATTTACCTCGTCCCTGGGCACCCTGTGCCAGCACCTCATCACCCTCACAGTGAAGAACTTCTTAGATCTAACCTGAACCTTAACTTTTTAATCCAGCTAAAAGGAACCAAACTATTGAGTCTGAAAGTGTTATAGTTAACTTTGGCTGAGGTGGCAATGCTCCCACCTCAGCACCAGATGTATTCCTGGTTCCCTCTCACACTACGGTTCTCTAGCTGGATCTACCTACACCTGGTGTAGGTGTACACATGGCTTTGGCTGGCCATGTTTAGTGATTACTTTTAATAAGAATAAAAGATATTTGGGAGAAATTAAGCACTTTGCAATCAAATAATAAAATAATCTGCCCCAACCAGATTCTGACAAAGGTTTCTACTCAGAGGAAGCCTATGGCAGCGTAAGAGGATGGAAATATTATTAGAGTGGAATCACAGTATTTTACCTTCATTTTGCAGCAATCAAAATGACAGCAAAAACATAACCAATATTAGGGGCGTTCATACGTTTTCATTTCTCTCCTCTTTGTATTTCCTTACCTTTCCTAGCCTGCTCCATCTGGAGGGAGGTTTCCAGCCAAGCATGCCTGGCAATGAGTCAAGGGCAGAGGGATGCCCTCACACCATTGTCCAGGGCTGGTTTTGGGTAACAAGAGAGAAAGAAAAGCAGCTTCTATTTAACCTCATGCTCTTTGTTAATGCTTTATAGGAAATCACTGCGACAGAGAGGACTCTGACACTGTCCATTCCACAGACACCCTTAGCATGTGCTTTCTATCACTGCGAGCCAAGAACTTCCTACACCCAACTATTCTCTCAGTCCCTTCTCTATATCAGCATATGTTTCGTTTGAAATCACGTTGACAACAGTAGGATGCAAGCGGGTTTGCGGAGATGGTCTCCTGATGTGGGTGTGTAGCTACCAATGAGCCCTATCCCTTTTCCTTCCCCCACTTTGAGTCACACTTCCCGACTTTTTTCGCTGCTGGTGGTGTCTATTTTAATAGATGGGAAAGAGACGCCTCTTTAGACTTGCTGTGGTGCAGTCAGCTACCACCCAGCTAGGAGCTGCTGGATTGCTGCTTTCTCATTACCCCTTGCGTACCCCAAAATCATGAAGCCAGTGGGAAGAGGCTGGTTTTCAGGTTCTCCCATGCTGGAAAAGCAGCAGACAGCTCAGCATCCACTGCTCCCAAAAAGGCCAAGCTCGTTGCAGTGTTTTGGCTCAGAGGCAGAGAAAAACCGGCTTTGATTAGAGACAAACAGGATGTTTTCCATTCAGAACTTCCAAAGAGGTATTAGACAGGATCAATGGAGCAACCTTCTCTAAAGGTTTAAACACCATCTGCAGAAGACAGAGATCCAGAGTTAACAGGGAAATGAGATGCCTGACTCGAAAGTACTCTTTTGATTTTATCTTATCCCTATGCCAAAGCAATCAGCCCTTAGGAGCACAATGTGCTTTGGTGCATACGGAAGCATCCTTCTGCGGTTGGGAGACTTTGCATAGGAGCTGGGGGAAACCTTGGTTTGCCCTAGAGCTAACCCAGGGTTTGGAGAGGTCTGAAGCAGCAGTTTGCCATCATGTACCAGCTCCTGGTGCTTCTAATTGCACCAAGCCCTCTTGAAAGCAGCTTAAGCCCTTCCTTTACAGGAGTTTTTGCTGCACGTATTCACCCAGGATGTCTGCAGGGGGCTTACACAAATCACGGCAGCAGACAGAGGGTGAATTGAGCTGAACTGTTCCATGACCCTCATTATGTGCCGGCCACATCCCACCGCAACCAACCCATCCCACCGCAGACGGCTACGGGAGCACTGGCTGCCGAGAGAGGCAGAGGAGGAAGCACGAAGGCTCCGCGTACGAGCTGCCAGCCTCCCACTTACGTCTGCCAAACTTCCCCAGCCCAGAGGAACAGTGTAGGTTGGTCACGCCACCGAGGAGCGTCACTGCTTCGCATCATGAGACCGGCTTAAAAATAATACATGGGGGATGAGTGAAACCCCCTCGTTTTCCTCTTCCTTCCCCCAGGCTTTAGCAGGGTTTTGTGAGCCCTTAGAGCTCCGGTTTTCAGGTTCTCTGTGATGGATGAAAGCTGGGGTTCGCTTCAGTGAAACCTCATGGCTTGCTTGTAATTAGAAGGTTCCAAGAATAGGAGTTAGAAGTTAATCAAACAAAAAACCAAGTATCACTGGGTTTACAATAGAACAGGGTACATAGAGTAAAAGAAGGTCTTTGGTCAGGCAAGCCACTTGCTTGTGTATTTACAGCATGCAAAAGGAATGGATATAAATAGACATAGGGAGAGGCATGTGGTTTATAAGTCCTGTAAGTAATTCATGTAACTTCAGCACAGGTCTTCCTTTCTGTGACATCTCTTTTCCACTGCAGCTGCATCAGCTGAATCGGTGTCTGCCACCAGCATCACTTTATGCATTTGCAAATAGATGGTGATATAGGCAAGGATTCTGACACTGTACTGGGGGCAGAAGATATCCATGGGCACGCACAAGCTGACCTGCCCTGTGAAACCGGACTGTCCACTGCAGACTTAGACCAATTCTGGTGTCCATTAACCCAGGCATCTCAATGCTGCTCCCTACTTTGTGAGCCAAACATGCCCAAGGGATGAGTGGTGAAGAGAGAATGATTTTTCACTGTCTTTTTAATGCAAGAGCTGGGAACATCGACTTAAATTAGTAGGTGATATGCTGAAAACAAAATAAGATGTACAGCTTCACACAGGAGAACTATGGGGCTATTTGAGTGAAGCTTTTGCTCCAAGTTTGCATAACTTTTATAAATGACTAGGCAAGCTCATGGAAAAAAGATTCCAGTTGGAGAAGCACAAAGTTCTCCCTGGGCTGCAGATTGCTGGAGGCTGCTAAAGAAAGAGCACTATAGGACTGACATATTCGTATGTACTTCCTAAAGCACACGCTGTTTAGCAGTGCTGGAGACAGCACACTTGGCTGGATGCACTTGTCCTCTGATTTAGCCTGGATGTTCTTTTTCCTTATTTATGTGTATCAGGAGTTTAGATTGGATCTAAGGAAGTTCTTTGTTGTAAAGGTGGTGAGGCACTGGAATGGGTTGCCCAGGGAAGCTGTGAATGCTCCATCCCTGGCAGTGTTCAAGGCCAGGCTAGACAGAGCCTTGGGTGAGATGGTTTAGTGTGAGGTGTCCCTGTCCATGGCAGGGGGGTTGGAACTGGATGATCTTCAGGTCCTTTCCAACCCAAACCATTCTATGATTATATGATATGATAATAATAATTTCCTTCCTGTGTAGCAGCAAGAGCTACACAGGCAAGAGCTGTGCCACTGAGAAGCTGTTTTCCTGTTTTCCAAACAATAAATCCTCCTCTAAAAGCTGAGTCTCATCAGGAATCAGTGGTGAGACCTGAGGATATCAAGTCCAGGGTGCGATATCTATGTAAGCACAAACATCCCCAGAACAACTACCAGGGCTCTATGAATAGACAGCACTGTTGAGGTACCTTGGATGGCAAAACACAATTCCTGCTGTCTTTTCCAAAGGCTGAGCCTGGCAAAGAGTGCGACTGCAGATTGCGAGTGTCTGCTTCCTTTTCTTTGTTTCCTTGTTGTCTTTTTGAAACAATCTGCCAATTCATCATTAAGGAATTAAATATTTTATAGCTGCTGTGATGCTGATGACAGGCGCCAGATTGATTGGTTCTGGCAGAGGAAACGCGCTGCTCATTTCTTCCCTTTGCAGCAGTAAGTTACACGCACAGGGGTAGCAAAGAGGGAAGAGCTGAAGTCTCCAAGCTGTCCAGATCTGACCCAATATAGAGTTTAAAAATAGGTACAATCTGGAAACATTTTGGTGCCAACAACAACAACAAAAAGCCCAGCTCGAGTGGCTGCATTTGCTAGTCCTGACACAGCGGGTGGGAGGGGAAAGTCCTTGGCATGGCAAGCAGAGATGGCAAGGTTGCCCTGACTTACAGGACCCCCAGGACAGCGCTGTATCAAAGCAGCCACAGTGCTCCAAAAGGAATCATCATGTAATTAAGCTGCTAGCCTTGGAGCCAGAGACCTTGAGCTCGGTTCTGGCCCCTGCTACTGACTTCACATCATACAGCCTTGAGTCACTCGCTTCATCTCTCTCCTGGGGAGGATAATACACCTCTCTCTTTGAACCTGGCCTGTTTCAGACAGTTTCGGATTAGGAATGAGCTTATCTGTTAAGCACTTGACACAGGGAGACGTCAGCGGTGTGGTCCAGACCTCCCCTTCCCACACGCAACCTCCCCATCCTGAGCAGATCACATTTCATGTCCTGGGAGAAAGGGGGTTTGGGAAGTCTGCACCCACCTTTGGTCGTCTCCATCTCCTCCTTCTCCACTGCCTTTTCCATAAGCCAAGTTCCCCTGGGGCAACCCGGTTTATGCAGCACTCGGCTGAGAAGACAGACGAGGCACGTTCCCAGAGATGACACTAACAAGATTTACTACGTGACTAAGGCTTGCAATCGGTGGTGATAACTAGAGAATTACCCTGATAAATATTTGATATGATTTGGAGAGTAATAATAGATTTTTCTTGCCCACGATTTCCATCAGGAAGAAGCAGAGAGAAGGAGCTGCTGAAACGGGGAAGGTAATTGTGGCATCCGTCTTTCTGGCTGAGGTTACCTGTCCTTTGCAATAGATCAGAGGAGAATAGGGCAGGGAGGGATGTGGAGAGGCAAAGAGTGACAGGGCATCCCTCAGCCCCACTGCACTCAAGATCTGCTGGCAGGGGGAGGATTGAGTGTGTGATCTTACATGTGTGTGATGCCAAACTGGAAGATGGAGGGGGAAAAGGAGGCCAGAGAAAGAAAATAGGATGGAAAGATCAAGGGCAGCAATGGAAAAAGGGTTTGGCTGGTGGTGGGGAGGGAGAGCTGAGGTGCAAAGGGAGCTTTCTCCATGCTGTTGGATGTGTAAGGATACAAGGGCTGGCTGCTGGTGCAAAGGGTGTCCTTTTGTAAACCATCCCAGGGTGTGGATCCATGGGCACATGTAAGCAGTCTGCTGTAACTCCTCTGTGCCAGCCTTGCACCAGACACCACCAGCAAGAGGAAGGCTTTGTGCCTGTGTTAGTCAGTCCCGCTGTCATGCTGCAGGGAAACCTGGTCAGCTTTGAGAGCTTCTGAACCTCTTTTAATGAGAGCACCACTACATCCCAGTCAGATTTCAGCTCCGGGATACCCAGCACAGTGGTCCAGCACAGCCAGCTGCCTTCCCAGGCTCTGCCATCAACCCACTATGACACAAAGCGAGTCACTTCATTCTTCCATGCCTTTATTTTCTTCCCAGTGCTTCCTGTGCCTGATGTAGCTGTCCCCTTTGGAGCAGAGGTTTGACAATGCTAAGCACAATGGAGCTTGGGTCTTGAGTTTCCAAGAGGATATAAATTGATGTGTCCTGATTTCCAGAGCAGCTGTCACTGGTGGAAGGAGCAGAAGCTGTCTCTGAAACAGTGGGCCTCCTTGTTTTTTGGTACCCAATTTGAGGCCTCTGACAGTAAGTGTGCACCTCACTCTTTATTCCTGTCCTTATTTTGCACTCAAGTCGTTACTCAGATGGCTTTCAGTGGCATCAGCTAAAGAAGATCTTAAGGTAATGCAAGGAAAGCAAGTGAGAACAAAGATCACAGCAAGGAAAGTGCTACTTTGGCATGTTCACATAACAGCTACTCCGTCAGGTGGAACATGACAGTTATTGCAGGAATCTCTTCATAAACCCTAATATACACTCAATTATATACTGTTAAGATTCCCTTTCTGTTCTGTGTCATTCCTCTAAAGAAGTGTCAGATGGAGAAAGGCAATAATCCACAGAGACACCGATTCATTTCACCCACATATTCAGGGATAGTTATTAATAGCAGAGCTGGTGGTTAATTGCACATGTCCCATTACAGGAGATCAATCACAGACAGCAGAGCTTGAAACCAACTCCATGTCATTTTACACAGAATTGTTTAGTCAGGACCACACTTGTGCCCTTGCTGGACCCATGCAACCTTCTGTGAGGGTTTAGACTTGAACTGGCCTAGAACCATTGCTTCCCTCCCTGTGTTACAGCTAATCCTGGTCTGTCTGCACAAGCGGGTGTTACACTTCGGGGTTGTAGGCACAGTCTGAGGGGCCAGGGCTTGCAATATTGATCTGCACAGCCTTGGTGTGGAAGGGAAAGCCAAAGAGCTTTTTCTCTGCAAGAGGCTGTGGGCAACATGGTTGGCTCTTGTGCAAGCCAGGAGCAGAAGGAGGAAAGGGAATGTGCAGCACATAACCAAAACTAACAGTCTGCTGCTGATAAAGTACCTGTCTTTCCTTTAGGATCACTGGAATGAATCTTTATATATAAATGTAAACCTCCAAAGCAAAGAAAAACCCTCCACAATGAAATCAGATGAGAAAAAGTGGACAAGTGGAACCTCATCAAAGCCAAATTCCATCTTTCCATTTCCACTTCTCATCTCTATCACCAAATCCCAGTCCAGTTTCCATCACTTTCAGCTCCCAGCAATCTTCATGGTCTCTTGAACTACAACTTCCCTCATCACAAATGTTAATCTCCCCATCAAGCAACCAACTTTATAAGAACAACATGTTTCATTTTAAGGGAGAAGTCCTGTAAAGTTACAACTTACACTGCTAGGCTGAAACCAGAACCAAACAGGGCTCTGTCTCCTATGGATTCTTTCAGGGTGGTGAGATGGGTGTTTCACTGAGGGCAGGGAGTTAACAAAGACTTTTGTATCTCATCCCAAAACACAGGCATCCAAAAATCAAATGGTAAATGTGGCTGGTAGGATGCTGGACTAAACAATTTTCTTCTTTTTACTGAGCCATACACCTGCACCTTGGCTTTGCAATACTGACACAGAGTGGGATGGATGCAGGAATTCAAATGCAAATATCATAGAATCATAGAATGGTTTGGGTTGGAAAGGACCTTAAGATCACCCAGCTCCACCCCCCTGCTATGGGCAGGGATGCCTCACACTAGTGTCACCCAAGCCTCTGTTCAACCTGGCCTTGAACACTGCCAAGGATGGGGCATTTACCACTTCCCCAGGCACCCTGTGCCAGTGCCTCAGCACCCTCACAGCAAAGACTTCTTACTTAGATCCAACCTGAACTTCTCCTGTTTAAGTTTAAGCCCATTACCCCTTGTTCTGTCGCTACAGTTCCTTGTCTTCATTTCATGGAAATATACTAGCAAAGCATCTTTTTGAGATGGGAAGCACTGCATCAACTGCAAGTTCGGTTCTGACTTCTCCTCATACTCCCTGACAGCGGTCCCATGCATGGCAGGCAGCTAAAACATGTCCCCTCTGCTTTGTGCCCTGATTGGCTCGTATGCAGGATGGATAAGACTGGATGGCCCAGATGGGGAGGTCAGGTTGGCACCATTTCTTACCTCTCCAGCATGGGAATAAGGCTCTAAGCACCAGAGAGAGGAAAGCCAGAGCTTTGGAGCACGATGAGGAAACAAGTCAAGTGGTTTTGCAGTGTGGGGGAGAGCTAGAGATGCATTGTGCAAATAGAAGAGGGTTAAGGGAGTGCTGGTTCACGCACTGCAACACTGGTTGTAAATCAGTCCAGACGAGCTGGCTGTAAATGTGGATGTGTTTGAGAGACTTGTATGTTCTGCCGCTAAACTGGGCCCGTAGAAAGGCTGGCAGCTGCCCTCTGCTATGGCCTTTCTCCACAGAGCCACTTCCATCTGTCCATGCTTTGAAAAGGTCATGGTGCCACAGCCCTAAAGTGGTGGGATTGACCTTTTCTGCAGGGAACAAATACTGACACTTGGAGGTTCAGCATCAACCTGCCAACACAGTGATCCCACAGGAAGGGGAGGACGGCTTCCTCATCTGGTAGCTCAACACAGACACAGAGATAATGCCAGACACTCTACATACATATCTGAAAGAGGACTCCAGCCTCTGTCTTCCCCATAGAGACCTGTTCTAGGGAGAGCTTTTAAGATGCTAGGGCAAGGAGAGGGGCAGGAGGAGGTGGCACAGAAACCACTGGTCACATACCTGTGTGCTGGACTGAGACACCGTTGATGGAAGGTCACCTGGGGGAAGATGCTCCTGTCATTCAGAAGCAGGGATTCAATGAGCATTCGCTTTGGATCACTTCCACTCCCCGTGCCTCAGTTTCCTGCTCTGACAAACACAGATTATGACATATGTTCGGAGGTGAGACAAGGGTGGATCCAGGAGAGGTATGAGCCACTCTGTGGACACGGAAGCATCACTAACTGGGGCAACTGGCCAAGCATGAGAACATAACATAGGAGCAACGGTGCCACTTGCTGCCTTAACTGTCTGTCCCCATCCCCTCTGAAGTGAAACCATCACCCCCAAGCGGAATGCTGCCCACCAGCTTCTCTCCTGTGCTGTGCATGAAAAGAACTTAGCAGAGAGCTGCAGACAGGTAAAATATCAGTGATAATTATGATTTAGTTCCCAGCATACAGGGGAGCACGTACACCAAAAGGACAAGCTGCCCCTATGTGTATGTTAAAGAGACAAGGCAGGCAGACAGGCAGAGCCCACATCCAGGGCATGACAGTCCTACACCAGCTTGCATACAGGAGGATTAGCATTCCCTAAGAGGCAACAAGTCACTGACAATCCCTAATCCAGAGCTCCTGCTTCTTCCTTTCAGGGTCTGGCAGGTTCCCCAGTGCCTGGCACTTGCTAATGTAACCATCACAGCAGTGTAGGAACTTCCTCAAGCAGCTTTCTCCCACCAGGCCAACATCTACATGTAATTACATGTGTGCTGCTGGTCCAAAGCTGAGAAGAAAACCTGCAGGCACACTGGAACCTTCCCCTGTTTCCCTCCCAGCCCCTTCCAGGGACATAGCACCTTGATTGCTCAGATCCGTTTCCCAATCTCACATTGACCTCCCAGCATGGCAAGGCAGCAATAATCAAAGCTGTGACACGTGTGATAGCCCTGTGCCAGACAAGGCATTAACAGTTCCTTTAGATTTAAGCCCAGTTCATACCCACCCAGTAAATAGCCTTCCCAGCCAGCTCCTCAAATCCATAGTGGCTTCATCAGAAAGCACTTGTCCCAGTTTCACAAAAGGCCTGAAAAGGAGGCAAATAGAATACAAAAGAAGAAAGCATATGCTGGTTAAAATGACTCTAATGCAGGAGCAGCGTCAGGAGGAGTAAACATGCGCTGCACAAATCATACCAGTATGCCTGATTCTAAATGCCAGGTTACCCTCCTTAGGCATTTAAACAGCAAAATGCAGAGGTGATTTGTCTCATAGGTTGATGTGAGATAGGAAGGAAGTGGCAAGAAATGCTAACCCAGAACAATAAAACTGTGACAAGATAGCAAGCAAACCAGGACCTCAGACAACAGATTGTGTTCTTGCACCATGCCAACTCCTCTGCTGAGCTCTTTTCCCTCATTCTGTTCCCTATTCTGGCTACATTAGACCTGAGATTTCCCTATGGGTGCTGCAGTCATCAGTTTCCCATGCACACCTCCTGACTCTGGCAGGAGCCTGGAGGGATTCTAAGGAGCATCAGGAATGAGAAAGCTGGAATACTAGGAAGGACTCAAGGGAGAAGTGCCCTGCCTGGGACACGTGGATGTCAGGGTTAGCAAGGCCAGTCCTTGGTGTTGCAGGTGTAAAAGGAAGAGCTCAGACCTTAAATCCTTCTCTTTTGTCTCTCTATCTTTCACCAGCAAGTAGAGAACCTTCTCAGCTACCTCTGGTCTGACTGTGTCCATGCCCTACTTGCTTCAGGAGCTGTATCCCATCAGCTTACGGAGCCATTTTGCCCCTCTGGAACTTCTCCCACGTCAACCTGTGCTTTTCAGATTAAACATGCTGTTCCTGACTCTGCTGCTCTCCTCTCTGTGGTCTGTTTTCTATCTTCTATATCATTTTCCATCTTTCCTCCACATTCAGACAAGGTTAAGCTTATCCATCTTGACCTTAAGAAGCCAGACACGCAGTCAGTGACACCATTTTTTGGTCTGTATTTGCTAAAATAACCCTTCTGATACATCTAAGAAGAGCATTTGCCTTTCTGTGCCTGACATTCAGTCAGTCTGCAGTCACTTAGACCATAGAGCCCTTGATCATTGTCAGCTCATCATCTCCTGTATTATATCTGAGGCCATCAGAAGTCCTCAGATTTGTGACCTGCCATCTCAAACTTTTTGTTTCCCATCTCCTTTCAATTATTCTCAAGGTCACTTAGCTCTTTCAGACTTGTACTCTCATTCTCTGCATTGCCAAAGCTTCCAGTTCTGTGTCACTGTGCAATTTTAGCCTCAGGATCCTGCTTTCGCTGCCGAGATCATCCACAAGAAGAAAAGATCAGTTCCAAAAGTGTTCAATGAGAAACTCGTTCAGTAAATTCCCTCCAGAGAGTTGCACCTCTCCTCACAGTTTACTAATCCTCCTTTCCTCCAGCTTCACTACTAATTTCCCACGTGGCACCTATCAGATACCTTACTGAAGTCTAGATAAAGGAGATGAGCAGCACTTCCTTTGTCTAGAAAATCAGGTATCTGATCAAACAAAGCTATCGTGTTCATCTGACACAGCCTATGTTTCGTAAACCCATGTTGCGTCTTATCTCATTTCCCCTTTATCTCTGGGTATTTAATTGTTCTTCCCTTCAAAACTCACTTTGAAATCTCAAGCCAAGGTTAGATTAAGAGGCTTGTAGCTAGCCGCATAACTTTTTCTCCACACCTTATTACTTCTTACTCCTACACAGGGCATGACCCTTACAAGACATTATTAAACACCTTTTCTGCTGGACCTACTCTTTAATGTGCTGATTCTGTCTGACCTACATCTCTGTGCTCAGTTCACTCAAGTGCAGTGTTCAAGCATGGTTGGTGGCATATAGCAGAAAGGAGTTATGTAGGTAAACCCATGGGGTGGTGGGATTAAGACAGGGGGCTGTGGAAGAAGCATTTTAGGACCTGGATGCTGAGATTCATCATAAAAAGGAGTAGAAAGGAGGCTGGTTCTGCTGCTCCAACAAAGAAGGACTGTAGGGTGTTAACAAAGTGCAATTGGGCTGTTTTGCTTGCAAGCACCTTAGTGTTGGATTTACAGCGATGGTTGTCAAAGTGCCGCTTGCGAAGTCCCCACTGTGGCAAGCGAGTACCAGAGCTTTAATGTTAATTGGACAGATTGTCTCTGGGTTTGAAGAGAGAGCTGTGATTAATGAAACAAGTGTTAAGGAGGCTGGAGAAAAGCAGCCCCTTCACCTTCCTTCTTGGGAGAGGAGACAAAGAGCAGCTGGCTCTGCCTGCCCTGAAGGTATAGCTGAGTGAGGGCCCTCCTTAAGAGCAAGGCCAGAAACAAGCTGCAGGGATGAATTCGAAGAACTCAGAGGCATGAAGGTGCTTCATGCTTCCAAGTGGGCAGAGGACATCCACAGGCTCTTCTGTGCTTTAATTCCTGAGCAAACCTTCCTAAATCCACCAGAGATTTAGACCAGAAAACACAATCCGGTACCTTAGGTTTCTTTGGCTCCACATGGGTTTTCCATGGTCTCTTGCACTCTGTTTTTGCATTGGTCTAGCATGGACACAGTTTGCCCTCTTAATTCAGAAGTGGCTTTTATGCTTATTCTGGCAGCTGGGCTCCATGTCTACACTCATAACTGGCCAGAGGAATAAGCATGGCTTCTCCTTGGATACTAAAGCTGAAGGGGATAAGTGGCTTTATTAGTCTTTATCACTGGTTTCCCTTATCCATGGACCCCTAATCTCTGCCTCCCAACCCTCTGGTGCTACCACCCTCCCTAAATTTCAGATCTTCTCTGGATTTCTGAAGATGCTGATCACAAAACAGAGCTTAAAACAGACAGGACCTTCACTCTCTGTCATACACCATTGCTTCCCATCCAGGAACGCAGTCCCATTAACACACACAGGCTAAAATGTTTCCTCTTGGCTTCAGAGGGAAAGCACATCATTGTGCACAGGATTATCCAGCTCTCCTTTGACTTCTGTTTCAAAACAACTTGCCCTCTGCTGAAGGTGAAGGTTGGAGCATTTGGTGTCTGAGCCCTATCAGAGTCTTCCTGCTTCCCCCGTGAATTCACTGGGGCATCTCTATGGAGCCATCCAGACCCATTATACCAGCACTTAGGTCTTAATCTTCCTCTCCCTGTAGTCAGCAGCAAAACTCCAGGCTGACTTCAAGAGGACAAAGATCAGGCCTCAAATGTCTGCCTTGAGCAGTGAACTCAGAGTTCTCCCCCCTCTCACGTTGTGCTTACTCTCTGAGGTCTCCGGTCATTACTCTCCTTGCTGCTTCATTACCAGAATGTGCCATTAAAGTTTCGCTCACTTGAAAATGATCTCTTATTATCTCTCCATGGAAATTGCCCCGGCAACAAGCTTCCTTCAATATCTATCAAGCCAAAGAAAGCCATTAGAGAAATTACAGTGAGCTGCATGGATGCTCATGCCCCTTCCCTAACAGGTAGGCTCCCCTGGCACACTGCATCCACACGCTGCTCTGGCTCCATCACGAGGCCATTGGAAGAGCAGCCAAGTGTCTGTCAAAGGTCCTGTGAAGATGGGGTGGAGAAGACGTGGAGTCCAAGTGGCACCATCTGAGGCAACACCATTCCCTACAGCAAGGGTGATGTGCTGGGAGCCAGGTCCTCTGTGCCCAGCACCGCAAGTGTTGTTCAATAGCCAAAGAATAGAGGAATGGCCCAGAATATCTGGACAAAGGGGGGGTAAAGGTTCACAAATAATCCTTTCTGGTTGCTTTCATTTTGGAATGTCTCCCATGAAAAGTCTGGAGAGTCTCCCCTCTTCATTCTTGATGTCCGCAGTGCTGTTTGTCTGGCTTCATCGCCCTAGGCTGCCTTTCCAGTCTATAGACACAAGAGGTGTTTCAAGGGCATGATTCATTTCACCTGCTTTAGACACCAGCACAGGATGCATTACACCCTAGAGGTATCTGTTTCTCTTCCCTGCCTGCAGAAGAAGACAAAATAGCTCACTGCTCTAGGTATCTGTGCTGCCAGATGAAGCAAATTCTCAGTGTATCATTTCCAGAGGTGCCGAAGCATTTGGATTTGGGACCTTGAAAAAAATCACACCAAGTGATGGCCTGCTTTCCAAAATGTACCCAAACCTGTGCAGAGGGCGGATGTGATATCTGCGTGTTTGACAGGGGAAGCATCAGGCATCATTGGGCTACTTGAGGCTGTATTTGACACTTGAAACGTTACCATGTCCTCTGCACACCAGGTCCCAGGTCCTCCTTTGCTCTGTACTCCCTCCCATGACTCCAAATCGCAGTGAAGGCACATGGTTATTATTGTTGTTCCTATTCCTCCCTCAGCCTGTCTGCCACCTCTGACAACAACCTAAGTGTAAAACACTCAAGGCATTTCCAGAGAAACAAACACAAAAACAAACCGTGGGAGCAGGGCCTTGCTCTGCCCTTTTCTATCACCAAGCTCTGCAGGTTGCATTTCTGCACCAAGGAGAAGGTTTGATGTGCTACTTACAGCCCTGGAAATGGTGAAAGGAAAAAGAATAGGGGAAAATCTTCAGTGCCACTCCGAGCTCTGGCTTCAGGAGGGTTTTTAGACCAGGCGCTGCCATCTCGTTGCCCAGCGCTGGAGAGCAAAGTGCAATGCATCTCCACTTACCTGGGTTACATCTTGCCTTTAGCAAAGACATCCTAGAAGGGAAGATGGCAAGAGGTCATCTTCCAGGCTAATGACAGGAGCACTGAGTCGGAGTGATCGTTATGCTAGAAGCATAGATTGATCCCCAAGGGTGTTGCAGGTTGGATATCTGCTTTCCTCCTCTTGGTGGTGCAGTTCCTCCCCATGCTGCACAGCCCTCTGTGGTGTGTGTATTCTCCTGTCTCTTTGCACATCTCTCTATCGTGAAGGACTGTGCCTCCCCTGAAATGACTAGACCTTCCTTGTCCCTATTTGCAAATATAGGTCACTGGGCCCCACATAAAGGGGCTACACTTACCTGTAGGAGCAACTTGCTCCAGGGAGATCTTTTGTATCCTGCCTGGTGTTTTGCTGGCTCTTGTCCTGACTCTTGTCATCTGTGTTGGGCATTCACTCTGGTACCCACCTACAACAAATGTCATCTCGGTGGTTTCCCTCTGTAAAGATAATCTTGCACATATCCACTCAAAGTCATTCTTCACTGATTAAATCACATTAGATCATCAAAGTTATGCTAGCAAGGGGGCTTTCAAGTGTTCCTCCAGGCGTGAGGCTCTTGAGTAGGCACAGTCCAGTCTGTGGCTTCAGCGAACAGAAAGAAACTTGATCTTTGGGAATTGGGATTGGAATTTCCCCATTAGGTAAAGAGCCACTGCCCCTGTCTCCCAGCTGTTGAAGAAAAGGTTTGACCCGATTTAGCCTTGATAGACTTAGACTCCAGCACAGGATGTTCTGGGTCATTTCCCACTGGGAAGATGTCAAGGCTTAATTAAGATTGAAAAATGGAAGGGAAACAAAGGCGACTGAAGGCCTAAATGGGGTTTGTCTATCACTACCCCATGTGGCCACAACTCTCAGAAGGTATTTAGCCTGGGGAGGAGCCCTGCAGAGGAATGTTAATGGCAGGAGTATTTTAGAATTACAGGAGTTATTGTGAAAAAGGAATTTATTGCTCTTCTTGCCTTGGAATATGAAAACTGTGGTCTTATTCCATTAGATTAATGGTTAGGCAAATTTAATACATGTTAAAAAAACCCACCACCACATCTGATGGACTGTGTAGTCAGTTTATGTAATTCACTACTGCAGGAGGTCAGAGAGGGGTATGCTGTAGTTGGAGTTAAAAAAAGAGCTCTGTAATTTTACAGCCATTAAGAGCATGTCATTATACCTGTGAAAGGGGGAATGGAAATCTCCAACTTCAGAATGCAGAGAAAGAATAGCCTTAGGAAAGAAATTTCCCCATCTTCTCCCATCACCTTTTACACTTACTTGGGAATTGTATTAGGCTGGGTTATTGCCGTTACCCCTGGAATTGCCTGCTGGCAGCCACCACAATGTATGCAGGTGTTCGCTGGTGCAGTGAGGCACATCAATGAACACGGTCCTGTTCAGTTTACTGAGCAGCGCTGTGTTTCCTTGCTGAGAAAGCCTGCTTATTGGGTTAAAGAAGTACTTGCTGCCTGGCACCCTGACATGCACCAGCCACGCCATTCCCACAAGCAGATATCCCCATCTCTGGTGGGTCTGGTGCAGCAGACGAGCAGAACGGCAGTTTTGGTGGCACCTGGTGGTCCCTCTTCCAGTAAAATCTCTTCTGTAGTTGACATCTCAAAGGATGTGCCTCATGAGTTGAGAGGAAGGAGATGTGTTCAGCATGGCTCTTTCCCCATGGGGAGTCAATTCCATACCAGGCAATGCTCACAGAGCAAAGCAAACTGGAGGGGACTATATTGCCATGGAGGCATCAGGAGCAGTCAGATACCTCCATGCACATTATTTCCCCCCTCTAGATTTCCACAGATCCATGAGATCAGATGAGATGGGAAATCTGGAGCAATTTTCACACTTTCCCTTCTCCCAGGGAGCACGTGGCATTTGATTCCGTGTCATGCCTTTAAAGTCTACACAAATAGCTCTTTATGTTGAGGTGAAGAAGGATAACACAGAGGGGCATCCTGCATCCAGGATGTCATCGATGTAGCAAGCACATTGTGAGGAAATGGGATGCTTTCTTGGGTGATGTATCTTTAGCTTCCTTAGTTCATGGTTCACCTGCACCTTCTTCCCCAGCAGTTAAATGGAGACAGTTGTTTGTCACATTCCTAAGAATTAGCTACATGAGGGAATACAGTGCCTTTCCCACCTACCTTTACCATCAAAACTTGAATTAATCTGGATTTAAATGGGAATTATTTTCTGGGTTGTGTGAGGATCTGGGGAATAGATTCATGATTTAGTTAGATTCTAATCTGATGGAGAATTAAAGCCTCATAAATAAAGCACAGCATTTATTCAGTATGTTTGAAGACATCCTTCCTATAACTAATACAATCCCTTTTCCTTTTACAAGCAGAGCACACTGAAACACAACACATTTATATGCCATCAGCACACAAAACTCATGGCCCAAGTGCTCAGCTGGTGCAGACTGGCATGGATTAGTGGCTGGCAATGCAAATTCATCCACTGCTACTGCACAAAGAGGTGTCAGAGCTGACCTTGCTTTGCTCTCACACATCTCTCTAACATCGCTCCCAACTTGTGCAATCACACTTGCATCTCCCTTCCCTTGTCTCCATGTGGAAGCCTTTGCCAGCATGCTGGATGTGGGAAACAGGACGGAAATAGTGCAGTGAGAGCTATTTCCTCCTCTGCTTGGCTGAAAACTTGCTGTGCCACCCTGCTGCCTATATCCATGGGGAAACACAGTTGGATGCTGTATAACGGAGAGCATTTCCTGGGCTTAGGTGAGAGGTTAGCCTTCAAGCCACCAAAAAGGCCTTAGGCAGGAGCATCCAGCTCAGGACATGAACCTAAATGTATTTTATCCAGCCCCATGGCTCAAACTTCCCTTCCTGCTTCTCTGGGTTTCCTGGCTCCACTGAGATTCCAAGAGGCACACACACCTCTCTGCTCCATGCGCTCCTGCTGCCAGCAGCTGGACTTTGCCACCAGCATCCCGGGGTCCAAATGGCCTTTCTCCAGCTCAACTAATCTGTCACTGCTGAAGCTGTCAGCTGGCACATAATGTATGTGCACGAGCTCGGAGGTGGGCAGGCAGGAATGGCACGGACCCAGGATTTACAATGCAGGCAGCCAGGGCAGGGGAGGGAAAAGCTGCAAATGTGATGCTTTTCTCTCTCCATTTACAGCCGGCTCCGCAGCCCATCGCAGCAGGATGGGGCTTTAGGAGAAGCTTTTGCTGATATTGAATAAATCCCAGATTTTCCCTGTCTCCATGCAAAGTTCCTCTGCCCCCTGAGCAACCTGCATGGCCAGCACCTGCCAGGGAACTAAAAGCAGGGAGTTTGGGGCAAAGCCAGTGTTTCAGGAGTGTATAACCTGCTGTTTAGGTTGATTTGGATAGTGCTTTCTCCCACCTCCCAGTGCCGGCTGCCTGGGTGACGGTCACAGGGTCCCCTTGTCACATTGATCCCATGTTGTAAATCCACGAGCTCTGTGTGTGTGCACCCAGAAGTGCCCAGATAAACCCCATCTGCAGAGGAGCTGCAAGACAGGACCCTGTGTGGCAGGAGCCCAAGCTGGCCCTGCTTCAGCTGGAGAGCATCCGCCAGTGACAAGCCATGTTAAGGCTGTGTTTCACAGCTTGTGAATGCCTGTCAGTGCCTGGGTGTCTCTGGATGCTACATAGCAACCAACACCCTGCTCAGACCTCCTGGTTAAACAAAGCTCCTTATAATTAACCGTATCTAAATGTGCTGCCCCTTCACACACAGGCCACCAGCCCTCCCTGCAGAGCAAGCTGTGCGTTTCAAAAGACATGGGTCAAACACCAGGCAGGGCTTTCAGTAAAACAGAGAGTCACAGAGTGGTTTAGATTGGAAAGGAGCTTAATGCTCATCCAGTTCCAATCCCCTGCCATGGGCAGGGACACCTTCCACTAAAGCAACTTGCTCCAAGCCCCCTATGTCCAACCTGGCCTTGAACACTGCCAGGGATGGGGCAGCCACAGCTTCTCTGGGCACCCTGTGCCAGCACCTCAGCACCCTCACAGAGAAAAGCTTCTGCCTAAGAGCTCGCCTTAGTCTCCCCTCTGGCAGGTTGAAGCCATCCTCCTTTATCCCATCACTACATGCCCTTGTACAAAGCCCCTCTCCAGCTTTCTTACAGGGCTGCTTTAGGTATTGGAAGACTGGTGTAATGTTTCCCCTGAGCCCATATTCAAAATGATGCTATGGTAAGTAACAATGATGAACGCTGCTTTGGATATCAGGACCGGCCTCATAAAGCTCATCTCTTTGTATCAATGGTAGGATGAATCAGAACTCTCGCATCCATGTCCAGTTATGAGGGCCATGTCCCATACCACAGTGCAAGGACCACCACATGCTCCTAGGAGCCCAGGAGCTTTGCTGGCTCTATGGAGCAAGCACTGCCTTGTGCATAGGGCAGTAGCATTGAGTTGATGAACCAAGCAACACATCGCAAGCACCACATCACCCAGGAAGACAGAGCATGCCTTTGCAGTGCACACTGTAATTGCACAGAGCTCTTGTGGTGCCACCTGAATTACTATGTCAGCTGGACACATCACCAAGAAAATGATAAACACTTAACAGGATACATCGATGTTGTGGATGGCCTTCGAAACACGCTTGGTTCCCCCCCAAAGGAGCAGGTGTCTCTACTTGATGCTCTTCTTGGGAAGCCAGGGAGGCAGAATCCTGCTGCATGTTTCTGGTGACACAGAAAGTAAACAGTAATTTACCACCCACTCTGCTCTCAAGTCCTTGCTAAGGAATTGGGACTTGACATCACTTCCCTGGGACTGATGGAAATGAGGAATTACTCCATTGCAGCCCCTTGCTATAAACTTTTCTACCTTCTGTGGTGTCCCCAAAAGCTGTCTGCATCGGAGGCCAAGGGTTTTACTGATCTAAACCTTCAGATTTAGTGAAGATTTTGACATGGTAATTACAGACACACCAGATTTCCCTGTCTTTTACACTGAGCTTCCCCAGCACCTGCTCCCTCTGCGGTTCCAGATCTTTGGAACAAGCTGTGTCCCAGTCTTCTGCAGGATTGCTTCCACACAGGGTACGGTCCTCAGTCAGGATAGGGAGAACTGACCCATCTGCTTCACATGGTGATGCTTCCTCATGGGAGAGCAGTGGGATCCCTCCCCCTTAATTCAACTGGCCAGAAATCAAGCACATAGTGTAAACCGATTGTCTGGACTTTGTGCTCACTGGAGAAAGATTGGCATGTCCCAGGACAAATCACTGCCATCCTACAGTGGGCAGGCTTGAATTACCATCTCATTAGGGCTATGCAAAACAGCAGGAACATGAAACTCACTTGATTTGGCTAACACCCCTGATCTGCCCCTGGGGTAAGTTCGTAAAGCTCTTCTAAACCATGCCAACAGCACATTTGGATTGATCAATAGCCCTGGCTCAGCTATCCTCCATATGCAGTAATGCTCATCTACAGCAATTACCTAAAAGCCCGGGAAGGGGGAGGAGATCAAGTCATTTAGCAAGGGGACAGGGCCTTTGCATTGATTAAAAAATGTAATGGCATCTTCGAGATGGCTTCTGAGTTGCCCCTGAGGTACTTCATCAGTCACAGCACTGCTGGGGCTCTGCCTCCCTTCTCCAGTCAGCTGGGGACCACTTGGAGGTGAGGACAGAGCTTCTCCATCAGGGAGGGGTTGTCTCTATGGCCCGGTTACAACAACACTGGATCAGAGACTAAAAGAGAGATGTGTCAGAGATTGAAGAGCACGGGGATAGGAAGAGGGGCAGGGGCGGCGTGTTGGAATCGATGGAACAATCAGTCAGAAGCTAAAGCAATTTTGAGATTAGGCCTCCTTTATGGAAAGCAGTGATCTCTTTTTGATGAAAAAGCCATCCCAGCCTGTTATTGTAATCTTACCTCTGCTCATGCCGTCTCCCTGTGTCTGTGGCTGACCCACTTCCTTCAGCTCCCTCCTTGTTTCCTTCAAGTGCAATTTTAGCTCCACATAAACACCTTGTTTAAATTGCTTTAATCTCCAAGTGCTCTTTGTATTGATTTGAAACAGTTACGCTGTCAATCAGCCCTTTCTCTTCACACTGTGGACCACGGAGGAAGATTAAAATAACAAACAAACAAGAGGTGGATGGGCAGGGAAGTTAGTCTGAATCTCACAGAGGGTGCTAGCTCTTGGGAGCCTGGAAACAGGTTGAAATAAGGTCCTTCCAGGCACTGAACGCTATAGAAAGGGCCCTATCCAGAATGGAGGGCAGTGTGAGAAGCCCTGTTCTTGCAGCTGAGGCATTCAGATACACTGCTGATGTAGGAGCTGTATATGTCTCCATGCTGTTGTGCAAACACTGCTTAGAGACAACTCAGTCTTCTGAAGTTTCCAGTTAGCACTAAAAAGAGGAATAATAAGACAGGTAAACAATGCACAGAGAGAAAAAGTAGTTCTCCAAGGACATGAAACCAAAGCAAGGCTGTCTCCTGGTGAGGATCCATCAAAACACCTCAATAAACATGTTCAGGGTGACTATTTTGCTGTACAGTAATTAGGGAGGGAATGGCCCTGCAATCATACAAGCACACATGGCATCTAAACCCCAGCCTGCTTGCAGCTCTGCCTCCAAAGGCTGTGCACAAGTGCCATTGAGGAAAGACATTTGAGCTGGAGCTCTGAAACTGCAGATGCTCCTGCAGGCAGTGGATACATCCCCTGGCACTCTCCCTCTCTTGGACAGCATAGCAGGCCATCTGCACTCAGGACAATCCTGATGGCAAGCCTGAAGCAGAGGGCTATTATTTCATCATTACAGCAAGGGTAATGACAGGGACAGAGAGGCTGATTGCTGCTGGAGAGGTCAATGGTCAAGGAGTTAAGAAGGGGAATAAAGATGAGGCATGGCACATGTGGCTTTGCAAGAGGTGTGCAGCTGGCTTAGCATTGCTCTAGTCAGGGCATCATTCACTGCAATGAAGCTGAGGGTCTTTAGTTAGAGTCTTCAAAGTAGAAATGCAGTGAAGTCCAGTCCAGCGCTAGTCACACTCTGAAAATGCATCCATTCATCACATTATGCAAAGCCAATATTAGACACAGCAGCACTCAGATACTACAAGGGCTTACTTCGCTATCATGGGCTGAGGAGAAACCCTTCTCATCACCCAGGTAGTTCTGCTCCACCCCATAGGAGTGCTCTTTACAGTCCATGAGATGAGGACTCCACCCCATACCCAGCTCCTATGTGAAGGGAACCAAATTTCCCAGCACTCTTCCCCTTGCACACGATGTAGATCTTCAGGGAGATGCTTCCCCTGCGTTGGGTGCACATCATGGCCTGGGTTGGGTGGCAGCAGACTAGGGAGGTGGCATTCCCCAAGGGGCTGGAGGGACCCAGTGGGGAGAACTGGCATTGGAAGCAGAACTCTGCTGCCTCCAAAGCAGAGCTGCCAGTCCCGCAGTGGGAAGGGACTCAGAACAAAGAGGCCTGTAATAGATAGGGTCATTCATTTGAATGTTTCAAATCACAATAATAAAACCCCCTCTTTGAATGAATTTCTCTTCCCCTCAAGCAATTCAAGCAGCTGTTCCATTTCCAGTTGCCTCAAGATCCTTTTATTGATGGGCTCTAATAATTTGCATGTGGCAGAAAGGTTGATGGCAAGCCTGCAGCAGCAGGGTCACACCTCTGCAGCTCCAGGGGCTGAGGGGATTGCACTTTCCTCTCCTGACTTTTGGAAGCCACAGTGGGAATAAAGACTGGGGCAGAGGGGTCGCAGGGGGACCGGCACAGATAAAAAGAGGAAAGATCACTGCACAAAATGAAGTGACTGTCCTACAGGTGAGTCTCCTACATTGCGTTGCACTAGTCCTCTCTCAAAAGGCACCAGTCTTGGATGCAGAATAAGGTGGAATCCTAAGGGGGAAAAAAAGAAGAATAAAGATGGCATAATGGATTTAAGTAAGGGGTAGTTTTAAGGTTAGATGGACAACTTGGCCTTTCACTTCTGGCTATACAAATACTTCCTGTTTAAATGCTTGCTCATATTCTTTGGTCAAATAAGAGAAGAAAGGGAAGGAATGCATTAATGTGATTTTTGGCATGATAGGCAAGGGTGGGGGCAAAAATCCCAACATCTCTCAGAAAACCCTCTGGAGACAGAGCACAACTCTATGCAGGGAGCAGTGCAATACAGAGAAGGAAGAATATACATCAGCACTTGCTTTCTGATGACAGAGCAAGTGTCATTCCAGGAAAACAGGCAAATTTGAAGGAGGAAAAGAGAGATGCCATAAACCAAGTAGATATTTCTTTTTTAATATACAAAACACACAGACTGGATTGATTTCATGTTTTTAGAAGACTTCAATCACATGAATGAAGATAGCTTTCCCTAGCTCAGTTGTTCACAGCTGGCTGACAGCCATTGGACACAGCAGTAAAGAGCCAGAGCAGAGAACGGAGCAGCCAGAATGGACATGGGTGGATGAAGACCGTGAGAACAGAACAGAAAGAGGCCTGGGGACAGCTATCAACTGCAATAGAAAAGGACAGCACCAGGCCCACAGCACAATGACTTAATCTCTGGGTTTGTTCTGCTCTGTAGGGCTGGGCTGCTGTGGCACCCACGCACTGAGCAGCAGCTGGCAACATCTGCCAGCGCTCCTCCTCTTCTCCTTCAGCTTTCAAACACTTGCTGTCCTCATCAGTTCTTACTTCTCCTCCCCTTGCACTTCCTGAGTGCTGCAGTTTGCTTTTCTTTAATGAAGTCCCTCATCGGGGCTTCAAAGGGGAGGTGCACGCAAGTCAGGAAGAGGCTTTCAGGTTAAAACTGCAAACACACACATATGCATACACATTGGAAAAGCAAAGCAAGGAGGGAAATCAATAGCCCTGGTCAAAACTGATTTTCAGATGTGAACGAAGCTGCTGATTAGGAGAGCCCCCCAGAAGCCACTGATGCCAGTCTTGAGCTAATCCTTAAATGCCAGCCTGGCAGAATCACAGACAGTCAGGGGTGAGGAGGACTTCCAGAGGCCACCTAATCCATCTCCTTGTCTAACAGCCCCACATGCATGAGATTCATCAGTAATGGGAAGTGCCAGCTCCTTTTTGAGGTTTGATGCTGTATTTGGACCAGAATAGGAACTAAATGAGCAGAACATGCCCTCTTTGCTATATTTACCTCCCCGCTGAAGGCCAGTGTGGCCCAGGATCTTCAGCATGAGCATGAGGATTGCATCCTCAGCCCCTTCTCATTGCCAGCTCTGCTGCTGAGCTTTAGCTTCTTCCCCACTGGCTTCAGAAGGGGTAGAGAGAATTGGGAGGGATAATTGCACGGGGAGGAATTCTAAATTCAATTCTAATCTTGTCTCCAAAGTTAGTGATTTCCTTTTTTAACCTGTATTTCATTGAATGACGCCACCACAGTCAATAAGTGGTGATGGAGTGGGAGCTGACAGGGGTGGATGGGGATATGTGAATGAGGCAGTGAATGAGGGAAATCAGTTGTGGCCACGTAAACTCCTTTCTGGAGGTGGCCAGAAGTGATTAGCAAAGTCCAACTTAACTGCAATCATCTCCTCCCTTGCTCGCGATGTAAATGTCAGCTTCCTGCAGCAGGGAGACTACCACTAATGGCTGCGGCAAAGCAAGGAGGGGCAAGGAACTTCCAAATGAGCTTGACATTTTCTTAACCTGAAACAAATGGAGGCTGTGAAAGGCCAGGGAAGGAACCCATCAGAGTGACTGAGAGGGCTGTAAGTGAAGAGCAAGACCTTGCTTAAACACAGCCATTTGTAATGGGCTGTGGAGCTGTGACAGAGGGTGAGCTGTGGGAGTTTGCATTGGGAGGGGGTGCCAAGAGGGTGGGTGGAGGAGCAGATGTGTTCACACTCTCTTTTGGCAAAGGGGATAATAACATTTGCCTTCTTTAAAGGGAATACTGATGAATAGTTTAAGCCCGCGCTGGGCTGCTTTCCATAGGCTCACTGTCTTCTCCTGAGGGCTTTGCACATGGGAGGATCTGAGAAGCAGCACCCCTAAGCTAAATAGAGCAGAAACGTTTCCCCCTCTTGCAGAACCCAAAGAAATCCTGCATCCTCCTCAGGGCAAAACTGGGATCTCAAAGTTGGATGGGCTGGAGCACAAGGAACAGGTTCCCTTACGTGAGTCAATGATCAGCACTGTCACCCAAGATACAATAAATGCAGATTCATGCCTTTGCTTCACCCTGAATCAGAGCAAACCTCAGTCCCTCTTTGGGTGACAGTCCTTTGTGCCTCACCACCATGACAGTTCTGCATCTCTCTGCCCATTAGACTTGTCCCAGTTAGGAATTCATCTAACCTGGTTCATCCCTCCCCTCCAAAACAAAGAACTGATGTGAATCCACAAGAGATTTCCAATTAAAATCTATTCCAGGGACATGAAGGCACAATACAAGGCCTGTGTCACACCACGGGTTCCTCAGAGAGCAGACTGCAGAGCTTCAGAGAGCGCCTAGAGCAAGCTGCTCTAGTGGAAGGTGTCCCTGCCCGTGGCAGGGGGCTTTAAGGTCCCTTTCAACACAAACCAGTCTGTGATCCTGTGATTCTATGCATCATAGATGAGGGCATGTGAAAAACCACCCTTAGCCAGTTTCCAGCAGTTCCATCTCGAACTACATGGACTTTGTGCCACTGGGACAATACTTGGGTTTGAGGCACATCTCAGCCTACTGAGTGTGCTGGAAGTTTCCTTCAACCACCTCAGTCACCACATTATGTTTTGCTGCACGTAGGACATGCATGGTTGTTGAAAAAGCTGCTTATTTACAGCTCAGTGGAGAGGGATAGACCACATTTTATCACAGATCCGCTTGTAAGGTTCATTACTGATTTTAATGTACCTGTGCCAAGAAGCAACAACAGGCACAGGTTTTTAAAGAGAAGGAAGATTAAATACACTCAATCCTTGTCACTATAGCAAACATTTATCCATCCGTTTGTGTGTGATGAGAGGTCTCTATCCGAAAGAAGGAATTACATTTTAATAGGACAGAAACATGTTTAGGGCTGTCATGGCTCAGGACGAGAACAGACTGTGGCCCTGCAGGGAAACACCGGAGGCTACTGAATGAAGAAAACGGGAAGGTGATGATAACTTATGGTTGTGCAGGGAAGATGCCCCATCCCTGGCAGTGTTCAAGGCCAGGTCGGACAGGGCTTGGAGCAAGCTGCTCTAGTGGAAGGTGCCCCTGCCCGTGGCAGGGGTTGGAGCTGGATGAGCTTTAAGGTCCCTTGCAATGCGAACCAGTCTGGGATTCTATGAAGTAGGTGATGCAGGACACGACTAATATGGAGCGTCCTAGCCACTGATGAGAGATTCCCTGCTCAGAGTAGCCCCAGCATTGCCCTGACTGCAGCTACGGCTCACAAGTGTGATGCCAAAGTTACAATGAAAGCCAGAAATTCCCAATACAGACAACAAGGTTCCTCACTGGTGTATATTCACTGCCATGGGCTTCCCCAGCAGCAGAATCCAGCCTGTTTACAAGCCTCTTCCCTTCTTTGCAGACGGGCTTTGCTTCACTTGGGGGATGTTTAGTCCTTCCAGGGAAGGCCAGCCAAGCTCGGTGCTAATGAGAAGGTTAATAATCTCCTTGCTGGGGCAGAAGAAGGCCAGCACGGTGGGTGAAACCATTGCTGGGCTCTTTAGGACCAGAGCGAAGTATGTGATGCGATGTGCACTCATGAACTGGACCAGTGGAGGCTGGCAAATGGCTTGGGCAACTCACACCTTCTCAGTACACAGAGTGGGCACAGCAGAGCTTGCTGCTCTCCAAGGTTCACTCCATGTTCTGGTGAAGAACCCGCTTTACCTCCTTGCCCTTTAGTGCCCTTCGCAGCTTCTTACTTCCAGTCATTACCAACCACGGGCTGGATTTAATGAGGCTGGAGTCCAGTGGATGAAACAAATGCAGGTCCCTGAACCCTCTAAACCAATGCTAATGACAACTATATGCTCCCTCACTCCTGCTCTCCTTTTCCCATCCTGCAAATTAGCTGTGCTAATGCACGCAACTCACTGCTCCTCCACGGCTTCAGACGCTGAACTTTGAGGCTTTGTCACATCAGCCGGCACCAAGTAATTCCGTGGTGAAGTCTGACATTTCCAGTTGAAAAAAAACCAAATTGATTAGAATTCAGCAGGCACGTAGTGCTCAGCTCTTAAAGGTCGGCTTAGCTAAGGAACTATCAACTGTAAAATCATTCAGCATTTAGAGATGAGGGGTGGCGAGGGGGGGTCCTGGGAAGAGGGAGGGAGAGCGCAATGGGAGGATCATTTACTGCCTGCAAGAATGTAATCGCAGGCAATTGAATTATCAGGATCCACCTTCCTGTGCATCGTGGATAGATCTTGCTCTGCCTCCCCAGGCCCTGTGAATGTGGGGATGTGATTCTGACAGCGACCAGTGCTCCCCATAAGTCAGTGCTGGCAAAGGGACCTTGGAGGATGAGGATGGGTGATATTGCTTCCTCTGTTTCACATGTTGGGGACTGGATGAGGCTCATCTGAAGGAGACTTTCAGTCTCCTTTCAGTAGAAAGACGGGTCAGGCTGTTTAGTGCAGCAGTGGCAGAAAACCCCTACTGAGATAATTGCTTTCCCATGGGAAGTATGGAATTACCCAAGCACAGGTTCTCTTTCTCGAATCATAGAATCATCGAATAGTTTGGGTTGAAAAGGATCTTAAGACTATCCAGTTCCGCCCCCCTGCCATGGGCAGGGATGCCCCACACTAGACCACGTGGCCCAAGGCTCTGTCCAGCCTGGCCTTGAACACTGCCAAGGGATGGAGGATTTACCACTTCCCTGGGCACTGTGTGCCAGCGCATCAGCACCCTCACAGGGAAGAGCTTCTTCCTTATAGCTAACCTGAACTTCCCCTGTTTTAGTTTAAACCCATTACCCCTTGTTGCACTGCTACAGTCCCTGATGAAGAGCACACTGCTGTCTACTTGGTCCTGGGTGTCTC
Organism: Pezoporus occidentalis; assembly: GCF_034315485.1. Taxonomy (NCBI): domain Eukaryota; kingdom Metazoa; phylum Chordata; class Aves; order Psittaciformes; family Psittacidae; genus Pezoporus; species Pezoporus occidentalis. The sequence goes on from NW_026915987.1 coordinate 1,516,997, forward strand.
CTGTGACTTCTGTTAGGAGTCACAGGAGGCTCCACTGAATATGGAAGTCAAGATGGACAAGCACAACCCCATAAGTGAGCTGCAGAGATGAACACTGATCCCAAAGGAAACCAGGCCAGGGTGTCAGGAGCTGCCCCATGCATCCCACTTCACTTGATGTCTACCAAGACCCAAATTCCACATCCTGAAATTCCTCCAGTTCTGCCATCTGGGTTTTGCTTTCTGAGGTCTGTACCACCCAGTTTTGAATAAGGTCAGGTTTGACAAACAGGAAGCAAAACCCTTTTGCACCAGCCTTGATGGACCATCAACATGTACATGAACAAGAAACGTGGACACGTAAGTCTCCAGCTTGAGCCTTCTTTGACAGGTTACAAGCTACTAATTAGGACACACTCCCTTCCTTAATTGCACTGTGCGTGTATAAATCATGTTATCTAATGCATGGCTTCTCCTCTTCCTTCTCCTTTATCCCACCCTCCTGTTAAAATCGTTGTTCTTCACACCTTTTTGTGCATGAACTTGGGACCAGTTCTTGCCAGCCTGGAGCACGTTTGGCTTCACTGTTCTATTAAGTCAAGAAACACATCCCATGGGAAACATCTCCCAGAGCTTAGTGGCAGAGAGAGCAGAGGAGGGGCTGGAGTCCACCTGAATAGGTTTGGGGAGCAACCTCTGGGCACTTGGCCTTCCAGATGGTTTTGGGACCCACAGCTCAGCAGAAGTGGGCAGTGTGATGCTCAGATTGCATTTCCCAAGGACAGGATCACAGCCTGTTGTACAATCCAACTGTGACCCCTACAGGTCTCTGAAAGGAGAATACTGATCTCAGAGCAGTCACAGGGAAAGAGGGAATCTCCTCCCTCCATCCTTGTCACTCAGTACCCCTGAATATCAAGGTACAGTTGATATGCCTGTGATTCATTATTCGCTATAATATCCAATTCTCCCCTCACACATGCCATTGATTTTAGTGGGGACCGAAGCACCATGACCAAAGGGCAAAAAACATGGTCCGTGATGTTGCTGGTGAATCATGTTCTCCAGGCCAGAGAGAACCAGGAGGACTCAGCTCCAGGGGGCTAAAATACACATCAGAGCAAGATGAATCCTACTGCAAGGTGGCTGCAGGAAGCTCCTCCAGGGGAAACTGTGAGTCAGCAACAGGCCAACCCAACCCTGAAAAATTCAAATAAGGGGAAGAGAAAAAAAAAAGAAGAGAGAGAGAGAGAGAGAGAGAGAGAGAAAGAGAGAGAGAGAGAGAGAGAGAGAGAGAGAGAGAGAGAGAGAGAGAGAGAGAGAGAGAGAAAGAGAGAGAGAAAGAGAGAGAGAGAGAAAGAGAGAGAAAGAGAGAGAAAGAGAGAGAAAGAGAGAGAAAGAGAGAGAAAGAGAGAGAAAGAGAGAGAAAGAGAGAGAAAGAGAGAGAAAGAGAGAAAGAAAAAGAGAGAAAGAAAAAGAGAGAAAGAGAGAAAGAAAAAGAGAGAAAGAGGCACAGTCCTGATGCTCTGCCTATTGTCTGACCCTCCTGTGTGGCAGTACAAAGGGGAGGCAGAGGAAAGGGAGCACTGTGCTGTCTCCATGTAATATGCTCCCAGGCTAATTTTTCCTAATTCAGCTCCATCCCTTGGTCTCTGTTTTGCCTTACCTCAAGAGGAATCAGCTCCAGTGCATCACTGCGAGTTCTTGATAAGCTTTTGATTTCACTGGCACTTGCATCACCAGGAAAGTCTCCCTGCCCTTTATGCTACCCAGTGAGTCCCTTTTGCAAGCAGTGGACACCCACATCCCCACCCGTTATATGAGCTCAACAGCCCTTCCGTTGTCACATACAAGATCTGGACCTCCCTTCTCCAAGGCCATAGTCACCAATACAGTGTGAACTTGTCCTGGATCATGGTCAGTCAAGCCCACCACAAGTATCTCCCCACATGGTCAAGCCTCTCCAGATCTGGAGGAAAACCCTATAGCCTGAAACCTGTGTTATGGAAGGAAAAGGAACCCCCGCAGCTCCACATCCCATCACTGTGGACCATGTACACGCTGGAGCTGGGAAAGGTGGGTATCACAACTCACTGTGGAGCAGAGCTTGCTGATAGCAACACCCAGAGCTCACTCATGAATCAACAGCAGCCAGGCTTGTGGCTCTGCTTGCTTCCCCCTCCCACTGACACACAGCAGCCAAAAAGCACCATGTTGATTATTCAAGAGTGGGCTCTTAACAGCTCTAATCATTTGATAATCCAATAACACACTCAGCTGAGCTGCACTCCCAGCTCCCAGGTCCCTGCTGCTGAGAGAACATTTACAGCTGCCTCGTGTTGATAATCACTGCCCACAGGCAGGAGGAAAGCGCAGCAGGCTCACCAATTGGGCTGGAGGGAGGTAGACCTGTCCTCCCACCCACCCCTGCCTTCCCTCTGCTGACAGCAAGGGCAGGCTGCTGGTGGGGTCCCATCTTCTGCCTTGCACGCACCAGCCCAGCTCCTAGGACCTTCAGGAGCGCAAGTTGCCTGTTCTCTTGAGTCACCCCTTGGCAAAACGGCTTTACAAGTAATAAATAAAAGGGAAAGCATCAAATCCATCATTTTGAAGGCATCTGAAATGCAAGATGCCAGGGAGCAGCCAGCACAGCCTCAGGCCCTTTCAGTCCTCCAACACTTGAGCACAAACTGTCAGCATTCAGCCCGGAGCCAGCATGCAGGGAGAGACATCCAATGCAGAAATAGCCCTTACTCTGTACAGCGCCAGCTTTGCATCCCCAACCCCACCCTGAGAAGGGCTGAAAACCATTCACACCTCATTCTCACTGCTGTCACAGCTTCATCTCCCAGCAAAGTCCCTTCTCTTAGCCTCACCTTCCAGTCATCCCATAGCTCCTCCTGTCCACTGGGTCTTTGCCGTACACTGGAGTCAGTGCTCACCCCCTTCATTAATCAGTACCCTCATTAGCCATGTGATTACAGATGACTGCTCATTTCCTCCTGTGTCAGGACTGCACTAGCAAAAAGGTGTGGAAAGTAAATTCTGGGCCTAAATACAGCTTTTCCTTTTAATTACGAGATTAAAGCAATTTCCCCATGCATTGAAAAGAGAGGTTGCATCTGTGTGTGTATGTGCTTGCATGTGTGCAGAAGTGTGCTCAGAGCAGGTTTTCTTCCTAAAACGCTTTAGTTGATGGATTTACCAGGCAGACAAAAGGGTGTGAAGAAAGCTATGTCCCTGCTGCTATCGTTTCTTGGGTACTTGAAGAAAAACAGTAAAATCCGATAACACAAAGTGGGGTGTTTGTTTATCACCAGCTCTCACAGTGCCCAAATGCCTCCAAACGGTTGCATTTCATGGGCCTCCCTATGGAGCAGGAAAACACATTGCTCCTCGCAATATTAAGATGTTCAGGTCTAATGGGCTGAGCGTTGGTTCAGGTGTGTGTGAAGGGGAGGAGAGCTGGACCTGGGCTCCTCCGCAGCCAGGGGACAGTGGGTACCATGCACCCAGGGTCTCCACAGGCTCATTCTGCTCTTTTCTCTCCTACTGCAAACTTCCCCATGCTCAAAACCCATGGCCTGCTCTTCCTCCCCTTCCTCCTCCTCCTGGCTGCTGCCAGCCAGCCTCACAGCCAGCAGGAGCAGGGCCGCTTGCCCATCCTCACCCCCATGCACAGACCATTGTGCCCTGCTGCACCCCTTCCATCTCTCTCCAGGAGCCAGCTTGATCCCCTCTGCCCCTTTTCACCATCCTCTCCCCTTTCCTGGAGAGCCCAGGTAATCCTGGAGGTCTGTGCCTTGGACCATGAGGAATAAACTGTGCTCTCCTGTAGTCAGCAGTGGGGCTGGCTGCAGTGTCTCTACCCTGGTGTAGCAGCTCTCCCATCTCCAATCTGTCCTTGCTTCCTACAACAGGTCCCAACCAGCAGCTCTTTCCCTCCCTACTTTTGCTCCCTGCTCTCTTTGCAGTCTCCTCTGACACAGACCTTCAAGCCAAGCCACCAGTGTCAGCCATGAAGCAGTAGGTTTTGCATCCCTCCCACTAGGTTCAATGCTCTCTGTTGCAATACCCACAGTGTTCCAGACCAGGGGAGTGGGACACGCACATCCTGATGCAATAGGAATGCAGGGACCAAAAGAAAAGCCCATTCAAACCCAGAGCCCAAACCTCCTTGCCTGCACAGCACATGCAGCACCATTAGTCCAGTGTTTCCCCTTGAGCTGCTTATTTTGAGTGCAGATCCTAATAGATTGCAGTATCTCCGATGAGGTTCTTCTGCTCTTGTGTGTGTGTGTGTAATCCCCTCTCTACACAGCCCTGCCTGATTGTCTGCCTAGGCAAGAGGCTAGGAAAACACCCAGGGACATTGAGATTTGCTACAGAAAACTCTGGGAAGAGCTGGGCTTTTGGAACTGAAAGCAAAGGAAGAAGTGCCACTGGTTTGCTGCTTCCCCACAATGCAGAAAGCTCCACAGCAGCAATGATGTGTGCAGGGAGGCTGGGACCACTGCAGATGTGTCTGGGAGACATCCTGTGTGGTGGAGCAAGTGGGATAGGAGGGGGAAAGGGAGAGGAGCTTGTGCAGCACATCTGCAAAGGGAGCATTTGCCTGGTGGAGGCTCTTTAGGGCTGCCTAGTGCAGGTGGCAGCACCCCAGCGAGTTCAGGCCAGATGTGACCCCCCAACCACTGGTTCTGGGTCCTGGCCATTCACTCCTTTTCCATCCTTTCCAATTTCACATTAACTGGGCCAGTGCACAACAGTTTAGCATGATCCCACGGGACCATGGTAGATCCATATAGGTCCTGACCAGCCTCATTTCACACTCCAGGCACTGCGCTAATCCACAGGGATGCGATGAACTGCCTTCACCTCCTTTTTCCCAGGGCCAACCTTCTTGATGCTTCTGAGGTCCACAGGACCAGGACCTGAGGGAGGGAAAAAACACATCCACGGGTCAGGGTCAGGCCTGGTACTTGCATGTATCAGAGCCCCTGAGCTCCTTCTCTGGGGCTTGGGAGGTGTTTTTAGGCATAGTGCATTTGGCCCTTGATCTCTTTGGTGCATTCACTCCACAGCCTGGACAGAGGGACTCAATCAGCAGGAAGAGCTTTACAGCAGAAAGCACTGGGCTGAGATTCCCAGCTCATTTCACATGTCGCTGGAGCCAGAGGCTGTGTGGTCTGTCACGGTCGCCTGCACCATCCCGAATCTCATCCTCTGTGCCATGGGCATCCCTGCTGGGAAGCAGTGATGATGCACAACGGTTTGCAGAGATCCTCCTCACACAGAGCACCCAGCAAGGAGTCGCTGCGCTGATTTTCTGGTGTGATGAGGGATAAAGCCCATCTCTTCATGGAGGTCATTTTGGCTGAGCACTCTTTGGGGTATATTTGATTTGAGCCATGATAATCAGGTGTACCCTGGGCTCTTAACGAGGAGAGTTTCTGCTGCAAATAGCAAAAGGCAGCAGGCATCTCCCCTGAGGGCTGGTGCTCACTCTGTATGGTTGCTGTGCATCCCTGTGCATCGCTGTGCACCACCGACTGGAGCTGAGCTGGGAAGGGCAACACTGCCAGGGGGATGCTATCCAGTTTAGGGTGAGAAGCATGGAAAAGAGAGCATCAGCAGTCACAGATCAGGGATTTGGGACAGTACCTCAAACATTTGGGCATGATGGGGAATGAACCACCCTCCGGGAGCCTGAAGTCCTATTGCAGTGGTGTTCCTGCTGCCACCTTCCACTCTGGCCACAGCCAGAAGCCTTGCAGGGATTCCCTGCCTGTTGCCTGCCAGGACAGAGACATGGGCTAGGGTCTGGCACAAGCTGACCCATTGGCACCGCTGTGGTCCCCTCCATCAACCGCGCATCCCGTGCTCCCAAACCCAGCTCGGCGTCGCATCCCCTCGCTGCTGCTCTGCCCCTCCTTCCTGTCACTTGGTGACATAATGGAATCAAATTAAAGCCCCATTTACCAGTTTTATTGCCTATTATTTATAATACTCCAGCTCCAAAGTGCTGTTTTATAGAGTGCTTAAGCTGCCATTGCTGGATAGCGTTTGCCATAAATGTCTCCGCATGCACAGAACATAATGTCCTTGCGTCGCGCACGAAAAGGGAAGAGATTATTCTCAATTATTTCATATAGTCTGTTTTATTGTCTTATTGTAATAAACTGTCATACCCTACAACACTTTAAAATCAATAGTTTGCATTAAAAGTAATGAAAAGTAGTTATTAATCCCGCTTAGTGCTTCCGCTCTTCCGCTCACCGCGAGGCCCTTGGAACAGGGAGCAGGTGATAATTATTCATTCCCGATCAATAGGAACGTTTCCCAGTGCTCCTGTGTGTCTCACTGCTCTCACAGCTGTGTGTGCTGATGAGAACACAAGGCAGGGCTGGAGTCTGGGGCTTGATGTGCCTCAGTTTCCCCCCAGTGAGACACAATAGGTTGGTTCAAGAAGCAAGCCTGGGTTTAAAGGTGAACAAAGCAGGTTTATCTATGCTGTGTCTCCTTTAGAGCTGCCAAGTTTATGGAACTTGAGGGGCTTTTTCATGGAATCAAATAGATGGCATTGGGTTATGGCAGGGTTTTGTTCATCACTGGACTAACTCAGCTAACTTCTCCTTTATCAAGCTGTGTGTCCTGGTCATTTGTCCAGCAGTGACTGAGTCATTGCTAGGCATTTCTGAAGCATCCATCAGTGTTGGCTCACAGGCCCCCATTTTGAAGGGATGTCTCTAGTTCTCCAGAGATCCAAAACTGACTCCAGTGACACTGGATGTGTTGTGGTGTCCATTCATGTACTGCACGTGTTACAAAATCCATGTGTGTCAGGGTGTGAAAGGAACCCATGCTCAGGGCTCTGTGTGCACACTCACATGAGATGCCAAAATCCTTGTTCAGGTTTAGGAGGAGCTTTTAAGTTAACAGCTCACTGCAGACATGGTAAAATACCCAAAAGAGAAAATATTTGTATTTTCCAAAACCTGAATTTTGTCAAAGCTGGACGATGGGGTTAAAATATGGGTTGAGTTCTTTGACACTCCACATCCAAGGAGGCAGGAGCAGTTACCCCCGTTCTCCATAATGAAGTGTAAAGAGGAGAACTGACTGATGCAGGAGCCAAAACTAGGAGCACGACTGGTACACAGAGCACAGCTGGGAATAGCTGCTGAGCAGAGCTGAATTTCAGCTGGGGAAGGATGCAGAAAGCAAACAAAGGGATGCAGAGGCATGTCAAGCATCAGGACCCTTCCTTCAGTTTTTAATCATATTTCCAATATGTTTCTTTTTCAGAGGGAAAACCCTGCAGGTTGCTTGGCTTCACTGACTGTAATTCAATACAGCTGGAATGAAAACAGTTCAGCAGCACATTAATTGCCATGATAAACATCAAACCCACCCATACACCAGCTCCATGCAGGTCCATTGTATCAGTATCAGAGCAGTGTCTCTCCACCATTGCAGTCTGCAATAACTGAGAAGTAGAACAAAACACCAGTAAAACCCAGAAGGAGTTATCAGATCTCAAAATGAGATCTCTGGGGACTTTAATAAAGTCCCTTGTTTGTCAGAAGCACTTTGCTTTAAATGTGGTGTGAGCAGAAGCAGGGGTTACCTGTGTCTGCACTCGCTCAGGGGAGCAGACATAACCAGGCACTTCCACTCCTTCCATCCAATGATCTCAAAGCAGTTAAGAGCATCTTTTCCTTGTCCCTAGATAAAGCACCCTGGCACCATGCAAATGCCCTGGGCATCATGCATGGAGGATAGGGGGATCTTAGTTTAGGATCCTTAAGCATGCAAGCCTCAGAGATGGGAAAGGGGGTCCAACCTCCCATGCAGGAGCATCAGCAGTGTGTTTGAAGGGAGAGAAGGGAGGGATGGCAGTCACTGTCCTGGCAGCTCAGTGAGGTGGGTGGGCAGGATGGGTCTCGTTGATAGGGCTTTAATCTGGCTTTGACATTATCTGAACTGAAAATCGAACCTGACACATGGACAGTGGCAGAAATGAATCACACCTCTCCTGTGATAGATAATCCGCTTCTAATTCCCCTTCTTTATTCAGATGAGAGATGGTTTAAGGAAAATAGATGCAAGAAGCATTTTCCCTCTCCTCCTTTGCAGCCAGCACCTTCCAGCACCTCTCCCTGACACATACACCAGAGCTACACCACATCGGGTCACACAGCAAACTAGCTTCTCCCTTGGTGAGCAGCACCTTCATCACCACCGCACACTGGTACAGACCAAAGCAGAGGAACTGAGTGCAGCATGCAAAGGGGTGATGACTCAGTGCAAAAGGGAACAAAGTGCCTCACCACCAGGGCAGAAAGAGCTTCTGCCTAAGAGCTCATCTCAGTCTCCCCTCTGGCAGGTTAAAGCCATTCCCCTTGGCCTGTCCCTACATCCCTTGTCCCAAGCCCCCCTCCAGCTTTCCTGCAGCCCCTTCAGGCACTGGAGCTGCTCTCAGGTCTCCCCTTCAGGAGCCTTCTCTTCTCCAGGCTGACCCAGCCCAGCTCTCTCAGCCTGGCTCCAGAGCAGAGCTGCTCCAGCCCTTGCAGCATCTCCATGGCCTCCTCTGGACTCGCTCCAACAGCTCCATGTCCTTCTTATAATCTCTTCTTTTCCCTGTCTTTTTGAAGCTGTTGCCTTGGAGAGAGAACAGAAGTTGACGTTAGCCCTTATTTCTTCCCATCTCCTCCATGCCTTTGTTAGCCGTCATTGGACCCCACTCCTGCCCTTCATGCCCCAGTGTCCTTTCACCCTACAGTGCCCCTGCCAAATGATGACTCCTTCCCACCACTGTGCATCTCCCACACAGTGGGTGTGAAAGCCTCACACCCCAAAAGAGCAATGCTGAGAGACCCGGGACCACGCTCAGAGGACACTGCGATGTCATTGGGGATGCTGTTACCCTCTGGCCCATCACTGCAGTTTCAGAAGGACATCAGGGTGTGGAAGTGAGGAGAGATGAGATTGATGGGCTGTTTGCTCCTCGGTCACAGGTTCAGATCCATCTCAGAGCAGTATTGCCTGAAAGCAGGGGAAAGTCACTCTTTTTAATGCCTGTACAGCAGCTCTCCCTGCCTAAGCCAGGCCATGGTGAGCAGATCCACACTGAACTCCTCCACCACAAATGACCATTTCAGTGGAGGAGATAAGATTAAGGACAGCGAGAAACTGTCCCCACAGATGAATACCAGCTCTTGGTGGTTGCATTGAGTCAGTTTGGCTCAATGGGGTGAAGAGACACTTTTAATACAGGTTCTTTGTCTGATAAAGGCTTCTACATGGGAAGAGTTATTTCGCAGAATCGTAGACTCATAGAATGGTTTGGGTTGGAAAGGACCTTAAGATCATCCAGTTCCAACCCCTGCCATGGGCAGGGACACCTTCCACTAGAGCAGCTTGCTCCAAGCCCCTGTGTCCAACCTGGCCTTGAACACTGCCAGGGATGGAGCATTTACCACTTCTCCGGGCAACCTGTGCCAGTGCCTCACCACCTTCTCCTTATATCTGACCCAAACTTCCCCTGTTTCAGCTTGAATCCATCACCCGTTTTCCTACCACTACAGTCCCTGATGAAGCAACTGTCCCTGCTCCCCAGCTGGACCCCTCCTGCAGCCACACTTCCCTCTTCTCCAGGTCTAATGCAATCCCTGCCTGTGAGAGAGCCTGGGTAAAAGCAGCAAGGAATCTGCAGCACAATTTCATTTCAGAGCCATTCCAGACAATAATGGCTCTAAACAAAATACAATATGTAATTCACACAGTAATATCACCTTAATTACATTTCTTTGCCACAGTATTTTCTCTCTTGGACTTTCCACCTTCCAGCCCCAATCAGCATATCTAAAACTAGAGGAAGAAAGACGTCCAACTCTTCAAGCATCACAAGGGATGGGGGTGGAAATTGCAGGAAGAACAACTTCAAACTGCAGGGAATGTGGCTGCTTTGCGGAGCAGTGTTCTCGGCATCACCATGGAATTGATTTGCCATGGAGGCTTTTTTTTGTCTTTTCCAATTTAGTTTTTGGATTTTAAATTAATTTCATGCCACTTGGCTGGACCTGCACATTGAAACCTCCTGTGTTATCTTCGGAATAAGCATGGAAAAGAAGCAGCAGAGCTAAATCCTAATCCTGTCCTAAAGCTACTGCTCAATCCCACTGTATGCTGTGTGAACATCCATGCTTATCCATTCTCATGTATCTGGTCCTAGAAGTGGTCTGACCACACTGCCCTACATAGCTCTTTGATGGGATATTCTCATGGTAACACAGATCCTAAGGCCAAAGGGATAACCTAGTTTGACCTCTGGTGTAAGAGGCCATGGGATTTTCCTGCTATTTGGAATATAAATTTGGGGAAAGAAAACCAATCCAGCCTTGATGGAGAGAGGTGGAAAACTCAAGGACTGAAGAGCATTGAGTCTTCTAGTCCTTCACCATGGAAAGGAGTCAAACTTCTGATGGCTTTATCATCTCCTGTATCTGAGCAGAGAGCATGGGCACAGCCACATTCCACAGTAAAGCCTACTGTGTGCTCCATCCCCTGTAGCAGGGTAGGAAACCCAGGGGGAAACCTGCAGCTGTGGGCAGAACACGAATGTACTGCAGAGCTCTGCCCTGCACATTTGCATCATCTGAGCTGAAAGATGCAGCTGCCTTAGCAAAAGCTGTCCCTGTTCATCAGCGGCTCTGTGTGACCCATGCAGTGCAGCGAGGGGGTATGGATGGCACATGCACCTTCTGTTGGAGCAGCTGATCCCATCCATGGTGGCAGGAAAACACTTATAGGACCTGTTGAGCTACTGCCGGGAGGAGCAGTGTTTGACAGCAGCTGCCACACATGGACTGTTCTCATAACATGGACACAAGTCATCATCTCCACTGAGATTCCCAGCAAGAGGCTGACTGGGAAGCTGTAGCTGACTATGCACACAGCTGTGACTTCCCAAGGCAGAGCCCAGCCAAGAGCAAGGAGCCATTAGAAGGTAATAGCATGAAAACACTAATGGCCAAGAGCCAGATTTGAATTAATAGCCCGGGAGAAAAGCAGCCTATCAACACTTCTTAGTTCCCCCTTTGGTTTGTCAGAGGAATGCAGTGCTGCCAGAGAGATGGGAGAAAAACGGTCCTTATTCTGCCAAGGATCCTGCCCCAACACTGCCGTGCATTAACTTCTGCTCGGAAGACCCTCTGCCCCCTGCTCTCCCAGGCTGGGAGGCTAATGTAGAGAGGCACTGAATGGTGGACCTAAAGATTACAGACCATTAGGGCTTCCCATATGAATGTACAGGCAATTTTGAAGCATATCGGGCTGCTACACACCCTCAGCAAACCCTTTACCCTCTTTTCCTAGAGCCCAAAGCCTTCTCCTCCAGGTTTCCATAGTGGTAGCCTGTTCCACAGAACAGCAGGGTGTTGCAGAACCCCAGTGGTCAAGCTGCCGAAGCAAAGCACAGTCAGCACAGCTCTTCCATTCCAAATCCCTGATGCCATCAGCCTGTCCCTTCACAGCCACATGCTGCTCTCAGCATCTCTGTTGCATGGTCTCACGGGTACCAGAGATGCATCAGGTGCTTTCTAGCTCAGCACCCCTGGATGTGACTTTCCAAGGCCACACACTGGCCTGATTCCCTTCCACAGGTGGTTTCCCTCCCCTCTCCACGTTAAATATGAGGTCTCTGCGATGTCGCATTCTGGTGTGATGGACAGCACTGGGGTGAAACCACTCACCGCAGATGGCAAATTATCCTTCCCAGCTGCTCTTATGTGACATAGACCTTTCCCTGCTTCACCATTCTTCATCCGTGGGCTCCTCTTCCTCCATGCAGCCAGTGAATGAAACTGGGTTCCAGTCCTGAACTCCCAGTTAATACCATTTGGGGCTATGTTCAGGCTGAAAGGACAGGTCCCACCACAAGTTCTCTTGCAGGAGAGAAGGGAGGTTCCATTCTCTAGCCTAGGCGTTCATCTTTCAGTTTCCCTTTTCAGAAGTTCTTCAACTCCTCTCTGCAGTGGAGGCAGCTCACAGCAGTTGTCATGAGTCTTGCAAATACACGTGTGACGTCTCATATCTCTTCTTTGAAATATCCCTTTTCCCCATCAAAACAAGTCAGTAAAACACAGAAAACATCTTCCAGAGATGCCCTCAGGGCCTCCTTATTCTGCCTGCTCTGAATGTTTCATCTCTTGCTGGTGCTTTGTCTGCTTTTCTTTGTTTTCCATCTACAATCACCAGGGTCTTAGCTACGGTCCCAACATAACAGCCTTCATGAGAAGGTACAAGACAGCCTCAAATGATTTTACATCTAGTTAAAACAGACATTTCCTCTGTAGCAATGGTCCTCTCCTGCTTGGAGGAGGTGACTAGATCTCAAGCTGATGAGACGTGTTTCATGAAGGGATCCATGTGTTGCTTCTGTTCCAGTTAGGCAAGAAAGCCCAACTTTCCAAAAGAAAACTCCAGGTAAAGATGCAAAGGAATAGCCTCGGGTAGACCAAAAGTGAGGTCTGCTCACACAGAGGAGGAGCTGGCCCTGAGAGCCTTCATGTAGAAGCAACCTGATGACTGCTCTTGGTCACTGCTTCCTCCTTGCTGGTTCCTATGGCCCAGGGGCAGGATGTCAGCATGCCAAAGAGTGTGTCATCCACATGCAGCTTTCTTTCTGTCCTTTCCCACTTCTGTACCACTTTCTATCCTTCCTTTCCCACTGCTGGGTGCATGCCAAGGCCCAGGTAGATGTTATTACCTCCTCTTCATGAACCTACATCTAACCCTCTGCAGCACACAATGCTGATGGCTCCCTGGTGTGTGTTCGTGCCAAGCATGAAATAGGCTGCCCTTCGCTCACATCTCCAGCCTCCCAGATGAGTCTGATGCTGCCCTTGAGAGTCAAATAACCTTGCAAGACACAAAGTATGCATCATTCCTTCAGGGAGACTTTACCTCCCATCCCTTATATATTGTGGGTCAAAGCTCCAGTCTACCTTGCTGAGATAACTGCAAAGCTTAGGAAAACAATCGGGAAATGGCATTCATTATCGAGGGGGGAAGTGGGGAATAGGTGGAAATTATTGGCAAAATGACTTGTGAAAGCCCTCCCATGTTTTCTGAACGTTCCTCTTTGGTTTCTTGCCGATTTGAAAGGTCGCTGGGAGCTAATGAACCTCAGATAGCAAAGCTGTCTCTTGTTTGTTTGTCATTTTGAGTTTTTCTGGTTGATTAAGATCCGTGCTGGCAGGAAGGTATAAAATAGCAAGTTTCTGTGTATAGAGTGAGGTCACGTTTCCTACGCAGAAAAACTGCTGAGCTTAACAGAAACACCTGCTGGTCCCAAGGACTAACAGGGTTGTCCTCACCAGAGGACACTTGTGTGGTTCTGTTACTCTCATTTACCTTCTTCATTCCTGGTTCCATAGGCTTTCAACAGCATCCACCAATGCAGTGGTGAACCAGATAATCTGCGCCCCAAGACGGGCTTGTTCTAGGGCTGCCATGTATTTGGGAATCATAGAATCATAGAATAGTTTGAGTTGGAAAGGACCTTAAGATCATCCAGTCTCAACCCCTTGCCATGGGCAGGGACACCTCACACTAGACCATGGCGCCCAAGGCTCATCCAACCTGGCCTTGAACACTGCCAGGGATGGAGCATTTACTACTTCTCTTCTTATACCAAGCTGAAAAGTGATGGAGCCTGCAAATATAACAAAATACCATGTTTATGAAGCTATTAGCTCAGTGTAAAAGCCCTGCCTGGTGAGCCAAGTGTACACAGGACACTGGTCTGCGTATATGCTGCATATGAACAAGAGATAGGCCACAGCAGAGCTCCTGAGTTATGTGCACTAGTAATGCATCAAGGAGTCTTGATGACTTCCTGGGTTTGTCAGCGTGCTTTTAGTTTGCATTCATGCTAGTAAGTGTTAGTCAAAAGTATGCTAATATCCCCAGTTGCTACCATGAGTGGTGACTCACGCTAGTTGTGTCCCACTGGAGAGTCCTTGAAGGCTGTTCCTCTTGCTTTCAACAGCATCAAGTCTCTCCTCTTACAGCTCCAGCTCTGGACCCAAGTGACTATGGTTTGAATAAAGAAGAATAATCAAATTCCATTTACCTGCTTCTGCTTCGAACCTATTCAGAGCTAAAGGACAAACACGTCATTGTTCTTCCTTTAATCTCCCTGTTCGGGAGAGCTCAGGGTTAGCAGTGCAGCAATGAGCAGCACTCATTGTTTCTGCTGAAGGTACCTCAGCACTTGCTGAACATCAGCCCCCTCCTAGGAGTTGTTGACTGAAGTGGGAACTTGCTGTTTCCACTCATACCACAAGTGAAATAACCCTGGGGAAAGAAATCTTTATGGATGGAACCTTTGCTTCCTCTTTCTACATCAACTGCACCAGTTTTGCAGGCACTGCAGGGGATCCTTCAGACAGACTGGTGGGTGCTCATTGCTTTGTCTCTTTCAGAGACAGTGCCCACTGCAGAGCTGTGAGAAGCCTAAAGCAAGTGAAAAGTGACTGTATAGACCCAGCTATAGGTGGGTTTATACTAAGATGTTTGAAGGGTTAAGGGCCCTCTTTCCACCAAACACTCAGCCTACTTGGCCTCGGAGCTTGATATGGTCCTACCTACCTCCTTATCGCAGGGAACCATTTTAGACCCCTACCACAAGTGAGCGTTGTGCTCCTTTCCCACCAATGCCACTCTGAATGGACAACACACCTTCGAATGCACCTACAATGGAGATGTATTGTTATCTTGTAACCCCGTATTGCTATCCATCCACAGTGTCACAGAGCTCACCACTGAAACACAAGAAAGGCTTGACCGGAGCACAGCCAAAATTTAGACCATCAAACCACAAGCAGCTTGGTTACGGTCATGATCTGCAAGCCAAATCATGTGGCTTGCAGATATAGCTACATTATGCTGCAAAGTACTGGCTGTAATGGGCCGGGATTGGTATCTTGGAAAGAAAGACCATGAGGAGTCTGAATTGCCCTGCTAACCTCAGCATCTGCTTAGCACGTCATGGGAAGCCACCACTGTGGTCCTTCTTCACATCCTGCACTGCACCCCAGCATGGAGATTCCCTTATCTTCCCAGAGAGGGGTCAACCAGCACAAGGATGTTTTGTCTCCAGCCCAGGCACAAGAGGCTCCAAGGAGCCAAGTGTTGGGCACACCAGATTTGGAGCTTCTTCTGGATCTCTTGCCAAGCCCCATGCAGAACTGCCTTGAACACTCCATAGCAAGTGCTATGGAAAAGTAAATCCTTTTCCACCTGCTCCTTCAACTATGGCCTCAACACTCTTGCTATGAACAGACCTCTGTTTGAGTGGTATTACCCCACCAACTCTGTCCATTCCATGGAAATGCATCCCTGCTCCCCAGGGAACGGGAAGCAGATGTTTAATCACACATCGCAGCACACCAAAGTGGTGCAGGCCAAGGAGTGAAGGTGGATTGCCCTCTCCAGTGAAGCTGCAGGATAGATCTTGGTAGAGAGAATGCAATTATCCAACTCATCATTTACTCAAGACATAAATCTTTTGAAACAGTAACAACATTTAGCACACACAAAGCATTATACATGCAATATACACATATACAAAGCACAAATGGTAATGTTGATGCCAAAAATGCCTGAACTTCCCATAATTAATAACAAGCAAGGAAATTGCACAGCTGGGAGGGGCTTTCCATCTTTTATTCACAGGAGCAGCATTGTTTTTATTCCCAGGAAAGCTTTGCTCAGACTTCTCCCTGTCTTCTGCAGATCCCAGCTTTCCTTCCAAAGCTGTGTCAAGAAATAAGTAATAATAATAATAATA
Source organism: Pezoporus occidentalis (assembly GCF_034315485.1). Classification (NCBI taxonomy): domain Eukaryota; kingdom Metazoa; phylum Chordata; class Aves; order Psittaciformes; family Psittacidae; genus Pezoporus; species Pezoporus occidentalis. The sequence goes on from NW_026915987.1 coordinate 1,532,835, forward strand.
ATAATAATAATACCATCTCCATACCATAAAAAGGGTGCTGAATCTTAAAGAAAATCAAATGAAGGCATGATTCTACCAGTGGACCACTTTTTAAAGCTAAGTGAATATAGATACATATGTACCCACCTACATATATATTTTTTATATACATATAAATAAATATATATGTATAAAAGCCACAAAAACTCACACTTTGGGTATGAACCTTTGGTCTAGTCCAGCTCCATCCAGCTCAGATAATGGTACCTAGCTCACCGTGATATTTCTTATTCCCCAGGATGTGGACTCCCAAAAGGAACACATTACATCACCCTGTAACTTAAAATCCACATGGAGATGGTTATAACAAATACAGTTGGGAAGCTTCCCCTTCTGCCTCCTGCTACTGCTTCTGCTTTCAGAAAAGCATCAGTGTCCTTTGAGAAGCACATATGGATTTAAAACTTACTTGTGGGGAATGGAAGAGCCCCAAACCCCCATCAGCTGGTCCAAATGAACACACTCCATAGGATAACAGGAGATTCACGGCTTGTCTACAAATCCACACCCTTCATATGCAAAATGTAGTGAAGGGAATTTGCTTGCAAAAGAGCCTGTTCCATAGCCAAACGCATGCGATGAGCCCTGGTTTTCCAAGCCTGACTGGGATGGGGATGAACAGCCAGCCCTCACTGGGAACTTTTCAATATGAATTAAAACAGAACAGTAGGCATTGTGATGGGAAACAAAAAATGAAGCCATGTCTCAAGACAACTCTTGGAGCCAGGCTTCATTTCTCTCGCTCTGTTCTCCTAAAGCATCAACAATGACCAAGGTTTTGAGCACTGGTGGCATATTGGCGAGCGCACAAGTGCTCCGGGGCCTGTTTCTCATTTGTGTATTTACATAAATTTCCATATGGCATGGCAAAAACAATAGAGGAAGCAATGGAATTTTGTAATTTTCCATGTATTTGAGGGTTATTTTTTTTTCCCTGCAAGGGACCAAGCACTCAACACCCGGGCCTCAGCTTTAAATGAAGCATGTGCTCAAGCATCAAGGGCTGGAGTGTTCTGCACTCTCAGAGAAGGAACTTGGGATGATGGCAAGAGCACAGGCTCCTCTTTAACAGCTGGATAGAGCCTCTTAGAAATGCTATAGGGATAGGAACCTTGGAAACAGGCTGGGATAGAGACAGAAACTGTTCTGCCATGGTGCAGAAGCAGGTAGGTGTCTTGTTGAATGTTGTCGGTGCCTGGGCACTGGACATGCATAATAAGGAGGCTGCAGCCTTGGTGTGGGCAGGAAGCACACCCCTGTGCATACACACACACTGTGTACCCTCAACACACACATCAGGTTGGTTTCCTGGGTGAAGAACATCACTCAGCCTGTTTCATTAACAGAGGAGATGTAAGGAAAACCTGCCATATCCCAAACCCACCTTCCAGACAGGGAAAGAGGCAGGAACAAAGAAGTTGAGGCAATAAGAGGTCTCCTGGATTTGGGGAGGAAAAAGAGATGCACTAAATAGCCTGGAATTTGTTTTGGTTTTAATTAAAATCCAGGGAAACAAACAAGATTCCACCCACCCAAGTCACTATCAAAGCAGCATCTTCAGTTTAAATACTGTTTCTAGGCACGATTAAACTGAGCCGGCTGCTTGAGCGTTCCTGGCAGCAGGATCCCGGTGGGGTTAAGGCTTTCTGAACTCACCCTTCCCAACTTTCTCCCCCCTCAGAGCTAGAGGGGAGACTGACTCATTTGGTTAAAAATAAAAACACTGCTATCTAAACTTTAATGGCTTTGTTTCTCATTGCTGCAGGCGGTGGTTCATATGCATTCCAAACAGCACTTTGACTGCAAATGTACCATTTTGGAAGCGATTCCACCTGAAAAACAATATCTTTCATCTCACAGCCTTGCGCTGTTGGGGGCTGGGAGCACACCCGTCCTGGCTCCTGCAGATACAGCGGACATGATGGGGTGGAAAGGAGAAAAGCTGGCTCTGCTGCAGGGATCACCCTCGCTATAGCCTGGCTCTGCTGGCCATGGCTGCCCCATCCCTGGCAGTGTTCAAGGCCAGGTTGGATGGGGCTTGGAGCAAGCTGCTCTAGTGGAAGAGTCCCTGCCTGTGGCAGGGATTGGAACTGGATGAACTTTAAGATCCCTTCCAACACAAACCAATCTGGGATTCTATGACCTATGAGTAAGCCTTCAATCTGTGCTGAAAGAGAAGGTGTTTGAATGTTGGGGCAGGGGGTGATGCCAACCATTGACCCACCCAGGACTTATTGAGCATCCAGACCAGCTCTGTCAGGGACACTGTGGCCCCTGCAGACCTCCTAGCCATAGGATTTCAATGCCCAGAGGCTCCCCTACACACCCAGAGTAAACTTTGACTATAGCATGGAACTGATGTGCATGAATCTTCCTAGCACAGGGACCAACGGCAAAGAAGGAATAGTTGGAGCTGGGGATTGCTCTGCTAACCAGCACACACACACTGCAGCAGCATGGGCTGCACGCTCTAACAGCACCTACTGAAACCTCTTTCATCTTCACTGCCATCATCTTCTATCAGGACGGTTGTGTTAGGCTGTGTGTGGTGTCACCTGCCCTGATGCTACAGCTTCAAGGTGCTGCAGGGACATCACAGTCTTGGAAATGCACAGCAGGACAAGCTGAGCCAACCTGCAGGGCTCATATCCCTGCTCAGAAACACATGTGTATTCCCCTTGCCTACACAAATCCCACACAGCCCATGGGTTTGTGTCTGTTTTTGCAAGGGAATGGTACTTTGGAATAGGTACTTTGTGCCCTCATCTTCATTCCAGGCCTGTGCTTTAAAAAGCAGTGTAGTTTTGCTGGTAGCCCCACTTCTAATATTGAGTCGTTCAATTTATTAAGGTCTTTTTTGTCTAACCTTTGAATGACAGTTCCCTGTATCCCTTCTGCTCCCACAGAAATCAGTGACAAGCCTCTCACCAGCTTTTACATCATGGGATCTGCTTTAAAAGGGACGGACAAAGGAATCTGAGTTGGGGGTCACAAAGGGATGGTCAAATAACTGGTCCTCCGAGGGGGTAATGTATTCACCTCATGCATATAATGACTTTGTGGTGTTACCCTAGCAACTATAGCTCGGAGATGATGCAATCAAATTTGGGAGCGATGTGATTAGGAATGACAGGCAAGGGGAAACAAAAGGGAAGCAAAGTTGCTGTGGCAGCTGGGATGCAGCGCGCGGCGCGTGATGCACGGAGCGGGACTGCGAGACATTCTTCCGAGCAATTACACTAAATATCATATCCTATTTGCAAGCTAATTGCAGAACAGCATTCAGAGCCTGCTGCCCAGCCCAGCCCTGCTCTCCCTTACCCCAGTGAGGCCCAGGGAATGGTGCCCTCATTAACCTGCCTGCACTGGAGCTGCTCCTACATTTTCACTTGGCGCTTGCCCAGCACAAGCTCCTATTTGCTTCCCCCCCCACACCTTTTTGTGCATTCCCTTCCCCACATCAAGGCCCCTTTTCACCAAGGGACCTGCTGCTCTCCCTTGGCAGTTATACATCCCTATCTCTGCAAGGATCTGTGTGGTGCTGATAGACTTTCTTTTTTCTATGTTACATCTCAGCATCTTTATGGAGCAGCAGGCACTCAGCAGTTGTTGCCTGCCTGATATTCAGTCTCCAGAGCCAAAAGCAACCAGATAACCACGGAGAGATGCTGATGAGCATCCTAATGGGGAGGGTTTTGCTCTGGGCTTCAAGTGCTCAGCCAGCATTTAATCCCCACATGCAACAGCCCCAGTAGGTCTATGCATCACTTGATGTCTAATAACTCCCTAATATAAAGCTTAAACATCATTTAGGCCTGTGCTGCTTGAGCACAACTGCCCAGATGTTCTGCTGGCTTCAAACCCCAACATGATTTGATATAGGATGCATTGTTAAGCCCCGAGCAGGCAGCTTCATTGAACAGAGTGAAGGGACACCCTGTCTGCTGTCACCCCCCTCATCTGGACATGTCCATGTGCTCTATCAGACCCACACTCCAGGCTTGGCTTGTTTACCTGCCATAGAGAGACACTGAGGGCTCTGCTCTGGGAAAGAATTGCAGGATAAAGAACCAAGTGGAAATACAGGGAATAGGGACTTGCTCTATAAATATTGCTTATGATCCATAATCTCCTTTTCTCAGAATTTCAGGTTTCTTAACTATTATCTCTCTCACAGGAAGCCCCGGCTGCTCTCCTGACAGGTTTATGTGACCCAGCAGGCACTTTTTGTTCATTTTCAGTGTAAAAACAACAGGCTCACTCCTCTGTTGCTCGGTACCTGGAGGTGTCATTAGCCCAGTGCCGAAGATGAGGAGGGGGAATAGGAAGAAAGAAGAATTGCTCTGATGCAACACCTCTTTAGAGCCATGCACACTGTCCTCAGCTGTCATATGTATCTGACAGCAACCGAGATTCACCTCAAGGGTGCAGAAACCAAATGCTCTCAAAGAAGCACTAAGAAGGACACAAAACTGATGCCATTTCTCTCCCAAACCCTCCGGCCTTGTCTCTGCTGCCAGAAAAAGATAGGGTGATCTGAAATATGCATTGTCTGATGAGTTTTGAGATCCTTGTGGTGACAGGATACTTGGTGGATGGGCAGGATGGACCCTGATGCTGGCTTTTCCATCAATGTGTTCAGAATAGAGCAGGCTGTTTCTAAGTTACGGTTGTAACATGCGCATTGGTAAATGTGATGAACGGCTTTGTTTCTCTCTGGTTTTGGCATCCCAAAAGGGTATCTCCTCCTTCTCCCCAATAGCTTCTCCCCCAGGCAGGAGCTGAGGGAAGAGAGAGGGGAAAGAGGCTCCCGTTCACCTTATTTCTCATGGTTTTGATCTTTCTAGGAAGCTAAAGACGAGGCTTTTCCTTCCATCCCACAGGGTATTGCAACCCTGTGCTGGTCAGCAGAATGGCTAGACCACAGCCTGCCATACCATAGAATGTTCCCAAACTCTCCATCTTTCCTTTCCTTCTGTCTTAATACAGCTGATAACATCAGTGAGGTGCCAGAGGGGATGGTGAAGGTGGAGGACAAGGTCTCGACTTTACCTCCCATCCCAGGGACATCTCTCCAGTTCCTTACCTACATCTTCCCCTTTATTGCCAGCTCTCTTGGGATGATTCTGTGGGTACCACTTCCATGGCTTCCATGGCACACACATCAGTGAGGAACCACAGCACTGCCACAAAGCAGCACTTTAACACCCATCTCCCTCCTCCCAACCCTCTCCCACTAGTTTCCAACATGCATCCAAGAGCAAGTTGTTTGCAGTGAGTGAGGGGCTGGGATGCATCGAGCACGGGTTATGGAGCACCGTGGAGCTGCAATATCCAGATAGATAGAACCACTGTAGGATGTGAGAGAGGGAGAGCAGCTGAGAAAGCAGCAAAGAGAAACAGTGGAGCTGCTACTGCCAGATGGGGCACAGGGAGCCCAATGCATTTGAATTGCTCACAGGCTTAGCAGCCAGGCAGAAAGAAATCATCACAAATCCATCTAATGCAAACTAATGCTGGTCATTAGAAAGCAGGCTGGAAGAGCACTGCCTGCATCGGGGAAAAGGCATTAGGAGGAAAGTTTCTGAGCAGGTTTCCGAGCCAAAATAGATCATCTCTGAACAATTTACTCTTCATTTGCTGTTGTTAAAGGGAGGGTTGGTGTTTTATTTTGCCCGCAAACAGGATGATCCTGCTTGCACTATGGACAGCTAGGCAGAAGGCAACACTTCTGGCTGTCACAAAAGGCTCAGTCACTCATTATCACCTCAAAGCAGAGCAGCCCTTCCCTCCTCAGAAGGGTAATACCTGTAATTATGGAATGGGAATCCAAGCAGTGTTGTCCATGTGTCACTGACCACAGTCAGGCTGCCACAGTGGTGGTTTAGCAAGAAGCAAAGGCTGTTTGATGACCATTTAAATAGACAAATCAATAGTTCCCTCTCAGCTTGCAGACCTTGGCTAAGCTCTAACCACCCTGTCCAAGGGACACTGTGCCATTTAAAAGTTGTCTTTCAGAAAGAACCTCTCTTTCCCCAAAACACCCCCTTCAATTATTCAATGTCAAGGCTGCTTCCAAATGTTTTTCCACCTTTGTTGTCTTGTGCTTCATTTCCCCACACAGGAGGATTTCTCAGCACTTAGCACTGGGCATCATAGAATCATAGAATAGTTAGGGTTGGAAAGGACCTTAAGATCATCCAGTTCCAACCCACTGCCATGGGCAAGGACACCTCACACTAAACCATCTCACCCAAGGCCTCGTCCAGCCTGGTCTTGAACACCGCCAGGCATGGAGCATTCATAACCACCCTGGGCAACCCATTCCAGTGCCTCACCACCCTCACAGGAAAGAATTTCCTCCTTATATCCAATCTAAACTTCCCCTGTTTAAGTTTTAACCCGTTACCCCTTGTCCTGTCACTACAGTCCCTAATGAAGAGTCCCTCCCCAGCATCCCTATAGGCCCCCTTCAGACACTTGAAGGCTGCTATGAGGTCTCCACGCAGCCTTCTCTTCTCCAGCCTGAACAGCAGTTGTCCTGTATCTTGTCTTGCCAAAGACTGACAAGGAAAAGAAACTGAGTTGTAGGAAGTGGGCTGCTCCCAGCCAAACCCTACCCATGGGAGGGTCAGGAATGGGAGGGCAGGACACCCACTGTGCCATCTGGAATCACAAAGTGGTTGAAGGCTTTGAGGAGGAAATCTGAGAATCGCTGGAAAATGAAGATGCTGATGGAATTTTGCAAACCTTTTGCCAAAACATGGATCATCCTTCGATGGAAAGTGCCAGATTCCTTCAGGAGTCACCTTCAGAGCCTCCAGAGACAACCCCACAAGGGGGTCATCCGTAATGAGGGTATTTGAAGGCTTCCTGTGTGTCACGGGACAGCTCAAGGATGCTCCAATCAACTCCATTATTTTGAGTGAGGAAATTCATTTCTGGCTGAAATTTCCCAACATGAATTTTCTGTTCTCCTGATTCAGGGAAGATGGAACTGGATAATCTCAAGGTTCTTTCCAACCCTAACTATTCTATGATTCAGGATGAAAACCCTGTGTAAGTCTCAAAGCACCAACCAACTATAGGAGCCTGCGAGGGACACACAAAGAGCATCTTTGCTCTCCTCAGGCTTCACATGCACATGTCTAAAGAAGGCAAAAAAGATCTCATTGCTGGAGCTGAACTGAAATGGGGTTTGGTTGGGAAATGACCTCTTGTTTTGATGTGTCTTAAGGGGGAGGAAGGTTCTTATGGGGAAAGAGGCTGCAGGTTGGTGGTTCTCGGGAGCAAGAGCTTTCGGGAAGAGTCTGCAATTCTCCTTGGGACTGTTAGAAAATCCCCCCCCTGTTGTACTCTCTATGGGATTTAGAATGAGCTTTCAATAAAGTCTGTTAATTTTCTATAAACCCACATCAAGTGCATTCACATTAAATCCTGCAGCACTTCTGCAGGCAGCTCCAGGGAATGATAATGTGGACTTCTGCCAAAAAGAAACTCAGCAAGTGAGACTTCCCACTAGAGCTGGTTCATAGAGCACCAGGATGGACAAGAGCCTATCTTCCAGCTCAGCCAATCCTCTGTTCTGAGTCAAAGACATGCCTCCTTGTCCTCTGCTTTGCAGAGGTTTATTTGACCAGCATAGAGAGGTCTTGCTTTAAACTGGGTGGGCATTTCTTCACTACTGAGTCAGCAAACAAGACACTCTTACCCTCCCAATGAAGGAGGTATGTGTGGTGCTGATAGACCTTCCTTTCCTACATTGCATCCCAGCACCTTCATGGAGCAGATACTCATCAGTTGTTGCCTGCCTGATATTCCACCTCCAGAGCCAAGAGCAACCAGACAACCACAGGAGAGTGACCATGGGGAAGCCCACCCAGTGCCATCAGCCCAGCTTGGTCCCTACTGCAGTGCATGGGGAGGACAACTATTAGTGTAGGTTGACTTGAGCTAGTTTTAAACCATCCAGCTTGGGTGTCAGTGCAGCTGGAGCAGGAGGAGCTTCAGCAGGGGCTGTGGAAGATGAGGAACATGACTAACCCTTGTTGAGGACCAAAGTGCCCTAACACCTTGCTTGCACTCCCCATGTAAGCAAATAGAAAGCCTTTGTGACACTGAGGTATAGCCACACTATTTCACTGCCCAGCATGGGTGAGAGTCTAAGCCTATTGCCTTGCATGATGCCAGATTTTGCATCCTATCTAGGTGTGGCTAACTGTTGAGCTGTGTTTTCAGATGATGCCTTTGCTGTATTTTAAACAGGTGTTTTGTTTCTGCTCCCTGCATCTGCACTTGCAGTTATTTCTACCCTTTCTCTCACCATCTTTAGCCTGCTTTGTATTACAATCACTTGCACGTTACAGGAGCTGGAGGTGACAGAAGCATCATCTTTTGCTGCTTTTCAGTACAAAGTGTCATGAATCCACCTAAGCAAATACACACTGACTACATGCATGTTACCAAACCCTGACCCACACACCAGAGCCCCTGTCCTGCTTCTCGGTGGGGAAGGAGTTAATACATTTGTCTTGCACAAGCGAGATTGAAGCCAGCCTGGGCTCAGCTGGAGGGAATCGCTTTATCAGGAGAGGTTATGAGGAAAAGAAACTCTTAAAAGACTCTGGCAGAGCTGGAGCTGGTGGGGAGTTGTGTTGCTTGGACCTGGGATCAGGTGCGTGTGGTGAAAGCCTTTGTTCATCCCTTCCAGGGACAGGTTTCAGGGCTTGGTGATCACCATTAAAGCTGGGTTTTGAGCAACTTCTGATGTTGTTCTGAGCAGGAGCAAGCTGAAAACCTCCATGTTCTTCACACAACTCCATTCCCAAACCAGAGTGGTTTGGGGTTTTTTTTTGGCTATTTGATAAAATGTAAAGATTTTTTCAAAGACTTAATTAAAACCTTGTGTTTTGGGTCAACCTGTGGTTTAGTTTCAAATAGATAAGAGAAAGGAAGTATTTGGGATCAGGTAAATACTGTTTTCCTTTTATTCCTTAAACTTTTCCCTTCTTGTGTGGCACACATGAGCAACAGTTCTGCTAAGCAGAGGGTGCTTTTTTAATCTAAGAAAATTAAAAGTCTAAATATAGCTTAAAAATAAATCACTGCTTGGACTTGATAAGAAGAGTCCCATTGAGCAGGACCAAGCTGCTGGATGGGAGGAGCCTGTTCAGTACATCCGAATGGAAATCCCAGTCTCTTCATGGAGAACCCCAACAGAGCCATTTGGGGTGAGCACTGTCCATCACCTTTCACTCAGGAGTCCTCCCCAGTCCTACTTGGAGCTCATGGTCTCTCCTTGCAGCTTCAAATGACCCTGTCTTATCTCTTATCACACATCATAGTGGTCCCAGCGTTTGAAGGCTGTCTCCATCACCGCCTTCAAACCCAACCCTTTGTATGTAGGATGAGGTTCATATGCATTATCATTTTGGCTGGTGTTTGGTTCGATTTTGTGGCTGTTTTACCACTGCTCTTCACCTCCAGCTCCTCCTTTTTCCTGACATGCCAAAAAAAAAAGGGAAAAAAAAAAAAAGAGCTTAAACATATTTTGCAGTTAAAACACTTTTTTTTTTTTCATGTTGGCTGGTTCCCACTGGGCTGAAAAGCAATAAAAAGTCAGGAAGAAGTATGGGCTCCCCTCTCAGCTTTGTCATATGGATGAATAGCACAGTAAAAAGCGCTGAATGCTATCGGTTAAAACGAACTTGCTGCTCTTCCAAGTACATTTTGCAATGCTCCGATGCAAAGGGGTGGGGGACTGGATGGTGAAAAACCTCTCCGAGAGATGGATCCTTTGTCGGGCTAAAGATTTTTGCATTAAAAAGGAATTCTGGTTATAATCACTCTGCCCACAGCGACGTTTTCAGGCCTCCCTCCCTCTGCTCTTACCCCCCTCACTTGTCTGTGGCACTGAAATAAATCTCCAGGTAATGTAACTTGCAGCTAGGCTATCTTTGAGCATCTTGGAGGCTCTGTCAATAAGAGGCCAGACAAGTAGTGCTGGAGTGTAAAGATCCTCTTATTATCTCCCTTCACAGCTTTTCCTGGGCATTTCTCTCCCTTGTGTTCTTCATCAGGTCCCTGATCATGCTGATAAAGGGGAAAACAGAAGATGTGGAGGGGAATAGCAAACCTAGACGACAAGACCTTGTGCCATTTCCCATTTGCACCTGGAAAATGCTTCGGTCTGGAATGTTAATATCTAATTGCAGATTAAAGTAGATGAGCAATTGCTGGAGAATTTGCCATTAAGATAGTCAGATACTTAGAAACGGCTTCTTCCTTGCGGTTTGATCTCCTATTATTGAGCAAGCTGAAAGCAGTTCACTTCAGGAGAAAGCAGGCTCCATTGTGTGAGATCCCTTTCCAGCAGCAGCAGCCAGACTGGAGCTTTCAATAACCCGGGTTTCTCTCTTCTCTTTCCCTTTCTCTCTCCCCCTCCTTTTTCTTCTTTATCAACCAAACCTTCCTGAAGAACATCTCACCCTGATAAGATGGTTAAGCCTGGCCCAGAGGGATATATGATTAAACCCTCTTACAAGAGGAAAGAGACTTCTGAAGTGCAGATTACCCAGGACTGATGCTCAAACCTGATGACATGGATGCTGCCAAGGCCAAGTCTCTGCCAGGTCCATCAAGAGCAGGGATTTGAATCTGGATCCCTCACACAACCCCAGAAATCCCCCAGCCCCTGGAGAGGACGAGCTTGTCAGCAATCTCAGGTTCAGAATGGGGTCACATTTACATTTAAACCAGATCTAGGGATGGAAGAAGCCATTTTCTGCCCAAACCTACCCTGATCCTTTCCCCTCTTGTGTCCTTTTTTTCATTTCCTGCAGATGAAGCCTTTATGACAACCTATTTTTAAGGCAAAAAGAGTCTCGGACAAGGGTAAAACCAGTTGGTTTATAGCCACACCACCAGAGCTGTGGAAAGGCTCTGGCTACAGACACACTCCTACCTGCATTAAGGCTTTAATTCGGGTCAGGCTGCTCAGGGCTGGTCCAATGGATCCCTGAACACTTCCAGGGCTGGAGTTTCACCCAAGCTGTATTCAACCGCTCTTGTTGTGGAAGTTTGAACTCGTATCCAGTTGAAATTTCCCTTGTTGCTCCTTGTGGCCGATACCACTCCTTTGCTTCAGGAAGAGTGTGGCTCTGATTACACCGAAATCTTGGTGGGAGAAAGGGTCTGACTTGTGGAACTTGGTGCTACAAAACAACCGCAGAGGGCAGCAGCTCTGGAGGATACACAGAGTGATAGACAGATAGCGGACATCCATAGATAAGCGGATAAAATGCTTGCAAGGGATATAATCCCTTCTGCTCCTGGTGATAAGCCCGCTGCTGAATGACAGAGGCAAGGAGGGAAAACCTTCTGGGGAGATTGTTCCAAACCTGGTGGATTTAAGGCATGGATACTTGCAGAACTGGTTGTGACAGCCTTAGAGTCATTAGTGGTTATCTCTGGAAGCACTAGAACGTTGGAAAGGGACAAGGAATGCCTAACTTTTAAAGATACTGGGAACATGGGCAGAAATGGGGAACTATCAACCCACTGGTTTAACTTCAGTCCATGAAAGTTCTTGACAGGAAGATATGGATATGACATTTACAGGTATCTGGGAGGTGCCAACAAGAAGAGACTCAATGACCATGGATTTGTCAAGGATACCCTTCTTCAGACACGTCTGTGACAAACCAGAAATTAATATGCTTGAGGATGATGGACTGTGGAGATGAACTGGGCAGAAAGAGTTCTAAGTGAATGTAAATCAGTGATATTAAACTACTGCAAAATCAGCAAACATCATCCCAGGTTGTACAAGAAGGCAGATGATGCAGAAGATGTGCATTAATCCCAGAGACTGTTGGAGCTCCATAGCCAGAGGGGTTACCACATGGGAAGGAAGAGATGGGAGGATGGGATAGAGATCAGGGTGAAGCAACAGAGAGAGAAGATGAGAGCCGGAAGACATTATACCCAAGGCAAAAAGTAGTCTAGAAAAGAAGGTAAGTGGGAACATCAGTTTGGGTAATGCAAGGCTTGCCTGTAGAGCCAGTTGTGGACGGACTTCATAGCAATTTAGTTTATGCCTGGATCTTGGATTGGACTGGAAGCTTTAGCCAGAGGCAGCACCTGAAAAGGGCAGCTTGGAGGAAAGCTGAGAGAAGAGAGGGATGGACTTATCTGTAGATTGGGGAGTGGTGTAAATAAAGCTTAGGATCTACCAGGCACTGCATGACTGGAAACTGCCCTGCGTGGCCCCCAACATCTGCTGCTGCACTACAGCAGGATAGCACCAAGCCTGATGTTTAATTTAATAGGTTTCCTCTTGTTGAATGGCTCCTGCTGCCTATGCAGGACTGATAGGAGAAGCAGGGGTGCCAGAGCCATGGTCACCAGGGAGGTGACACAGTGGCAGTCTGTGGAGTGGGATAAATGAGTCTTCACCCTTGTCAGCATCACGGCTGCTCTGCAGCACTGGATGGAGGTGGGTTAAGCAGAACCTTTGCGCTTGGTTTATTTGCTGGAGTTTGGAGTCTTGTTTTCTATTCTAAAGGGAAGAGATCCTCCACCATCACTCTACTACCACATCTCTCTAGTTTTCTAGGTCAGGAAGTGAAGAGACATAAAAGAAGGCGTTCAGCAGCCTGGCAGCAAGGCCAAAAGCAGCATTTCCACCAGAGAGCAGCAGACAGCTGGGAAAAGTCCTGTTGGACCATCCCAAATGGACCCTCAAAGTCCAGAGAGAAAAGCATTCAGCTGCAAGCAGTCAGCATAGGCCTGATCCATCCTGGATCCTCTCTGATGAGTGTCTGGGCAGCGTTTCCTTTGCAGCATCACTGTCTAATAGAGAAATAGGAGCTCCTGAGAGCTGATACCCAGCACAGGAGCAGAGAGAGGGCTCAGCCTCCCCCTGCTCCTTGGCCTGCTGGCAGGATCAGTGCCAGGCAGCCCCTTGCTGCTTCCAAGAGCCAGGCAGCAGGAAATTACTCATGTCAAGTGAGTGTGAAACGGTGTGCAGACACTCAGCCTCCTATTGTGTGTGTCCTCGGATGCCTGCCAAGCCCTGGTGCCTCGGTGAAGGCACAGGGAGGGAGCCTGGCTTGGTTGGCATCTGCTCTACTCAAGCTACAGCAGAGAAGGAGGGCGACGCATTGCTCTCCTTCCCTCCTGTCAGTGGTTGTGCTGGAGATGTCAGCCTCCATTAATCATTGAATCACAGAATGGTTTGGGTTGGACAGGACCTTAGGATCATCTGTTTCCAACCCCCTGCCATGGGCAGAGCTTCTCAGGACTCCTGGTGGCAGTTGGCCACCTCCAGATTGCACCATGCTTAAGTCTTGATCCCAGCTGCTGGCTCTCCACCACAGAACCCACCATGGGTGTTTGTAATCAGCTCTACAACAGCATGAAATGAAGAATGGAAAGGATTTATGGCTTGAGGGGGCCTTCACCTCTCATGCCACCAGGATGGTGAGCCTGTGGCACCCCTTCACCTCAGGAGTATGGTGGAGACCAGAAGAAACCTCTGGCAAGACTTAGAGGAATAGGGAAGAACACGGGGCTTCTACATTAATTAAGGGGATAATATCCATACTGATGAAGAACTGGCTTATAGCATAGCTAATGTACAGTGTATGCAGCTACCCTAACATATGCTAAGTCATCAAAACCATGCCATTTTAAAAGTATCCAGCATGCCTGCAGTGAATATCAGCCCGTGTTTTATATGTGCTTTACTAAGGAACGCTTTCAGTCTCATTTTAAAGAAATCCAGGAAAGATTCTGCTTTCTGTCACCCAAGGGCAAGCCTCAGTATCAAAAGAGATAACATCCGTGGCTATAAACCACTCTGTATATTTATCCAGACTCTAAAGGCCAGTTTTATAACTTCAATCTTGGTTTACTTTTCAATACTCTTATCTTTTTTTGGGAAATATATAAGGATTGGTTTTTGGAACATGCAGCTTTGTGGAAAATATTTAATCAAAGCCCTTAATTGCAAGCTGTAAATGTAGTGCCAGTGACAGATTGGAAAGCCAGGAACCATTTGGTCAGCGCACAACAGCTAACAAGAGTGTTTCAGCAAAGAGATGGGGAGGAAAAAGTGTATAGGGCAGTGTTTTAGCACAGACATGAATTTCACTGCAGAGAATTAAACCTTTCATAAAATGCAGGGGGAAAAAGGAATGCAGGAATGTGTTATCAGATCCATAAGGCATATGATACAAATCAGGCTTCTTTATTATAATTCTTTTTCAATGTAGGAAAAAAGGTCTACTTTAAATCAGCCCAAGGAAGTGATCTGTTATTCTTACTGAGAGTAATTCTGCCTCTAAACACGTTGAAGATTTCAAACAAAGCCAAACGGAGGGCTGGAAAACAGTCTCTGGAAGATGTTAGTTACTCCTGTTCAACTCATGTTTCCTCTTGTCTTTGTAAAGCTTGGCTGATTCCTTAAATGTTTGAAATGACAAGCTTCTCTGGAGATGTGCAGTCGCAAGGACTGTGTCTCTGCATAGAGACACTCACGAGATAACTTCCCTATGCATTTGCTACATAAGTGGTGAGATGCTTTATGTACAACACGGCAAGGTCAGACGATGCTGCAGTCGGGTACCACTCCAGCAGTAGATGAAGCATAGAGTATTTGTATTAATTGGGGAATTAGTTATCTGTCAAGAGGCACCTCACTAAACATACTTAAGGAAAAAGATGACAATAACTTCTGTAATGACTGCTCAAGTTTAAAGGCACTCTTGAAGAATTAATTGAATTAAGAAGCTTATTTTGAGAGCTGCAAGACTTTGAGATAAATAAAAGTAAAGGTTGTTTCCACTTAGTAGGAGCAGGGTTTCAGTTACTATTAAACCCTGATGAAACTACAAGAATGACTCAGAGAATTGCCTGAACAAAAGAAGAACTCTTGAGATGCTCCAAGAATTTCCCAATGCAAGAACAAAGGCAATTAGAAGTGTATTGCACAAGGCATTGAGCAGATTACATATTCATGAGCTGAAGACATTACCAGGTCCTTCCCCCACCACCAGTGAAGGGCTGACAGCAGTTAATTTTATATTGAACGTTGTGTTCCCCTTTCCACAAAGCAATGGGATGAGGTGGGGGCTGAAAACTCTGAACCGAGTTAAAAGGAATGTGTTTGCTCATCCTTTGCTCCAGGTCCTCAGTGTTCAAATGGGACAATTTAGCAAAGCAAAGCCCAGGCAGGGGCGACCGCAGCACTGTCTCTGCACAGCCATGTTTAAGGCAGAGAGTTGTGGTCAATGGGGCAGAATCTAGCTGGAGGTCTGTGACTAGTGGAGTCCCTCAGGGGTCGGTGCTGGGACCAGTGCTGTTTAATATTTTTATCAATGACGTGGATGAGGGAGCTGAGTGTACCCTCAGCAAGTTTGCTGATGATACTGAACTGGGAGGAGTGGCTGACACGCCAGAAGGCTGTGCTGCCATTCAGTGAGACCAGGACAGGTTGGAGAGTTGGGTGGCGAGAAACTTGATGAAATTCAACAAGGGCAAGTGTGGAGTCTTGCATCTGGAGAAGAACAAGCCCATGTACCAGTACAGGTTGGGGGCTGACCTCCTTATGAGGAGAGGCTGAGGGAGCTGGGACTCTTTAGCTTGGAGAAGAGGAGACTGAGGGGTGACCTCATCAGTGTTTACAAATACGTAAAGGGCGAGTGTCAGGATGATGGAGCTAGGTGTTTTTCAGTGATGTCCGGTGCTAGGACAAGGGGCAATGGGTGTAAACTGGAGCATAGGAGGTTCCATGGGAACATCAGGAAAAATTTCTTTACTGTGAGTGACAGAGCACTGGAACGGGTTGCCCAGGGGGGTTGTGGAGTCTCCTACGTTGGAGATATTCAAGGCCCGCCTGGACAAGTTCCTGTGTGATGTACTCTAGGTTGCCCTGCTCTTGCAGGAGGGTTGGACTAGATGATCTTTTGAGGTCCCTTCCAACCCTTGGGATTCTGTCATTCTGTGATATCCTCCCAGATGAGATGAAGCCATAAAATACCCCTGTGACATTCGATTTCCCCTTTTCATCTCATTTCAGCAGGTATCAGAATGCTTTTCTAATTTACAATATTGAAAGCTTCTGCAGTAAACACCAAATGGGTTAGAAATGTCTCCTTGCAGGTGAGAGACTGGCTAAATTCATGTCACAGGGCAGGAGAGTGAGATTTTGTTCAGATGGAAGAGTTTTCATGGTCTTTGCTGGGCTTTTCTTAAGGTGGATCTTGCTATGGTTTCTTTTGAATAAGTGACTTAAATATTTGCACTGGATTCACAGGGTTTACTTGAGATTATTCACGTTTCTTAATGCTAGCAATTTAGATTATCCCTGATATACCAAAATAGGATTTACAAGACTCCCCCCTCCACATACAGACAAAGCATGTCTGTGCCTTGTTTTTTATTTGCCATTAAAACAAGATTACAACTCATTTTAGGAAAAAGGTATTTAGATCCCTTCCAAGGGTAAATCCACTCTTGCCATATATAATGTCTGTTACAAAGTCTCCTCAGAGAGAAGTACAGAGTGTACTGTAAGTGGAATAATCATCACTTATTGTCTATGACCTCCTTTGGTTCAGAGTTTGCTTTTGCTTTCTTTGGCAATAAAATAGCCAAAGAAATGGTCATTCCCAAAACTTGTGTGTGTTCTTTATTGGGTTGACTTTTGAGGATGGGGCAAATAGTGGCATCGCAACTTCGAACTGCCATGAAAGGTGATTTTATAGATGGGGCTCTCCTTGTGCATCTTGCTTTTAGCAGCTTCTGAGGCAAAGCCCAGTAGAGATAAAGTAGAGATGGAGACATCATCGCTACTCACAGCCTGAAGGGTCCCTTCCTTTTGGAAAGAAGGGGATATTCAGCACCTACAGCTTAAGAACCCTCCCCCTGCCATTGGAGTGAATTTCAAACAGCACCACTTGTGTTGGGGGGACCCCCACATTCAGAGGCCAGTGCTACCCAGTGCCCCTGCACTATGCAAAGCCACAGCTGGTAATTTCAAAGCCTGGCCATGCCTTGATATGGGAATGATGGATCCTTGGGGATAATTGAGCTCCTTCTTCACTAGAGACTGAATTATGGACAACGAGATGCATGTGTGTGCCTTCAACCTGGGGTCAGGCTGGGAGCACTAATGGGCTCTAATGAGCTCTAACCAGCCCCACCTGCCTTAGCCACCATAGGCTGTATTTAAGCCCCAGACTCAGTACTTCATCTTCTTTTGGACTGTGTGTGGGGCTGTCTCTGGGTTTCTCATGGCCATGTTGCTTCTCTTGTGTCTTGCCTACCAACTGGCTTCCTGGATGGATGATGTTGGACTTGCTTTATCTCTACAAACATCCCTGATGCTATGAGCTGCCAGCAGTTGGACTCACTGCCCTGCTAAGGTAGGGTGGGATGGGGGCTATAGCAGCTCCTCAGCTTTGGGTCCTGAGGGAGAAGCAGGCTTTGTGGCACCTCGATATTAGGTTCAGAAGTGCCACTTGCATTGCTGGTTGTTGACCAGAGCACCCGAGATGGCTGGGTTGGGCAGAGAGGCAGAAACAAGGCAAAGTCAGCAGCCCTGCAGCCATGAGGTGGGGCTGAGTTAGGGCAGGGAGCTCCAGGTAGGCTCTTCCTTGTAGATCAATACTGCACACTGGAACTGAGTCCTCAAAACCAATTTCATGTCCAGCCTTTCTCCATGGAGGGATGTGCCCTTCATGGTACCATCCAGATGCATTAAGGAGGTTTATCCTAGTGCTGTGAGCCCTCCCTGAGAGCCATCCATCTGATCATGACCCTTTTGCTGTGCTCATCCTTCTTAGGCCATGAGGTCTACCAGAAGGCACCATCTCACCTTGCTTTCTGGGGTGCATGGGGCAGGAGAAAGCTCCATCACAGGAGAGCAGCTTCTCAACCTATTGGCCTGTGTGGCAGCAGAAAGAGCTGTGGAAGGTGAATGCTGTATGCTTGGGGGTTTTATACGTGTGTGCTTGAAGGGGGTTAGAGGAGAAACTCATTGTCTGCAAACTCAGTGTTTGCTTGCTGCAAGACTCTGCTTGTTCATCACTGCTTTTCTCTCCCCTTGTGCTCCCTTTGCTTGTCTGCGACTCAGATGCTCTTCCTGGAGCTGCTGCCAGCGCTGATCCTTGCAGAGAGCTGCTGCTCCAGCACCACAGAGCCCCCGCACCCACCGAGGACCACATGTACCCTGCTAACAGCCACCAGCATCCACCTACAGCTCTCAACCAGAGCAGGAGCAAGGTAGGAACACTGCATCTCCCTGCTCTGCACTGCTTGCACTGCACTGCGCAGGGTGTGCAAACATCCTCTTTGGCATGCAGGGACATTGCTTGTGCCTGTGCAAGTGGGTTAAGTGGAGCAGGAGCTGCTGTTTACTGTGTGCTCACAGATGATACCCAGCACTAAGGGCTGTTCTGTGCAGTGCAGGACAAACAGTGGGTGAAATGCACAGATTTCAGCTACCAGCTCATCTATTATATTGTGTATCATATTCCTAAGAGGTGCCAACAGAGGGCATCCGCTGCCAGACATGCAGCCTTCACATTCTCTGCTCCAGCCCCTCTGCCTGCCTTTAGATAAAGAGCGTCTCAGGTCTTTCATCTTTCACCCACTTAAGAGTTTTTAAGCAGATGAGCTTTTTTCAGTGAATGCCTTCACTTTCCTTAAGGAAAGGAGAAGGAGGGGGAAAAAGAACAATCCACATCTGCATTTTCTTAGTCAAGGAATGACTTTGTTAATTGGAGTTTAACACAGTGTGGTTCAGTGTAAGGGAGGATGCTCTGTGGTCCTCTGCGGCTGTAAACAAGATCAGCAGCGCTGCTGTGCTGGTGTTGGAGGAGAGTGGGAGATTTCATTACAAGTGTCCTGGCTTTGGCGGGTTTAAATAGTCAGGTTTATTTATAGGTGCTTATTCCTGGTGTTGAACCTCCTTGTTTCATGTCTCTTGTGTGGATGGTCAAAAAGAAATCCAACTCCTAAAGCCTGCTGCTCCCTCTGGTAAATACATTGTGATGTTTGGGCTGTGGAGCAGCTCGCTTTGAGCATGTTGTCACTCTTGTTTTGTTCAGACCTCACACTGAAACATTTGGGGTGTTCAAAGGTCTGATAGCAAGCTGGTGAATCCAGTTTTGACTGGGGCAGCAAAGACCCCGAGGCAAGAGCTGGTGTTAGGCAGGGCTCCTGTGACTGTTAGGGATGGAGGAAGTCTTATCAGAGGTTACCTCCCTACAAGTGAAACCAGCAGAAGGCTAATAGGTGCAGGGGATGGGGATTTGTGCCTCTAAGTGGGCTAAAAATGGTGGCCAGTCTGTGGTGGGTGATGGTTTAGGTGTAAAGGAATGATTCCAAGTGATAGTTGTCAATAGAAATAAGGATAGGGCACAAGATGCTTTCTGCTCCTCTTAGTTGTTTCTTTTGACTCAGCCTGGATGGAGTGTGACCTCTTTGAGACCCAGCTGAACCTCTGCAGTGATGGGGCTTAGAACAAGGATGTTCTATCCTAGGGCTTCCTGTGCTTTGCACACAAATGAGGCAAACACCTGAAGAAACAAGGATGGCTGATAGGCCTGGTTAGGTGTCCTGGGTTCAGCAGTAGCAGTCATTTTTCTCCTTCTCAGTAGTGGTGCAGTGCTGTGTTTTTGACTCTCAGCCTGGGAACAGTGCTGATAACTCCGCTGTTTTTAGTTGTTGCTCAGTAATGTTTACCCTGACCAAGAACTTTGTGAGTCTCATGCTCTGCCAGGGAGGAGGGGAAGCGGGGAGGAAGCAGAGACAGGACACCTGAGCCAAGCTAGCCAAAGAGGTATTCCATACCAGAGCACATCATGCCCAGGATAGAAACTGGGGGCAGTTACCCAGAAGGGACAGATCACTACTTGGTCGGGCTGGGTATCAATCTGTGGGTGGTGAGCAGTTGTATTCTCTTCTCTTGTTATTTCCCTTATTATTATCATTGGTGGTAGCAGCAGTGGTTTGTGTTCTACCTTAGTTACTGGACTGCTCCTATCTCAACCTGTGGGAGTTACATTCTTTCAATTCTCCTCCCCATCCCTCTGGAAAGGGGGGGAGTGAGAGAGCGACTGCGTGGTTCTGAGTTATGGCTGGGCTTAAACCACAACACTGGGAAAGTTATCTGTGCTTAGGAAAGAGTTGTCTCTGCCTCATGAAGTTAAAGCTGATCCAAGCTGTGCCATCTATAGCCTGGTCTGATTGTGTCTGTTCTAGACCTGGTTTAACCCTTGGTATGGAACATACCTTTTGTCTTCCAAAAAGTGCATACATGTTCATACCTGTGGATGCAAGTGCTTAAATGCATGAACAGGATCTTTCTAGAAAGGTATTTGCTTGCTTTGATTATTAAACTAAGGGTTTCCAACTGGCCACTGAAAAACCTATGCGTAGGTCATCTCTACTTCATATTACACACTGAATAAGAGCCAGAAACATAAAGCCAAATTTGATTTATGGACTGCCATAGATTTTGGAAATTTATGATCTGATTAATCCATCCCATATATCTCTTTCTTTATTACTGGTAATTCATGTGATCTATCATTGCCTTCTGAGCAGTAACTTGGCCGCCTGATGCATGTCAATGCCTTCTTAAGGGTTAAATTCTGTGGTGCACCAAGCAGACAATAAACTGTTGTGATCTGCTGGTTAAATATGTATTCAGCAGTACCGGAGTCTGACTTACCCAATAGATTTGTTCCCGTTTACCAAGCGAGTATGTATTTAGGACACGTAGAATGTGCAGAAGAATGCTGTTGGGAGGGTGACTGGAAAAAAATCTCTGCAAAACGGATATGCCAGGGTGGCCAAAGCTTGTACAAAATAAACAGGCATCTGCAGTGCCCCTAAAGATCTATCTACACATATATATGCTGAAGCTATAGACCTGTTCTTATGCAGGCGGACTGCATGGTGACAGTCTCCAGTGGCAGGGCAAGGAGTGGGGTTGAGACGTGGTCCCATTTGGCAGTCACTGTTTTCACTGGGGGTTTGGCATAAGGACAGGAAAAAGCAAATCAACTAATTAAGTGACATACCTCAGACTGAATGGGGATGTGACCTGAGACTGTGGATGCTGCTGGTAAACATGTTTTCTGCGTGGGTTTTTTTTTTTTCCTGTAATACTATTGACATTTTAAACTGATCAGAATATTTCAGAGTGCATTTAAGGAGACAGAAGTACTGGGTTTCAATACTGTCAACTCCAGAAAGCAGGAGGCAGGTCCCAAATTACCTTCAAAAAGCATAACCGTTTCAAGAGGGACATACTTCCTAATTTGCCTTGTGTTTTTCCAGCTTCTCCAGGTCAACCAGCTCGCCTCCTCCCCTTGGGAGCAGGGCTTGGAGAAGGAGGAGGAGAGCTGGGTGATGCTGCCGGTGGTGGGGTGGGAAGCAGCCAGCACGCACCTGAGAGCCCTGGAGCACATTCCCAGTGCAGGATGCAGGTGTGGGAGCCTCCCCTGCCTGGCCCTGCCCTGGGGGGGGTACACGACTCTGGGGACCCCTCTCCCTAGTCCTTAGTATCTGCTGATGGGAAGTGAGGATGCCAATTAGCCGGGGCCCCCATGAGGGCTCCTGCCTGCCAGGGACTGCTGAGAGGGGAGCATGGTTTCACCCAGCAGCCTTTAATAATGCCTCGGCTCTGTTAAGCTGCCTACAATGGGAGCCAGCCACCTCTTTCAGAGAAGCCCTGCACCTTCATTACCTTCCCCTCGAGCCATCTGGTCCCCCAACCTGACCTTTGTAAGACAGATGGGTTACAAAAACTGGAGCAGTCCCTGAGCAGGAGCCCTTGCATGTGTCTTGTTTAAGCCCAGAGCAAATTTTTATGTCCAAGCTGAAAAAACCTTGAAAATAAAGATTTATAATTGAGATTCTGGCTGGAGCAGAGTGAACAGAGATGGTCCTAATTAAATTCTGTGGTGGATATAATTAACCCATTTACTCATTTATTACCCTTTATACAGCTAATGCAGGCTACACCAGCACCATTTGTTTAGGAAGAACCTGTTACCTGGCTGCTTGGCTTGGGCTATGCTGCAGCTGAGCCCATCGGGATGCTCTGGAGGGGCTGGTGGTTCTGTATGAGCAGGTCTGGTCTGAGAGATGCTCTTTCAGAAGCCAGCCCAGCTCTTGAATGAGTCAGCTGAGGAAGAGCAGGGTGGGAAGCAAAGAGGCTCTGGGTTCTGCTTTGGGCTCTTGGGCAGAGCTGACAGATGACTTTGATCAAGTGTGGTGGTTTGGGTTTTAAAGCAGAGCAGTTCTCTGATGTTGTACACATGCGGTACTGTGGCACCGAGTTCTTGCTGTGCACTACTGAGGGCTGCTGTAATACCCATGCTGATGTGCGTGTGAGTGTGGATTTCTGCTTTCTCTCCTTCATAGTTTGGTGTGGAAATGGCACTTGCAAGCCCGTAACACGAATAACTACTCACACATCCTTTGGGAGAGCCTCATCTGCCTAAAAGCCCGTCTGGCTTTTCCAGAACGGAGCTGTTCCTTTTCACCAAAGACTCATTTTTTGCTTCGCTTTCTTGCAGCCATCACGAGATAAAAAACAATGAATCAACCAGAGATTATTTGTCATGAAAGTTTAATCAGGCCCCATCCCCTTTGTGAGCAAACCTCGCTGAGCATGTGGGGCTTGAACGGGGAGTACAAACCATCTGCTTGAGAGGCAAGAAGTGCAGGGAGGCTCCTTGGCTGGTATCTGTCTGTCTGGGCAGGCTGTCCTGCTGTAAATGCACTGTCTGCAGTTTAGCCTCTGGGTCCCTTAGCCCATCCATCTCCTAGGCAGTGAAAGCCAATACCTCCCCCCCTCACTTTCCTCTCTCCTTCCCCTCCCTTCACTTCTCCTTAATATTTCATGCATCAAAGAAGTTTCACTTGTAATGCAAAAACTGATTAATTAAGTAGAGTGCAGGAGTTACATGCATTTAAAGTTTCTTTCATCTTGGGAAGGAGAGGAGCCACGCTGGAGGCTGTTATTGCTCATGAAAGAGTGTTGAAGGGCAGGCAGTGATGGAGTGGCTGCATGGAGCTGAAGGAGGCGAAGGGACAGCCGCATTTCCCGCACTTTGGATCAGGCAACAGGCTGCTTGCCAGTTGTCCCTGGATAGCAAAGCAAGTGCCTGGCTCCGGCTGCCCAAGCAAGGGCTTGCCTTAGGATGTACAAGGTTCCTTTTCAGCATGGCTTTGGTCAGGAATGTGCCTAGCATGTTGCTGATACCATGCACAAGTAAGATCTGGTTAAACCCCTGGTGTGCTCCAGGGTGAGTTATAGAATCCTGTAACTGTTTGGGTTGGAAGGGTCCTTAAGGCTCATCGAGTTCCAACCCCCTGCCATGGGCAGTGACACCTGCTAGAGCAGGATGCTCCAAGTCCAACCTGACCTTAGATAGCAAAAGGTAGTTCAGGATGGTACCATCCAGAGGTGGAAAACTAAAACATGCCCTGACGCCATGGTGATGGGCACCTTCCCACCTGGGTAAGTCAGGGCTGTTACTCGTAATGGAACCATTTAGTCCATACTTCCACTCAAAGCGCTCAACAGCCTTTCCCACCTGTACAAATTATGTAGCTCCCTGTTACTGCTCAGGCCCTTCCCAGCTGAGCCCAGGGGCTGTTTTCCAGTGCACAGGTAAAAAGGTAGGAACTAACTATTTGTGTTTAAGAAAGGGAGGAGGGAATTCAGCTGCTCCAGGCTGCAAAGGCAGGAAAGTCAAAGCTAGCAGAGTGTCCCCTCAGGGTGCTTATGTGGAAGTGGTCAGGAAGCTCCTAGTTTGATGCCCTGTCAGGAAGACAACATCTCCTGCGGCTCTGAGCACAGCGAGGGGTCTGTTGGCTCGCTATTAACCTGGAAGTAAGAATGTCACCTACTGAATTGCAAAGGGCACTTTGTGCAGCCCCTCGCTTCCTCTCCCAGGACGTGTCTCTGAATTGCTGACCCAGCCTGTCTCGCTTTGCTGGTGAGAGCTGACAGAAGCACAGCCTGAGCAATGTGGTCATCGACCATGGTCGGATTCCATGTGGCTGTGGACCAGCTTTTGTACACCACGGCTTAGAAACAAAATGCGTTTGTGGTGTTTCCTTCAGAATATAACCCCCTCACACCCCCTTTTTCACTTCTTTAGTGAGTTATTGATGCTGATGTGACTTTTGCAGGGTGAAATATAACCCTCTGATTGTACTATGGCTGTATGGCTTTCTCCTCTGCTTGCTAGGGTTTGCAATATGCATTACAGGCATAAATTGTTCTCTATGTTGTAAATACATAGTGCATTTTAATGATGGCTGCTGAATGTACATCTCTCTGGTAATAGGCCCAATTGAAAACCACTTCAGAAAGCTGCTATTGATATCTTTGCAATAACCTCCTCCTCCTCTGTGCCAGCCGATAAAAGATGCATTAGTTCTGGGTGTCCAGAAACCCAGCTTGCAGGATTGAAAGTCGAAGAATGCTTCATCTGTGACCCTTTAAAAGAGAATGACTTTTTTTCTCCCCTCTATCCTATTTAAACTTAGATAGTATAGATATTTTAAGCATTTTTTCCCAGCAAAACAGCTGCAGAAAGTTCTCCAGAGACCCAGAATCATGGGTTGGCCTGAATCCTGCTTGGGCTATTGTTGTACAGAAGAAAATGACCCTGGAGCTGAGCTGCTCTGCTTTGGGAATAAGAAATAAATTGAAGAGCGGCTCAAAGTTCTTGATGGGAAGAATCCACTCGGGTGAATGTTAGGGATGGACGTAGGCAGGTGCAGACATAAGGTAGGCATAGTTCAGTGTAGTCACAGTTCACATGATACAGCATATGCTCTGCTTCTAGAGGCTTGCTCTACTTGATAACAGCCATGCTATTGCTGCTCCATAGTGGAGAAACTCTCAGCTCACGCTGAGAATGTGCTTTTTGTACTGAACCCCCCACATTTGGGACTTACAGAACCAATTTCTGTATCTTTACTATGGTAACAAATGATTTTGACTTTCTGCATGTAAAAGGGCACAAACCTCAGGAGTGCCCAGGGGATTTGCCCCCTGAGCAGCACAGTCAGTGAGCAGCTGAGGTGATAATAGAGCTGGTGTCTCCTGACAACCTGTCAGATCCCCCCATCACACCCTACCCAGATGGGTCTTGTCAGTGCAATGCATTTGCACTTGTAAGATGATTTCCATTTTGGTCCCAGAGCTCTTGCTGGGAGCAGCAGTTTTTGCTGGTTTCCCAGCCCCAGTGCTATTGAAATCAATGGTGTGGCAGTCAGCTGAGGGAAGGCTGGATCTGTGAAGCACAAGAAAAGGATGTTAAAAATGGGCCTTATTTACAAATACACATCTGGGTTATGAACGATGCATTGGCTTGAAAATCCACAGTTTGTATGGACTTAAAGCATCCTGAAATTAGCAAGTTTAAGTGTGTTTCTCTAAGTCTTCCTAGAATATTTTGCTAGCAAGTGGAACTTTCTCAATGTGATGTGTTTGACCTTGTTTGTGCTATTTATTTCTCTGTTGAATGCTGCTCTGGGAGGGGGGAATGGTGGTAGTAAAAACCTCTTACCTTAGTTTTAAATCAGGACTAAAACTTATTTCCCTTTAGAAACACCACTGGTGGTTTTCCAACAGTGAGGTTTTGTTTAGCTCCATTCTTTGGAACTAGAAAGCAAGTTGAATCCTTTTCTTCCAAAAATACGTGAACAAAGATGTGTATTTACACTGGGAACAATCCAAGGTAAATTGAAGCCCAATGTACCTATTTAAAGGGAGGGGTTTGCTGAACATGCTTCTTTATTATTGTGTCCATGCATGTACCGGAGGGCTTGCAGAAATCTCAGCGTGCTTCTCTGAGGGTAGCTGTGAGCAGTGCTTGATGAATACAGACAGCAAGGCAAAACAGGATTGAATGGTGCATGTGGAGCTGCTCAGATCTTTGGGCAGGGGCACAGACAAGCCAAGCCCTCCAGATCCCTCCCAGCTCTGCCTTCTGATGGCTCAGGACTTGCCCAGAGTCAGTCAGCAGCAAAGCAGGCATTTGAACGTGTCTCCTGATGGTTGCTTTCCAGCTCTAAACCCTGAAAAGCATTTCTCTTTGCTTGATGGCATATGGTAGATCAGAGAAACTCTGGGTATGCTTAAAGGGTGTGCCCTCCCCTCCAATTTAGGTGGATCCATGGAAAAAACGACAGAAGAACCTAAAGAGGGTTGACAAAGAAACCTGGAGAGGGGCTTTGGACAAGAGCCTGTAGGGACGGGACAAGGGGAACGGCTTTAATCTGCCAGAGGGGAGGTTGAGATGAGCTCTTAGGCTTTCATGTCTCTCCCAAAACAAACCCGTCTATGAAGAACCCCCCCACAACTCAAAGCACACTGTGACAGCAGTAGGTATCTCTGGATCCTATTCCCATCCTAGGATAGCCCCTTGCAAGAATCCTCTGATACTTGACATCAAAAAAGTCTCCATGTACAGGCACATGCAGAGCACTGCAGTAGAGTGGCTACAGGGAGGTCTGAGTAATCGGGATGGGGCTTTACAGAGAAATAGGTATTTTTCTTTTTTGGGATTTCCTGTTCTAAAAAAAGCCATAAAAAATGTACTTTTCAGGCACACTGCCTTCTAGTGTGTCATTCTGCATATCTATGCAGCAGAGCTGCCTTGCTTTTTCCATAGACTCCCAGCCTGGTTTTGGCTGGAAGGGACCTTAAAGCTCATCCAGTTCCAACCCCTGCCATGGGCAGGGACACCTTCCACTAGAGCAGCTTGCTCCAAGCCCCTGTGTCCAACCTGGCCTTGAACACTGCCAGGGATGGGGCAGCCACAGCTTCTTCGGGCACCCTGTGCCAGCGTCTCATCTTTTGCCTAGATGAAGTTCTGAAACTAGGGAAAGGAAATCAGCACATGTGCTGATAATGCGTGGAAATCAGTGCCTGTACTGACAGCTGCTAAGTCTAAAATCCATCCTTTCCCACTTTTTCTGCTATTAGTTTTCCCATCCAACAGCTGACACTTAGACTGCATTTCTGTTTGATTTTTCTATTTCCAACATGCCTGGAAACATCTTCCCTCCCAGTTAGGCAGAGCTTGGGCCCCACGTTAGATGTTTTATAACTCGTTGCCTCTTTGCTGGTGGGGGCACTTTGTCCATATTCCCAGCTGGAAGCAGGCACCAACACTCCTGCACCAGGGTGTTAACTCTTGTCAAGGCTGTGAGCTGGAGCCGGGACTGACGCTGGAAGCGCAGCTCAGGGTGTTTGCTGCATTTCACCTTCTTTGTCATTCTGCCCTTGCTGTGGTTTTATCGTTTGATAACCTGTGTATCTCAAAGCTGTTTTGCCTCAATAGGCGTGTGATGAATGGCTCCTAATTAGCTTGTGGCAATAACACAAGCCTGAGCGTTGAGCGTTCATTGTTTGGGTTTTGACATCTTCTTTCACATGTACCTCTACAAATGAAACCAGGTAGTTCAGCAGGCAATAGGAAACTGTTGTTTTGAGTCGTTGACTCATAACTACCGTAGGCTGCCTCCTCACTGTTAGTCATGCCCAGCTGCAGGCATGGTCTTGTGGGGCTTAGGTTGACCGTGTCCGTGTAGCCTGCAGGGACTGGGTTTGCCTCCTAAAGAATCCTCATCATTCCAGCTTAGAAGGGCCATTTGGCTCTGTGGTGGCTTAAGGCAGAGCCTGAGCTAAAATCAGGGTGGTGGAGCTCGCCTGGTTTGTCTTTAAGCACCAACTTCAGTGACACTGGGGGATGGATGGATATAGGAACTTGATCAGATCTCAGCCTCATTTACCCCTCTAGCTCCCGTTCAACCACTTTCTCTTGAAGACGAGGTCAAAATACTCGTTGCTGTAAGCCACCACCTTGTGTGCTCCAGGCTTGTGGCTGTAAACCATCTCCTAGCGCCCTGCGCTCGGGAGGTGCCTATTCCCTTGGGAAAGGGCAGTAACTAGTTAAAGCTTAGAGGAGGCACCTCACAGTGCTGCCTGCGAGGGTCAGCCCGCGGGTGCCTGGCGGTGGGATAGGCAGGGAAAAGGCTGGATTCGCTGAGCAGCGAAGGAGGGAAGAGGCACGGGGGGCACCGCGGGGCTCAGCGGCGCCGGGTCCGCGTCCGGGGAGCGGCGGCGGGGCGGAGCGGGAGGCGGAGCGGAGCCGGGCGGCGGCGGCGGCGGCGGGCTGGGGCGGCTCAGTGCGCCCGGCTCCGCTCGCCTCCCCTCGCCGCGGCTCTAGCGCCTGGCTCCGGCCCGGCATGGCCGCCCCGCACCGCCTCGCCGCCGCACCGCTGGTACTGCTGCTGCTGCTGCTGCCGGTGCTGATGCGCGGCGGGCCCGGAGCGGCGGCGGCGGCAGCGTCGTCGCGGGAGCCCCCCGGTCCCTGCCGTGTGAAGACGGTCACGGTGTCCACGCTGCCGGTGCTCCGTGAGAACGATATCAGCTGGAGCGGGGCCCCGCCGCCCGCTGCCGCCGCCGCTGCTGCTGCCGCCGCCGATTCCCGCCTGCTGCTCTTCGTCCGCAGCGAGCTGCCCGGCCGCGTCGCTGTGCAGGATGACCTGGACAACACCGAGCTGCCCTTCTTCACCCTCGGTAGGCACCCAAGTCCCGCACCGTCCCAACAGTGTGTCCCTATCCCGATGGTCCCCCCCCCATCCCGCACCGTCACCGGTAACGGAGCATCCCCGGGCGGGCAGCCGGCTCCGAGCTGTACAGTGGGGTTTCTGTTCCCCATCCCCTCACCGCCGGCAGCCTGCTGGGGGTTTGGAGCTCTGTAACCCTGCCCTTGCTGCACCCGGGTTGGTTTGGGGTTTATTTCCTGCTGGGGAGGGATTTTTTAGCAGGGCCTGAGGGCTGCTGCCTCCCGAGAGCCCTGGGAGTCAAGCATCTCGCTCAGGGTGTAAAGTGATGGGTGCTGCCTCTGGGGCTCCAACTTGGACGCGTAGCTCTGCAGGAGGTACCCCGAGCTTGGGAGGACGGCAGAGGCTGGTTTTTATCAGCCAGAGCCTAATTTTATAAACGCTTTCGTCTCGGTTCTCGGAGCTGGCTCTTGCTTCACGCACAACTCCAGCGCCTGGGTCTGTAGCGAACGCCTGCAGACTTTCCTCCTATTTCAGCTTTTGTGGCGAGGGGGATGGGACTAGGAATAATTCTGGTGTCGTACTTTCATCTTGACGTCGGATCCTGGTGTCTCGACCTTGTGCCCGAGCTGCTGCGTGCCACTTTCAGCCTTTTCCAAACCTGAATCAGGCTGGGGACCCTCCGAGGGAACGGTGCGGAGTGCTGTGTGGACAGGGTGGTGTTTACTCTGCCAGGTCACCGAAGGTTTTGTCTATCCGCGCTTCCTTGCTTTGTGGTGTCTGAAGCAGGGATAACTGGGATACCTGCTTAAGTTTGGGTCTCAGATACTGCTGGACACCTCAGGGTTGTGCTTTCCAGGGCATCACCCTGCGTGCATCTGTGTGTTGAGGTGTGCCCCTGCTCCCTTCCCATACCTTGCGGGGGTAACAGCTTTACACTGGGTGCAATGTGCCAGGGCAGGGAAATGACTTAGTGCCTCCCAGTCCTGTTGTTTTACCCTCTGTGAAGCTTTCTTGTATCAAGCACCTATAATACATAAGTTGATGGTGCTCCTTGGGTTCTGGCTTTGCAGTGTGGCTTCTTTAGACATGGTTGGTCAACTGCAAAAACCCCATACAAACCAGTCAATTCTAAGGCAAAAGTGAAGCATCAGGTTTGGTGCAGTAGGGATGACTTTTACTTTCCAGTGATTAAAAGTAACAGGAAGTTTCATGGTTCAAGGAGTTGAGTTTTCAGATGAGGGTAGGGTTTCTTCAGGGACAGGGTGTGAATGGCGTGCAGAAGGCAAAGGAACCCCTCTGCGTGTGATTAACAGCTCGAGTTGGAGGAGAGAAATCAGTCTTGATAGATCAGAGACATAAGCTTCTGTAGCAAATCCTACTTCTGTGAGTGACTGCCAGTAAAAGGACCGCGTCTTGGTCTAAAATATTCCCTTTTGCTTGCCTGGCATATTGGTTGTGTGCATACTCTTGAATATGCAGCATGTCTTGTGCCAAACTGTGGCTTTTTTGCTGCCCTTTCATGACGAAAAGACCCCAAACGTCCCCTCCTGTTTCCCTGAGCCCACAGGCATCAGGCAGATTGGAAGATAAATGGAAGCTTTGCCCATGGTGGGATGGCTTCATCACAGTCCTGAAATTAATCAGCACGTTGCTTCCAGAGAAGCTACAACACTTGTCCTTCCCCAAGGTCTAGCTCATGAATTGCTGTGGATGCTCTGATATTTCAAATCTGTTGCATTTCTTCCCATCTCCTGGTGTGGCAACTGAGGCTGCCTCGCTGTTAACTCTTTTCTGGGTGAGTGCTTTGGAGGATTGCTGCTTTCGAAGGCAGGAGGAAGGCTGGAGTTTGCTGTAGCGGTTTCTAACCCCTGCATCCTTTCTAAGTTCAGCAGCAGTTGGGAGCCCGAGGGCTGCTGCCACCTTGTAATGGGGCTCTGGGAGGTGAAAATCACTTTACATGTGGGAGGCTGAATGTCTTTGGAGTGACTTGTGGCAGGGTTTGTTTTAAGCAGGGGCTTCTCTTTGTCGGAATCTTCCATTGTTACCTGATTACTGATGCTTATATGTGTTTACGTGTGTTGCTGACTGTTCAGTGTCTGTCAGGGCCTGAGTTTAGGAAGAGCTGATGTCCTGCTGATTGCAATGTCTTGAGGGCTCCTAAATGTCTGCGAGTGCAGGCTCTTGCTGCCAGCACAGACCCTGTTCTGGCCTCTTGGGGGCGGGGGGTGAGGATGGGGTAGGAGGAGCTCCTACAGCTGCCCTGGATGGCATCTTGGAGGGACTTTAGAAAGAAAAGCATAAAGGAGGCAGAGCTGGTGCTGATGAAGTAGACTCTGAAGTGAAATAAGTTGAGAATAAATCGAGACCACCCTATTCTGCAGGGCTCAGAAGTCTTTCCAGGCCAGGAAGCACAAAATAAAGCCTTGCCTTGCTGGGTGGTGATGAGGTGGTTTAAGCAATGAGCTGTGTTTAAGCCAGGTGCTCTATAGTTCTGGGCCTGCTCAGCAAGTCTTGGCTTAGTAAATCCCCTGATGCTGGGGTGGTTCTCATGCATCTCATCCCTCCCTTAACACAAAGGATCTGTAGCTAAAGGCTGGCAGGTGCCAGAGCTGTGTCTGCAGCAGTGTGAAACTTGGAGTCATGAAATCGTGTAGGTTGGAAAAGATCATCGAGTCCAACTGGAAAGCGAACACTGCCAAGTCCTTCACTGAACCATGTCCCTGAGTGCCACATCTGCTGCTGGTTCTTGTTAAGGACAGACCAGGTTAAAGCAGGCTGGGAAGCTGGATGCTCTGAGTCGGTTGCTGATGCACATGCCCTGTGTCCTTCTTAAAGGATTCCTCTAGGGAGGAAGCAACTTTCTCTGTACCCTGGCAATATGAGTCCATTCGCCTCAGTGTAAGCACACAGGGAGCTTCCAGGGTTGCATCCCTACCTGGTCTGCAGGAGCCACTGCGTGAGTGGGGTGAAAGGAGAAAGGCAACACTAGGACAGCCGAAAGCAGCCAGCCCCTGGCCCCATGGCACACTTGGAGCAGCATCCCTTTGCTCACCCTTGTGAGCCGTGGGTCCTGGCGAGCGTGTGGGATGCGTGCGGGATGCATGTGGAAAGCGTGCGGGAGCCCACTAGGGGGTGGTGGGAGCCTGGAGATGCTCCACCAGCAGCATCTGCTCTGCCGGGAGCCCTCCCTGCCTGCACACCCCCTGCACACAGCCTCCTGCAAGCGGACGGGGGGCCCAGGAGGGAATGGCTTCATCCTCCCCTAACAGAGGTGGAAAACTTTGTTTCCTTGTTGCATCCTTCCCGGATGCAGGGACCTGCTGCTTACGCGGCTCGGGGCAGCGCGGGTTTGCTCCCCGTGCCTTCTTCACTGGGGTGTTTCTCTGTTTCCTACGCCTGGGTTTATTTTTGCTCCCTTGCGTTGGAGGCAAGAAGGATGTTTCTCCCCCTACCCCCAGTTCCCTTGCTATAAAATCACCCAGCACAACACAGTGGTGGCAGGAAATGACAAATGTAAGTTTGCCACTGGTGTGTTATGAATCGCTCTGCATCCCCTTTCCTGAAAAAGCATCCTGCCCTTTCCTTAACCTTGGATGCAACTGATGCTTTGTGGCCTTTTTTTTTTCCCCTCCTCTAATTCTTCTAGTGTTACGCTGGCAAATGGTGCAGCCTATCATTGACTTTATTCTTGTACAATGAGGTCTCTCTAAGGTATGTATCTTGATTTAGTCAGCAGCCATGTGTTCTGTACAATAGCTGCTCCACCAGCAGCGTAGCCTGCCTTAAGTGCAATTCAGGGAATGAAGCAGTTAGCTTCCGAGCTAATTTAGATGAGCTCTGTCTATGTGTGAGCAGATATATATAGAGGAGAGAGAGGGAAAGAGGCAGACGAATTTTCACCACTGCTCTTACCCGGTAGTAGCTTGCATAAGAACAGTTTACTACACACTTCTCATAAATGGCTTTAATGGATGCTGTGTGACAGGCAGCTGCAGTGCTACCAGGTGCTTTGTTTCGGTGGTTGTCAGTAAAGGGGCTTGTGCATCTTCATTACTGGTGTCCCAGCGTGGCCCCTGATGATGGTTAACCCCCACCTCCCGAAGCCACACAGCTCCTCTGCAGTTCGCTGCCACTTTTATCTTTCTTAACTTTTCCCAAAGCCATCTTGTAACCTGAACTTCTCCCCCTCTTTAGGGCATTTAAACAAGAGGAAGCCCTTAGTTCCCTGTGGATTGAGTTTACTGTGTTGTCTGAAAGCACTCGAGCAGGGTTCTGCCACCCTGTGGGGTGGAGAGGCAGAGGGGTCACCTGGGTGCGCGTGATGCTTTTAATGCCGCTATTCAGAAGCATCCTCCTCTGGTTGGAGGTGGTCCATGAGGTGTGGAGCAGCATCATGTGGGTAGTGGAGAGGGAGCGTGGCTGGTTTGAGACTCCCCTCATCAGGGCATGACATCTGAAAACTGGGGTGTTTCTGCAGAGAGAAGCCAATGAGCAGAGTTTGGTTTCAACATCTCCCTTTTCTATTAACTGCCTCCTGCTAGATTTGAAGGGCTGATGCAGCCAGAGGTTTAGTCAATCAATCAGGTGTTGGGTTATTATTATTTTTCTTTTTCTGGTTGTTTCCAAGGTATTCCAAAGGGGAAAGAGTTACATCTCCCACCAGGCAAGCAGAGAGAGACCAAAAACCTCAACAAGGTGGTACAGTGAAGATGAGATCCTCCTTGGGATAGCGACTGGGGGGAGATGTAGCCCTGATAGCAGGGGCTGCTTCCCTTCCCCTTCATGTCCATCCATATCTGCTCATGGCTGTGGGGTCTGGGCCAGGGCCCAGAGGAGGGTGTAGAAAGAGGGAAAGCCTTCTGGTAGTAGTTTCCTCCCCTCCGTCTTTGAAGCTATGTGATGGCTTGTGTATTCCAGGCTGTTGGGTTCTTGTAGTTGGGAAGGGAAGGAAGGAGAGCCCAGCTTGGGGTGAGGATGTGCCGGTGATGTGGGTCCTGCTGTTGTTGCAGGAGAGGTGAGCTCTGTAGGAGAGAGCTGTAGGCACAAAATGCCCATGAAAATGGGTCAATCCTCAGGTGACCATTTCCCTCCTCAAAGACAAGGTTGAACGCGGCTTGTCCAGCACAGCAGGGTATGGATTTGCAGGGATTTTGCTTTGTCTTTGGCGTTTCCTGGGGTGAAAATCCCAGTTAAAGCTGGGAATCTGAGTGAGTGGCAGGCTGCACGCGGGGAGCTGCTGCTTTCCATGAGTACCCGTGTTGACCAGCTAGTGGCAACAGAAGATTAACTATAGAGAGAGGAGCCCGTTACTGCAGCTGAACTGTCAGGCTGGAGTAGCGGTAGGAGGCTGCAGCTGGGGATCCCTCTGTTCCCCGTTTCCTCCTGTGTGATGGCAGTGGATTTTCCATGGTGTTGCTGTGTCAGGGACTCTCATTGCCCTTCTGCTGGGACAAAAAACGTGCTTTTCTCCATAATGAAGTGAGGAGCTTGCGCTTGCATAGGGAGGCGAGTGACCGAGTGCCACCATGCACATGGACATCACCTCCAAAGCATGCTGCCTTTTCCTTCCCAAGTCCTTAAAATGTGAACCCAGCAGTGTGATGGATGAGCCTTTGTGCTGCCTTGCTGATGTGTGGGGTTGGCTGGCTGTGAAATGGGGCTGAGCCCTTGGGCTTTCCTGGTGTAACAAGAGTTCAGGTGTGGGACAGGAAGCAAATGGATTGGTGCCACTTGTGGGAACAACGAGGTATAGATCTTGCACTACCTCGACACATATGTTAGCAGTTGCAGGTGGCTTGAGAAACACCTACCTTCACACCAAAATGCCTTACAGAGCGTGGTTGGAGAGTGGAAGGAGAAGGGAAGAAAATAGAAATGCCTTGATTGAAGCCTTTCATCGTCTGCGTGTCAGGAGTGTCCTCCTCCAGTTGTAACCATCTGAAATAAGGAATGATGAGCCTCAGCCAGTCATCCCAGTCTTGCCCCGTCACTATGTGTGGGGTGGGTGACAGAATGGAGCAGAAATGATTCTTGTGCACAACCAGCTTAAGAAATGGTGCCACTTAAAAGAATTGAATGCTTGTGCTGCTGCTTGGGTCTCCGCTAATGCAGTTAAGGTTTCTAGTGTCCAGACAGTATGGAGACACTTAATGGTATTGAAGATGCAGAATGGCATGTGGAGGGGATCAGCAGTGATCGCTGCCGCATTGCACTGACTGGGTGAGGCTTTCTGGTTGTCTCCTGGGGAAAAATAATCACAGAGTAAATGATTTTGACCCATTGATCCCTTTGGGCATCTTCCCTGTGCGCCATGCGAGAAGCGCTGCTTTTGAATGCATCCAGCCTGCTCATCCCACTGTGGTCCAGGGAGGAAGGAGGGATTCCTTGCAGGGGGCTGGGTTGTGACTGCCTAAGAGAAGATGAGGCAGATAAGACTTGGAGCCACTGTGGACAAAGAGGAAGACAGAAGTACCAGAGTTCCCCTCTGTTTCTCATTATCTGTTCCCCACTGGTCTTGCACTCTCCCTTTGTGCTTTTACCTCTCCCTGCTCCGGGCAAGACAAAGTCTGGATGAAACCACAACTGGGTTTGAAAGCAGCAGCAAAAGGGGAGAAATTTTCCATTAGCAGCATCAGCAGTAAAAGGGATTTTTCCCCAGTCACCTGGTAACTGCTGTATTTAGGGAGATTACTGAGCTGGTGGTGTTGCTCCCAGGCATATGCATGGGAGTGATCCTGTGAAGAGGGGAAGCGAGGGGCAGGGCGCAGGCAGGGAGGTGAGCTGGTGAAGGTTAGTGGTGCATCTCTCTGCAGGCAGAGGAGAGCTGCTGTGCTGGAGAGGGGACCCGCTGGGCCTAGCACCTCGCACACACCATCATCTGCTCTTCCAGGGCACGGGAGTGAGACAGCAATTGCAAGGCAGAAATTGCGTGGCTGCACTTGCCCATCCTTCAGTGACAGAAGGGATGCCAGGCTCCAGCTGCCTTTGGGGATGGGCTGGTTGTTTGGTACCTTTCATCCTCCAGGTCTGATCAGATATACTGATGCAGGGGCCCTGGCTGTGAAGACCTTATGGATTAACTGGGGCTGTGAAGCCCATAACCCTGCAACTGCGTAACGGGGTGCAGGAGCCCCAGGTTTGCTCTCAGCCCTGCTGCTGGCCATGAGCATCCTCACCATAACTCAGCTTTGCCCATATCTCTGGGGCTTTGGTTCTTTTTCCTTTTTCCCTCCCTTCCATCTCTCCATAGGGCAATAGGGTGGCTTTTCCTGTGCTGGATCCCTGCATGCCCTGGGCTCCCTGGCCACCCCAAGCACTCACGTAACAGAGCTGGCATTGCAGTGTGCCTGCGGCTGCCGCAGTCGCGGCTGTGTCTGTCCCAAGGCTGTTCACAGCCCATAGCCTTCCCTTGCTGCTCTTTCTGGTTTTCCAGCAATTGGCGTTCCAGGGAGTGCAGCACATCCCTAAAATATGGGATCAAGTGACAGCAAATAGGAGTTGGCAACAGCATAGGAAATGATTTTCTTTTGCCTCTAGCCAAGTGCTCAGTAGCATCAGCTTCTCGATGCTCCTGTGTCAGCAGGATGGCAAACACAGGAGGGCAATTTGTGTGCTGGAGCAGGGCTGGAACAGAGCATGTTCTCTGCAGCCCAGGACCTGATGCTGTTCTACCACGGAGCACCAGGTCTCTGTGTGAGGCTGAAAAGCCTCTACCTCTGCTCACACGTGCCGTCTTGCTATTGCTTCTGCTGCTCTGATGGGAGCTGGGGTAGAATTTGATGGCCCTGGCCTAACCAACACTCATGCACTGAGTGAGATCTGCTCTCTGGGGCAGTTTCCCACTCAGATGGGCTTCCCTAGGTGAAAGGGCTCCAGATGCTCCCAGTTGTTCCCACCTTGGTCTCAGTTACTCAGCACTGCCTTGCACAGGCTGCTCTGTGTGGTTGGAGGGAGGTGGAAAACCCCCTCACCTTGGCTTGTTGCCTCTGAGCAGTCACCTCTGTGGTGGGTTCAGCATTGGAGGTGGCCCTGGAGAGCTTTGGGGCTTGTTAGGACATCCTGAGATGTCCCTTTCCCTTCAACCCCCATCACACTTCTTTCTTGTCCTTTGTATCTCTCATCTGTTTAAGTTAGAGGGGTTTAAACTCTTTTCCTGCCCTGTGACATGCCCAGGGGATTCTTTTCAGGCCTCTCTGAGTCTTGTTGGCATCCTTGTTCCTCTGTCTCTGATGTTCTGAGGAAATCTGGACAGAGCGAGGTGCCCAAGAAGAGTGAGATGTAGGGAAGGTGGTCCAAAAGGTGGATGCACCTTCCCCTTCCTCTCTTCTGTGTCATCCACACCAGGCTGGGGCTGTTGCTGCTCCAGGCTCTGGTGTGGTCTGGGATCCTCCAGCCCCAGGGCCACCCGCTGAATGTGGCAAACACCTCCTATCATCTTCTGTCTGGAGGAGGTGCTCAGGGTGGGCAGCTTGGGGTCTTGCAGGGGATGCTGGCAGTGGGTACCACTTAAGGTAGGCTTAACTCATGGCCTCTATGGGGATGGATGGCCTTTGGGACTGGAGGCTGGGCTATAGGTCTGGCTGGAGAGGAGGGATGCTGCAGAGGAGAGCTGATCGTAGCAGTGGCATTTTGGGGACCTGATGGGTGTCTTTGGGAGTGAGATATGGCGAAAGCCCATTGAGCAGTGATGACATTAGCTTTATCTGTGCAGACAGGTCCTTTCCTGCTGTTGCTGGAAGGGCGCTGCCTGCTCCTCTACCACATTCACGTTGGGGCTTCAGCATTTTTCATCCCCTGCGGAGCAGGAGGAGGGCTGCAGGGCTGCATTCGTCACCTGAAGAGCCCCTGGGCTTCAGCTGAACTTTGTGTTCTAGCAATAAAACCATGCGAGGAAATGTGTGCTGTAACAAAGCCCATGGATATAATACATCCGTATCATACTGTACCTTTCATCTTGAAGGATTCCCAAGGAGCTTTACAAACTCTGTGTGCTGCAGCCTGCCAGGGTGACTGAATGTTATCAGGAAAGGCTGCAGTCTAATCTCTGCGGTAGCATGTGTGTCTCCCCCCTGCTTCCCCTTGCAGGGGGGACTTTATGAAGCCTGATCCTGGACTAGGGCTGTGCCAGGTGTTTTCTTCTAAGCCTGAGTTTCTCAGGAGGAAAAGGAAAACCATGTAGCTGTTATGCAAAGAAATATTCTTCCTGGGGCAGTGGGAGGGAATTACTTTCACGCAGCTTCAACAGCTTTGGCTCTTTGGCAGAAGAAGCATTTGCAGGGGAATGTTCCCCCTGTGCAGCCCCAGGAATAGGGATGATAAAGTTAGAGTGCTTGGGAAATGGCTCCTGAGCATCAGCAGGGTGGCAGAGTTCAGCTGATGGGCATGGGGGCAAGTCTGTTGTCACCCCATGGCCCTTTCTGTCCCCATCGTGTCCATGTCCTGCAGCATCTGGGCTGATGCTGGGAGCTCAGCAGGGCGATGCAGCCCTTTGCCTTGGTCATTCCTGGTGGTGTCCAGCTCCAACTGGGTTTATTTTCATCTGCTCTTGGCTTACCTGGAGCTGTGGGAGCAGTGGGAGGTGTTGGAAGCTGCCATCGATGCTGGCAGAGCCTTAAAATCAAGACTGGAAGTGGGATAAGGGGCACTAAACGAAGCTGTCATCAGAGGCATATGCTTGAAAAGCGGAGGTTAGCTGGAGTCTATTTTTGTTTGGAGTGGTACACACTTAGCCTGTTTTGTTTAGCAGTTTGTTTATGGGATGTATTTTCCCACCCTGTGTAGCTCCTCAAATGTATGCTATAAACAAACTGTAAAATCAGAAGCAGCCGTTACGTGTTCTCATTAAGAACATCCTGGTGCACAGGGGATGCAGGATGTGGGGTGACCACAGGGCTGAGGTGCCTGCCAGGCTGGGGTCCTCGAGTATGAAGGGGATAACGTGTGTGAGGGAGGTTATTTTGTCACATTTGAGTATGGGAATTGCTGTGGGCACCCTGGGATGGAGAAGGGGCACCCTGAAAGCACACCAGCTTTTGCATCCATTTACTCTGGCATTGGAGGCTCCAAGCCTTCTCATGCTCTGCCCTGAGCTTTAGCTTTGCCTCCTTCCCTTAGCCCCATTGAGATGATTCCTAAGGCCACTAGGAATGGGATGTGGTGTTGCCAGCCTGTTTCATGGATCCTGGATAATAATGCCTTCGTTATTGATTGAATATCAGAAAGGTAATGGAGTTTTATGGTCGTTCTTACTGTTGTTGCTGCAGTTTTGTGCCTTGTCCTGGATCAGCAGCCACATCAGCCTGGCTTTATTTTGTCTGAGCATGATCAGAGGGGCTAGAAGTATATTTAATGATATAGCACCAGCCTTGCCTTTTAACACAACTCCAGAAACCGGAGCTTCTGGAAGACACGAACTCCATTGCATTGCATCTTATCCCGTCCAGCACCGGCTTCCTCCTTCCTTCACTCTCCCAGGCCAGCAGCGCAGTTGCCCTCACCATGCTCCTTGCCTCCTGCTGCCTCGGAGGAGGAAATCCATTCTCCAGTGCTACTGGAGGGAGGTTGGGGCCGCTGCCTGTAGGGGCTGCTCGTAGCCAGCGCGGGGTCTTGCTGGAGCAGTGGTTTGCAAGAGATGCTGCTCCTTGTACCCGACGTGATTCTGCTTTTGTCGCAACCGCCGTTGCTCCTAGGCTGACAAGCTGTTCCTTACCACGCCATGGCCCAGTGTGTGGGACCAGAGCTGGGATGTGGGCAGAATGCTGCATGGGCTGGAGGTGTGGGAATGCTTCTCTTCCTGTCCCTCCGAGTGTGTGCGCTGGCCAAAGCTGTGCATGCTGGGGGAGGTTTTCTCCGCTGCCTGGGCTTGCTTTAAAGACTGTTGTAAAACCTTTTCCCTCCTTGCTGATGAGGGGTTTTACAGCGTGTTGCAATGAGCCTCTTAAAGGCAAAACAGGAGGAGAAAATCCTGTTTGCAGCACTCCTCCCGGCTGGGGTGAGATACTGGGGGGTTGTAGTGGATGCTGAGGAAAAGCTGAGCCTTGTGAGAGCCTTCCCTTTCATAGAATCAGCTAGGTTGGAAAAGACCTTTAAAACCATCAAGTCCTTTGGCATCTCCTGGCTGTATGTCCTCCCTAAACCCATGTTCCCTGCTGATTTGCAGGCTTCTCGGCTGGTTTGGGATATGAAACTGGTATTTTAGTACACCTGGGCCTCCAGAGCCTCTCTCCAGCAGGAATGATGCAAATTTGTCCGTGGATGCTTGGTCCGCAACTCTGTGGACACTTCCTTGGGAATGGTGTCCCAAATCTCCTTGTATTCTGCATGTTCTCCCTTGCAGGGAGCTGATGTGGGCCAGCAGCTCCCTATCCCCACCCATGGAGCGGGTTAAGGGAGGAAGGTGATGTTATTGCTGCTGTAGATCGAAAGGCAAGGGTTTGCAGTGGATGTGGGGCTGTGGTTTTTAATCACTGCTTGTTCTGATCATCTCTGTACAAAACTGCTCTGAAGGCACCTCAGGGCAAACCAGCAGGAGTTAATATTCTCCTCCTTTTGCTGTTGCTGGGTGGAGGGAGAATTTAGATTCAAGGAAAGCTGTTATTTGTAGTGGTGCTTCTCGCCTCGGCTCTGGCAGCTGCAGGGCAGGTGAGACCTGGGCGAGAGCAGAGGTGCTCTGGGCCTGGCTGGGGAGCACACTACAGCTTTAATTTGGCTGGTAATGGCCATGCAGCGTTTGCTCTGCCTGCTCCGTGCTCCCGTTCTTCCAACTCTATGCAAATGTGTGCAGCAGTCTGGGAGCTGCCCAGGGAGATTCTTATTCCTGGCATGAACTAGGTTAGAGGGAAAGGTTGGGCGAGGGGAATCAGAGAGTGGTTTGTGTTGGAAGGGACCTTAAAGCTCCTCCAGCTCCAACCCCTGCCACGGGCAGGGACACCTTCCACTAGAGCAGCTTGCTCCAAGCCCCTGTGTCCAACCTGGCCTTGAACACTGCCAGGGATGGGGCAGCCACAGCTTCTCTGGGCACCCTGTGCCAGCGCCTCAGCACCCTCACAGGGAAGAGCTTCTTCGCTATGTCTAACACATATAACTGTAGAATGGTGTCCTGATGGGTGCTAAGATCCGTCCTGTCTGACAGCTTCTGCTGTTGTGGCCAGCACAAGGTGAGGAATATGGCTCGGGTCCCTTGAGCATCTCATGGAGGTTTGCTCCTGCATTCCCGCAGGATGCTTGGTTGCACATAGCTGCAATCAGCATCAGTGTGTTCTGACCGAGCTGGAAGGGTCCCAGCAGAGGCTCCTGAGGGGCTCCTGCATCCCCATAACATTGGCCTCTTTAGGAAGTCTCCTCTGCTGCTGGGGATGCTGTGTTGTGTGGTGCGCAGGGAAGTGGGAGGTTTCTCTTTGAGGTCTCAGGGACATGGTAGTACTGACCAGGGGCTGGCACAGAGGGAGGGATGCTTCTGTTAATTAGCACTAGATAAAAGGAAAACTTGTCTTTATTCAAGAGAGCAGATTGTTCCAGTTTCATTGCAGCCCTTAGTTCTGAGCTTAAAAGTTCAGCGTATGTGTGAACATTAAGTTTGGGAAGTTGTTTTGAAGCCAATCTCGCAGCATTGTTATGAAGATGCTGAAGGGGAGTCGTGACACTCTTTTGAAGATTAAAGTGATTTTACCACCTTAAATTGACACATTCTGTTAGAAGAAGAAGAAAAGAATAATAAAGTTTGCATGAAAGGCAGCTCTCAACAGGACTTTCCCTGGCCAGAATCAAACGTGGCCATCCCTGAGGGCTGGGGAAGGCACTTTGAGGTGCTGCTGGCTTTGGCTGTCATGTAGGTGATGCTGTGTCCAGCATAGAAACATAGTATGTTTGGGTTGGAAAGGACCTTAAGATCATCTAGTTCCAACCCCCTGCCATGGGCTGGGACACCTCACAGTAGACCTCATGTCACCCAAGGCTCTGCATAACATGCAGCAGCTTTCTCACCGGTGACTGTCTCCCACATCCCAACGTTGCGTCTCGCTGGATCAAGCTGTGGTCCCTCAGCCCAGCCTTGCTTTTGTTGCCTCCTGAGTAGCCCTTGCACCCCATGAAGCTGCAGTGCACTAGAAGGTATGCTGGGTGGCTGGTGGGGCTGTGCTAAGCTGGCTGCCTGCATCTCCTCTCAGCCAGGATGGCAAGCATCGCATTGGGCGCTCACCACCCACCTTGTCTTGGGATTTTCCCTTCCATGACCACCTAAATGCCCCAGCTTGCAGTGGTGGGAGGTTTTATTCCCGCTGAGCTCTGGTTT
Source organism: Pezoporus occidentalis (assembly GCF_034315485.1). Lineage (NCBI taxonomy): Eukaryota > Metazoa > Chordata > Aves > Psittaciformes > Psittacidae > Pezoporus > Pezoporus occidentalis. The sequence continues at coordinate 1,574,782 of NW_026915987.1, forward strand.
CCATTTCACGCTCTCAGATACCCAGGAGAAAAGCAATGTCTGAGGGGGCTGTGTGAGTTACAGGGCCATGAGCCCTGGTCTGCTGCAGAAGAGCTGTCAGGCAGTTCCTTTGGTAGAAAATAGACACCCAAAATTCCTCTTCCACCCCCAGCTTTGTCTCCCTGCCAGCCCTGGATTCCACATTTATTTAAGGGTCTCTTCTCTTTGGGCTCGGGTAGGTGGGGAGCATGTATTTTTTGCCATGTGAGTCTGACAAGCCCTTGGGGAGGATGAGTGGGAGTCTTGAAGTGTTAGGGAGGAACTTGGCGACTGCTCCAGCTCCAGGGATCTCTTTGCATTTTTGGCTGCATCTGCTTCTTTATCCTGCTGCTCTTCAACTTCCCTGATGAGCACAGGCACTCCCAGCAGTGCTACCATCCAGGAGCAGCGCTGCTCCCCTTCCTTGAAGGCCAGGCCACAGGGAAGGGATGGGGTTTGTGGCTTCTCCAAAGGGTCTGACCGCTGGATGGGACAGCCCTGGGTTCCTGGTGCCCAGCTCCCCAAAATCTGAGTGTTAGCTATGGATGCAGATGGGCTTATTCTACCTACATCATGGAAGAGGGTGGGCAGGAAGGTGCTCAGAGCGGGCTACATAAAGGGGCACCATATGGGGGATGTAAGTGCCGTGCTTTGGTGTTTCCCAAAGGAAGGAGAGGCTCTCCCAAGCTGTTTTGAGGTGGTGTGTTTCTTGTTGCCTCTTGTTCCATGCTCCCCGCTTGGTTCCTGGCCTTGTGTATGGGATTCGGGATCTGGTTTGAGGAGGTGTGAACATCTCTTGGCTGTGGTGGAGGGAAGAGCTTCCCTCCGTGATCTTTGCAGTTAAAGGAAGCACACACGAGCGTGTGGATTCATCTGGTGGAGAACACAGGCATTTGAGTTGTTCTGGGATTCCTGGCTTTGCTCTTTGCTTGTGGAATGACCTTGACTGAGTGAGCACGCTTCTCTGTACATCTTCCTTACACACTGTTCGCAAGAGCCTGGAGAGGCTCCCTGTTTGCATTACCAAGGTGGTGTGAAATTCCTGTGTGGAAATGGGAGGGAGGGGCAGACCCTCTCTGCTCCTTCTCTGGTACCCTGCCGGTGGGCTGATGGTGCAGAGAAAGGAGACCAGTGGGAGCACAGAGCCAGAAATGGAACAGACCCGGATCTGCTTCTCTCCAGCTGGAATAGCAGCTGCCCCATGCACTTCTATAGCTGACAGCTCATCCCACAGCTGGGCAGCGGCAGGGCAGGATGCTGCTGTCGAAGTCTGATGGCTGTAATGTGTTTTCCTCTTAGGAGTTGGGGTTTTCTTTCTGCTTTAGCGTGCTAAAAATGATCCGCACGCTTGAAAGTTCCCCTGCTCTCCCCCACGTGCACAAGCATCTCCTGATCTCTATGAGAGTGACAGCTTCTCTAATTAGGCAGCCGAGGAGGTAACCTTGGCAACCCCACGCTGATGCTGGGGACCATCTCCAGCTGCCCTTGGAGATGATGTGTCTGGTGTTCAAATGGCCTCTCATGAGGACAGGAGAGCTCAAGCTGCCTGCACGCCAGAGCTCCCTCACTGGCACCGTATCATAGAATCATAGCATGGTTTGGGTTGGAAGGGACCTTAAAGCTCATCCAGTTCTAATCCCCTGTCACGGGCGGGGATACCGTCCATTAAACCAGGTTCCGTGTGGCTGGTGTTGTCTGCCATGCAAAGCAAGAGCTGGCACAGAAGGAGGCACCCATGTCCCATTGCTGCTTGCTCTGTTCTCACTGATGCCCTGGCTGCGTGTGCTGCCAGCCACAGCTCTGGGGAGAAGGGCTCTGGTGTCTGAGCAGTACAGGAAGGGAACTGGTGGAGAAAGGGGTGCTGAGCCTGCTTCCTCACCAGTGATGCCTGCGCTGCAGTGAGTGGGGCTTGGAGCTGCATCAAGGGAAGCTCCAGAGATGCAGGAGAGCAGGATCCTGCACTCCAGGACCACAGCGTTTGGCTTGTCCATCTGCTTAGGTTGCAGGCAGTGGGAGCTGATAACCCAGCAGCAGAACAGCGCTGGCTGGGGTTTGAAGGGTGGTTGTGAGCACAGCAGGGTCTGTGTGCTGCAAAGGGACCAGTGGTGTCCTGTGCCCTGGGAGCTGAGAGCCTGCTTGTGCCACAGCATCCCCATCCACTCCATCCTTCCCCATCCTCCCCGCCTGGGCTGATGTGATGACTGCAGCACAGACCATTCCCTTAAAATCCAAATGCACCTCCTGCCCTGTGGGCTGGAAGTGGCCTTGGCTACTCGAAACACTGCTCAGGAAGACTTTTTTTATAGCAGCTGGGAGCGAGCCAGGGCAAAAATGAGCTGGGGCCGCTGAAGGGAGATAAGCTGAGACGTAAACTGTGATTTTCTGCCCTGTGAGCCCTATGCATGGATTTCATCTTTTAATGGAAGTGCAGTAAATAAAAGCCATTTTCACAATAAGCCGAGCAACAGGTCAGAAGCGTCTGAGCCACTGAAATTGATAGAAGTGAGCTAAGCGTAACAAATCTCCCAAAATTGCACCAGACTCCACTTGTATTGAGTCCCTTCCTGCATCTCACCAATTATAGCAAGCGGCAATTATTTCTGAGCCAGAGCTTTCTCTGAATACAACCTCAGTCAAACTGCAGATGCTTTATCTTCTGTTCAAATAGATTTGTACCGGAGGAAAAAACCCCAGTGGGAAGAAATCCCATTTGAAGGGGCTTTCCCTTGCTGTGTTTGCAGAGGCAGCAGATGCTGGACACGCACGGAGGCGTCAATTTGACCATTGCATAGTTTGCTGGCTCTGGCTGAGAGGGGGATTCAGGGAGTTGTCAAAGATGTTCCCTTCTGAATATCACTTGTGTCTTTGTTAGGATGAAGCAGGGGGTGAGGATGTGCTGGCCTCAGCTGCTTTGGTTCCTGCTCGCTGCTGGGATGCTCTGGTTGACGGGGCCCCTGTGGAGTATTGACTTTCTCCCTCTTCCAGTTAGATCCAGTAAGTGACTGTCTCTTCCCAGTCCCCACCACAGAGCTCTGTGCTGGTACCCAGGGATGCTTCTGGGGTGTAAAGCAGACTCTCAAGTCCACGCTCAGGCTAAATGCTGATGCTTCTGTCCCATATAACTTCTGTGTTGTTTCTAGAAGCATCCGTGCTGCAGAGCCTGGGGGATGCACCTGCAGTGAGGATTAATGTGTGGGGTGAAATTCCTCATCTCTGCACTGGTTTGTCTGATTTGAGGGGGTTAGCTGGGAGTTTATTTGCAAGGGATTTAAAGAGATGTTCATTTTATACATGGAGATGTGGCATTGCTCGTTTTACCTGCTTAGGCAACAGTCTAGAGTCAAATAGCCTGGTCTTCACTGTTCCTTCTGGCCTCATGGTGAGTGAGCAAGATGCCCCTGGTGCCATACAGAACACAGGGCTCATGGAGGGATGCAGGTTGTGCAGGTGGCTGTCAGTATGTACCATCACTTCTTGGCCAAGTGGCTGCGCAGAGGCATGAGCCATCTCAACCCCAGTGTTTTTTCTGTACACAGGAATGAAGTGCATTGCTTGGGATTTGTTGGAAGAGTGCTCCTACTGTTAAATGCCGTTAGAGATGCTGGCAAAGAAGTGCCACGAGCTAGCGGGTGTATGAAGCTCAACTGGCTTTCTGATTGATGCCATTAGTAATCCCTACTGCATACCCCCTGGGAAGCTGGACACTTTCTGTCTCTGGGTTTCTCCCCAAGTTTTGGTTGAACAGCTTCTCCGTAGGTACATAGAGGCTGCTAATGTGGCACCCTCCTGGGTCCCTGAGAAAAGCAGCAGGATCTTCAATTGCCCAAGGACTGATTTGTCTCTCATGGTGTCGTTAGTGAAGTGCATCACTCCCGGTGTTTTGCAACGCTGGGAAGCCTGTGGGATGGGACAGGGAGGCTGCATTGCCTGGCACGGCCCTGGGGCTGGATAAGGCTTTCCTAGAATGGGCGAGATGGGAAATCACCAACAGGGAGTGATGAGCATTGTTCAGTGATGCGTCCTCATGCCATGGGGGAGCAGAGTGTGATTGATTTACTCTGTGTTGGCTTTGAATGAACAAAACTATTGGTTCTATATTTATTGTTTCTTTTTTTACCTTAGCCTTGGGAATTACATCCTCCCTCCCGCCCCCGCCCCCATGGTTGTTAATGAAAAGCACTGAACCAGCTTCCCTTCAATTTCATTTGCTTGCATGAGCTGGCAGCCCCCTCCAAACACATCCCCAAAATGCATCATAGAATGGTTTGTGTTGAAGGGACCTTAAAGCTCCTCCAGCTCCAACCCCTGCCACGGGCAGGGACCCCTTCCACTAGAGCAGCTTGCTCCAAGCCCCTGTGTCCAACCTGGCCTTGAGCACTGCCAGGGATGGGGCAGCCACAGCTTCTCTGGGCACCCTGTGCCAGCGCCTCAGCACCCTCCCAGGGAAGAGCTTCTGCCTAAGAGCTCATCTCAGTCTCCCCTCTGGCAGGTTAAAGCCATTCCCCCTGGCCTGTCCCTCAGGGCTGTTCTCAGTCCAGCCTGTGTTTGTGCTGGGGATTGCCCCAACCCATCTCGCACTTGATCCTCCAGGCAAATCCACCAAAATACAGAATCAGTGTGGTTAATTCATGCATCCACCTGCCTCTGGTGTGCACAACGTGTTTGTTTACTCACCTAACCAGAATTTCACCCTCATCTCCCATTGTGTGCAATGAATCCAGCCGGGATGCTCGGCCCTCATAGCCACAACCCCCCAAGATCCTCAGCAAACTGCGACTTGCTCTCTGCATCTTGCAGCATTTCCATAATGCAATTAGCTCCCATCCACCTCTTTTCAATTGGGAACCACTCTCTGTTTCCTTTTGCTTCACCAGCTGTAATCCCTGCCTGGCTCTGCCCCTTACTGGGCAGCCATTTACTTGCCTTAATCTTTTCTGAAGCACTTTTATCATAAGCTCTTTGAAAATCCTCTGAAATTAGACCCTTTAAATCACCTTCATCTATTTTAAAGGCTTTCTTTTGCAGATAATACTGCCAGGTTACTTAGCATGCCTCTTTTCCACCATCCCTTAAGGAAGTTGCGTTGCCTTGACCTATTGAGATTATACTTTCCTGGCTTCTATATTGGCTGACCCATTAATTAGACTCTGAGTGAAGTTCCTACTCTCCTGCAGGTTGGTATTTAGCTCTGTGGTCCTGCAGCCTTGGTCTTTTGCTTTTTAAATATGAAATAATTACGCTAAATTACACTGGAGCTGTTTTTGCACGGAGTTTAGGGCTTGGTGGATACTGTGGGAATTGTGTTGGTGTTGGGGACAGCTCCGCATCCGAGCTTTACACGTCTGAAGGACTGAGATGAGCTCAGTGCCAGGATGCACAGGTACCTACAACTACTGAGAAGCCTCATCCTCTGCATCTGATGTAGGTTTTCTGATGGCTTGTTTAACGTGGAGAGACATTGTTTTCCTGGAGATGCTCACCCCCATAAGATGGGGAGAGCCATGTATGAGCTGGGTCCCTGCAGACAGCAGTGTTGGGTCTGTTCTTCTGTGCTTGGGAATTGCTGTTCTCTTTCTTGCATGGTAAAAGAAACCTACGCATGTGGCTTTGGCCTTTCTCTGTGTAAAAGCTTGGGGATAAATAACGTTGGTTGGCCAGCTCTATGTACTTGGGAAAATATAGCTATTGAGAGCAAAGCCCTGCAATTGCAGGCTTGGGCATCACTGTAGCCAGCAGCTGGAAGCTGCAATTACCTATATTCAGCCTGAAGATGAAGCCCAAATCCCTAAATGAAGAAAAAAGCTGGCCACTGTCAGGTGGGGGGGTCCCAATGTGTGATTGCTGTTGTCCCTCCTCCCTGCCTGTGTCTTTGGGAATGGCTGGCTTGTGATAGAGCTGCTCAGGTGGAAGCCTTCTCCCATATCCAGCTGCTGGAAGGCTACAACAGGCCATGATATTGCTCTTTTCTGCTTCCTACAGATAAAGCAAGCTTCTTCCCAGACTTCTCAGGACACAGGAGGGATGTCTTTGAACAGCAGCATCCATGCTCCCCTGCATCCCTCCTCCTTCTCCCCCATCCTTTCATTCCTTTCTGCAAGGTTAAATGGCACAGAGGAGAAGGAAATTGAGTTTTGGTGTGTGTGCTCCCAAAGGCTGCTCTCAGCTGGGGAGATGCATCATCCCGCTGAGCTCTCACGTTAATCCCTCCTGGAAGTGTTTGTTGCCTGGGTGGCAATGGCACAGACCAAAGAGGTTGCCGCCGGTGCTCCCAGTGTCCTTGGGTCAATGGGATGCTGGTCCCATCATGCACTTATAATGGAGAGAGTATCTGTAGAAGCAAAGATTTATTCACCGTGTCTGGCCTGGCAGGGGTAATTCGGGATTGCAAGGAATAAGTAATCAGGTTTCCATTTTCTGAGGGCAATGCCAAGTAAAAATGTATGAGCCTATTTCTTTTATTGTTTAGAAGAAAAGAAAACTCACAGGGTGGGCTCTGTGTTGCAAATAGAGTTTAAAGCCAAGGAGCAGAGCTACAGAAGCCTTGCAAGGAAGAGTCCAGGGTGTTTTCCTGGGTAATCTCAGGGTGGAAGAGCTACTAACCTCAATATGGGCTTGTAGAGAAGGGGAAATCTCGTTATTCCCTGTCCCCTTTGCTGTAGGGCTCAGTGAATTCTTCTTCTTGAATAGTACAGGTTGTCATCAGCTGATGGGGGACTTTATCTTCTGCATCCATTTGGCAGGGTGCGGATGAGGCTATGCAGGAGACAGCCTCCTGCTGAGGCGACACGTCTCGTGCTCTGCTAATGAAGAAAGATGCTTCAGAGCTCTCAGAGAAGGGGAAATTGAGCCCATGTTGCCCATCAACCTATATATATACATACACATATATACGTATGTGTGTGAAAAATCATATTTAAACACGTTGGCTGATACATGAATAATGATTGTCCTTGGTTACACAAATTACTAGCACTATTGCTATGGCTGCATTACAGCCTTTCATTTGATTGCAACCACATCATTTTTAGCAAATAATCAAAGCATCCTAACTTCAATATTGTCACAGTATCCTTTTAATAGGCAAATGAGGTAATTATAATCTCCTGGGATAATAGGATAGCTTCTTCCTACCAGCATGCGTGTAGTGCATTTTGCTCACTTCCAGCAGGCATTGCAGGGCTGCATTTTCATAGAATCCCAGCCTGGTTTATGTTGGCAGGGACCTTAAAGCTCATCCTGTTCCAACCCGTGCCACAGGCAGGGACACCTTCCACTAGAGCAGCTTGCTCCAAGCCCCTGTGTCCAACCTGGCCTTGAACACTGCCAGGGATGGGGCAGCCACAGCTTCTCTGGGCACCCTGTACCAGCGCCTCAGCACCCTCACAGGGAAGAGCTTCTTAATGTCTAATCTTTATGTAATGAACCCATTCTCTTGCAGTCCCCAAAGCTGGAATCTTCTCGAGGTTGCCTTCAGTGTGCGAATAGAGTTTTGTGCATGAGTGGCTTTGGGCAGCTCCAACCTGCTGCTGGTGCCCTGGGACTGCAGGCATGCACAGGGGGTGGTATTACATGTCTTTGGTGCCCACCAGCTCCACAGCATCTGCTTCATCACCTTCCCTTCCAAATGCACCCCATGAGTACTTAGGCTGCCCATGAATAGTGGGGGCTCTAGGGAAGGGCTGGAGGGGTTTTGTAGCTTGCCTGCATTAAAGTTTTCTTGGCCTGGTCTGAGCTTTGCAGTGAGGTGTTAAAAGTGACTTTCAGTGCTTTGGGTCTTGAACTTGTGGTGTGAAAGGTGCAGCTCTGTGTTCATTTGTTCTAATTCCAAATGCAGGGATGGGTGCTGGACTTGCTGTTGGGCGCACATAGGGAGAGGAGGTTGAGCTAGAATTTTACACAAGTTGTTGCATCCAGGAAAGGAATTGAAATTCAGAAGCTGCTTGTGATGGAGCTGCTGCCTGTGAACAGTCACAGCCCAGGACAATGTGGTGCAGGCATGGGAGCCCATGAGAACAAGTGGTCACGAAACCTGCATCACAAATTCATCTGCTGCAGCAACTCCTCCTCTTCCAGTCTTGGAGGTCTGTGGCTTGGCAGGTCTTGGGGTAAACAGGATTTGCCAGAGCATCATTTTGCAAACCATCATCTCCTCTGTCTCTCTGGTCTCCCTGATGCTCCCTCCATTGGATGTTGATGGGAAAGGAAATCACAGCTGCTGAATAAGCCGCGCTGCTGTACCTTGCCATCACCTAAGCTATACTTTCTGCTGCTCTCACTCGCACCCTGCCTCTGATGATTGTAGTGAGGGGAACGCCTTGATTGCTGACAGCTTCTCAAGAGTCGAGGCACAATTGAATCAGTTCCCTTTCAGTGCATAGAAGCCCTTCAAATTGTAATCACAGGCCATTCTCTGTCTCCTCATTGTGTTCAGCAGGCAGCTGCAAGCCAGCGCTGTCTTCCTCCTCCTCTTTGGAGCCCCTTGGGCCTTGCTGGCACTGATCCCCTCCCTCTCACCTTGGCAAGGTTGTTTGCATGCCCTCTGTGAAGAAGACTTGTGAAGGGGTGGGTTTGGATGGCAAAGGTAACATGAGCAGAAGAGGTGACTTCTGGGGACAGCCAGCGCCAGCAGGGGCTATGGGTTAGGGATGCTGCTTGTGCATCTGCATCCCTCTTCCATGTGGCGGGGTGGAAGTCTCTGGTTGAAGGCAAAATGAGGGTGCTGCCAGGCTCCTGTCCCAGGTGGCTTGCAGCCTGAAGCAGATGGATGTAGCACTTGGAGCTGTAATGCTGCCTTTGAGGTCAGTCTTCTAGGAGCAAGTCACTTATTTGGGAGAAATAAGTGGGGCAACAACTCCCTCTACCCAGCCTGTGTGACCAGGGGAAGCCAGAAGAGAAAGTAGAAATGAGCCTTCGCAGTCCTCCATCCCTGATGCTCTTCTGCATGTCTCAGCAATGCTGTGAGAAGGTGACCAGGAGCCAGGCAGGGCTGCACTGGTGAGACCTGGAGCTGGGAGGGTTCCCAGCAGCTGCCTTGTCCTGGTGCCATGCAGCTGCTTTATCGCCATGTGTCTGCATCACATTTCATACCCCATCAGCTGAATTTCTGCTGCTTTTGCTCTCTTCTTTCTCTTCCCCTGACCCTTCATTTTCTTTGTGCTGCATCAGTTTTGCTTTCCTTGGCTTTCCTTTTCTTCACCATCTCCACTCCTTTCTGCTCCTGTCAGAAACTTCCCAGCCTTTACTCTCCTGCAGGGCTGTGTCCATGAGGATGCTGCAGGACCAGGAGGATGCTTCTCCTGCCCCCAACTCCCATTTCATGCAGGCAGGTGACCAAGTGCTGCCTGTGCCTGCCCAGGGCTAGGGAAAGCAGGGGAGGGTCAATGTGTCAATAGCAGATTGAGTGTGGAGAGAATTAGGGCAGCAAGGCATAATAATAAAACCTATTGCTGTTGAAACCAGGCCAGGAGAAGCTATAGAGGGAAGGCTGGGTGCCAACACTAGGGAGAAAATGATGCAGTGTGGCCCACAGCTCATCTATCTGGAGGCTGTCATAGGGCTGAGATATAGTTTTGGGCACAGGGAGCTGATAGTGGCTGATGCAGAGCCCTGGGACCATCACGTCCCTTTGAAAGCCTCACTTCTCTGTGTCCAGCACTGCTGGCTGCTGGCTTTGGTCTGGCTGTTGTCAGTTGCTATGATCCTTCCCACAGGGCTGGGGAAGTGAATCTGAAAATGAATACTTGGAGGGGAAGAACAGCTTGAAAGTGGCTCTGTGCTCAGGGAGGGGTTTTGTGCTCTGCTCATGCTTGCATCGCATGCTTTCTCCAAGGGGAAAACCTAAAACCTGTTAAACTTGAAAGGCCTGAAGTCCCCAGCGTGCAGCATGGCCAGGGGGAATCGCTGTCGTGTCCTAAGCACAGGGCAAGCATTGGTGTGAATTTGCTCTGGGAGCAGGGGTCCCCTTTCAGGCTCGCAGCTCAGGCACGTGCTTTGCTTTAAGCACTGGTGTGGTGGAGGCTTCAAGCTGATGCTTTGCTGAAAGGATCCAATAGGCTCAAGATGCTGCTTGCCTTGTGGTGGTGGTTTTTGTTCTCCCATGCGGGGAAGAGGAACTATCTCAAGGTGGCAGTCAATTAGAAACACAAACCTCAAAACCTGGCTGCTGTGATCCATCGTTCTCCCCCCCCACTAAGCCCCATCGGGTCCTTCTGAATGCGGAAGCAATGTGAGCAGTGTTAACAACATCCTTATCACAGGCAGTGTCTTTAAGGCAGCCTGGTTTGTCTCCAAGGCTTTCAAACTTCCTTTTGTCCCGTGAAGTCAAGGTGAATTGTAGGCAGCCAGCTAGAACATGCATTCCTGGGGGATCTGCTTTCCTTGGCAGATAAACAGGCTTTTCTTTTACACATGGAGGTTTTGGTGTGTTCCTGCACCCTCTGTCTCTATTATGTGCTGCATAACAGCATGATGAGATGTACTGGGAAACCAGGTCAATGGCCCGGGAAACAGGGGCATCCCTTGTGCAACCCACAGCATCCTTGCTCAGCATGGCACAGCACACAGTGTAGCATCTCAAGGCTTCAGCGTGTGGTAGGAGCACTCAAGCTTGACACATAGGGAGAGGGGACTGTTTGCCATAAGACAGCTTGACCTCTGGTTTCACACATGTATTTGTACTGGTAGGAGCATGGCCAAGCCTCTTGATTAACCCAGTCCTGGAGCTGGTGAAAGGAAGGACCAACCCTCTTCCCATGCCAATGCCATGAAGCAAATGGCCCTGACTTCAACTTAAAGATCGCATCCTCACATCGGCCGGGCTAGAACAGCTCATATATTCTTGTTTCCTTAAATGAAGGGTGCACTCAAGCAATTGAAAACAACTTCTGAGACAATCTCGTTCCATTATGTCTAATGGAAGCGGGTGTGAGTGGTGCGTCAGGCATGCTGATATCTTAGAGAAACAAAGAGGGATTTTCCCATTATTCAGAGAATGGATGAGACGTGAAATGAACTCCTCAGAGGCGTTTCACTTTGTCACAATAGAGCAAAGTGAGTCACGTTTGGAGGATTCGGGAACAAAATGTCTGTGATTTCTTGTATTCCCCCTTTTGTGTGCTCCCTCCCTCCCTCTTGTGTCCCTCTCCTCCCTTTTCCTGTTAAAATCTGGCAGCAGAAACCCAAATGCAAGGTACATTTGCTTATACTCTTAGAGTCATTGGTGAGGGTTGGACTGCATCCCACTCTCCTCCCTGGGACGGGCCTGCACGAGGGACCACATTGGCTCAGGCATCAGCAGGTGCTCCTGAAATGGAGTTTGATTTGCTCTTTGTCATTTTATTTATGAGCCCAGAGGTGGCATTTGCTTGTGTCTTAAAAGCTGGCAGTGACCATGAGGAGCAGCTAATCCAGTGAGCCAAGGCAAGAGCATCTCAGCTCTTTCGAGTGTGGTAGTCGGAGCATTAAGAAATAACCAAATATCCTGTGAACTGGAATAATTAATCTCACATTGATAAGTAAGCTAATGGATTCAATGGACTATGGGATGTTGTATTTGCAGCCCTGAGGCTGCTTGATGCTTCCCAGTCAGAGAAGAGCATCCAAAAGTTTTCTTCTAGTTTTCTCTTTAGAAAACATAATCTCACTGAAGAAAGGGGGGAGCACTGAATCTGTGCCCTCCAGTTGGCTGAATTAGAGTGCAAACCACAGTTTTACTCTGCAGTAGTGTTTTTCATGGCTGGATTGCAGGAGGTTTAGGATTCTGTGGGGTCAGTGTCCGGCTTCATCGTAAGCGAGGGATGGGGGAGGCTGGTTTGCCTGTGGCACAAACGCAAGGAAGGCGTGCAAGGGTTGCTAGGGGGCATTGTCTGTTCCAACACCTTTGCCTTGGTGGCACCAAACCATTTCCAGAGGCCAAATGGTGCCACCCAGAAGCTCTGTCCCAGCTTGGGAAGGGATAGGTGTGACCTCAATGCACGCAAGGAGCTGGGGACCTTGTAGCAAGACATGCAGTGTTCCCAGGGGCAATGACCATCTGCCTTACTTGGGACAGCACAAAACTGACCCCCATTTTTGGTTATTTATGCTTTTGAAGGAGAGATTTTTTTCCCCAAAGTAAAGAAAGGAGCTGGTATTGGGCTGGTGATGTGGAGGCTGGTGTGGGTAACAGCTTTCCTTGGTCAGATTGTGCACGTTTTGGAAGGGGTGTGGAGTCTTTCTGCAGAAATACTGCACTTTGTGTCTCCTTAAGCAGCATCACTTGAGTTTCTCCTGCAAAAATACGGTCCAAAGTTAATCTTTTATAGGAGAAACTTAGTTAGGAAGCTGCTTTGGCCATAAGTCTCTGATAGGGCTTCTCTGAGCCTCCTGGATCCCATCCTGGCCACATGGGTGAGGAGGAGAGAACCCCACTTCCAAGAGCTTCCCACGCCATGATTTCTGCCTGTTGTTGAGCTCCTTTCTGCTGCACCTGGCTTTCTGATTAAGAATTGCCTTGAAAGGCATCTTCCAGCTCTTATGGGACTGTTTCCTGACTTAACAAATCAATGCATTAAAATCTATAAATATTTAATCACCGTTTGCCCTGCAGCAAGGCTGCCCTCGTGCCTCTCCCTCTTCGCTCCCTCTCCACTGGTAAGACCCTTCCCTGCAATGCTGAGATAATCCATTTAGTAAAGACAGGCTGAGAACATTGGGGCTGTCCAGCCTGGAGAAGAGAAGCTGCGTGGAGACCTCAGAGCAGCTTCCAGTGTCTGAAGGGGGCTACAAGGATGCTGGAGAGGGACTCTTCATCAGGGACTGTAGCAATAGGACAAGGGGTGATGGGTTCAGACTGAAACAGGGGAAGTTCAGGTTAGATATAAGGAAGAAGTTCTTTATGGTGAGGGTGCTGAGGCCCCGGATGCCCAGAGAAGCTGCGGCTGTCCCATCCCTGGCAGTGTTCAAGGCCAGTTTGGGCAGAGCATTGGGTGACATGGTCTAGTGCGAGACGTCCCTGCCCATGGCAGGGGATTGGAAATAGGTGATATTAAGGTCCTTCCTTTCCAATCTAAATAATTCTATGATTCTGTGACCACTGCACAACCATACCCTTCCTTCTCCAGTAGCATGAGGTCCATGGAAAAGACAGCCCCAAAGAAGAGCATGGTAAAACCCTGGTTGGGTTTTCTGCTACAAGGAACCCAGCAGGTGCAGCGGCAGGATGAACTGTGGTGATTGTAAGGGTGTCAGGGTTTTATCTTTGGATGTTCTCCTATTTCTGTAAAGCATTTGCCACTGGTGTCTTGTGTGTGAGGGTTTGAAACTGCTCCTTCAGTATATCCAGGGTGAGCAGGAGGGAGGTTTGTGTGGGTTTGAAACTGCTCCTTCACTTCTACCCGGGGTGAGCAGGAGAGGGGGGTGTGTGTGATGTTGGGATGTGAGGGTCCAGTAAGTGATGGAGAAGGTGACGGATCTGCCCTGCTTACACACTGTCATACAGACACCTCTGTGCTGCATGGGTAGGATGCTCATGGGTGACTGGTTCTGTTCAAGCTGTGGCCCTGAGCCTCAGAACACAAACCAAGCCCCAGGCAAACTCTTCTCTGGGAAAGAGACACAAACAATGCAGCTCATGGAAAGGGCTCTTTATCACTCTGAGCATTTATTTTATTTCCCCCAACTGCAATTAAATTCAAGGTCTTGTATCATCTGCTGTCATCATTCCCAGGGAGCAGCCGTGGATGTGGCAGCAGGATTGTGTTGGGAGGATGGAGCCAGGCTGTCCCTGCCTGCTGAAGGGCTCTGGCATGAGCTGGGATGTTCTGCCCTGGCTGGGCTGATGTACTGAGAACAGAGGTGCTGGTGTGTGGTGCTCTGTGGATGAAGGATGCCTGGTTTCCCAGCAGGACCAGTGAGGTTTAACATTTCCAGTGCCCACGCTAGCTGAGGTTTTGTTAAGGAAATCCTTTGGAGGATGGGAAACGAGGGGAAAAGGCATTTAGGAAGAGCTGATAGCAAGTTTGGTAGCAGAGGAGGAGCAAAAACCTCCCATCCTCAGCTGCAGGCTGCCGCTTGCAAGAGCCTTTTCTTTCCTCTCCCCCTGCATCCGAGCTCAATGGATTCCTGCTGCGCTGTCGTGTGCCTGCGGTGTTTGTTTTCCCTGTTACTTGTCTGGGAGGTTTCTGGGGCTGTTGGCCTGAATTATGGGAACAGGCAGGCTTTGGAGCAGCAGTGCTGGTGGTGATACTGCGGCTGGGTCAAGCCACTGCCGGCTGTGCTTCCCAGGGAGTTTCATCCTCGTGCGCTCGTTCTTAATGCTTAGTAATTTGTTATCCTTTGCCCATCTCCAGAGGTCTGGCTGGCTTTGCCTCTCCTCCTGAAAAGGTGGATTTTGACTGCCTTGAAAATGTTAAAATGAAGGCTGAAAATGGGCAGGAATCACAGAACCCCAGCCTGGTTTGTCTTGGAAGGGACCTTAAAGCTCCTCCAGCTCCAACCCCTGCCACAGGCAGGGACACCTTCCACTAGAGCAGCTTGCTCCAAGCCCCTGTGTCCAACCTGGCCTTGAACACTGCCAGGGATGGGGCAGCCACAGCTTCTCTGGGCACCCTGTGCCAGCGCCTCAGCACCCTCACAGGGAAGAGCTTCTGCCTAAGAGCTCATCTCAGTCTCCCCTCTGGCAGGTTAAAGCCATTCCCCTTGGCCTGGCCCTGCAGGCCCTTGTCCAAAGCCCCTCTCCAGGTTTCTCATAGCCCCCTGAAGGTACTGGAAAGCTGTTAAGCTCTTGGAAGGCTGAGGAGATGGGTGCTGGTCCTTCCCCAGGCTGTTCCCAGCAGCCTGTGCCCAGGGGGTTGTGTAGGGAGACCCAAGCCCGGCCTCATGAGCACCAGAACTGGGTATTGCTGGCTCTGTGCTTGTGTGCTGTGATTTTGAGATGCCCCAGTGACGTGGATTAGCTTTCTTTGGGTGCTTGAGGGGATGATGTGTGCCCTGAGGTGCAGTGCTGGCTATCAGAAGTGTGTCTGGGGAGAGCCTGGATAATGGCTTCCGTCCCATTGTCCTGTGCTGTAAGTGGCTCCATCTGAAATCTGCTGCATTCAGGGGAAATAGGAGAGAACCAAGTGTATGGGGCTGTTCTGAGGGCTTTTGTGGAGTCCTCCAGCCAGGAGCCTGGGGAAGCTGGAGGCAACAGAAGGAACCATCCCATTTTGAAAGCGCTCCAATGCAAAATGGCTTGATTTTTCCCACCCTCTTCCCCTGAAACAGGAAGGAAATTCCAAAAACATCTCCTCATGACAGCTCTGACACTTCTCTTCCCATTTGCTCCAAAATTACCTTTCAAATATAGTTCAGTTCTCTGCAGCAGAAGACCTGTCAGAGAGAGACTCCTCCAGGAAAGCTGAGGCAGAGAAAAAACACCGATGAAGCAGCATCGTTTCCCTGCTATTTCTAAGGGAACTAAACGTGGCACATTTCAGCTCCGGGTGCTGCGCTGTGCTCTTTCCTCCTGCAGCACGAATCCCAAAGGGAGACAATGTTCTGAGTGTTGTAATTTGATGATAATAATTCAGCATTTACAGAATCTTCTATCTCTGAATAACAAAGCATGTCAGGGAAGAAACTCTTATCCCCCGTGACAGGCAGGGGGATGAGAGGTAAAGTCAAGTGAGTTGAGCTGAAGATTTGGGTGTGGAACCTGGGGCTTTGGCTGTTGGGTTGGAGGGTTTTACTTTCCTGATGCTCTCCCTGTGCCTCACAGGGGAGAGATGTCACATGGAGGATGCTGATGGGATGCTCTGGGTGCAGAGGTGTTGATGCCGTTGCTGGTCCATCATCTCTGTGGTGGGCTGTGCAAAAGGCAAGATGCCAGCAGCAACAAGGGGGTGACCCAGCGCTTTGGAAACAGTGGACATTGGAAGGATCCTGACACTGTTTCTGATGCTGTAAGAAATGGCAAAGCTTCAGAGAGCCAACCTGGCTTCATGGTCCTGCCCTTGAAGCGATATTCAGACATCTGTATGAAAGTGCTGTCGGTATTATCATTATACCTAATTGTTCAAACTCCTCCTTATCTGCATGACTTCACCTCTGAAATGACCGAATGAGAGAATAGGAGAGAGAAGGGAAGGGGGGGGGGTCTGCAGTAGTGAGTCTAAACCAGGGATTAGAACAGAAATTGTCTTATAATTAAAGTTCTGGAGCTGCTGCCGCAGCGCTGTAATTGCTAATGGGGATCAGTGAAGCACAGATGAGGAAACGTAAGATACCTGCTTCTGGTGAGCATCCAAGCAGGGGTGAGGAGGCAAAATGATGCTGTTTGGGAGGATAGGATGAAGTTCAGGGATGAGCAGGTTGAAAGGAAGGGGGTAGAGGAGCGATCCTGGATGCATGGTATGAGAAACCCTTCAGCCAGGTCTGTGTGTGCTCTCTCAGGTTTGGTGAAGCATCTTCAGTCCCTGCTGCCGAAGGGACCACCAGCACATGGATGTGGTTTGTTCCAAGAGCAGCCAACCTGTTGTTTGTGTGAAGGGAACCTTTCATTTGGTGAGTGGTGGCCTCTGCCACTTCATTTCATGCTCGGTGCTCAGAGGCCAAGGGCTGCTTCTTTATAAGACCATTATTAAATGCCTCTGAGTTACTAAGCTGGTTCGTTAGCGCTGGGAGGGAGGATGGGGTTTTTCCCTAGGCCAAAACTTGTGGCTGTTTTCTTGCATTCCTCTGCCCCTTCAAAGTACGTGCTGCCTGTGTTTCATCTATTCACGTTGCCCAAATATTGGGTTTTGGGAGGGTTCTTGGTGGTGACATGATTAGAGCTGTGCATCCACAAGTCCAGAGCAATGAGCAGTTATCTCCGTCTGCTCCCGGCAGAGGCTGCAGAGTCGAAATGAGCTTTGGAGATCCCAGTTTGGCTGAGGGTCAAAAGGAGTTGTTTGTATTTTCACCTCCTGTATGACTGATACCAACTCTTCTCATTCGGATGCTCTTCCTCCTTGTGTCTCTACCTGGTTGCTCCTTGGAGGGTGGAACACAGCTGGATGTGGTGATGATGCTGAAGGGTACCAAGAGGCTCAGCATCCTCTACCCAGTGAAGGAGCATGGGATATGCTTCTTCACCAGCAGAACCATAGAATCCCAGACTGGTTTGGGTTGGTTTCCTTAAAGCTCCCCCAGCTCCAACCCCTTCCACGGGCAGGGACCCCTTCCACTAGAGCAGCTTGCTCCAAGCCCCTGTGTCCAACCTGGCCTTGAACACTGCCAGGGATGGGGCAGCCACAGCTTCTCTGGGCACCCTGTGCCAGCTCCTCAGCATCCTCACAGGGAACAACTTCTATGGAGCTCACTGTTGGGAGCTGGAATGGTGTCCCAGGAGAGGAATTGCTCTGTATAGGCTGTACTGTTTATGTTCTTCAAGCATCCCCTGGTGATCGTTGTGAAGTTGTTGTTAAGAAGTTAAACTGGTGAGAGCTGGGACTGTTTCTGTGCCATACTTTGTGTGTTAAGGTGGAGAAGCTGTTCCTGCTGGCGTGTCCTGTGTGCCCGCTGCTGACTGGAGAGCTGGGATGAGGGAAGTGCCAGGCTGCAGTAACTAGTGCCAGTGCACTTCCCTGCAGTACGCAAAAGGCTTACAGGAGCAATGGGAATTTCTGCCTGACCTCAGCTGGTGTGATCAACTGATGCCCTGAAGCATGAAAATAAATAGCTCTGACTCATAAGAACAAGTGGTGCAATTACTTTAGCTAGGATAAAATATTTGTAAGTATCTAATCCTTCTCTGCACCGTGTGCAGAAGCGAGTACTTATCTCCCTGCTGCTCCCTCCTTCCGCAGCAGCACAGCTCCATCCAAAGAAGGAGCCTCTTGAACTCCTTGTGTCCTGGTACATCTGTTCCCGCAGCCCTTGCTCCGAGCTGGGGCGCTGGGAGGGATGTGCAGCCCTGGGGTTTGATGTGAGTTGAATTGTATCTCTTAGTTTGGGGTTATTCTGTGGTTTTGTCTTAAAAAAGCAGGACAAGAGTGCCTGGAGGTCTGTTAGCAAAATGCAAGTTCAGTCCTGTCAG
Source organism: Pezoporus occidentalis (assembly GCF_034315485.1). Lineage (NCBI taxonomy): Eukaryota > Metazoa > Chordata > Aves > Psittaciformes > Psittacidae > Pezoporus > Pezoporus occidentalis. The sequence continues at coordinate 1,592,834 of NW_026915987.1, forward strand.
CGGTGAACCCTGTTATAGAGCACATAGGAAGTGGGTTCAGATTATAGAACCCCAGACTGGTTTGGGTTGGAAGGGACCTTAAAGCTCATCCAGTTCCAGCCCCTGCCACTAGACCAGGATTTTTCTCACTCAGACATTTTCTTTTTTTACATAGGTTTGGCCCAGCAATGATTTAATGATATTTTTCTAACATTTAGGGTGTTTTTTGGCTTTGTTTCAAGCATTTGCTATTTCAGGACTAATTGTCAAACGAAGCACTGAGTTCACAGCAGAATGTTTTAAGGATGGATCTTTTTTCCCTTTTCCCCCTCAAATGCTTTCAGCAAACAGAAAAAATGACTTAATCTCAGAAAAATGACTTAATCTCTTGGCTGTGCCCTCATGTCCAATCTGCCTGGACAAATGTACATGGCAATACATCCCTCTCGATTTCTAACCCACTGATTTCACAGTCAGCAGGAAAACATCCTGACTTCAGCTGTACTTTCACAGCCTTAGCATCTTGCAAGGACCTGGCTGGAGCAGTGCAGGTGACTGTGCCTTAGTGTGCCAGGGATGGGGCAGCCACAGCTTCTCTGGGCACCCTGTGCCAGCGCCTCAGCACCCTCACAGGGAAGAGCTTCTGCCTAAGAGCTCATCTCAGTCTCCCCTCTGGCAGGTTAAAGCCATTTCCCTTGTCCTGCCCCTACAGGCCCTTGGTCCAAAGCCCCTCACCAAGTTTCTTGTAGGCCCCCTTTTGATATTGGAAGACTGTTTTAAGGTCTCCCCTTGTAATAGGGTTTGCTTTGTTTTAAGGAGACTAACATAAGCTGTTTCCCTCCCTTGAAGATGCTTCCCATGGGACAAAAGAGAGCCTGGAGCACAGTACTATTTAGATAGCAAAAAATTGGTGGGACGGGGCCAGTTTTCGAGAGCTTGAGGCCAAGACTGTACCTGCTCAGCACTCCCCATCAGAACTAGGTCTCTCCACTGCCCAGCAGCTTGAGTATTCCTGCCAGGTTCCCCACGCAGGGCTTGAATCGGAAAATGCCTCCAATGCACACAAACTAATTACCATCTCCTGCCCCTGGAGAGTGCTCCTGATTTGAGCTGCGAGCCCTGTATCTTGATTGTTTCCCTGGGAAAGAAACAAAACCAGCCTTGTACCCGTGGTCCCTGCGGACCTGGGAAGATGTGTGACTTGGGCTTGATTGTATTTCTCTGCCTGCCACCGCTATATTAAGGACATCTAATAAACACATTTGGAGTGTGGATCGACGTGCCTGCACCAGGCTCGCCTTGGTAGTCCTGAAGTTCACCAGGGAAGTTGTCCCTTACCGCAGCCCCAGCATCGTCTGGTCCTGACAGTGAGCTGAGTTAACACTGGGAGTCACCAGGGAGTAACATCCTGGACTTGAATGCTGAGGTTGGGCAGGAGGAGATTGAGCAGTCCCATGGCAAACCTCCAGGCTTCAATGATTCTGAGCCCTTAGGATATACTGGGAGGGTGGTGAGGCACTGGATAAGGTTGTCCAAAGAAGTGGTAAATGCTCCATCCCTGGCGGTGCTCAAGGCCAGGTTGGACTGAGACTTGGGTAACATGGTCTAGTGTGAGGCATCCCTGCCCATGGCAGGGGGTTGGAAGTGGATGATCTTAAGCTCCTTTCCAACCCTAACTATTCTATGATTCTACAGATGTATGTCCTATATATATATATTCCCCCCCACCCCTTCAGAATGGGGCTGTGTTGATCTGTCCATCTCATGCATCATAAGTGTTGTGTTTTGCAGTTTAGTGGGTTTCTTTCTTCCACTGTCTTTCTGATCACAAGTGACAATAGCCTCCCCATGGCACCCCAACAACCTTCCCACCAAAATGCAAACATCATGGGAAGGTTTTGGCTTGAACAAAGCAATGCCTGTCTGATGGAAAGCCATTAGCTGCTGCTTTTTTCTTCACTCCTTCCTCTCTTCCTTGCTAGAATAAAGTGGTTTACATCATTCCCCCCTCCTTGTTTCAGCCAACAAACATGTTTGCTTCTCCTTAATTACCTGGGTGTCAATGGGGTGCTTCATCACTGTCTCTCCTCAGCTGGTTCCTTTTCATTTCAATATGTAGCAGATAATCGGAAGCCTCAATTGCAAATCCTGCAAAATCCTCTAGACTTGAAGCTAGAAAATAAGGCCCCAAATGACCTTGAGATGACTGAGCAAGTCCATGGAAATTAGGATCAACGGGACTGATTTGCCTGGCCTGAGGGGAAGAAGGTATTTAAGAAAAAAATGAAAATAAAGAAACCTGACAAATGAGGCAGGAAAGTTTCGAGTGTCTCAGGTGAACGGGAACATTAGAATATGTATTAGTTATAAATGCTCTAGTGCAGGGTGCCTGAAATTGTTAGAGGGAAATAATCTGTGTGCATGCATGAGGAATGGGTGCGAGACGTGCTGCGGGAGGAAAGTGACCCTGGAGCTGGTATTGCTGCAGCTAGAAGAGAGGATGGTCTGTGTGCTCTGTGCTGGCTTGCTCTATAGATGATTGCCAGGGCAGTGGTGGAATCACCATGCCTGGAAGCATTCACAAACCATGTATACGAGGCCCTCGGTGATATGGTTTAGTGGTGGCCTTGGCAGTGCTGGGGTAAGGGTTGGACTTGATGACTTTAAAGATCTTTTCCAACCTTGTTATTCTATGATTGTATGATGTGTTTAGTGGTGTTGGCAGCTCTGCCCAAGCTTGACCCTCAACTTTTGCTGTGTATTGCACAAATACAGGGAGCTGGGGTCTGCAGCCAGCTTGCAACTGCTGTATCTCACCTATGAGACATCTCCCATATGGATAAACAAGCTGATGGACATGGGATAGAAGGTGGCTGGAGATATGCACAGGGCTGATGCTCTTGGGATTTCCTAGTACTTGGGCTTTTGCTTCAAGCAACTACATTCCCAGGGAAGTCGACGCTGCTGTGGCATCATGAAGTGTCACCCTCGCCCTCACGTCATGGGGATGTGTGTCCTGTGATAGCCCAGTGGAATAGCTGTCATCGTCTGTCTGCTGCTTGAGTGTGCTCCTTGTCTTGGTTGATATCTGGGGAGGTATAAAGAGACTTAGATGAAGGCAAAGAAGCCAAAGCCATGGTGTCTAGAGGGGGGAAGGTGCTGGGTGTTTTGACTTGAAGGAACATGCCATCTCATCGACAGGGAAGGTGCACTGGGGTTATGTGGCAACTGCTATTCCCCATCCCCACGCACACGGGATGGGGAGGAGATAGAAGAGTCGAGAATGAAGGAGCATGAGAGCACCTTGATGGATGTATGGCACCTAATCAAGGTTAACCCACCACAGAAGATGAGCAGCATGGGTGCAATTATGAGCTATCACCCAGCTTAGGGCAGGGTGTCTTGTGTTCTGATCCTTGGGGTTGTGTTTTGGAGGCTGATCCCAGCCTGGAGCTGCTATAGAAGGGATCCCCTTGGGCTACAGCGTGAAGGATCTGTGCTGTGTAACGGTGTAGCCCATTGTTTGGTCTCCACAACTCCACATGTTTGCCTATGGACTCGTTTGTCATTTGTGAGGTTGGGCAGCAGCATCATCTTGATGAGAGAGAGAGATTTAGAGCTCTCTAATCCACGCTTGTCCATCCTAATTACTTTCCTTATCAGCCTTCAGGAGGGTAACTTTACAGTGGTAATTAGTCTCTTCAATCCCACCCTATCTTAATAATTAACACAGAGTTAGAATGGGAGGAGACAGTCTCTGGTTTGGGCTGAGAAGGGAGAGAACAGCATAGATTTCTTAGGGAATCAAATGCAGCCTGGAGAGGACAGCCTTGGGGAGGGCACAGGGAGGCTGTGTGCTGAGGACCTGGGGATGCTGCCATGTAGCAAGCAATGTGAGCTCGAATTGTGTTTGCACAGTGTGAGTTTGGATGCTTTATTGAAGGAAACACGTGGCAGGCACCGGTGATGTGGCACTGGGGTGGTGAGCATCTGCAGCTTGCATGGGCTTCACCTGGGGCTGCGAGCATCCAGCACTGCCGGAAACGAGCCCATTCATCATCTCTAGTGTTTGAGACACAGCACAAAAAAGGGCAGTTTGACCTAATACTGTCCTATAGCAGCTGCAATTACTGGAGTATAATTCATTTCAAATGGATCCAGAGATTTCTTTCCATTAACACCCAGGGTAAAAATAGGAGTGAGTGGGCCGGAGTCTCAAGCCAGGCGGTGCTGAGGCTGACAGTCAGGGGATAAGTTGCGTTTCGCGGAGGCAAAGGGCAGCATTGGACCTAGTGGGGCTCCCAACAATGGTTTTCATTTCTGGTGTCTAAATGAGGATCTTAACCCTGAGTATAGGTAGCAATATAGTGTGTGATGGGATGATCAAGGGCAGCCACAAGGGCAAATCTCTTGCGGAACAACTTGATTCTCAACTTTTTCTATGTAGGAGGGCTTCAGTTCCTCAAACTTAAATCATTTTGGGGGTAATGTGTTGGGTTTAGTTACTTCCTTTTTCAGGAGGCCCACAGAAGAAGTTTGCCCTGGAAACTACTCCACTTTTCTCAATTTTGGGATGTAGTGTTGGATGCACAGAGACTGTGTTAGTTTGGATGCTCGGTGCTGCCTCAACTTGAAGATGTGGTTGTGTGCATCAAATCTGGTGTTTCTTGGAAATCTGTTAAGTCTCAGTTCAGTGTTGTTATGTGTTTCTTGGAATGAAGCTGTTAGCAAGGTGGGTCTGAGGAGCAGAAACATCTCTTGCATGCTATGGCAATTAATGCACCACTGCTCCGGAGGTGACCTCAGTCTCTGAGGAGCTTGTGAATAAAGTACATAAAGTGAGGGATGGAATTGAAACCTTTTCTTAGGCTGCTCCTTTAATATTCAGACATTTCTGTCTAACCTGGCTCTGAACAAAAAAATAACACCTTGGTTTTTATTACAAGCCCCAAAGGCTCATATTAATAGGTTGGTTTAGAGCTGACAGTAATACCTTCCAGAAGGTGTTTGTAAACTACCTAAAGGCTGCATTCTGCCGCCACCTTCTCAGTATCCTTGCCCTCACTGGCTTTTTCCATCCCTACCCCAGTCTTCTCTTGTGTTGGAGCTCCAAAGACCTGCTTCTGCCAAGTGAGTCCATCCAGGGTAGCCACGGGTCATGGCCCAGAGGGTCTCAGGTCTTGGTTTAACCCAGGTTTTCAAGCAGAGCTGCATGGATATGGAGGGGGTCACCTGGTTGAAGAGCTTCCCTCATTTCCCAGGCCACTGCCAGGGAAGATGTATTTGCCTTGTCGTGTTCCAAGCTGGATTCGATCCTTACCATGCAAGTGGTGCCAGGCAGGTGTCAGGCTCTGATGGATGGGCAGACACTAAGCAGTTGGGTAAGGATTCCTCTTGGTCATTACCTTGGCTCTTTGCCCTGCTCCTGTGCTGGAGACATGGCCTCTCTGCGGTCCACGCTTCCCTTCCATCATCACTATGCTGAACTGAACAGACAGTTCCATTCAGTAATACATAACCTCACATAGTCCTTGTAATATTTAAAGGAGGGGAAAGAACTATTTAGCTGGTTGCTCCTCCAGGCTGCAGGTAGAGGAGCAGAAGTGATGGCGACAGTTTATGTTCCTTGAGCAATGCTGTGAGCCTGACAGGATGCAGGGATGGATACAGATGCCTTCCTGCAGCTAGATGCAGAAGAGCTTCCGCGTGGCAGGGATATGGGGCAGGCAATAGCCCTCTGAACGTTGTGTAGGAGAAGTCTCTGTGAGCAAGCTGTACCAAGGGCCAGAGAGAAAGAGATGACTAAGGTATTACTTTTTTGTCTGATTTTTGAGTGGGTTCAAATGATTCCCATGCTCAAGCCTGGCTTTCAAATTTGATCATTCAGAAACAACAATGTAACTGAAAACCAGCAAAACTGGTTCTTAAGCAATTGTTCAATGAGTTTTGAGCAGTTCCCTTCCCACCCCCATAAGTGTAACTTAGCCTTATGCAATGACTCTATACACTATTCTGCTTCCTTTAGCTCTAAGGTGAGATGATGGATTTATTCCCCACCCATCCAGGTTTATTTTCATTCTTGTACAGGCTGTTCTGAAACCTGAGCAGAAGGCGTTGTGCAAATCCAAAGTATTGGATTGTTTAGAAGTCACTGGAGTATCTTGTGTTCATTATTTTAACAATTGGAGAGAGGGTTTTATTTTCTCCAGAATCATAAACACAATCTTCAGTGTGTTTTATGAAAACAATAAAGCTAAACTCTAATAACCACACATTTTCCTTGCTTTATGTGCACACATCCTTAGGGAACAGGGCCTCAAGGACTCATCTTGCTCTGCTTTTAACAGAGTTTTAATGCGCTCAAGTTGGTAAGTGGTGGAGAGCTCCATCATGAATTTGCTTTTGGTACCTAAAGGTATTTTCTTTGCCTTTAAATACGCTTAAGGTGAGCAAAAAAAGGCACCTCTGGAAAAGAAAGCCAGTGATGCAACATGCCGATTTTAGCTCTGTGACCTGAAAACCAGGCTTCATTTGAATGCTGGCTATTGCAAACTCCTGTGTACGAGGACTAATTAGCTTTCTTGCATCCCTTTCCTATCCTGTGAACAATACTGTTTTCCTTTAGAAGAGATCTGAGGCTCTCAGAGGCAATTAATAAAGGAGGATGCTCAGCTACAAACGGAGCAGCAAAGCAGGGAGATGAAGGGATGCAGTTCCTAATGTATTTAGCCACCTAATGGATTTTTTATTTTGGATTCAGAAGTAGGTTAGGGCCCAGGCTCCGTCTGTGGTAGTGATTTGTTTGATTGAGAACTCACTTAACAAGGCAGTTTTCATCCAGAAGTGCTGAGAAATCCAAAATGCCATGGAGATGCTCCAGTTTTGAACGCTTTTTTAGGGGGAAGAGGGGGAGAAAATCCCATCTTTTGGCATTTCTTCAAAGAAAAGTCTGTGTCCGGGTGGGTAGTACGTGACCGGTGTGTGCTGTAGGACATCAAACGGCCGTGGTCTTGGCTGAGCTGTGCCTGGTGCTTGTCTTTCGCCCTTTGGTTTGCTGTTTCTGGAGCAGGTAGATGGAGAGGTTTTTTCTCCTCTCCCTCACAGGGAAACTTCCAAATGGTCTTTTTGCTTTACCACAAACCAGGATAAGGTTCAAAATCTCAGAAAACTCCTTTAGATCTTCACAGAGCAGCTTTCTATTCGCTTTGTTTCAGTGCGGTGCAAGTTGGATGTGCAGGCTGCATCTTTGCCTTCCAGGAGCTCCAGCAGGGAGCATAAATATCTGAACTGATGAGTTTCTTTGAGATGAGTGATGGAGCCAAGGGCAGAGCAGAGGGCTCCTCTATTTCTGCCCAGTGTGGTAGCAATGGGCACCAAAAAGGATCTCCAGTCTGCACTTATGGCTTATCCTTGAAAGCATTATGTGTGTAGGGCATCAGGAAGGATAATCTATGCCTGTAGATCCCAAAGCCTCAACACCAAAGCCCTGAAGGAAGGTGGACCCATATGCTTGGTGCATGAATGATCTTGAGGGGTGGAAAGCTGTCAGAGAAGAAAGAGGAGGAGATGAAAGGCGTTGATGGCGTTGACAGGCAGAAGATGGTGTGTAAATGCAGGCAAGTGCCTCTCTTCTTGGGAGAGGAGAGCTTTGAGCCCCCAGCACTGTGTAGGGACAGGCTGTGGGCCCCACACTTTCCATCCTGGGCAGCAGGATTCAATTAGTGCGGGCTGTAACACAGAGGGGCTGCTCAGCACCATCGCCTTTTCAACCTAACGGGGAGTTCTCGCGTCCAGAGTCCTTTGATGCTTGTCTGAGAGTAACAGGGCTCTCTGGTTTCCAAAAGGAGCTCTCCGCGCAAGGGTGATAAATGTGTTTAATTTTAGCAGAGCTTGTAGCCTGGTTTTATCCCCAGATCTGTCTCTTGAGGTTTTATTAGCTGATGGTGTCTGTAGGAAAAAGTCAAAGCCACTAGACAGGAACAGCCGTGGAATTGATGTAGGATGTAGCATGTTTTGGAGATAATGTTTCTCATTCTTGCCGTCGTTACGTGCAGAGTTTAGGCAGGGCACTTCCAGTTCTGCCATGGTTTTAGAGCTGCTGCCTGCCAAATTCCTCTTGGGCTGGCCTCCTGCTTAGGCAGGGTGCGAGCTGCGTGCTCTGGTCGTGATGGCTGCTCTGCTCTGGTCCATGGAGCACAGGTTGCTGTGACAAGACGGGTGACAAACATCCTTCTGCCCCACCTGCAGCACTGATAAATCTGTCACAGAAGGGAGCTTTGACTGCTGAAAGCTCCAGGCAGTGGGAGGGACCCATCCCTGTGTGCTCCGGGTGTGCTGGCGTGGGGAGATGATCACCCTGCCTTCGAATCTTGGAGAGAGACGATTTGCAAACATGTGTTGATGCGTTCCCGTAGGAAGCCAGGCGCTAAATCATCGCCTTGCAGCTTGCATGCAGATTCATCCAGGGAACCTATTTAATTAGGGGATAAATTTAGAAATCAATTATTTGCAGAAACTGTTTCTTTGCCTCTAATGAGGCTGCAAGGATTCATCCCCCTCTGCCTCTTCCCCATGACCTTTGTCTATGCAGATCAAGGGTGTCCCGTGTCTCTTCTGTCTCAGTGTAGGTGGTGGCAATAGAGCTTTCCCTGAGACTCTGCTAGGGGGTGCAACCATGAAATCATGCTGCTTTTGGATCTAGTGGTGTGGGGATGATTAGCACCAGTGTTAATGGGGACATGGGTTCATAGAATGGTTTGTGTTGGAAGGGACCTTAAAGCTCATCCAGCTCCAACCCCTGCCACGGGCAGGGACCCCTTCCACTAGAGCAGCTTGCTCCAAGCCCCTGTGTCCAACCTGGCCTTGAACACTGCCAGGGATGGGGCAGCCACAGCTTCTCTGGGCACCCTGTGCCAGCGCCTCAGCACCCTCACAGGGAAGAGCTTCTGCCTAAGAGCTCATCTCAGTCTCCCCTCGGGCAGGTTAAAGCCATTCCCCTTGGCCTGTCCCTACAGGCCCTTGTCCAAAGTCTGATCTGAAATTGATGGGAAGGGGAAGATACTGATGAAGGGCTTGGAACTGGGTGGTAGCCTGTTGCTAATGACGGGTGGGAAGGATGAGGGACAGAAAGAGCCCCATGAAGCCTTTCCCCTGGTGGAGAACACTAGCAACCTGGCATTGGAAGGAGTGGGGCCCTATGGGTTGATGGTGTGTTGTCAAAGGTCCTTCCAAGCTGGGTCAGAGCTGCAGTGACAGCGAAGCTGTTTGGAAAGATGTGGCACTGGTGGGCTTATGCTTCCATCAGAGCTGGAGGGGGCTGGAGGCTGTGCCTGGCATCCACACGGCATCACACCCAGGGACCATAGGCTTTTCCTTGACTCTTGCACAAGGGCTGGCACCCCTGGATGGTAACAGGGTGTTGTAGGGCCTGGCCACCACCTCTGGCAGCATCAGGGTGTTCTGGTGACCCAGGATTGATCCTTTATTTCAGCGTGTGAAGCACTTGTTGCAAGGCACAGCTAGCACGCTGCTGGGAAAGGGGCCCTCCTTGTCGGTGGCGCTTGTGAGGGCATGGCTGCTTTGGTTCTGCCACTTTGTCACTTCTAATCTGACAAATTGCTTTGCTTCTCTTTTGCCTTCCCTACTTTTAAATGGGGGAAAATCATGTTGCCCACAGGCTCTGAGAAGCCCTGATAAGTTTGGTTTCTTAAGTCAGTTTGGATTTTCGTGTCTCCTCGTCTTACGATGCCACTTTCTGAGCCCTCCAGTGATTTCTCTGTGCTCTCAGATCGGCTGCTTCGAGTCCAGTTCATTTCAGTGCCAGTCAGTCCAGAGAGAGATGAGGATTTTCACAGCTATGTCTCAGTGAACCCATTTGTTTCTGGCAACCTGATGGCTCATAGCCTCATGGTGCAGGGCTGAGGCTGCCTGGGTTGCCTGCCCTGCTCAAGGGGGTCTGGTACCCCAGGATGGCATCCTTGGGAAGCAGCAGGTTGCTTTTGCATAGCCCTTGCTGTGCTTCCCTCCTTTCCGACAGTGTTCAAGGCCAGGTTGGACAGGGCTTGGAGCAAGCTGCTCTAGTGGAAGGTGTCCCTGCCCATAGCAGGGGGTTGCATCTGGATGGGCTTTAAGATCTTTTCCAACCCAAACCATTCTATGAAACCTGGTGGTACGTGGCCAACTGTTGGTGTGTCCAGGGCTGATGACATCCCGCTGGGTGCTGGGGTAGATAAATCCAGGAGCAAGGTGGCTCCTGGGTTAAGATGTAGCACTCTTGGAGAGAAGTGAATATTCTGTGAGGTTGCAAGAACCTGTTTCTGTAAGTAAAAGCTGAATGTGGGGTTTGTGAGTAGCCAAGACAGAGCCTGCATACTTGGGGTGGTACCTTGGGTACCACGGAGTTTCTGGAGGCTTTCCAGGGAGCAAGCACTCAAAACCTCTCCTAGATAAGAAAGAAGACCCTTAATCCTTTCTAACCACTGTGGATGTCTCTCTTGGCAGCAAGGGAAGGGACCCTGTTAGTGTAGAAACCTCATCACAGTGCACATGGAACAAATGTTCATTACTGGCAACTGATATTTTTGCCTTTTTGGGCAAGGATATACCCAGAGTTTTCAGGCTACTTTGCTTTTGATGCACCCTCCTGGTGCTCCAGGTAGGCTGAAGAGCCCACATTATCCATTACCTCTTTGTTTTTCCATCCAGCATCCAGCTCTTCCCTTTTGCCCTGCCAGTTCCTTCTCCTTGGGAAAGAACATCCATCTCTCAAGAGGTGGAGCAATCCTAGTGTTTGTCTCTTTAGAAAGCAGCAAGACCTCCTCTCTTCTTCCCCACTTCCTCCTCGTCCTCTGCCCATCCCTCCATGGTCCATAGGGAGCTTCTGCTGGGACTCCTCAGTGCTCAAAGAGCTTCTTAGGAGGTGAGATCTGTGGAGGAACCATTCTAGAAACATCACAGCTTGAGCAGTGCCCTGAGTGATTGCACTACGTTATCATTCTAAGAGGTATGATTCCCGAAGAGAGACATTTGAAACTGCAGAGGGGTTATAAAGCACTTGGGTACTTGGAATCAAGCTTGGAGCGATGCTCACCCCTTGAGGCGGGTGCTGTCTGTTCACTCAGTCCCTGACGTATGTTGTGGATGCTCTAAAATGAACATAACACTGCTTTGTTGTGAAGTCTGCCTGGATTGCAATGCTCTTTGAGTCACCTGAATAGGTCACATTGCCCTTCTGCTCCTGCTGTAGCTTGCAGGGGAGATGAGAGCGGTCCCCGCTGCTTGGTGTGTCCCTTTGTTGCTGTCCCCTGCCCTTTGGTGCACACCTCACTGTGCCTCTACCCTGCTCTGGTCCCAGCCCTCAATGCCTGTAGAAGCTCAGAGTCAAGGAGAAAGTTGCAGCCACTGTTATCACTGCACAGGGAAGATGCTGTAGGGGCAGTTTCCCCAAAATGAAATGGTTTTCTCTTCGCACAAGCCTCATCTAGTGCTATGATGTTGCTTGGAGCTGTTTCGCTTCCATAGGATTGGTATTTGAGGTGGTGCTGGCTGTCCTGGGAAAAGGCATCACCACCACTGCAAATGCCTGTGTTAAGGGAAGGCAGGCAGGAGGGATGCAGGCAGGCTGGGATCAGTTGAGCACCTCTCTTTTAATGTGGGACTTGGGTTAAACTATCAGCAGAACCCACCTGGTCCCTTCTCCATGTGCCAGCACTCAGGGACCATGTGGTGCCACTACAGATGATGCACTCTGCCTTGCCCCTGCCTTCACGTCTGCCTCCCTCGTACTCCCCCATCTGCTATGAAGAAATCAAGTGAGCGGTTATCTCACACAGCATCTCTTGCTCAGTCACCTCAGGTTGTGTCATTAGACCCTTCAGATCCATTCAGGCCCCAAGCAAAGCTCTGGTGTCACCGTGCAGGCAGTGATGTGCAGCAGCGGGTGATTGCACTCAGCTGAGCCTGGGCTAGGGGATTAATTAGGGCTTTTTTTCTTACCCACGTGCATAGTAAAGGCTTTTGAAGGTGGTTCTCCTGGATGTGGGGTGGGAATAGAGCCTCTAATGCTTGTGGTGATCCTGCAGGAGCCAAACTGTGGTTTTGGGACATGCTAGAGTCACATGCAGGGCTGGGGCAGTGATGGAGGGATGTCCCCAGCAGGGCTTGGGCTGCTGCCCCAGCGCAGCAGATCTATCCTGTGTTTATGAAAACCTGTGATTTAATCCATCCTTAAAACAGTGACAGGCTGGGGCGGGTGGTGTTGTGTGCCCATTACCTGCAGAAAGGCTTCCTTCTCAAGGACATTGATTTCTTTAGCAGGGATTAATAGTTGGACCATCAAAAACTGGTTCTTATGCCTTTCAGAGAGACTTTCCCCTCCTCATTTATCTGGTCTGTGTCTTGTTGGGTTTTGAGGATCTGGAGTAAGTGGGGAACAGATTTCTGCAGCTTTCCTCATGCTCTCACTCCTCATGTCTCTACAGCAGCAGCTCTCATGGAGCATCAGCTCTTTCTTCTTCCTTGTACTTTCAAGTGCTCTTGCAAAAGCAAACCCCATGTCTCTCTTGGATGATCCAGTGAGGTGGCAAAGCTTGAGCTTTTCAGAAGGACCCCAAAGCACTTCTGAAGCAAACCCCTGTGTCTGAACTGAGAGGTGGGATTGGTGCTGCTCAACAAAATCTGTGCATCAAGACACCATGTTCACATCCATCCCTCTTGCAAACAAGACGGACAAGGAGCTGCTGGAGAGGGGCCAATGGAGGCCACAAGGATGCTCAGCTGTCCGGAGCATCTCTGTCATGAGCAGAGATTGCGGGAGCTGGGCCTGGTTAGTCTGGAGAAGAGCAGCCAGAGAGGGGATCCCATCAATGCAGATCAGTATCTCAGAGGTGGGTGCCAGCAGGATGGTGCCAGACTCTTCTCAGTGGTGCCCAGTGACAGGACGAGGAGCAATGGCCATAAACTAAATCACACAAGTGTCACCTCAGCATGAGGAAGAACTTCTTTATGTTGAGGGCAGCAGAGGCCTGGAACAGGCTGCACAGGGGGATTGTGGAATCTCTGTTTGGGAGGCATCCCAACCCCACCATGGCTATGTTCCTGTGTGGGGCTGCTCTGGATGATCTCCAGAGGTCCCATCCAACCCTGACGATGCTGTGATTCATCTCTGTAGGATACACAAGAGTGGCTCTAATGCTTAAAGTCACTTTCCTTCATCTTTTGTTTTAATGACGGCTGCAAACCATCTCTTCCAGACCTGGCATTTCTCATTCAAACCAAAATGACCTGTTGTGTTGAGCTGCGTGTGTGTCATTCCTATAGGATTGGCTTACCGTGCAGCAGCCCTGTCCGCCTGTGCGCTGTCGGCTTCCACCACTGGTCAATGGGAGTATCTGCTGACAAATAAAAATGGAATTGAATGGAAAGGAATTGAAAGTCAAAAGGGCCATGTAATAATTTGAGAGTGCCTGAGGCGCCCTGCTGAAGCTCTGGCATTATAAATAAGGGTAATGTACTAGAGACTGAATTGCAATCAAAGCAGCTGTAAGAACGTGGAGTGTGTGCTGAGCTCCTTGAAGGTGCAATGGAGTCAGGTTATGATCTGTAGGCAGTGCAGGCGAATCAATATCCACTCACTGATGTATTTAGGGACCCTAAAGCCTATGATTAGAAAAGCTGAAGGGACGTGGGGATGGTGCAGAGGACTTCAGAGCCAGGAGCTGGTTGTCTTAAAGTTGTTACTAGGGGCTGAATAAGGCTGACTTTGTTCCTGTCACCCCATCTCCACTCCTGGACCATGTGTGATGATGCAGCCTGCTGACCCCTTGCTGCATTGCATGATAATTACATCAACCTAGAATACTCTCTTGAAATAAAAGCCCAAACAAAATCCAGGTTTAGGAATAAGGTTGGTGGGAGGACAAGAGAATCCAAATGCCCTGAGTTTACTGTTCCTGACAGTAACTGGAGTAAATACAGTGCTGCCACTGGGCCAGCAAGTGTAATACCAGCTCCTGGCACATGGCACAGGCTTCCCCAGGAGGGCTGGAGCCCAGTCAGAGGTTGGACAGGGAGGTGTAAAGGTTGGCGTTGGTGCCTGGTGAAGCTGGGCAGATGCTGAGGGCCACCCTGGGGACAGCAGGTACAGTGGCATGGCTCTGATAGCTCGGATGGTGAAATGTGATGTCAGCTCAGTTCTTACCACATCTATGTGGTCTTTGAGGTGGCCGATCCCAGGAGCATGCCCAACACCTGGCTTCTTGCTCATCTCATTCCAGGCTGTTTGGGTAAAACCTCAAAGCAGCCAAACCCACTCTATTACAAGTCCCACTTGCCCACTCAATGTGAGACACACGATGTTAGCAGAGATGCAGAGAGAGTCCCCCAGCCTGGCCCCATGGACCACCCTGAGACCAAGGCTCCCTGAAGCCCTCCTCCATCCTTCACCATCCCTCAAATACACCATATCCCAATGGACATGCATAGTAGGCACCCCAGGAATGCTCTGCAGGAGCAGGGCTATGTTCCTCACAAACAGGGCCTTGGAAAGGAGATGATCAGAGGCAGCTTGTCATCGTTTCCCCCCCCTTCCTAAACTTCCGAGCTTCTCTATTACTTTTTATGACCTGCAGCTGTGTTTGTGTGTTGCCCTGGGGAGCACTGTGGGAGGAGCAGTGGAGGAGATGTAGAAGGGAAGGAACATGTTAAGAGATGGGAATAGGGAGGAAAAAAGCAAACTGAGCTAATGATTGGAATAAAATCCCTACCATATTGCCACCAAAAGACCCAAACCCTTAGAACTGTTAGGGCCTGTTTGACTGCAGAATAGTCCCCTGGGGAGCATGGGGGAAGCCCCATTACTAGAGTCGTTTTGGAGCTAGTCTGCACAGAGCATGGTAATCTATTCCGCAGGGAGCAATCCTGTGCTGGCAAGGGCACTGGGGAGAGCTCTCTGTTTATGACTTTCTGCATAAATTTGGTTTATTAGCATAAGTGGTAGCTAGAACTGAGGAATCTATAAACTAACACTTCACCGGAGGTTGGTGCCTCGGGAGAACATTAACTCAGAATAGCCCCTGGTCTAAAAGCAGGAGAAATGGGGCTGCAGGATTAGGGGTGACAAGAAGAGTGCACAGTTGCCGGTGCTGGCTTTTTGTGCATGGTGGGAATGTGTTTCTGAGCTTGTTGGAAGAGGAAATGTAATCACTAAACAGAT
Organism: Pezoporus occidentalis; assembly: GCF_034315485.1. Taxonomy (NCBI): domain Eukaryota; kingdom Metazoa; phylum Chordata; class Aves; order Psittaciformes; family Psittacidae; genus Pezoporus; species Pezoporus occidentalis. The sequence continues at coordinate 1,608,024 of NW_026915987.1, forward strand.
CTCCAGCTTTGCCAACAGATTAAGACGATGAGCTGTGCAGGTGAACTGATGGAGTCTGGCTGCGGGGTGCAGGTCCTGCTGGGATGAAGCAGGTGGTGAGGAAAAGAGGAAGAAGGCAGGAGGAAGCTGGAACCGTGCACTGGAAATTACTCACAGGCTTCTCATCCATCACAGTGAGGATTTGGTTCTTATAGTAAAGGTCTCCAGCTGGTCCCAAGGTCTGAACAGCACTGGGGAGCAGAGAGGAGAGGAAGCATGAGTCGGGTTTGTTTGACCGGGGATGGGAATAACCATGGGGGTTATCCTGCCTGGATAACCATACAGGGATGAACTGCCATAAGTAAAATGGCTTATATTAATAAAGACCTTCAGGAATGAAATAAAAGTACAATAATCATGGTAGATTAGTGAGAACAAGCCAATTAAATACAAAACAGGCTTTGTGAAACGCCTTGACAGATAAAGCAGGGCTGCGACCTCCCGAATGACTGATGAATGTTGAAGCATTGCATAAGGTCGGGGGGAGCTAGTGGGTATTTCTAGCCTGGCAGGCTGCCTGGGAGAAGGCAGAGGTGAAAAGGCTATCTCTGCCTTGAGTAAAACAGAGTGGGAGGGGATGGGAGAGGAAGGAGGAGGTGGGTAGGGCAGCCAGGAGCCCGAAGGCATTGGTGTAACAATCCTCCAACTTTAATATCTGCTGTTTCATTTTATATATTCATCATGTCAGCATAATCTGCTTTTATGGGAATCCTCTTGGTTCCCAACCAAATGCATTTAGGCCCTTTTTGCTTTTTAAGTTTGATTGTAATACGAGTTGAAGACTTCAATGAAATGTTTAGATGGCAGGATTGTAGCGACAGCGAAGGGGAAAATGGAATTAGAGAAGCGGGTGGAAGGGAGCTTGCTGTGATTGTTGCTGTCCTGTGTTGGTGACCTTCTGATGGGCATGAGCCCAGCTCAGGGAGCCCCAGGAAGGAATTTGTTTGGGATTGCTTTTTGATTTCCAAGGAAAACATAGAAATAGTGATTTTATGAGGCTCAGAGCTTGAGGAAGGGCAGGAAAGCAGAAAGGACTCTGTGTGCCCTATTCTAATTGAAGCCATCATCAGGTGATGCTGAGGGCTCTTAGGGCTCAGCTGAGCTGTGTGATGCGAGATGAGGGGCAGGTGTGGGGCAGGGTGAGCCTGGAGAGTCCATTTCTGGCTGTGCTAGAGGGAAGATGGTTCCTCAGGTCCTCTGCTCTGCTTTGGGATGGAGAAAGGTGCTTGCCTGTGGGGTTTGGATGAAGAGCAGGGGGCTGGCTGGCAGCTGTGGGGCGGGAGGACCCTCATTGACCCTTTCCCTCTGTTGGGTGCACTGAGCAGGTAGGAAGATGACATGGCAGTCGTCTCGAGGTCTGTTTGGCTGCTTTACCTGGTGTTTTACTCCTGAAGCTGTGTTTGAACCCTCCCTGAGAACTCCCCATCTGCTAAATGCCACAATTTTAAATAGCTATAGATTACAAGTGCTTTTCTATTGCTGCCCGTTTAAAACCTTGGCTGTATCTCATTCTGCTTTGGTGCAGGAATGCCCTTAATTTGTTTCAAAAACATTTGAAAGCCCTGATAACAGGCAATCTTGCTGCAGACTATTGTGTCCTTTCTGATGGACGGGCTATTGCTGCTGTAACTACCACGTAGATAGTGGAGTGACAATGTGTGTCCAGCCAAACACAGGCTGTATAATATTTATGTCAAGTATATGAGGCCAAAAACTTCCCTGTGTTTGGATATTGGAGGGTTCAGCAGTTAACAGGGCTTGAAAAGGCTTTTCTATGTTTTGTGAGCAGCAAATCATGATGGAAGGCTCATGGTGGGAGAGGGAAGGCGCAGGTTTCCCTCAATATAGGCTGCTGGGATGACAGAGCATCCAGGTATATATAAATATATGGGAAATGGGACCTGGGTTTGGCAAGTGAACTTTTGTCAGCGATTGCCTTGCTGCTGGGTTTGCTTAAAGTGGTGAAATGAATGTTAAATTGAAGTTTCTACTTTTGGAAGAGACCTTTTGAAAATGAAACAGGCTTATCTTCAGTCTAGGCTGAAATCCAAAAAATTGCCTGTATCTCAGAACTCCCCAGAAATGTTCTCTGTGAGCCATCCCATGCAAAAAATGTGAGTGTAAGGGAAAGAATCTGGAGAAAGATTAACCCTGGAGGTCTTTTTTTTCCCTGCTTCCCTAATGTGATCTCTTTTGGAGCAGTAGAGGTGGGGTCCTGGTGGCATCCACATCCAGTCTCTTCTCTATAACCTCATTTCCTGAGCTCCTTTGGAATGGTGTGCTGCAGGGATGTGTCTGTGATGAGTGTACAGTCCTGTAAATCATCCCTTATTACAGCTGACTGTCCCTCTGATGGCTTTGCATAACCACAGTCCTATCTTTTGATGCATCCGTGCTGTCCCATGGCCCTTTTGCCTCTGCGGAAGAGCTTGTGATAACAATCCCAGAGCTCAGTTAGTGCTTTTGCTCCTGGAAGTAGCATTTGTTGTGATTTTAATTAGACAAGGAGGTGTTTTTCAGTGCAGACCTTTGAAGTATTGCTGGGAAGATGACTGCAATTAAGCAGCCCTGATGCTCCTCTCATTTTGTTCCTTTAAAACCTTCTGCTTTAGCCTCTTTGGAGGTGAGAGGCACAGGACTCATTTCATTTACATTGCCAGGTCTTGTACAAGCCGGTGTCCTGCAGTGTGAGCTGCAGGTCTGGCTTCATTTACAGGGCAGAGCATGCGAGCAACACCTCTCACTACTGATTTGCTCCAGCCAAAGGCTATTTATAATAAAGGAGGGAAGGGATTATTAGGAGCGACCTCATTGCAATGACAAGAGATTATGATGGGGAGTTCACATGTCCCCTCTAAAGCCAAGCGGGGGCTCTTGATGGACCTTGTGCATGGTCAGGAGCTGTTCAGCTTTGCTCCTTTGAGTGCTCAGATGTGCCCAGAGGTTGGGGATAATGACCCTGCTGTGCTGGGGAGGCAGATAATGAGCACAGCCCTCTGTGATTGGGTTCAGGTCACACTGCAGCCAGCTCAGGTATGTCAGCGGTGTAATTAGTGAGGTGCTGAATCAGGGAGCTGACAGTGACGGTGTCACCTTCTCCCTGCTCTCAGCTGGGCTCTGCGGCAAGGGGATCCTGCAGGACCAGGGGATATCTCGGTGAGCAAGGGGTGGTTGGCTCGGATGTAACCCATGAGGGAAAGGCGGGAGCATGCTGCTGGAAAATGTATTGGGTTTTGGTGATAAGGAAAGTTGTTCCTGAAGGATTGGGGGGGGGTTGCTGGGTTGGGATGTGGGTCTGTAGAAGTGGAAGTCTCTGGAGCACCTGCATGGCAGCTTGTGAGCCAGAGCACCCAAGGGTCTGCTTGGAATCCCAGACTGGTTTGGGTTGGAAGGGACCGTAAAGCTCCAGAGTTTCAACCCCTGCCACAGGCAGGGACCCCTTCCACTAGAGCAGCTTGCTCCAAGCCCCTGTGTCCAACCTGGCCTTGAACACTGCCAGGGATGGGGCAGCCACAGCTTCTCTGGGCACCCTGTGCCAGCGCCTCAGCACCCTCACAGGGAAGAGCTTCTGCCTAAGAGCTCAGCTCAGTCTCCCCTCTGGCAGGTTAAAGCCATTCCCCTTGGCCTGTCCCTACATCCCTTGTCCCAAGCCCCTCTCCAGCTTTCCTGCAGCCCCTTTAGGCACTGGAGCTGCTCTCAGGTCTCCCCTTCAGGAGCCTTCTCTTCTCCAGGCTGACCCAGCCCAGCTCTCTCAGCCTGGCTCCAGAGCAGAGCTGCTCCAGCCTTCACAGCATCCTTGTGGCCTCCTCTGTACTTGCTCCAACAGGAAGACTTTGAGCTTCATGCTCTGGAAGGTGTGAGCACAGCCTCAGCTGGGATTATTCCTTCCTTCATCCCCACTGGGATGTGCTTTTCCCCAGCTAGGTTCAGCAAAATGAAATGCAATATAGCACCAGTGCTGTTCTGTGGCTGCTTTGCCTGCAGGGGAACAAGCCCTGTCCTCCAAGATGACCAAGGTGTGAAGGAGAGCCTTGTGTCTGGTCCAGCCGTGGTGCCAGGGGAACTGAGCTTGTGCTGTTAGCCTTTATGGAGCAAGCACACCATTCAGGCTGCAGGCCGTGGTCCGTTATAGCTGCTTGCCCTTCCCAAAGAGGGAGGGAGTTGAGTTTGATTCTCCCACCAAAGCAGGTGATCGCTGAGCCTGGTGACTACAAGGCCTTGACTTGCTTCCCATTGCTTATATTGCAAATGGGAAAACAAACACAACAAAAGAGGTGGTGCAAGGAGAAATATTTTGGCTCTTTTCTCGCTGGTATTTTTTGCCTGGCTTTGATTTGCCTGTCAAACTGCCAGAGCAGAGCTTTGCAGAGATGCGTTTAAACCTTGATGGGCAGCTCTGGAGCTGTCAGCGCTCCTGCCTGCATCTGCTGCTGCCTGGCCAAGGCGGGAGCTGCGGCTGAGGATGGAGCTGCTGGCTCTGGTTGTGCTGGAGGCTGTGGATCTGGGGATGGATTTTGGGGTTCCCTCACCCCAAATTACTCATGTGGCGCCCTAGGGCGGGGGAAGCTGCTGCAGTGGATGTGTGTTGGGATGCTGTAATCCCAGCTCCCAGGGTGCTTATGCTGTGAATCAGGATTGGGTGGGATGTGAAATTAACAGGCGGCTGCAGGAGAAGATGGAGAGATGTGCAACCCCAAGGTCATAGAATTATATAATGGTTTAGGTTGGAAAGGACTTAAAACTCATCCAGTTCCAACCCCTGCCATGGGCAGGGACACCTTGCACTAGAGCAGCTTGCTCCAAGCCCCTGTGTCCAACCTGGCCTTGAACACTGCCAGGGATGGGGCAGCCACAGCTTCTCTGGGCACCCTGTGCCAGCGCCTCAGCACCCTCCCAGGGAAGAGCTTCTGCCTAAGAAGGTCTTTCTCCAGGTCATTAGATCTTTGTCAAGGTGGTCACCTTTTCTTACTGGTGCTCATTACTCTGTGCTGGGAATGTCCCTCTTCCATATGGCTGCAGTGCTACATCACGACCTGGAAGGAGGTTTCACTTGTAAATGCCAGAAGAAGAATGATGTCTGTGTTTTGGCTCGCCTGGCACCAAGTGTCTTCCCTGTGCCAAGCAACAAACCCCCCTTGGGCTTGGCTACAGATCTCCAGGAGCTTCTTCCAGCCTTTTTCCTATAGGAGGTTAAAGACACCTCATGCACTTGTGTACTGTAGCTGCCTTTCTCATCTGGAAATCACAAGGCACTTTGTAGCCTCTTTTTATTAAGGAATCCAACTGCTGATGTTCATCTATGGGGGAAATAGCAATCAGAGGCCAAAAAGCAATGCTCAAACTCATCCTGTAGATCAGGAGCAGTACTAGGGGTAAGACTCAAAAAAATTCTGATTCCCAGGACCGCTAAGAACACTGCTTTTGGCGTCATGGAGAAAACTGATCCTCTCTTGCGTGAACTTAGGGGTTGTGGTTGGACTTGATGATCTGAAAGGTCTTTTCCATCCTGGCTGATTGTATGGTTCTATGTTTGTCCCTGCAGAGATGTCGGGGACCGTGGCTGACATCTCGCTGGTGCACTGGAAGCAGCAGTGGCTGGAGAATGGCACCCTGTACTTCCATGTCTCCATGAGCAGCGCTGAGCAGCTCTCCAGGGCCACCCCCCCGAGCCTGCAGGAGCCTTCTGAGATCGTGGAGGAGCAGCTGCACATTCTGCACATCTCGGTCATGGTGAGTGAAAGCTGCCAATGGCATCGGAGGGGACAGGGGACCCTCTGGGAGGGGATGGTGGTTGGCAACCGGGGTGTGATGGGAAGGAAGTGAGAAGGAGCAAGGTGATGAGTTTGGTTTGCAAATGTCCATGTCCCATCTTGGTTGTGCCTTCAGAGAGGAAGAGATGTGCTTGAAAGGGCTGGGGAAAAAAGAGTGGTTGGTCTTGTCATAATGAAGCAAGACAACAGACTAGAGAAGAAGCTGTGGGGAAGGTGATGAGGAAGCTTGTGGTGGTTCCATCACTGCTGGCAACTGGGCAGGTGGGTCAGGGGAGTATTTCCGCTTGGTTGTGCCTTTAGGCATGTGTAAAGGCAAGATTTTGGGCTTGGCCATTTCTTTCTGAAGCTGAATTTTACCTGTCAAGTGAATATGGCCTGCAGCATGATCCTTCTCTTGCAAAGGATGTGAGCTTGAACTGATGCTTTGAATATCTCCCTTTCAAGTGTTTGTGACCATTATTAATAGATCATATATGTGCTCTGTTGCCTTATAATGCTTATTTCAGTATGTTATGAGGTGGTTGATATGGTTCATATGGTTATGAGTGTGTTATGAGGTGGTGATGTATTTGGATCCGGTCTGTCATTCCTCTGTGCTTTAGAGGAATCCATCTGTGAAATGGGACTAAATGTATCATCCCTTAACTGCCATTGGGATAAGCTGTCCAGTCAATAAAAGAAATAGAGAAGTTAGGCTTGTAGATCCTGTGTAGATGCAGCTCATCTGTTTGGCCAAGGGAATTCTTCTGTCGTATTGGGATCCCATTGCAGCCACCCTCTGCAAAAGGTGAATCTGAACAGATTCTCTTGGTACCTGTGTGTCATCTCCATGGCTTCTGTCCTCCTACTGGGAGAAGGAGCAGAGGTGGTGGCTGGGCAATGCCTTTATTTTTCCTTTTGACCAAGTGTCTATTTGGCTTGTACAGCTTAAATCTGATTTCTTCTTGAGTGTCTTAACCCTTGGCAGTGGAGCTTTAGGTTGGGCATTGTGTACATGGCAGCAGGAGAGAGGCTTTGCATTAAGGTTGTTGGGCAAGATAAGAGGCAGTATGATAGCAGGATGGCAGAAGGGATAGGAATCAGGGACTGCAGCTTGTTTGGTTGGATAGGGAACGTTTTTACATCCTACTAATAATGCCACTGTGATGGAATACTGGGGAGGAAAGGGTAAAACTGATGTACTTGGAAAATGAGCCTGAAAAAACAAGTGAGACACAGCAAGGAATGAAGGTGGCAAACCCCAAGTCTGGGGTGTGAAAACCTTGATTCCTGGTATGGGGATGGGGTTGTTTGGCTGTTGTGGGCAACCCTGAGCCATGGGAAAGCGGCCCGTGGCTGTGGGGAGAGCCTGGCTATGGGATAACTGCAATTGCTTTGAAATGCAGAGTTTCTTTGGCAGGGATCAACTCAGTCCTGGTCCCCAGACCTTGCTGAAGCTGCTCTTTCTAAGAAAGCAACGTGATGGTTGTAATGGATTGATTGATGCTTTGGAGAAAGTTTCTTAGAGAGATTCTTGCCCAGAGCCTCCATCCTCTGCACCATGGAGCGCAGGAGCACCGATGCTGGCGGAGGGGAGCTGAAGGCATCGCTGTGCATGTCACAGCAGCAGTGTCTGTGCCCTGTCCTCCTGGGTTAGCTGGTGAAGATGTTTTGACACCTCTCCCAGCACAGGAGCATCCATAGCTTTGTTGTGAGAGTTAACTCCCGGCCTGAGCATTTCCTGCCCTTCTACATTAGCAAGGGAAAGGCAGGAGGAAAACAGCCACGATTAGACTCCCTTTATCAATCCTGATACTCCTCGCAATAGAAGCCAAGGTTGCAGGCAGGGATATGGGTCTGGGCTGCACCCGTGTGCTGGGGGAGGCAGAAGCTCTGTGTGTTTCTTCCCTGGGTCAGGTTTGCAGCACAGACTTGAAACCTTGCCCAGGTTTTTTCTGAAGATTCATTAACTTTTCGAGTGAAACCGAGCGGACCTGAGCCAAGTTCTGAGTTACTAACGCAAGATAAATGTGTGCTTTGTTGGATCCTCTCCCCCAAAACCATATGGAGTTCTGTAGCTGAAGTAGAATGGGGTGGAAGTCTTTGTTTCTTGGTGAAACGTTTCCTCTGAGTCCCCGGGTTCTTTTTGGGATGCTTTCCCATGCCTTTACTTTCCCCCCTGAGACCAACATCCCAGAGATCCTCTGTCACTGGAGCCCTCCTCCTTCCCCTGCAGCAGGTTCACCCACTGTGCTGTGCTCAGCACCCTCTGGATGCCAGCATGGGGACAGTGTGGTCCCCCCCATCCCATTGTATCCCATCCTCCCCTTTGCCCATATTCCTTCTCCTGCCTTAAGATACAGCTGTGCCTCCCCATGGCCTTCTTCCTAGCTTCTTAAATACTTTTCCTTTTGCTTCCTACCATAAAGCCTGATATCTGTGTGCTCTCAATAGGCTAAAACACCATTCCTGGAGCATCAGCCCACCTGAGTGCTGCCTTGGCATTCAGAGTCTGTGTGTCCTGTTCATCATCAGCCCAGCATCTCGCTGCGGGGGACAGGAGGAGACACGGGAAAGTGCTTCCTTCCATCTCCTTTAAGTGGCTGTAACGCTTACTTCTACCTGTCTGCTCATCCTTGGGCTGAGTTATAGGAGGCCAGGGAAGGTTTGCCTGGGGGATCCCGCTAATCCCTCGCTTAGGGAGTACCCAGCAAAGCTTTATTGGACAGTGAGACATGGCCAAGCTGTGACGGGAGCATTGTTTTGGGCTTCTGTAGGTGTCTATGACTTGGCTGGTAGCTCCTGCTGTGTCTCTAAAGCCAAGAACCCCCCTGCACTGTGTGGGACTCAGGGAGGGATGTAAATCTTGGGTTTACTCCTTATTGAGGTGGTTCTGTCTGGGGGTGCCTGGCTTTCTGCTTTGGGGTTTGCATTCAGTGCAGCAGGAAAGGGGCTGTCGGTGCCCATAACCCCGTGTCCCTGAGGCCATCTACCCCCACATCAGCACTGGGATCCGTGACCCTCTTCACACCTCCCTTCCCAAGCTCAAGGGCATCTTCAGCAGCAAAACAATACTTGATTTTTATTGTATTTTCCTTTGCTCACTGTTTTTTCTTAATCTCTCCCCAATGAGACATAACATTAATTACTGCAGTTAAAGGGAATTCAGCCTCCATTACTCTCTGCCACCCCTTTCCTCTCAGCTTAAAGCATCTGAAATTTGTCTCCCAAATGAAAAGAAAGGAAAAAAGGGAAAATGCACAAAAATGCAAATGTTGGATTTTATTTATTTACCCTTTTTTTTTTGTGTGTGTGTGCAGTGTCAAGTAGAAAGGAATCAATATTTTTGTCATTATGCCTGTTGTGTTTTTCCCCCCCATAATCTTAGCTGTCACTTGGGTTTAATTGTGTTGTTTCCTCTTGTGTGGAAGTAAATCTTATCTGTTTGGGATTAAAATTCAATGAAGGTCACAGCAGCTTGAAAACTTACCAGGCTGCAGCAATTAATGTTCATTTGGCTTTGATAAATTGGAATGTTCCCCACAATAGGACTGGAGTGGATTTCAGAAGCAATAATTCTTCCATTAACTCAATGATTCCCTGCGTGATGGAGCGTCCTGTCACTGCTGTGTTTGTCATCTGTCACTTCAAGGATCTGGGCATATGCCTGATATGATTTATCATGATTATTGGGGCTGCTTGTGTCAAAACACTTTAAGCTGCTAATTATTCCAGCCTTGTAAATTGCTGGATTTAACAGAACATAAGAGATATTTATTTTTCTGTTGTTTCCCCACCATCTTGTGTCCCTGTTATAATTATTGCTCTGCAGCACAGTAAATTCAGACCTGGGGCCATGTCCAGCAGTGATTTCTATAGGTGAAGGCTTATTTTCCATGCTCTGGGAGGTGGAGGGATGGGGATAGGCAGGAACAGGCATGTTTGATCTCTGCATTGACCCAGCTCACAGACATTTGGTAGGGGCATCGCACCCTGTGGCTCCTCCAGTGCCTGGGATGCAGGATTGGGAAGAGGATGCAAAGCCTCATCCAATCCTGCTGGCCAAAGGATGGGTTTTCCTTCCTTAAGCCTCTGTGAGTGATGCTGGTAAAGCCTTGGCCATTTGGAGCTGGGACCACTCCTGCATGTTGTGGAAACGAGTGATGCGCTGCTTCCATCTCCAGCAGAAATAAGTTGGGCTTCTTTGAGGACAGTAACAAGTAGAAGCCTTGTTTCATCCTGTGCCATCACCCTGCAAGGGAGCATTTCAGTGTCTGGAATAAAAGGTTGTTAGACCTCATCAGGCTGGCTTTTCTAAATGTTATTATTTTTCATTTCTAATGCCTACTTTCTGCTGCCTGATGCCAGGAACAGACAAGTTTGCTGCTTTCTAAGTCTCCCAGCAGGTTTTTTTAGCTCTCATTTGGACAAGTTTCCTTTTTACCTCTTGTTCTTATGCATCCCCATGTTTCCCTAACGATCAGCCGTTGGTGCTATGCTCTGCCAGCCTCTGAGCTGGGTATAAAGTGTGCTCTTAAATGCTTCATTCTGATTTAGCATCCTGCTCTGAAGTGGAGATGGGGAGGGCTCCTGTGGCCCCCGTGCATGGTGCAGGTGGGTGCTGGTGAGCAGGTTTCTGAGGCAGGTCTCCAGCTTCTTCAGCACTGCAGGAAGGTCCAAGTGCAAGTGAGGTTCTGAGCTGCTGCCACCTCCTTTCTGAAGCTGCCATCACCAGTGAGAGCCATAGGAAATGCATTGATTTCCCCTTTTCACCCCCTTTTTTTCTCTCTTACCATTATCTGTGACCCATATCACAACTTTCCCTCCCTCCATGCTCCACTGCCCATGTTTCCCCAGTGACTCTGTGTCTCATCAGGCTCTTTGCTTCCAGCTTGGCTGCATGAAGCATCTTGTATGGTGCCATTGTGCTTGTCCTGTGCAATCGTTGGGGTGCAATGGCAGCCGGACCCCAATGGGATGAGCCCTTTCGCTGCCCTGAACACAGCATCCGTCCAGCATGTTGGACAGGGCGGTGAGGTCTTCTCCAAACAGATGTGCAAGCCCAATTGCCTTTCCATCTGCCTGTGCTGGCAGGAGTTGCTCACTATCCCATAGGTGGGTGTAACATCGTACCAGTGCAATTTGACTTATCCTGTTCTATGATCCTGGTGTGTACAGGAGAGAGAGGATGCTAAAACCCTTTGCAAAACTGGGTTGATTCCTATCCTCCCCAGCAAACAGCTCTTTGAGGGATAGCGCCAGGTCCCACGGGCTTAAGACACATCAGGTTTTGGCCTCCTTTAGCTCTGGCATTGCCCTCTGCTTGGCCATCATATGAGTGGGGTCTCATTTTCCTACCCAACAGTATTTTCATGGAGCAGTTTGGGTTGGAAGAGACCTTAAAGCTCACCCAGCTCCAACCCCTGCCATGGGCAGGGACACCTTCCACTGGAGCAGCTTGCTCCAAGCCCTTTGTCCAACCTGGCCTTGAACAGTGCCAGGGATGGGGCAGCCACATGATTTTATCCTCCTTGGTACAAAACCTCCCACTGGATTTCCTTCCCTGCCGACCTTGTGCTCGCAGTTGATGTCTTGCTTGTCATGCTGATGGCAGCATTGGAGCTCCTGTCAGCTAGCTCAGCTGGGGAAAAAACCCATGGTGTAACATGAGTAATGAGGTAGTGAAGAAGGCACAACATCTGTGTCATCATTCCTGCACCAGGAGGTCAACCAGATTCATAAAGCATGCACTTCTAGCTTCGGTGATGTTTAGGAATTAATTAAGGTAGGGAAGGAATTGCTGCTGCAGCAGATTTCCTTATCCGAAAGGTATTAAAAACCTAAATTGATCTCCAATTAGTTGGTTCTATTAAAATGCAAAACCCCAAAGAAAAGCCCTCAACCTCCAGGAGCCGGATTCAGTGTGTCCCTGTGTGAGAATCGCATCCCTCCTCCTCACATGTGGGGAGAGGAGGAGGCACCCACCCCAATGTGCAGCTGGACCAAGCATCCCCAGCTGCCTGTGAGGAGGATGGCAGCCGCAGGCTCTGTGCTGATGGCAGATAGAGGGTTAGCACCTTGCCTGGAGCAGTGTCCCAGTCTGCTGGTGGTGGCCCTGAGCTGCTTTGGGGTGGCCAAAGAGGTTGGTGGGACCTTTGCTGGGTTTAGTGGTCCGAGACAGTGCTGCTGAGCACTTGCAGGCTATTGAATGGGGCACTTGCACCCCATTGATTCAAGGACTGGAGCTCAGCATAGTTGGAAGCTGAATGTCACCCTGGTAACCTCTACCTGTCCCGTGCTAATGATGTTATGGATGCACACTTGAACCGGTGTGGGGAGTGGGTCTGCTGATGGGTGAAGCTAGGAGAAAGCCTCCTGCTCCTCTCATCCTGATGCTCTTTCCCAAGATGGGGACATTCTTTGGCTTCATGTTTAATCTCCACAGCATATCATTAACCGACTGTGTGGTTCGGTTGGTACCCTGGAGGGAAGGAATGCCATCCAGAGGGACCTTGACACTCTTGTGAGGGGCTGATGCCAACCTCATGAGGTTTAAACATGGCAAGTGCAAGGTTCTGAACCTGGGTGGGAGCAATCCCAGGCACAGCTGCAGGTTGGGCAGAGAAGAGATTCAGAGCAGCCCTGTGGAGAAGGACTTGGGGGTGTTGGTTGATGAGAAAATGAACATGAGCCGGCTTCAGTGTGCGCTTGAGCCCAGAAAGCAACCGTATCCTGGGCTGCATCAAAAGGAGCGTGACCAGCAGGTCGAAGGAGGTGATCCTGCCCCTCTGCTCTGCTCTTGTGAGACCTCACCTGGAGCATTGTGTGCAGTTCTGGTGTCCTCAACATAAAAAGGACATGGAACTGTTGGAACAAGTCCAGAGGAGGCCACGAGGATGATCAGGGACTGGAGCACCTCCTGTATGGAGACAGGCTGAGGAAGTTGGGGCTGTTCAGGCTGGAGAAGAGAAGGCTGCGTGGAGACCTCAGAGCAGCTTCCAGTATCTGAAGGGGGGCTATAGGGGTGCTGGGGACGGACTCTTCATTAGGGACTGTAGTGATAGGACAAGGGGTAACGGGTTGAAAGTTAAACAGGGGAAGTTTAGATTGGATATAAGGAGGAAATTCTTTCCTGTTAGGGTGGTGAGGCACTGAATGGGTTGCTCAGGGAGGTTGTGAATGCTCCATCCCTGGCAGTGTTCAAGACCAGGTTGGACGAGGCCTTGGATGATATGGTTTAGCGTAAGGTGTCCCTGCCCGTGGCAGGGGGGTTGGAACTGGATGATCTTAAGGTCCTTTCCAACCCAAACTATTCTATGATTCTATGATTTAATGATTCTATGACTTCAGGCAGGTTGGAAGAAGCAGCCTCTTCCATTCAGCCTCCCCCTGTGCTCTCCTTCATTGCAGAGAGATGTAAACCAGGGACTAAATGTAGTTAACACTGTGCTCTTGTATTCAGGGAATTCATTTTGGGGGGATTTGTCTTAAAGTGTCACTTTTGTGACAATGACACCTGTTATGTTAATAATTTTTCACTAATCTCTGTTTTCTACCTTAGCTCCTGTGAATATATTAGGCACTTTACAGCTTTCTATCTAGCCCATTTCCCCCCCACTGTGTTCAGCTATGGAACTGGAGTGCTTGATTTGCATCTCTGATAAAGCAGGGCTGAATAAATACTCTTAGTTTGCTGCTCAGCTCGGATGAACTAACTTTCTTGTCATCCCCAGAGCAATCAAAGTTGGTACTGGGGGGAAAGCAGCCGCAGGAAGCATTTGGGAGGGGTTTGCCTTTTGCAGGTGGCATTGAACATGTGGGAATGATCTGCAGACATAGAGAATGCATAACCTGAATGTGCTGAGAAAAGAGGAGGGATGAGGGGAAAAAGTAAGCATTCACGTTGGAAAGGTGGTTGGTATAGTTGTAGTGCTAGAGCTGGGAGGGGGATGCTGAACTCATAGAATGGTTTGGGTTGGAAAAGACCTTAAGATCATCCAGCTCCAACCCCCTGCCATGGGCAGGGACTCCTCACACTAGACCACCCAAAGCTCTGTTCAGCCTGGCCTTGAACACTGCCAGGGATGGGGCAGCCACAGCTTCTCTGGGCAACCAGGGCCTCATCACCCTCACAATAAACAACTTCTTCCTTATATCTAACCTGATCTTCCCCTGTTTCAGCTTGAACCCATCACCCCAGTGAAGAGTCCCTCCCCAGCATCTTTGTAGCCCCCTTCAGACACTGGAAGCTGCTCTGAGCTCTCCACACAGCTTCCCTTCTCCAGGCTGAAGAGCCCCAGTGTTCTCAGCCTGTTCCAGGGATGATGAGGAGATGGAGAACACCACCAAAGGAAAGTTTGGGAATGGGGTGAGGAGCGTTGGAGCAGTGTCAGCTCCTGGCTCGAGGTGGGACACGCACCAGGCATCATGCATGTCTGCCTTCGCCCCCATGGTGGGTCCCATCACTGCTGGTGATGGCGAGCTGTGTATTTTTATCACCCAGAGCAGGGACTTTGCCAATTTCAGATTCTTGTCTTGATCTCGTTCCCGTCCTTCCTCCTCCTCACTCTTCCCCTTCCCACCATCTGTCTGGGAGGAATACTCGTGCATCTACAGCGCTGCGGGGCGTAGCTGGAAGCTTGACCTTTTCTCCATGCTTTTTCTCTCAGCATGGGCTGAAGCAGATGGAAAAGCCAGGCTTTGGTGGGGTAGCTCTCCTTGGTTTGCAGACTGGAGGGGAAGGAGCATCCTTGTCCTGTGCAGGTTGGGTCTCACTGAGCTGCTGGGCTCCTAGGGAGAGCAATTCCATGCAGGAGCCCTGTGCTAATCCAGTGTGTGAAGTGCTGGGAGCATTTGATCCGTACCTTTGAAATGCCGATGCAGACACAGAAATGCTTTGAAGCTACCAGACTGAATCTAGTCGCTTTAAACTGCTACATATGGTGTTAGAATTGTTAATCTAGGAGAATTCCTGTGGATGCTGACACCCGTGGATGGGTGATGGCTGGCTCCAAGGTGATGGATGGGGAGTGTGTTCCAAGGCTGTGGAGCTTGCACTGCCTGCCTTGGGGTGCTCCTCAGCAGAGTGATGGGGATGCTGTCAGGTGATGGGGATCCTGTCCCCTTGCCTGTGAGGCTGTGCTGGGACACAGCAGGAATGCCTGGCACGCTCTTTATATCCCTAGAGGAATAGGATCATCTCCAGGTTTCTGTCTGTACAACACAGGCTCTGACCCTGGGGATGCAGGAGCGTGATGCTCCTTACCCTGGGGTTTGCTTTTCTGTTTCAGCTCTAAGGGAGAGCCTATGGGCTAGAACGCTTGGTCTTCCAACAAGGAGTGAAAAGTCTTACTTTCCCCATCACATCTCGTGTCATCTGCAGATCTTGCTTCTCTCAGCTGTTATTCTTGTTTGAATGAGAGTTAGAAATGTTTGCATCAGTTAAAACATTGTTGGTATCAGGTTTTGGCTCGTATGAAGATGAACTGGGGTGAACCTGGTGCAGAATAGCTGAAAGATTTGTGAAAGATTTCACATTAAAGCACTAGGAAAGACTGCGTTTTCATTTGATTGGCAAATCCCAAGGCTGGGAGTGTTAATGATAGGATGAAATGCAATATCATACTTGTCCCCAAAAATATGATGCTTGCTTTCAGTTTGGGCTCTTTTTTCCCCCCCCTTTCCATTTAAAAATAAGTTGGACTTAGTTTCACAAGGCAACGCTGTGCTGTGAAAAGGCAGAGTGTTTTTTGTTCGGGGAAGTGTCAGAATGAAATGTTTCTGCTCTTCAACACTTTCCATATCCTCCCCAAAACCACTTACGCTTTAGTTTCAGCTGATGGGAAACTGTCGGAGCAGATAAACCATTCCCTGGAAAGCCTTGCCAAGCTCTTTGGGGAGGGATCGCGCCTAAACCAGGGGAGATGTGGTGCTGGGGAAGGGATGGGGGTCCGATGATCACCCAGCCCTGGTGTGGGGATGCTCAAATACCAGCATGAAACAGGGGGAAGCGGCCCATGACTGCGTGGTTTTCTCTGATGATCCTAAGGCTGCTAATACAGCAGAGGACTCTCTATGTGCGTGTCTGGATCTTGCTGCTGGAGGAAGTTGGGCACAATTCCCACTGGCTTAATTGGGAGCAACATCAGGCCAAGCGTGGTTATTTTTACCTGTCACTGCTCCCACTCTGCCTCTTCCCTCCCGCCTCCATCCCCACGGACAAGAGGGATCGAGCTCTGTTCCAGCCTTGGAAAGGTCTCCGCCAGCTCCCTGCAGCAGCAAGGGAAAAGGGGGGATGTGGGGAAGTAATTGTGCTTATTTTTAAAATCCAATTATCTAAAACTGCAGGAAAATAATTATTTTTGCAGGGAGCTACTCAGCCCGGTTGGGCTCTGCCCCGGTGGGAGCTCCCCAGGGCTGCCTGGATTCGTTATGGAAGTGGCTGGAGAGGGAGCAAGCGGGAGCATCAGCCCCAGCTCTGCTGGGAGATGCTCATCTTGCAGGGGTTTGGCACTTTAATCTTTGTATTGCTCTTTGTCCAGCAGGGAAATGGATTGTTTTCCCTTCTAGCCTCCTCCTTTGTGGCTCCTCAAGGCAGAGGAGTACTTATTTATTCAAGGCCAGGTTGGACGGGCCCTGGAGCAGCCTATGGAAGGGGTCCCTGCCCGTGGCAGGGGGTCGGAACTGGATGAGCTTTAAGGTCCCTTCCAGCAGAAATCATTCTGGGATTCTATGACCTTTTATTTTGGGATGGGGAGGCAAGAAGCCTGCCTGCAGGAAGATGGCAGCAGAGCTGGTGGATGCTTTAACAACGTCAGGTACCTCCATTTACCTTCCCAGGGGTTTATCTGGTTACAAGCTCATTGCCAGCTTGCCTTAGGCAAGCTTAAGCTCTCCTGCTGGCCTGGGCATGGTTTTCCTCATTGCACCAAACACGAGCTCGGGGTGAAACCAAGGCGGTGACGGCAGCAGTTGCTGAGGGGGCAGAGCCCAGCCCTGGTGCTGGATTTGCTGCTGCTTTTGCAAACGATGTGGGGTTTGGGGAGCATCGTCCTGCAGAGGTCTGTGTAAGGGGGTGGGTTTATTAAGGAACATCAGCAGCGTGACATTGCAGTGGGGGCATTGACTGAACGGAGGGCGCTGGTTAATGCCCCAAAGGCAGTTTCTCAGTACCATTAAGCTGCAGGTTTCACTTGGCCTCTCCCTTCGATCCATCATTATTCACACCGTCACTGGGCCTGGCAGATTCCCTCTGCCACAGAAATTAATGATTCAAGCTTGCCGGCAAACTTGTGTCCTGGGATGCAGCTTGGGCAGGCTGGGGTTGGCTGAGTGAGGTACCAGGGGGTTGATCCCAAGCTGCATCCTTAGGATGGCAGAGGCAGGGAAGCTGCTTCTCCCATTGTCCTTCCTCATGGTGGGAGTTTGCTGTATGTGGCTTTTAGACACTGTCCCTGCACCTTCTCAGGACCCTGTGGGTTCAGGCACATCCACAACCCCCTTGCAGA
Source organism: Pezoporus occidentalis (assembly GCF_034315485.1). NCBI lineage: Eukaryota > Metazoa > Chordata > Aves > Psittaciformes > Psittacidae > Pezoporus > Pezoporus occidentalis. The sequence continues at coordinate 1,625,320 of NW_026915987.1, forward strand.
ATGGTTCTTCAGCTGTGTTCAGCCCCATGTGGCTGGGAGATGATAGAGGATGGATATTGGGTTGCTGCTTCACAGTGCTGTGTGCTTCCAGCCAGCCGTGGTGTGGGTTTAGGTAAGGAAGAGGCTCACTTACAAACAGCAAACAAAGGCAATGATAGCTGCAAGGCTCCTGGAAACAAACAGAAATGAGACAACAGCTCCAGGTATGTCAAGCAATCGCTTGAACTGGTGCCAGGGATTCCTCTCTCCCCGCAGGATCCAGCTAACAAGCTGTGAGATGCTCTCAGCTGTGGCTCAGGATTCAGTTCTCAGGTAAGGTCTGTGCCCTCAGGCTGAGGTTAGGGGAAGGGATGTGGATGTGGCTGTGCCCTCCCTGGCTGGGGAGGAGTGTAAGCTGCCAGGGAAAGCTTTTCTACCCATTTCATGTGCCCTGAAAGAGGCTGTCGCTGTCACTGCTTGCAGCTTCTGGGGCTTGGGGTGGCACAGTCAGCTTGTCTCTGGTCCTGCTCCACACCAAACACCTTGAGTATCAGTCGAGTATATGTGCTGCTTGGGCTGAGAGATCTTAGCTCCCTCTTTGAGGGCTACCTTGGCTTTGTCTCAGGCCCCCATTGGGTTCACCCTTTCCCACATCCACCTGGGATGCTTGTGGCTTGTGCTGGGATGAATACAGCAGCAGGAGCTGGAGCGTGGAGCCATTTTCAGTCCTCCTCTCTGTATTTGAGCCACCTCTGCCATGCAGCCCGCCTCATCCTCTGGATGTGTGGGGGTCAAGGGGAGGAGGAATCATCAGCCAGATTGTTCCTGTAGCTGCTGCTTAGCGCTGGGAATTGGGGAATAGCTTTGCAAAGCAGAGGAGTGAAGTGACCTGATCTCTCTCCCCGCTCAACCCTGTGCTCTGTGGAAGGGAGGGATGAGCTGGGCTGTTTGCTGCCCTGTGTTTCCCCTGTGCTGGGGAGGTGGAGTTAGGGTGAGCATTTTGACAGCTATGGGCAGATCCTTTTCCAGCCAAGCAGCTCCTACCTTAGGATATTGACTGCTTTGGATCTGCCTGCTGCATTCCCTGTGTAACCCACCCTGGGCCCCGGAGCCCTGCCTAGCTGCCAGCCCCAACAGAGCCTTCCCTGAGGGGTTCTGAGGGTGAGCTGCTGCTCCCCATGGTGTGGAAATGCCTTTCCCCAGCTGAGATGGGTTGAGGTAACACATTGACCTTGAAGGATGTGTGTCCTGCCCGTGTGCATCCCAGCTGGCTTGGGCTGTGTGGCTGGTCCCACCTTGGATGGAGATGACCCACACTGGCTTTGGGGCACTTGTGCTCCATGGGACACTAATACCAAGATCCTGGCTTTGTTAACTGAGCAGATCTTCATGCAGGGAGTGCTGTGTATGTGTGAGCAGGCTGCTCTGCTCCTAGGGCTGCTCGAGCTGTCCAGGCATTGCACGGGGTAGGTGAACATGTAAAGGTACATGGTGCTCTGCTTGCCAGATGATGCACGATAACGGCAAAAGAAGCTTTAATGATGAAGTCTTGTGCTGCAGATCTCTTTGCCAACCGGTTTTAAAGTGATCACACTTCACCTGACCATGTCCTTGCCTATTCGGGTTGCCTGTGCTCAGGTAGCCCCTGGGCTTGGGGGATTGGGGTTGTCTGCTCTCATGGTTGTCTCCCTCTATTCTTCTCCCTTGAAAAAGGGATAATGAGGCATTGGAGTCATCCTTCTCCTTTGAAAAAGAGACATTTGGGCATCAGAGTCATCCTGTCCCTGGCTGCTCTGGCTGTGATGCTTTGGCTGTAGATGGTTTCACTCTCTGTACCCTTTGGGTACTGGTGAGCTCCTTCCCACTGCAGCACCCTCAAGCAGAGAGCAGTCCCCTCCTGTGAATGCCAGGGAGGAGAGAGGATGCTTCCCACCACCCTGCCTTTATGGATCATGGCACTGTGGCAAAATCCCTCTATTCCACCCCTGTGTGCCCAAGCCTAACAGCAGAGCTGTGCTCCCAGCTGCAGTTATCTCTATGGGCTCACTGGGGTGGGTGCAATGCCTCCCTGTGGGGCTCTGCACTGCAGCCGTGCGGTGCAGGAGGGCCCCGTGCTGGCCGGAGGATGTGGGGAGGGTGATGGGCACTAATCAAAGCAATGGTCCCAGGTTGCATCCACTCATCTCCTGCTACAGCTCCATCCCCTCGGCTCAGCCATGTTTCCCTTAGCCAAACAAGTACGGTGGCTGTTTTGCTCTCCTTTTTAAATAGCCACTTCTCGCTTACTTTCCTGCTCTTCCTCCGAGGCGGGCAGGTTGGCAGGGGGAGGGAGCCTTCGGCCAAGCTCTCCATCACATGTCCCTTGTTTTTTGTGTGTTATTTTTTTCCCCAGCGCTGCCCTTGCCAAGGGAAGGACATTGTAGAGCCGCTGAGACTGGCAGGGGCTGTAATGCTGCCTGCCAATAACCTCCATCTCTGAAAAGGCTTAGGAAATCCAAGCTCTAAATTAGCTCCCAAACCTCCTCCTTCCCTTTCTCTGGCTGGAGCACCCTGCAGAGCAAGCCTGAGCTCCCCTTTTGTCACTGGGCTCTGCCTTTGCTGCGATGCTGGGGGTCTTTGCCTGGAGGGCACTGTGTGATGCTCTCATAGGAATGCCTTGACGTGGTGTAGCTTAAGGCAGGCTGGAGCACCCTGGGGAGAGGTGTGGGGGCAAGCTTCTGGCATCCCTTTTCCCAGGGATGCCATCCCATCCCCTTGCCCAGTTCCCTTCCCATGTATTTGCTTGGCAAGTATTGGGTTTCTCAGCTGTGATGCTGGGAGTGGAAACACAGAGCTGATGGATGGCCCCCAAAAGCCTCCCTATGGAGGCAGGAGGTGCAGCCTGTGCTTGCCCTAAGGATGCTGCTGAGAGCAGCCAAGGTCATGGCATCGCTGGTGGCACACATGGCCGGGACATCTGGGATGAGGTGAAGCTGGATCAGCAGAGCAGGAGGCGTGCTGGCTGTGTATGTGTTAGAGTAGGGGACAACCTGTGCTGTGTCCAGCTGTCCTCCCGCTCCCAGCACCTCATTTCTACCCTTGCCAGGTCAGTCAGTGAAGGCAGAGGCTGGTTTTGCTGTGCTGTGAGGTGGAATGCGGCTCAGCAGTCCTGCTCTCTGTGTCCCTGTTCTCTGTGAGCAGGAATGCTGCAGAGCAGCTCTTTACCCAGGGCCCTCGGGGAGGTGGTTTTGGGGCAGCTTTGCCTGGCGGTGCTGCTGCGTTTTGGCATGGCTGTGTTGTGGGGCTTCAACTTCTGCTCCTGCTACCTCCTCTCTTGGGATAGAAATGGAAGGGGCTCAGCTTTGCTGTTTCTCCTGGAAAGGCAGGCTTCAGCTCTAAAAGCCTGATGGCTCAGCACCCCCACTGGCACTCCAGGCTTCAGCACCGAATACAAAGTGTTCTTTAAATGACTCCAGCAGCTCTCTGTTGGTAGCTTTTGGTTCTCAGGTGCTGCAAACAGAGTGCAGGCATCACATCTGATCCGCTCTCCTGACCCCAAACCATCCCAGAAAGGGCTCCTTCACCTCCACCTTGGGCTTTAGGGCTCTTGGCATCCAGGGTGAGGAAGGTGATTCCTCCCTGGAGGGCTGCCCATCACCAGGGCACGATGCTGCTGTGAGCACCACTCTTTCTCCAGGCCCTCAGAGGTGGGAGCTCTGCAGAGCACCCTCGGGCACTGAAGTCTGCCTGCTTCATCCTCGCATTGGGTTCCTTGGAGTATAGCAGAGGAAAATAACACTTCCAGAGGCACAGAACTTGGGGTTTGTGGTTTATTTTTCCTAGAGGCTCTGTAAAGCTCCTTCTCTCTCCCTCCCTCCCCACGCTCTGCAGTCAGCTCTGGAGCAGAAGTGATCTTTTCTGCCAATGCAATGATTAGCCTTTCTGCTAATGACCCACGAACAGTGTCCAAAATAAATGAGCCCAACCTGCTCATCTTATTAGCCAAATGATTGCAAAGAAGGAGGAAATGTCCGCAGAAAGCGCTTAGGCAGCTGGAATTGGGAAGCGTGGTGGAGTCATTGCTCGAAGGATGGAGAGGAGCCATATGTCTTCAAAGAGTTATCAGGGTGGTTCTGCTCACCCCCCGCTCCCCCTTTTGCAAGGTGACCCTGTGGGGCTGGAGCTATGGGGGTGCCTGGGGGGTGAAGCTGGGGGTGGGCAGATAGTTCTCTCTCCTGTCTTCCTTGTCTTGCTTTATGGCTTCACATGTCCTTTAGATGACAGGCAGCAGCTCAGGGATGTTGGTCAGGAGAGCAGCTAATGTGGCAACCAGTACTTAGCTATTAAGGAGTTGTTCTTGTGTCCTTCAGGCTCTTTTCACTGCACTTGGCAAGGTCATGGAGCATCCTTGTTTCACACAGGGGAGGGATGAGGAGCAAAACAGGAAGAGATATAGAGGAACGGGGGGGGGTCTGCAGGGAAGGGAGGTGAAAGGAGGCTGTTGCAATCATGGTGATGCTCAAGCGAAATGAGCTCACTTGGGAAGGGATCTCAACCTTTGTGTAAATGTGGTAGGGAAACAGGACAGGAAGAGGGATACATCATGAGGAGGGTGAATACATGGAGAAGCTGGGGGCTGTGTGTGACAACCCCCTGATTTGGGAAACCATTGACCTCTGTGGGGCAAACTCGGTTTGAGAGATGGGTTGTCTCCCTGGTTACTGGTCCTGTGTCTTGATAGGTCTCTTGCCGTCTAAAAGGAAGGTGACAGTGGTGTGGCCATCCCGGGGGGCTGAGGCTGAAGGCTGAGACAAGCCCTGAATGCATAACCCTGCAGCCTTGAAGCTGTATCACATCAGAGGATGTGTGCTACTCTTGTCTCTTGTTTGATAGTGAAGCAGAATGTCCTTGTTCCTCTTGTCCCCATGAGTTAGGGCAGCTGCAGACCTGGATCACAATGCATGAAGCCTTAAAAACTGCTGGGAAGGAGGAGGAAGAGGAGGTCATCCTCCTTCCAGCACCCAATGTGCGGGCCATATGCTTCCCTGGCCTTCATAGCACAGCCAATGGAACTCCTGTTTGTTCAGCATCGCAGCTCACCGGGTACCGTCAACCCCTTGGCATCGCTTGGTGTCCCACTGGGCAAATGCACAGAGCTGATTTATGACTGAAACCAATTCATGCATGTTATGTCTTTGTGTCTATATATATATATATGAAATATAAACTTCACATAGATATATATGTATTTTTCACTGAGCTGGCATCCGGTGTAATGTACAGAGATAGGAAGCACGACTTCCTTATCTTTTAATTTAGCTACATTCATATATAGCTAGTTCTTTGCTCATCTCTGTTTTCTGCAGGCTTAAATTGTGCCTTGGACTTCTTTCCTGCTTTCCTCGGTGGGGGAATTGCTAATTGTATGGTTTTGTTCAGAGCAGTTTCAGGTTGAAACAATTCTCTCTGCTGGAAAACATCCTGACAGTGCAAACACGGGAAAGTGGAACATGAAGTGGATAAGCAAATGGCTCTGGTTATCTCTGCAGTGCCTCATTGCACTGAACCTCCCTGGAGAGCTTCCTTCAGTCCCCGGGGGTTGGAGGGTGGTGAGACACCGTGAGTGAACTCATCTGCGTGCCCCAGGGCCCTGCTGGTTTTTCACTGTCATCCTCTCAAACGAGTTTTTCAGGTTAATGCTGAAGGGGCTTGGCCGTGGAAGGTGTGCTGTGACTGCAGGGTGGGTTTTGTTATGCTGTTTCAAGTGGGCATGTTGGTTTTGCCGTGTTGGAGTCGCTTTTTAAGACCTAAGGACTTCGACATGTGCTGCCCTGTTGATGGCCCTGGCATCGGTTAGGATGCCCCAGGGAGCACTGCCCTTATTGAGGGCTTGGCAGGATGAGAATTGCTTTTCCAGAGGATCTCTGTAGTGGAAGGGGTTTGGAGAGGTCGGTAAATCCATCTCTGTGCCCTCGGGCAGGATCAATAACCCTTTGTCACTGATGATGAATGCTTCTCTATCGTGTTCTGCAAGGCTCCTCTAGCCCCGCAGGCAGTTGTGTTGTTCCAGCCTGTGTGCTCTGATGCAGATTTGGGCTTGGATCATAGCTAACCCAGGGAGAAGCAACCTCACAACCCCCAAAACACATTTCCCTTCTTCCAGCCTAACTTTACAACAGCCTGGTAGTACAAATAACTATTTACAATGCCAGGACCGGTGGTTTGAAGCCATTGATGGAAATCCTTTTCCTGTCAGTGTTTTGCTCTGAGAACTTACCCTTGAGTACCTTGCTCCTGGTACTCAAGGGATGTTGGGCAAGCAGGGATGCAGGCTGGCATCCTCCCATGGCCCTGGTTCTTAGGCAGAGCTTACAGGCACATGTGAATGTGTGGAAGGGTGCTGCTGCTTTTTAAGCTGTCCATTGAAAAATGGGACATCCTGTGCTTCGGGGAGACACGTCCATTCCTCTTGCTCCAGCCTGTCCTGCAGGGACTTGGGCTAATGGAGAGCTGCAGTGATTGCTGAGGCCTCAGCACCCAGGTGAGGTTCTCCATGTACATATAGCTATGTCTTCATCTCCCGTTCCTACTCGCTCCTCAGGCAAAGCTGTTTCTCCTGCAGGAGGCCAAGCCCCCTCTGAACATGGGAGCACTTCACGGGCTGGGCTTCATATAGGTTAGCAGTGCATTTGTGAACCCAGCACAGCAAACAGGATGGGTACCGCATTGTGGTGAGCTGTGATGGAGCTGAAGCTGATAGGATGTGGTTTTCCTGCTTCCTACAAGCTAAAATCAAGGTGTTTTGGGGTTTTGTTTTCGTGGGGAGGGGGAAGCAACCCAAAGCTCCATACACACTGTGCACCAGAAGCAGCAAAGGAGGAGTGGAGAGCTGCTTTGTGAGCCCGAAGGTGTGGGTAGAAGGGTTTTATTACCTCCATTTGAAATATTTCCTCTCCATTCCCATTTAGCTGTGGAATCTTAACTTTATTTTAGCTTTAAATTTAGATTTTCAAAACAGGCCTGTCAAATTAGCAAAAAGGAAATTTGATTAGAAAATGGCAGCGGGATTGAGATCTTTGTTTTTCTCTGTGCATGATTTGGCTTGGAAATCACTTTTACCCAAAAATACCCTGCTGGAAAGTGGGTTTTAGTTCATCAGTGCTTTCCAACTGGAAAACAAAGTTGGGGTGGGGCAGAGTAGCATTTGTGGGGCTCTAGGAGCTGCCCTTGCAGTGCCTGCGTTAGCAGGGATGCTGAAACCAGGTGGGTTTGGGATGGGGGTGCAGAGCCCTCTCTGGCCTGTTAACCCCTTGGTGCATCTGACATCTGTTCCCAGGCCATGGTGAGTGGGAGCACATCCCAAAAGGCACAAGTTAAGAGGGGAGGATGAGGAAATTAAACGGTGGAGTCCATAGTCTGATAACAGCCATGGGGAGAGGGGAGGGCTGAGACCTGCCATGCCCAGGGCTGCCCTGCAGAACCTTCCCAGGGGGATGAATGCCCAGAGAAGCTGTGGCTGCCCCATCCCTGGCAGTATTCAAGGCCAGGTTGGACACAGGGGCTTGGAGCAAGCTGCTCTAGTGGAAGGTGTCCCTGCCCATGGCAGGGGTTGGAGCTGGATAAGCTTTAAGGTCCCTTCCAACACAAACCAATCTGTGATTCTATGAAGGACGTTTTAGGGGGACAGCTTTCCTTGCACAGAGCCCCGTTTGAAGCCTATGTAATGAGTTCATCAACTGAGCATCCAACCTGTCAGCCCTCACAACCCTCATTGCTGTCACTCAGTGGGTGAGCAGAGGTGGGCGCTGCAGCGAGGGGGGCACAGTGCCACGATCGCCACTGCTGTGGATGTGCAGAGGACTGAGAGCAGCTCCAGGGCTCCAGCCTTGCCCATTCCCAGCTGCCTGCCATCCACAATTACTCACAGATGCTGCAATTACGCTGCGATGCCGTGTCAGAGCCCTCACGGCAGTGCCGGCGTGCACACAGGGATGGGGAGGGTGTTATTAGCCTGTTATTATCCATTTACCCAGCTATCCCGGCTAATCAGCTTTCAGATGGGAAGAATTAATTGGTTTCGTTCGGAGCACCAGGCATGTTTAATTGAAATGGATTCTTTCCCATTTCCAAATGGGCACTGTTGGATGGGGAGGGAGGGCTACAGCCTTCCCATCGTGGACCCTCGCTGCTGCAATAGCAGTGCCCTGCAATGCTCCCTCCATCTGGGAAGGAGCTCTCATTTCTCCATGCACATACGTGCTCAGACATGCTCCAAACTCTGCTTACAGCAAGTGCAAGTCCCACATTGTCTTGGTCCCTTGTCTATAGAGCTCGGCACATCATCTTGGTGGCACTCGGGGGGCATCACTGTGGTGCTCTTTTCTGTGGGCAAGGGATGGACTTAGGAGATGAGAGTCCCCAGGGCTGTGTGCAGGGTGCTTGGAGGTGTTGAGAGCTGTGTGCTGGAATAAAAACACAACCCTTGGTGATGCTCACCCAAGAAAAACTTGGGTTTACTCCCAAGAAAACTCCTCATGGGTTTGCTTTTCCGCTGTTCCCAGCCCTGGGATTGTTTGGAGGCATCAACCCAAGGGCTGAGCGCTGGGAACTCCGTGTTCTTGGGCAGGAAGACAAAAAAAGCCCTGAAACACTTGATGAATTTTATCTCTGTGCGAAGTCCAAGTGAGGTTAATGGGAGTTAAGTGTATGGTTAAGTGCTGTACTTAACTGGGCTCGTAATAACCGATGGGAATAGCTTTGTGGTTTGGGAGAGGAGGTTTGTGGACTTGCTGAGCTCCTCCGTTTTTGCTTTAGATCAGAGGCTTTGATTTCCCCTCTCTGGGATGCACAGGGGCACCAGTGCATCCCTCAGATTGCATAGGTGCAAATTGAGAGAACTTTTTAGTTCTATTATTCACCTTTTTCCTTTGGTGGGCAATGTCCCATGTACCAGTGGAAGCTCTTCTATGGGATACAGGTGGCTGCAGTAATTGCTGTAGTGTGAGTTACGATGCCAGAATTGCAAAGTACCGTCAGTTGGCAAACGCTCCAGACACATGCATGGAGCTTTTATTCCCATTATTGTGTTTGAATGCCCTCCCTCTACCCCCTGGAAAGCAGTGGTTCCTGCTGCAGCCTTTCAGAAAGATGCTCATTGTGCTGAAGTATTTGCACTTTAAATATGGTAAGGCACTTGTTTTTACACAATGGGCTGGATCATTCCCAAAGCAGCTGCCAGCTTTGAGCCTAGGGATAAACCTTTTAAAGAAACCTACCTCAACAAAATGAGCTCTTACCCTCCACTCCTGTGAGCACAACAGCTACTTGCTCCAGAAGTTGTTCATGAGACGTCCATAGAATCCCAGCCTGGTTTGGGCTTAAAGGGACCTTAAAGCTCATCCAGCTCCAACCCCTGCCACAGACAGGGATGCTTTCCATAGAGCAGCTTGCTCCAAGCCCCTGTGTCCAACCTGGCCTTGAGCACTGCCAGGGATGGGGCAGCCACAGCTTCTCTGGGCACCCTGTGCCAGCACCTCAGCACCCTCCCAGGGAAGAGCTTCTGCCTAAGAGCTCATCTCAGTCTCCCCTCTGGCAGGTTAAAGCCATTCCCCTTGGCCTGTCCCTACATCCCTTGTCCCAAGCCCCTCTCCAGCTTTCCTGCAGCCCCTTTAGGCACTGGAGCTGCTCTCAGGTCTCCCCTTCAGGAGCCTTCTCTTCTCCAGGCTGCCCCAGCCCAGCTCTCTCAGCCTGGCTCCAGAGCAGAGCTGCTCCTAAGTAAACTCTAACCCCCTTTTCCAGTCTCTTGCCTGTCTGTGCTGCACCCCGCATGGAGCAGCAGCACACGCCAACGCAGAGGAGACCTGGTCCATCAACAGGGCTTGGGCTACTCCATGGGGTTCCTGTTCCTTAATGCTGCAATGACTTTGTCTCTGTGCTTTGCCACCTTTCCTGGACTTGCTTCAACAGCTCCATGCCCTTCTTACACTGGGGACATCCGACATCAAAAGGTGTGAGTTGCTGATTCAAGCAGCAATTCCCATGGGCCCCCCGAAATCACAGCCACTGGGGAATACCTGAGTTCCCTCACTGCTCCTCACCTTTCCCCGCACCATCCAAGCTGTGGCAGCCCCCAGAAGCTGGCAGGTTAATTGAGCAGAAAGGATGCTGTACCGTGTCACTCACCGGCACTTGGAAGCTGGAGGCACAATGTGAATCGTGTTCGTGTTCCTTCATCCGGAGATGTGCAGCTCTTATTAGATTAATTTTTTCTTAATATATGCAGAATATATAGTGGGAGCAGCATTAATTCCTGCTAATGGCTGCGAGATCCACTGAGAATTAACCGCATTCTGTGTAAATTAGCGAGGAAGCAGATAAACACAATTATGAAAGAAGCAAGAAAGGTACTTTTGCAACAGCACTACATGTTGCTCGTTTATCTGACAAGTGTTCTTTACCTCTAATTGTATTTCATCACTTGCTTGCAAATGCTCTGCTGACAGATATTGGAGTAATCCCAGGTATTCGCGACCTCTCTTTGGCATTTGTTAAACCTTTGTTTGGGAAGGGTGAGGAGCAGTGAGGGAACTCAGGTATTCCCCAGTGGCTGTGATTTCGGGGGGCCCATGGGAATTGCTGCTTGAATCAGCAACTCACACCTTTTGATGTCGGATGTCCCCAGTGTAAGAAGGGCATGGAGCTGTTGGAGCAAGTCCAGAGGAGGCCACATGAGTGGCCATGAGTATCCAGAAAGCCAGGCATGATCAAGCTGCTGTTACTGGTGTTTTCAGTGAAACCAAGCCAAAACTGAGCTTTGGAGTACATCATTGCTCTTCTCTTTCATCTGGGAAGATACTAGGGCCACACATACCCTCTTCATTGTTCCCTTTGATATTTGATGGGTTCCCATTTGCCCTTCCCCTGGCAGTGTACCCCTGGCTAGGATGTGGCCACAGGGCAGCTCTGCTGGCGTTGGGATGCTCCTCACCCCAGATGGTCAGGTTTTGGACTTTGGTCTGAATACAGAACAGAGAAGAATGGTGCATGGATGGTGGCTTGCTGCTTTTGAGGGACTTCCCTTTATGCCTGTGTTTGATTGCAGGCTGCTTTGTGTATTGGCACAACCCTGGGTTCTCAACCTGTAACACATGGTGATCCTTGCCTATGAGACATTGCCTGTGCTTTGAGAGAATTACTGTGGATGTGGTGACCTTATTTATTTGAAAGCAAGGCTGGTTGTTCTTAACTCAAGTGAATTTTGGCTCCCCTTTGGGATGCGGCTAACGTGCAGTGCAGGTACTGGGTTTAAATGAGCTGAGCACTGAAAACATGGAAGGGTCTGTAGGAGCCTGGGCAGGGAGGAGGGATGGGGCTTGGTAAATGAAACTCCCTGGGAGAAAATAAAGCTGCTGTTGTCTGAGCTTTGTGCTCATCCAGGCTGCCCGGGTTAGCGAAACATGAGGGTGAATGGATAAGACCTTCTGTGTTGTAAAACCCTCCATCACCCAGGGCAAGCTCTGGGTTGGTGGGTCAGCCGATACAGGTGAAGTGTTCAGTGTGTGTTAAAACCACTGTGTATGCAACCAGTGCTCAGGCTTTATAAAGAGCTGGCAATCAGGTGCTTAATAACATCACCTCCAGCCCTTCTCTTTCATTTCCCTGCAAATAAATGCCTTTTCTTTTTCACATCATAAAATGCCTTAGGAGTCATTTGGAATTGTTATCCTAGCGAGATGTGCAGCCCGGGATATACAGGCGTGTTCGCTGTGATTGAGGGTTGTGTGTTTTGATGCTTGCATAGAGCCAGCGCCTGGGAGACCATGCAAATAAACGTTTACTGGAACATCGCATTGCGTGTCTGAATGGCACAGAAAGGCTGATTGGCAGGTCCACTCCTCCTTTTTGCTTCCATTCTTGGATGAAACAGCACAAGAAAACTCAGCGTGGCTTAAGGAATATAAAATTATATGGAAATGGGACTTGTTTATTTTTCCTTAACGCGGGACAGTCAGAGATTTTAAAGTTATGGTTCCCACAGCAACTGTAACTCTCATCTCTTGAGCGTGTGTTATACTTTACAGGACTATATATGCCATTAAATTTATGCCCTGTATGTGTATGTGCAGCAAGGCAAGCAGAGCAGCTGCGTGTGATGGATCTGCATGAGCCTGATGGAGCCATCCTGTGGGAATCCTTCCTTTTAAACCCCCTGAACTCCCTTATAGCTTGCACTGGTATAAGCCCATTCAGAGAGGGTGGTTTGTGGATGCTGTCAGCTCTGGGTAGCGTTAGGTGATATGGGTATGGTAAGAGAAGGTGATGCTCCATCATCACTGGAGCTCAATGCTGTTTTAAGAGCAATGGAAAGAGGGGAAGAAAAGACATAACCCTGTTCTCTTAGGGCCACAATTCAAGCAGCCATCCCTGCTCAACAGAGCACTGAGGCATGTGCTATAGTCTCATGGACTGTGATGGGAATTAAACACACTTTCAGAGTTAAGCGTGTGGTTAAGCACCTTGGTGAAGCAGTGCTCAAATGGGGATTTGAAGCATACAGGGAGAAAATGCTGTATATTTTTGGTAGATGTGCCCTGTATCATTGCTGTTTCTTATGGGGAGGTGGGGTGGAGTGGTCTGGAGATCAGGATTGCATACACTTCTTTTTGGAGTCTATCTCTGTGTGTGTATGTATCTATAGATCTTTAATCCTGGTGTTGAGCTCTTCCTTGCTAGCCTTCATGCTGGTTTGCTGCCTGTCCTGGGCCTCAACCTCATGCTCTGCCTCAGTTTCCCTGCCTGATGGCAGAGGGTTGGAACTGGATGAGCTTTAAGGTCCCTCCAACCCAACTATTCTGTGATGATTCTTAAGTGATCCTTGCTTCAAGTCAAGCTCCCGATTTCTCATGCCATCCATGCAGGAAGAGAGTAAGCATCTTTACATCGCTGGTTTATATTGTCACATCCCTTACGCAGCAGAGGCTGCGTGAGGACTGAGCGGGCTTGCTCAGGTCTGTGCTCACAGGAGCATCCCAAGACAGTACCCAGCTCCTTCCCTAACTCCAGGTCCTGCTGCTCCCTTTCTATCCATGAGCCCTGCTTTCCTCTTGTAGATGTGAGTGCTTCTTGCAAAGCCTGCTCCCAAAGCCCTGGCTGGTGTTGTCCTGACTCTAGGGAAGAGCACACTAGAGCATCCCCTCCCCAGCCTCGCTGTTCCTTTAAAGCCCGAGGGATTGTGTGCTGTCTGTGGGTCTGTCCTGCACCCCAGGAGGGTGAGGAAGCAGCAGGGTGCAGAGGATGCCGTGATAAATGGCACTGCGCAGGAGAGGGAAGGCTATGAGAGATGTCTGCAGAGAACAGCCTTATTTTTCATTGTTAATGATGGGAAAGAAGGTGCAAACAACATCTTAATTCCGATTTGCAGGAGAAACATTTCAATTGAGAGGTGCAGCAAAGAGGAGAAATGCGATAAGGCAAAGGAGCTCTAGGGAGAAGCTGGAGGTTTGCGCTGGAAGGGGAAGAAGCTGATGCCATGCAACACAAAACGTTAAATGGGGTATTTTTCCCCCAAAACTGGGTCTGGTCTGGCAAAGGGATCTGCTTGTGGGTCTGGGAGGAAGAGGATGGACAGACCAGGCTGCCCACGAGTTGTCTTGGGCTCCAATGTGGGTATCTTCTTAAAGGTTGGACCAGATCATCCTTGAAGCCCCTTGCTGGTATTCCATGATTCTCTGAGTTTGGCTGCAGCAAAGGGTTTGGATGAGAAGGTTGACTGCAATTCACAGATGCTGCTGTAGCAGCCAGCGTGGGTGATCCCAGCTCTGCTTCTGGCTGTGGTTTGTCTTGGGATGTGGCTTTGGAGGACCTTTGCCTGATGATGTAGCATTTATCGGGTCTCTGTGCTGCCGTTGGCCATCACTTTCAGTTAAATAAATTAGAAACGTGTTAGCTCCAATTACAGCATGGCTAAAACCTAATGCAAATGTTTGCTACGCCTGCTCAGGGCGTGCTGCTTCATTATAGCCCTTGGCAATGGCAGAGGAGAGCCAGGAGAGGTTTGTGTCCTGACCTATGGACCTCTGAGGTTTGGTGGTCCATGCTGGTGGCATCTCCCCCTTTGCTGTGCTGTTAGGTGATGTCTTACCTGCCTGTTGTGTCCACGTAGTGCTCTCTGCATCTGGGTAGACCTTGGAATGGAAGCACAGAAGGAACTGTGGGGTCACTGCGCTGCCCTCAGGTCTGTACAGGGCACAGGAGCACCCTGAAGCCTTTATTTCTCATTTGAAATAAAGCATAACTTTAAAGCATCCAGGCTTGATTAAAAACCAAGTAATAAGAAAGAAATTTGACAGTGATGGATAATCCACTCCCACCATTGGTAAATTGTCCTGGTGTTTAATTACCTTCAGGGCCAAAAAAAGAAAAGAAAGGGATAAGTACAGTGTGAAATGCTCTGAGGGCTGTGGTTGTTGCTGGTACATGTTTGCTAACATGGTTCACCCACTGGGACGACATAGGGTGATGTGATGCTCCAGCGCCAGGGTCCTGCTTGCCCCAACTCTCTGTGGGGTGCAATGGGGGGGTCTTGTGCTGGTCAGAGCCTGGCTCTCCCAAGGGGCTGCCCTTAGATCAGTGGCTCTGGTTTGTGAGCCCTGTTGCACTTAGATGTAGCTAGGATAGGGCTGGTAGTCGTCACAATGTAGAATGATAATTGGATTTGGATGTTGTGTGGGAGCCATAGTGGGTTCAGAGTAGTAAAAGAGACAGGGATATTTCTTCCTGCAGGGCGAAACCTTGTATTGGTGTTCAGAGGAGGCAGCAGAAGGGGTTCAGATCAGCGCTGGCCACAGTGCTGTGCTATTTGGCAGCAGTTCTGCTTTGACCTGCAGAAGGGATGCTTTGGTATAACAGGTCTATCTAGCCCAAGCAATGCTCCAGCTTGGGACCACCTTCTGTGACTTTCTTGGCATGGTGGTGGGCAGACCTTTGCTTTCCTAATGGCTGGGCTGTGTTGCTGTGGGTGCTCTGTGTTTGCAAAGCTGCAGGCCTGGAGGAGCCCTATGGGGGCCACATCACATCCACCCCACTGTGGGGAGCAGAGCTGACCCCGCAAAGTTAGGAATGTCCAGAGCCTGTTGCAAGGAAGTTTGTTTGGACCCCAGGGGAGCAGCAGGACTACCTTGTCTTTCACTGCTTTGGGGGCAAGGGTGATGGCTTGTGTTCATACATCCTCTTGCTGCTCAGAAACTGCCCAGCACCTCAGACAGATGCCCAAGCAGTGACCACCCTCCAGGTCGGCAGCTTGGCAGCCTTCCTAATTCATGTCAATGCCCAATTTCTTTAACTTTGAGGTGGCTTCTTCCATCATTTGCTTCCTGTGCTTCAAATAAGTCCCAGCCTCTCTGCTTTCCGCCTTCAGGTGGGGTTTGCTCCAGTGCCCCAAGCCCTACAGTTCTGCACACATGCAGCTTGTCCCCACCAACCCTTTTCTTTCCCACTCTCCTCTTCTTCCCGTCCCTCCTCCTCTCCTGTGGGCCTCAGCAACCCGGTGGCTCCCCCTCAGCCACGCAGGGCATGCAGGAGCGCAGTGGGAAGGACATTACGTGGGAGAATATGCATGTTCACAACTCGGAGGATTAAAGGCCCATGTTCTTATCACTGCAGAACAGAGTATTATAAATCCAGCCTTAGAATACCAAATCCCTGCGCGGCTCGGCCATTGTTTGGGAATATTAAAAAGCTCGGAGACAGAAATAATCAGTTTCCGAATGACACATTGTCAAATAAAACATTTCTCATATTATCCATTCCTTCCTCTTTCTCTCTCCCGCTCCCTTAGCTGGATAATTTAACATGAAAAGTAGATTAAAGTGAAGCTGGCTTGAATGCCTCCTACCTTTGACTCCTTTTTTCCCCTCCTTTTCCCCAGGAAGCATTCCCGGGATGTGCGGTTGGTTAAACATACAGCTGGTAGCATGGGGTCAGGGACAAAAGGAGTATGTTGAAAGCAAGCTGCCTGCAATGAGCCCATGGGTGGTGGCACAGGCACCCCCAGCCTTTCCCAGGAACAGAGGGGACCATCGTATCAATGGCTGGTAGAGCAAAGATCTCCGGGTCATCCCCAAAGGATGCGGGAGATGTGGCTGCATCAGCTTCCTTGAGCTGACCCCGTCATTCCCAAGCCACCAGAGGAGCGGCACACTAATAACCTCTGTGCCTTTATGCCTTCTCCTGATCCCTCCCAAGCAGGCACATCTTTAATTGAACGTGCTGACAGGTTTATCTGCTCCACTCTGTTCCCTGAGGGCGAAGACAAGGTGAGCCCAGCCAGGCAGCTCCCCCACTGCTGCGGATGCCTGGATCCTTTCCCTGGGTCCATCTGGGAAAGCTGCTCCTTGCACAAGGCTTTCACAGTCATCCCTGACCTTTTCAAAGCGTCTGGGTTGTCTCTGGTTGTGCTTTTCCAGGGAGGGCTAGCTCTGCTGTGTCTGCAGCTGTGGAGTGTTCTGCCCTGCGCTGCAGCCACTTCACAGTTGCAGAGCATCCAGCCATGAGCTGCATCCAGCCAAGCAGCTCTGGGACTTGGTGGTGAGGCTTTGGAGAAGGCTTTTCCCTGTAGTCATGTCCATGACTGTTGTTTTTAAACCCTTCCGTAATGTGAAGCCCTCGCTTTCTGGAAGGATGCTAGCACACAAGCTGGATGTGGTCTTGCAGTGTGGTTGGTCACATTGAAGCCTGTGGCCCTGCTGTGTCCTTGTCACTGGGCCTCCCTTCTGGAGTGTCTGCTGTGCCATGGTTTCTCTCCTGCAAACTGGACTTCTGAGGAAATGGCCACAGTTTGGTACAAGTGGCTCATGCTAGGGAGCTCCTGTGATGCTCCGGGTTCTCCATGCGTCAGGCGCTGCACAGACCCAAGGAAATGCATGTCTGCTCTTCCAGGTTGCGGTGTCCAGGCTGGTTCTTGTTTCTGAGCATGGAATGCCATGAAGGGTCCTTATCCCGTGGTCCTTTAAGTGCTGTGTTACTGCAGGGCATGAAACCGTTCTGCTCACCAAGCCCTACCCTTCTCCAGTGCAGAGATCCCTGAGCATCTCCTGGATGCTAAATTGCCTTTCCTGACGGCAGCATGCACTGGGAAAGTCATCTGAGCAATGCCCTCCTGAATCCCCAAGCCCTGCTCTCATTTGTTACAATTAGGAGGCAGAAGAGGGGGTCTTGATGTGGGAGAGGCTGGGCTACTCTATGTAACAGATCATGGTGTGGGGTGGTCCTGGGAAGCATCTTTCCTCTGCTTTTGCTCCCAAGGCCTCTCCCCCAGCTTAACTCCCCCTGTGAGCTGCAGTTTTTGATGCCACCTCTTTACAGCTGATCCTGCTTGAGCTTCTTGTACAGCTCCATGCTTTGCATCCAATGCAGAGGGAACATTTGCACCTCTCCACTTTGCTTTTGCACGCTGCCAAGTCGCGGGCTGCAGCATCCCCTGTGCCACAGAAACCCCTGCCCTGGTGTTCCAGGTTTGGCTGCAAAGCCCTGAGGGTTCCCACTGCTCCAGATTTATGTGTCCTGCTTTCCTTCTCTGCCACAGGGTAAAATTGCTTTGACCCTGTGGAGATGAAGAGGCTGGTACACGTGCAGCTCCAGCCTGTATGGGCCAAGGTGGCCGAATTTAGGTACTTCCTTGGGAGGAGAGGCTACTTCCATGGATATATTATAGCTCTTTAGGAAGTTGGGTTTTTGGGGTAGAGTTTTATTATAATGTAATTAGGGACTGTATTGAATAGTTTAGAGATGGGTGAAGAGGAGAGCTTTGCAGAGATGGTTTTGGTCTGGAATGCGTTGTGCTGTGCCCCCAGGTCTGCAGGTGAAGTCTTGGTGAAACCCAAGGCTCATCACTGCCAGAAGTGCTGGGGCTGGGGTCACCATCATCTGTGTGATGCTGTGACTCTTTGGACGTTTACAGCTCAGGGGTCAGTGGCTGCGTTGTCTTAATGAGGTTTTTTCCTCCTAAGTGGTGGGATGCGATCGCCTCCTTGTCCATCTCCCCCTGCAAAGTGGCAGGGGGGCTTGACCACCTCAGACCCCTGTGTGGGTGAGCTGGGGGCGGACCCAAGGGATGTGTGGTAAGAACAAAGACCCTGGGAGAGGGAGCAGGATGTGACTGTGCTGTTCTCAACTAAAAGCCATCTCTGGCACCCTGCTCACCTGCCTGGGATGTCCCACCCAGGGGTGGCTGCTCCATGAACCCACCCATGTGTGGTTCATGGAGCACTGATGAAAGGCTGCTCTGGGGATAGAAAAGGAGAGGGTCCATGGATGCTGGCTACAGCATCTCCTTAACCATCCTTTTGCCTTCTGCATCTCCTGACCTGTCCCTTTGCCTTCTGCAACTCCTGACCCACCTCTGTGACATCTGCATCTCTTCACCCATCCTTCTGCATCTCATCACCCATTCTTGTGCATCTCCTGGCCTCTCCCTTTGCCTTCTGCATCTCCTGACCCATCCCTGCACCTTCTGCATCTCCTCACCCATCCTTCTGCATCTCCTGATCCATCCCTTTGCCCTCTTCATCTCCTGACCCTTCTCTTCCTTTGCTCTCCTCTGCAGGGGGGGCTGATCGCGCTGCTGCTGCTCCTCCTTGTCTTCATGGTGGCTCTGTACGCCCAGCGGCGCTGGCACAAGCGCCGCCGCATCCCGCAGAAGAGCGCCAGCACGGAGGCCACGCACGAGATCCACTACATCCCCTCGGTGCTGCTGGGCCCCCAGGCCCGCGAGAGCTTCCGCAACTCGCGCCTCCAGGCCCACAACTCCGTCATCGGGGTGCCCATCCGTGAGACCCCCATCCTGGATGACTACGAGGATGAGGAAGAGGAGGAGACGCCGCGCCGGGCAGAGCCCAGCACCAGGGAGGATGAGTTTGGCAGCCAAGTGACACGGACGCTGGAGAGCCTGGGCCGGGGTGGGGATGAGAAGCCTGACTACGAGAAGAAAGGTTTGTGGCTTTTCTGTCTCCTCTGTCCCTCCCCGCATCCCCTGCCAGGGTGTCTGTCCTATATGGGGTCACCTGGAGAGGATGGCTCATCCCCATATAGCCCCATGGCCGGCGCTTGGCTCTCCAGGCTTTGGTCCTCAGCTGTCAAGGTGGTTTGCAGACCTTGTCTTGGAGCTGCTCTTCCAGAGATGAGAATCACTTCTGGATGGTGATGGGGAAACTGAGGCATGGTTGCTATAAGACCTAAGTTATCGTTGCCAGCCCTAAGAACCAGGTCCCCTGGACTAGCATCAGCTTTTTACTGTGCTTTGCTCGTGGCTCAGGTACCATTAGGGGTACGTGAGCGTGTGCTTGGAAGCTTCATAGGATCTGACCTGTTTCCTTTGTCATCATCTTCCAAAACCAGTCCCCTCTTTCCAACATAAGCCTGCATGGCATGATGATTTGGGAAGCTGATGGCTCAGCTTTCAGGCTTGGTGGTGTGTCTGGTCCTAGCAATGGCAGAGACCCCTGTGAACCCCCCACTGGGTTTGAGGATGCTGGATGTGGGAGCAGAGCTGGCATGTCCCTAGGGAGAGGAGGACAAAAGAGTCTGAGGAGGAGTCACTGCTGCCACTGCAGCAGCACTGGAACTCCTGTCTCCTTAACAGGATGGGAATGCTGGGATCCATGCTGTGGGACAGGGGTATCCATCAAGCCTGTCTTTACTCTTTAGGTTCATCGCTTTGCTTGGAGCAGGGCATCCATTCTATGGAGTGAACGTGCCTGTGCCGGGGCTGCTCCAGCCTGCTGAGCCATGGGGCTCCTCAGAGAGCTGCTCCATGAAGCCATATTTTCTGCTCCTGGCAAAACGTCCCCGTGCTTTATTCTCTGAGCAATCAGACAAACAATCCTGTACTCGCCCACAAACAAAGTCATCAGGGCTGGAGATTTAAGATGAGAGCACAGGAGCTCTGAGTGGAGCTGGGAATGGCAGATCAGACAGTTCTGATTGAGGGAGAGTGCAGAGCTGAATCTGTGTGGATCTAATGGATGAACACAGAATGCGAACACCTCCCACCTGTGTTCTTTGGTGTGGCAGGGAGGATGTTCTATAGCATCTGTAGGTCAGATTAGAAAGAAGCCTATACAATTCCCTATGTGGGTTCTGGCTGCTGCCTCTCCCTATGATGCTGGTTGCTTGTAAGGTACAATGTGAGATAGCACCACTGTTGCAAGGGGTAAATCCCTGATAGTAGGCACATAAAGCAGGGCTGGGGTGCCCATTCCTGAGAAGTTGAGGTGCTGCTGATGCTTCGTGCCTTCCCCGAAGGTGCTGAGCTGGGATTTCAAGGAACTCTGGTCCTTTGCAGTTCCCTTCCCCAAAGCTCTGCCCAGCTCAGGAAGTAAGAATTGGTGGGGTCCCTCTGGGTAAAGCAGTCCAGCATCGACAGGACCAAAGGCTGGACATGAAAGCACAGGCAGACATGGTCCTCCACAGTTGCAGTGTACATGATGGCACCCATTTCTGGTTGTACTGGGCATGTGGGAGCAGAAGGGGGGCCCCATGGACA
Source organism: Pezoporus occidentalis (assembly GCF_034315485.1). Lineage (NCBI taxonomy): Eukaryota > Metazoa > Chordata > Aves > Psittaciformes > Psittacidae > Pezoporus > Pezoporus occidentalis. The sequence continues at coordinate 1,645,817 of NW_026915987.1, forward strand.
GGGTTTGGCAGCAGTCCTGTGTCTATCAGCCTTCTCCTGGGATGATGGGAGAGACCAAGCCATGGGTGACAGATACTGGTGGTGTCTCTTCATGCTCTATTGGAGGGCCATCAGGAGCTCTAGGAGGAGGCCAGTGTCAGAGCCTGTATGAAGCCTATGAGAAAGACTGCTCTGTATTTACTTGTTCTCTTAACTGCAAATATATAAAACCCATGTTGCCAAGTCGTGTTGTTCTGCACTTGGAGAACTGTTTCCATGAGGGCCAGGCAGGGTTTGGGTGTTGATGTGTGGGTTGGAGGGACCATGGACCGCACGGGTACAACTGTGTGACCTGGGAGAGATGTTTCTGCTGCGTGGAGAAGAGCAGCCCTTTCCCCAGGGTGTTTTGGCTAATGCACACTTGATTGCCTGCATCTTTAAAGCCTGTCTCTCAGAAGCTGCAACACCCACCTCTGCTTATAGAAATGTCATTAGAAGCCATTTAATGCTGTTCACCTGCAATGCACAGTGAACAGCGTTTGGATAAACAAAAGCAAAGTACATTAGTGCTAATTGCTGAGTGACTGCAGCAGGAGCAAGGAGGGGATGCACCAGCTCTCCAGTAATGCTGGACCATCCCTCCCTTCATCCCATGAATGCCCGTAAAGACTGAGAGGTCCCTGTTGGAGCACCCACAGTGGCACTGCTGGGGGATAGGGATGGGGACAGGTCCTCTTCTTGGCTCCATGGAGTAGACAGCAGCTCTGAGGAGCGCAGATGTGTTGTGTCTGGAAAGCAGGTCCCTGCCCTTGCAATGGTCTTAAGTGGTGGCTGAGGTTGTGTTTCTTCCACACTTGAAGTGCTCTTTTACTCTTTCCTCTTGTAAATAAGGTTATGATGATGGTTATTGTTGCTCAGACCAACGCAGAGGTACCCAGGGGTCAACCTGTCATCCTTGAGTGCTGATCTGAGCATCCCCGTTGGCATCCCCCTTTGTGTAAGGCTGTCTGTTAGCCTTCAGAGATGTTTCCCCAGCCCTCTGCTCAGTGCGAATGAACAAATGAAAGCCTTCATATGTTGTAACTGAGCTACCTTTTTTATTCTTTCATATTCTCTTCTTTGTTTTGCTTTTCTATAAATTATTTAGAGTTGTGTGAGTGGGGAAGACAGCAGTAACTGCATTTCAGTTCTCTTCAAAACATAATAGTAAACAAGATCTAGGGCAGAATATTAAACCATCTGAGGGCTTCAGGAATTGGCAATAAAAAACTTCTTATACTGACTGAAAATCCCCCCTAAGCTGGGGCTGCAGGCTGCCTGCGGGGCCAGGGCTACGCCAGGCTCAGAGATGAGCTCACAAACGCTCATCTAGCATCGAGGCAGGTTTGTGCATTGCCTGGACTGATCCTTCCAAGGCATGCCGGTTCACTGTCTGCTTGCTCCTAGATGGGCATTTTTCCCTTTTGGATGAGGCTTTGCTCAAGGAGTTAAAATATGGAATGTGCTAATAATGTTATTCCTTTTCTGAAGCTGTTTGGAGCCTGGGTTGCGGAGGATGAAGCGGCTGTAGTTCAGGTGTAGGGTTTTAGGCTAGAAATATACATGCTGGGGGCTTTGCACTCTGACCAGGTTTGCACACCCATGGTAAATACAGGGATATGGGAGGCAGTGGATGTGCTGCACATGCGGGCGCTGTGACTGCCCAGGAGCAGCAGACGCAGCCAGGATTCCCATGGGGATGCGGCAGGTGGGGTGGAGGAACTGCAGTTGGTGTGAGCAGACACCGTGTCCCTGGAGATCCCCAGGGGCTGGAAATCAGCTCTGCTCAGGCACAGTTTTATAGGTGGATGGAGGATGCATGCTGGAGCGTGGCCCTAGCTGAAGGACAGGGTCAGCCTTTGCCAAGTGCATGGCTGGAGCTGCCAGGTTTCAGTGTGGTCACCGGGGCTGGGTGATGAGCTGTGCTCGCATCCCACAGAGTCCATGAGCACCCAAGGGAAAAGCTCTTCTCGCTGCTCTTGCAGCGTTGATAAGACATCAGCTGGGACTTGTCAGTGAGCTCCAAACAGTATCATCACTGGGCTGTCACCAGAGGCTCTTTCAAGTGTCACTTCCCAGTATTAATTACCAGGGATGGCAAATGCGATGAAGATGGAGAGTTTTGGCTCGTCCTCCTCATGCCTGTGCCGCTGCTCTCTCCCCATGTGTGGGCAGTGATTGATTCCCAGGGTGCCAGGTTGTGCTGGCAGCAGGAGCTTCTCATCACTTGGGATTTGTGCCCCCCACACTGTGCTGCTGTTGGGCTCCATTCCATGAGGAAAATCAGTGGCACAGGGTGCCCGGAGAAGCTGTGGCTGCCCCATCCCTGGCAGTGTTCAAGGCCAGGTGGGACACAGGGGCTTGGAGCAAGCTGCTCTAGTGGAAGGTGTCCCTGCCCGTGGCAGGGGTTGGAGCTGGATGAGTCCCTTCCAACGCAAACCAGGCTGGGAAACAATGAAGAATGTGGGGATTTTCTTCCTCGTATGGAGCTTCTGGATGTATCAGGTCAGGCAGGGAATTGCACTGGATGACTGTTAAATACATCCTTGCAAAATGGGAGAGAAGCCCCTGCCTGAATGTTGAGCAGCACAAATGTTTTGCAGATCACGGGCAAGCGAAGCATGGATCAGAGAGCCAAACTTCCCTCCCGAGTCTCGGGTACCTCGAGCAGCTCCCGCGTGGTGCCAGAGCATCTGAAGTGAAGCCCAGCACAAACAAAACACAGGAGCAATGTACTGAATAATGACATCTAGCAACAAGCACGTCTGAGTGATAAAGTTAATGAAATTACAGGTTCTGACCTGATACCGGGCTCTGCTGTGGGTAGATAAACAGCAGGGCAAAGATGAGATGTTTATTTCTCCCTAGCTGCAGTTGTAATCTGGATGCGCTGTGCAGGGCCATTAACATCATTACTGTGATGCAAAATCATTTTTGACTTGGGGGATAAAAATACATAAAGAAAAATCCCCCCAGCTCCCTGGAGAATGGAAAGCTGGTGGAATTAGAATTGCAGCAGGAGCACAGCCTGACCCGGTGACATTGCTCAGAGCCCAGGTGAATTTAGACAGGAGGAAAATCCGAGGCGGTTTAAGAAGAAAAATAGTCTTTTTCTTTAAAATTAATATAGTAAAATGAAATGGAGCGAGGAAGGAGGCAGTAGCCAAGCATCCCTGATTATCCCAGAGGATCCCTTTGTGCTGGTGTGGAATGGCGGCCATGCCGTCTCCTAGTTGTTTTGGGTTGTCTCTGGCAATTAGAGGGGTTTGTGTCGTTGTGGGTTTGTGTGGTGCCAAGTGTGGGTCTGCTGGTGGGGGCTGCAGTGTATGGGGTCCTGGTCTTCACCAGGAAGACGCCAGTCTGTGTTGGAACCCAGTTCCCAAGTGTGCAGTGCTCTGAGACTGAGGCGATTTGGGTGAGTTTGCCCAGGTTTATCTCTGTCCTCACTATCTCTGTCCTCATCGTGCCTGTCCTCACTGATCTGTGTAGTTTTCAGCTCATGCAGCTGATGAGTTTTGCTCTCCTGCCTTTCCCAAGCAGATGGCCTCAAGCTGCAGCCCTTTGGGAATTCCTAACTTGCTTTTACCTATTGATATATCTGGCTTTCTTCTTTACCAACAGGGTTTTATCCTACAGCAGCAGGAGCCCTTTGCTTCTGTGCATCAGGTGCTGTTTGAGGGGGTTTGGTCCCCAGACCATTGAAGGCAGCATCGCTACAGCCGCAATGAGATGCGTTGGATACACAGAGATGGGGTTAGTGAATGACAGCAGATAAAAGCCCAGCAAGGCTGAATCTGGGCTTACCCCCAAGTTCCCTATCGAGAAGGTTTCACCAAACCAAATCTCTTAAGGATCAGTGAGAAGCAGAACTTGTGCTTGGTGGAAGCTGAGGAGAGAAGAGATGTCGGACTTGAAAATCGAGTATCTGCAATTCCAGTCCTGCAACAAAGGGACCCATCTTTATTTTCTGTTTCTTTCATGTTCAAAAAGAGAACTTTTGAAGAGAGCCTTTGTGCTGGCTTCAGAGACGCTGCAGTCTGGGTATGGCCTCCCAGTCTAGACAGGAGACAGGACTTATTACCGATGGTACCGATGATTAATACCATAGGCATATCAAAGGTGTGGTTGTGCAGTCATCTTGAATTCATACCTCCTGGACTTTCTTCTCACCTGCTGTGTTAACTTGGGTAAACCTCTGAAGTTTCTCTTAATGCTTTTTCTCTGTAGTGATAGCGAGAGGCTTTCCAGCATGGCCTGGCACCTAGAGTGAGCCTGGACATGGAGATCCAGCTCTTCTGCCACTGCTTGCTTTGGTAACCCTGGTCATATAGGGATGCTGGGGAGGGACTCATTAGGGACTGTAGTGATAGGACAAGGGGTAATGGGTTAAAACTTAAACAAGGGAAGTTTAGATTGGATATAAGGCAGAAGTTCTTTACTGTGAGGGTGGTGAGGCACTGGAATGGGTTGCCCAGGGAAGCTGTGAATGCTCCATCCCTGGCAGTGTTCAAGGCCAGGTTGGACAGAGCCTTGGGTGCCATGGTTTAGTGTGAGGTGTCCCTGCCCATGGCAGGGGGGTTGGAACTGGGTGACCTTAAGGTCCTTTCCAACCCTAACTGTTCTATGATTCTATGTCACTTAATGATCCAGTCCTTGTCTGTGAGTTGGAGCCAGACAGCAGAGAGGGCAGCATGAGGAAGCACTGAGAACTGCTAATATTAAGGGGTTGTTGTTACACCAGCTTCCAGCCAAACTGCTCTGGGTGATGCAGTCCAGCAGAACTGTGGGAGGAAGGGAGGAAGATAGCTTAGGTTTGAGATGACAGCGAAAAGCAGGCAGGGGAAGGGTCCTGGTGATGGAGAAAGGGGGCTTCCTATGCCACCCACCAATGCTGGAGCAACTGTTCTGGTAGCCTCATCTCAGTCAGTGTCTTCACCTCCCAGTGAAGACTCCTCTAAGAGAAGGAATGGCAGTGGTCTGACCTGAGGTTTTGGTGCTGGGGAGAGGGGTATTTGGGGGGATGAGATTTGAATGAGGAGGGCAGTAGTTGAGCTGGTCCTGGAGGTGCTATTCCTTACAACAGAGTGAGCTCCTCAGCATCTTGGAGGTGAGACTTAAAGGCCAAGTGTGAGCCAGAGGCAATGCCCTCATACCAGCGGGGTTGGTGGTGTTGCTCTCTGATGAAGAAGGGTGAGACCATGGGTGATGGGAGCAAGATGAGCCTGATGTTGCTGTCCCTGAGCTGACAGCCCCGTGGCCTCAAGGGGTCGTGGGTGCTGGCAGGAGGTCCCTCACATGCCAGGGTGTGCTGTCCCTAATGTCAGGGCCAGGAGCCACCACCTGCAGCCACCGTTCACTCGGGTAGGCAGATCCAGTGCCACCCTGAGCACTACCCAGAGGCTTTCTGAGCCTTTAATAAATAAAACGATGGCTTAACACCTGCTGGGGCTGGAGGCTAAAGTGGGACAGTGCGTCAGACCAGCATCTGATGTGTCCTGGGGCTCTGTCTTCTTTCCAGTGACCTGATGGGATCATGACCCTCTTTGTACGTGATCAGCTTTTCCCTGCTCTAATCCCTGCCAACTCCTTGTGTAATTTCCAGAGACCTTTGAAAATGTATATTCACGTGGCCTGCCAGTGGAAAGTGGGTTGTGCAGTCCCCAATTCCTGCCTGAGAAACCTGGCTGTGAATTTCAGCTTGAAAGAAAGAAAATACAGAAAATGAGGCCCATCAGGGTAGGAATCAGGTCCCAATTCAGCAAAGCATTTAAACACATGCTTAGCTAGTGTCTCTTGTTATTAGACACATTAGATGTGGGTTGAAGTCCAACGTGTGTAATTCCGACTGATTTGAGTGTATTAATAAAGGGAGTAGGGGGCCCAGTTACAACAGATATGCTGTTAAGTCCTTCAGTTTGATGGTGATGCCTGCTCTGACTTTAATGCTGGTTTGAAAGGTCCATACCTGCCAGGGAAAAGCTTTCCTTTCCAGAGAGATAAACACAGTCATAATTAATATACTAATACATTAATTGCTTTCTGAGCTGTAAATGGAGAGCTGCCAGGCTGCAGTTTTAGGTTGTTTTGATCTCATCACTGCGCTTGTGGCCTCCATCTCGAGTTTGCGTTGTCCTCACCAATATGGGGAGAGGGAAGGATGGTTTCTTGGCCTCATGTTCCTGTGGGAAACGCTTCCCCTTCCTTATACCCCACCAAGAAAGTGGCCTAAAGCAGCAGCATAGATGTACAGGAGCATGTCCAGGAGGTCTCCCCAACAAGAGCCGCATCCGATGTGGCTCCTGCTTCCTGCACAGGGTCAGAAGGGATGGGGAAGCTCCTGGGGACCAGTGGCCTCCTCTGGTCCTGCATACCCCTGGCTGAAGGAGGTGCTTTGCTGCCCTTGCTTAATGACTGGTTAAGGCTTAAACTTCTCAGACCAGTCAAGGCTATTCCCGGCACACAGCAGCATTGCTGTTGAGGAAAGGCTGATAGGTTGGATTGCCTGATGTGACTTCCTTTTCTCCCCTCCCTTTGCTGAATCCTGCTCACTGATTTCACAATACAGAGGAGGAAAGAAGCAGATGGTAAAGTGGCTTTTGATGGTGCCATAGGGGATGGAAGCGAGGTGTTTCGGATACCTAAAGGGATGGTGGTTTTGTGAGGTCCTGTTGGTTAATCACCCCTTGGTAAGGCTTGGGCTGGTCTCACCCCAACAGTATAATGTCATCCCATGTGAGAAGAAACGCCCTTGGTCACCTCTCCCAACCACAGCCAGGTGACTTGCGGCTCCTCAAATCAGCAGCAGCTCTTTTAACACTGGGTTTTGTGGGGCTGCCTGGTGGAGGCATCGTGGCAGCTCCATGTGCAGTAGCCCTGATTCCCCAGATGTCCAAAGTGCTTTTCATCCAGGCAAAATCACAAGCTCACAGCAGATAAGCTGTGAAGTTTTGGCTGTCCAAGGAAAACAAGCCATCAGGACCTATATTTGTATAAAGGCGCGTTGTTCATCACTTTGTGCATCTCTATGAATGTTTGATAAAGCACTACATTATTTAAGGCGTTGCTGGGTTGTAGGCCAGTTGTTGACCAGGATTAGCTTTGAGATGGGGTGGGTTTTTTCAACTATTTTTCTATTTCCTGATGCAAAATCTAAAAAATAATATAGTGCCTGTTTATTCCCCAGGGAAGTCCCAGGGGGATCTCAAGTGGCATTCCCTCTCCTGATTTTCTGTGCTGGGTTGCATCTTGCAGCTCCCTTGTGTGCAGTGCAGAGGGATAGCTTCATCCCTGCTCAGGGCTGGTTCTTCAATGGTGTCAGTGTGGAGCAGAACACTGCCATCAGTTTCTGAAGTCAGGCTAGCCAGGAAAAAGAATGGGATCTGGGATGAAGGAGAACAGCTCCAATGTTCCCTGTTTCAGCTGGAAATAGAGATGCTAGAGAGCACTTGGGCAGCCCCTGGGATGTGTGGCTCAGAGCTGAGGTTGCTCCAGATCCTGCCTCCTGTGTGAGAGTGATGGGTTTGTCTCAGTCCATGGTGCTCAGCACTTCTTCAGTTTGGCTTTGAGCAGCGTTGTGGGTCTCTCGGTCTGAATGTGTGAGATGTTCTAGTTGAAGATGTCCCTGCTCATTGGAGGGGTATTGGAACTAGATGGCCTTTGAAGGTCCCTTCCAACCCAAACCGTTCTATGATTCTATATTCTCCTTATCAGTCCATCCAAGGCTTGTGAGTTTTATGGGAAGGAGAGCAGGGAGGGCAGCTCCAGTGCCAGCTCTTCCTTCTGTTTGCATGTCCTCTTCCTGTCAGCTGTGTTTCACCTGCCTACAGCATAGAGACAGTTCATTTTGTCAGCTGGCTCCAAAGGAAGATGGATCGAGGCCAGGCACGAGGTCTGCAGGCACCTTCCAGCCCCATTTATCATAAGGCAGTGACCTACCCAAAGGACCAGCAGGAGAGGAAACTTATTAAGGAAGTGCTTCAAATCAATCCTTCCTGACAGCCCCACTGACTTACAGCACTTGCTGAGGCTCACCCACCGGGTCCTGCAGGGTCTGGATGTGCTCAGCCTCACATCTGCGTGGTTTGGAAGAGGTATGCGTTTGATACCCCAGGGTCCCCATGTGTTCCCTCAGCTCCAGGTCTTCTTCTGAGCCAGCAAACTGGCTCTAAGCTCTGTATTTCCTGCCTGGATCTGTGTGCTTCCTGGTGTGGGAGATGGCTGGTCTGTGCCATGGTAGGGGTGGTAGAGCTGAAGCTCCTTGGCCCCATTGCAATATGGGGTTTTAGTGGTTTGCCCTTCTCACGTGGGTTGATGTTGCTCCCTCGTTGCTCCAGCACGTGGCACAAAGTTGCTGGTCCCATGAACAGGTATCACCTTGCCTGTTGGGCAAAGGAAATCTGATTTCTAACTAATGAATGTTCTGCACCATGCTGTTGAGCAGCGAATCGAGTGGTGGTTGAGACTGGAGAGGGGACAATGTGCCACGTTTCCCATCCACATTTGCCCTGCCTGTCCCTAGGGGTGCTGGGACTTGCTCACATTCACTTTACAGACGCCACAGTGCTGCTGCCTCCAGGTTGATCCCACAGCATCGATTCCTCAGCCAGGTAGGGATGGGCTGTTCCTGCCCTTGGTGGTACCATGGGGCTTTTTTCCCTCTGGATTTGTGGAGTTGTAGGGGCTGTGTGGCAGAGGGAGTGAGCTGGAGCTCAGTGCTGTGCTCTTCAGCCCTTGTCTCTTCAAGCAACATTAGCTTGGGCTGCTTCATGTGCCCATTAGCACCAAATGGGGAAGCTTCCTCCAGAGTGTTCTTACTGAACTATTCAATTACTTTATCACTTGAGGAGCATGAGCTGGTGCTGAGGCTCTGCCCATCCTGCCTGCTCCTCTAAGTGAAAAAGTTATGGTGTCTCATTAAAGAATGTAAGGGTTTTATTAGGGTGGAGAAGATGGGAGACAAAGTCTCTGATGGTCTGGACCTTAGTGCTGGGGCAGGGGAAGGTGAGGTAAGCTTGATGGACCCAAAGACTTTTCCTTGAAGGAGAAACACCATGGAGGGATTAATGCTCTGTACATGCCAGGGGAGGGGTGTGCTAGACAACTCTGCCCCATGGAAAAGCTGAGGGTTTCCCAGTCAGAAACAGCTCCTGGGGAGGTCAAACCCATGGGCAGCAGCCCATGAAGTGCAGAGACCCAAAAGATGCTTAAAGACGTGAGGCAGAAGCAGGGACTGTTGGACCGTGGCTCTGAAGCGTTTGCTCTTTCACAATGCGTTTGTAATTATATTGTATTATCTTAATCACCAGCATGGGAAGCCAGGAGTGTGGCTGGGGGAAAAGGGAAGGAGGAAGGTAGAAAGGCAGGGAAAGCGCATGGAGATGGGTAACTCACAGCCTCTGTCGACGGAGCTGTGGTTGGAGTTGCAAATGCTGCTATTAATACAATGCTTCTTCATTTCCTCCCATAAAACTCTGGAAGTGCGTTTGGAATGAAATTAACATTCTGTGGCATTTCCTAGTAAACGGTTAGTTTGCACACATGAGTGGAGGCAATTAGCTGGGAAGCGATGGAGCGGCGTGACTGGAGAGAGGATGAGGAAGGGTCAGGGCAGGCGGTGCTGGGAGGGTGCTGCTGTGGGGGCTCTGGCTCTGAATGCCTCTTCCCATTTGGATGGGCATTCCCCTGGGCCCTGCTCTCACTGGGCTGCAGCAAGGACAGGAGCTGCGGGTATCTCCTGCTCTGTATAGATCATGGGATCATAGAGTAGTTTAGGTTGGAAGGGACCTTTAAAGGTCATCCAGTTCCAGTCCCCTGCAAAGAGCAGGTTGCTCAGAACCACATCCAGCCTGGCCTTAGATGTGGGGGACCAACAAAGCTTTGCAATAAAGAGGAAAGCAAAGAGTGGGTGCATGGTCGGATGGGTTGAGGGGTACCCTGCCGTCCTCACTGTGAGATGCTGAGCCAACACGTCTCTATCCTGCTACCATGTGCACACCCGCATCTCTGCATCACCCCCCCCTTCCCTGTCACGTGCCCCAAGCTTTATTAAAACCAATGGAGACTCTTTTTTTTTCCCCCAGATTTGTTAAACTACTGAAAACTTCTGATCCTATCAGGGCTTTTTTTTTCCCTGCCTTGTACCAGATAAGGACCGTGCTGGCTCCGAGCCCGGAGCTGAGGGTGGTGGAGAACGGGCTAGGGAAGCAGTGAGCTCATGAATATGTGAAGGAGGAAAGTACATTTGTTCAGTTTCTTTCAAAGGAGACATCTTGAATAAAACTTTATTTCTTCTTCTGCTTCCCTCCCCCTCCAATTTGCAATTACAATCAGGTTTATATATAAAAACCTTTTTATAGCGAGAGATTTATTAATGTACATAATAACCTATTAATGTATTAATAGCTGTGCGTTAATACCGATGTTAAAAAAAGTATGCATTTTCTATTTTGAAATTCAACAAGAAAGGCCAGGAAAGAAAAGAGATTAAATACAAGCTTGTTTTCCAAATGCTCCCTGGTTCCCTTATCCCTCTGATGCTGCATCTGAAACCCCTCTGTGTAAGAGAGCTTCTTGGAGAGACATTGATCTCCCCTCATGCTGTTGGTTTACCCTGATGGGTTCACCTGAGGATGGCTTGGAGATGCGTGCGTTGCAGGAGGTGCTTGGTCCCCTGATGTAATGGTATGTGGTAATTTGTGCTTTGGTTTGATTTTTATATATATATATGTATATATATATTTATAAATACATGTCTTGTGACTTAGTTGTGTCATTCAGCCAGCAGTCTCCCAGTGTTTTCTGGACATGGTGGGCCTCCACATGGCGTATGATATAGAATGGTGGAGAGCAAAGGACTGATGGGGACAGGCTGTCTTGCTTGAGAGGTGGTAAAGGGGTTTGGTGGCTGGAGAAAGAGATGGAGCAGTGAAGTTCTGAGTATTTCTCCTGTCTTTGCCCTGTTCACCGTGCTGCGTGGCAGGATGTTGCTCTCCGGATGTGTTTTCATCCCAATACATGTGAAGCTGTCCCACTGTCTCCACACAGGCTTCGGTGTAATTGCCTAATTTTATGCTAGTAACGCTCTCTGCTTTCTGGAGCTTAGTACCTTCAGGGTGGCACTGTTGAAAATCAGCCCACATCCCAGTTTCGGAACAAACACCTTATTTCATGCTTCGGAAAGCAGCAAACACCTATTATTTAGAGCTGGTGAGAAAACAGGCTTTCCACCATGTGGAAAACTTCCAGTATTGTGAAATTTATGCTCATCCCAAATAGTATCACAAAGTCAATGTCTTCAGATACTTCATTGAATAGAAATTTCCAAGATATCGATCCAGGCACGTCTGGAAGAGCTTATTGAAACTCAGAGGTTTGGTTTGGAGGGAATGATTATAATGTTATGAAACTGTGTTTACACATACGTGTTCACGTGATGCATTATGGACATGAGGAATCATTAAACCTTTAGGTCAGGGATTCCTAGGAAAGCACTTACCATGTGCCTAGGAAAAGGTGGATTATCAGAATACTGGAAGCAGGTGGTGAGAGGGCAGGAGAGAGTCCTGGAGAAGAGCTAGTGTGTGAGATGAGGGCAGTGGGTCTTACACATGGCCATGGATGCAGCCATGAATGCAGGTCAGTAGGTAAAAATCCCATTGACCTTGACTTCTAATTGAGCCCCAGCTTTTCTGTTTAATCCTTGATTGAGTTTGATAAGTCCTTGTGAAACACTTTGATTTCAGTGAAGCACCGTGTTCAGTCGAGCAGCTCTTGAGCTGCTCTGCAAGTTACTCCTCTCTGCAAACCTCTGGGAGCCCTGGTAATGTTGAGGAATCGATAACTTGCCCTCTGACACTCAGAATCAGAAAGGGATGGGAAAATCAGATGCTTAAAACCCTGTATTTTCAAAAAGATGTTTTAATACCCATACCCGGAGTAGGAAGCTCAAATAGGAGCTGCTGTTGCCTTTCCAGTCTTCTTCCTGCAGATGTTGTGTGAGGAGGACAGGGATGGCTGTGGCTCCAGGGACTGAAACTTAAAGCCAGACACCAAAGACTGGAAGGCCTGGGGAAGCTGGCACCTTTACAGACTTTAAGCTGAGGGCTCTGTTTTAATAAGCCACAAAAACTGAGCCCTGGGGCTGTCCAGCCCTCTCAACCACCCAATGAGAGCATGAGATGTTGAGAATGGTTTGGGGAGTAGCTGCTGCCCTTCCTTTGCCCTGCCGTGGTCTGGTGCAGCATCAAATGGGATATAGGGTCTCTGCAGGATGCAGGAGCATTGGCTTAGACTGAAGGCAGCTCTCCAGTACATGATACGGCTGCTCCATTGGGGTCCTCCAAGTCCAGGTCTGAAGGCCCTAAAATAACCCACCAAAGCTGAGGGTTGTCTCCAAGAGCTGCAGGGCACTTCCATCACCACCTGCCTTAGCTGGCTCAAAACAGGTTGCACAGTCAAAGGGGTTTTCAGTTCCTTATCCTTTGAGCTGGACCCTTGGGATGGAGGAGGCACCATCAAAATGCAACCAGCGGAGGTGGAGGCACGCAACCAGTGCGTGTCTCAAATACAGGCTGTGGGTACAGGTTGTGTGTGGTTGCGCTCTTCCAGCCTGTGACTGTGTTTTGGCCACTGAAGCTGGCGAGATACCGGTGTTGGTATCTCCCCAAAACAGCCCCCCCCCATACCCCGTGTGCCTGGGAGAGGTGCAGCCCTCCTGGCTGGCAGCCCTGTGAGGGTTGGAACGAGTGCTGCTGTTTTCCATCTCCGTCGCAATGTATTTTTACCCAAACATTGCTCATATTGTTCAGTTGATGACTTTGTGGTGTTGTTGTTGTAATTTTTAAGCCAAGCAACATATTTTCCCACTGCAGCTTGTGCCAGCAGAAAGGGAAGGAAGAACGGAAGGCTATTGGTTTGAATTGTTTTGTGGGAGACATGCAAACGAATAGAGGAGCCATAAGGAGAGCAAAGCGCTTTCAAAATAGCATATGGGGGTGGACAGGAGGGAGGTGTATGTCAGGAACATGCCGTGTGCTTCACAAAGGTACAGTGACCTTCAGCTGCATCCTTAAATCGCTGCCGGAGATGGAAGCTCATTTTGAGGAGGCCGAAGAGCCGCGTGATGCCTCTGCTTCAGCTTCTTCCTGGGGTGGTTGTGCTGCCGAAGGCTCTCACTATAGGATGGGGTGAGTTTGAGATCATAGCGTTGTGCCAAGCGTCGAGGTGGATCTCACCACCTCTGCCAGGCTGGAGAAGCTCAGTGTGGTGATGACGGTGCGAGCTCACTAACCCTGATGGATTTATCTCCTGGAAACAGGGGATGGGGGGAGAAGGCAGATTGGCAAGCTTTGCTCAAGGAGAGGATGGTCCTATCACCTCCAGAACCGTGTCGTGTTGGGGTGGTTGTTGAGAGGAGCTGGTGCCCAGGCACTGATGATGTGAGAGCAGTGTGTGGGGAGAACAGCGGTGCTGGGAGCTGCTGGCTGAGCCCATGCTTGGCACATACAGCCCAAGTGGGTGTTGCAGGACAGAGCTGAGGTATGTAGAATAGATTCATTCAGTTGGAAGAGACCTGTAACAGTCATCTAGTCCAAATGTCTGACCGTTTAAGGGCTGACCAATAGTTAAAGTAGATTAAGGGCAACATAAGAAGAATGTGGAGCTGTTGGAGTGAGTCCAGAGGAAGCCACAAGGATGCTGTGAAGGCTGGAGCAGCTCTGCTCTGGAGCCAGGCTGAGAGAGCTGGGCTGGGTCAGCCTGGAGAAGAGAAGGCTCCTGAAGGGGAGACCTGAGAGCAGCTCCAGTGCCTGAAGGGGCTGCAGGAAAGCTGGAGAGGGACTTTGGACAAGGGCCTGTAGGGACAGGCCAAGGGGAATGGCTTTAACCTGCCAGAGGGGAGACTGAGATGAGCTCTTAGGCAGAAGCTCTTCCCTGTGAGGGTGCTGAGGCGCTGGCACAGGGTGCCCAGAGAAGCTGTGGCTGCCCCATCCCTGGCAGTGTTCAAGGCCAGGTTGGACACAGGGGCTTGGAGCAAGCTGCTCTAGTGGAAGGGGTCCCTGCCTGTGGCAGGGGTTGGAACTGGATGAGCTTTACGGTCCCTTCCAACCCAAACCAGGCTGGGATTCTGTGACTGCCTCTCCCATGGTAGTGATTTTTGCATCCTTTTCTGGACAAGAGAAGGCAGACAGGAATGCTGGGCATGTGTGCTCTGGGTGTGCATGAAGTTGTGTTTGCCACGTGGTTGTGTGCTGCCCATGGAGGCATTGGTCTGGGTGTGTGGTGGGCTCCTATCCCTGGCTGTCCAGGCTCAGCCTGTGGGGAAGCTCAGGTAGCGGTGTGCAGTGCACTGTGTCTTATGCATATGAACAGACATTCCCATAGTCAGAAGGGTCCCACCAACCATCTCTCACCATGTTATGCTGCATTGCTTTCTTCTGCCTCCCTTTTGTCACTGTTGGCAGTGGATGAAGGGTCCTCCCTTCATCCTTGACCCCTGATGCTCATTCAGTTCAAGCCCAGCTGCTTTCATTTGTCAGCGAGGGTTTTTTCCATGCTGGCCATGTTCATCTCCCCTTGCTGATGCTGTGTCGACAAGGACGTTTTCTTTTCTCTTCTTGTCGTTTCCTTCTCTTTTATTCTTTTTGCTTTTTTCTTTCATTGCTCCAAACCCTGATGTTCAGGGGCACGGAGAAGCCAGCACCTTGCTGGTGCACGAGCTGTGCAGAGCACTGAGATGCATCTTTCTGCTCCCATTCCTTTAGGAGGTGTCTGAGCATCATCACAAATAGCCAACAGCCACAGGGACCCTCTCCCCACATAGGCTATGCTCCCCCCCTGCTTTTGCTGTTTGCTCCACTGAGAAGCACGTGAGCAGATGCCTCTGTATGGCTGCGCCAGGACGTGGTGCTCAGATGAGGTACGATCACCGTGGTGCTGATTACTCCCATCAGCCAAGCAAGGAGCATGAGAGAGCCGTGACCTCACCACGTTTCATTGCTTGCTGAAGGCATGGCCCCCTCCTCCTCCTCCCTTGCTCTCCTTCTTGCCTCCTTTCGGTAACTAAGCCTCAGCCGCGCGGTTCCCGAGCTCCCCGCTCCACTTGCACACACTATATATTGCACAGCCCCGAGGTTCAAATCACTTGCCATCTGTTCCCAGGGAGGCCCTGCTCTGCTTGCTCCCGGATGATGAAGGAGCTGCAAGGACAGGCTTTCCCCCACAAACACAGTGATGGGGTGCTGAGATGTGCTGCATCCTTCCCCAGTGCCTCAGCAGAGCCCTATGAGAGGGGTTGTGCTGTCAGGGTGGGAGTAGACGATGCTCTTCAGAGGCCTTTCCCTGCTCTTGAAATACTCCCCTTTGTGCTGCTTGCTGGAGCATAGGCACTGCAGGATCCAGCTGTGCCTGCTATAAATGTAAGGGGGCTTTGGGGAGCTCTGCCTTTGATCTGGGTGAGCCTGGTGTTGAATAATTGGAAGCTGGAGCAGAACTGGTCCCTGAGGCCACCCTGTCTCTGGAGCTCTCCCAGAATGGTTCCCACCATCAGTGCTTATGCAGGCAGTGGGTTTGATCCTCATTGCTCATCCATCCATCGCCAGTGCTGGGTGGATGGCTCCTCTCCTGAGCCTTCCAGATGCGCCTGCACCAATATGCTCTTTGCTGCTCCCTTTCACAATGGCCTTGACAGATTTTGGTACCTTCTCTGCAGCCTGTGGGGTAGAAGAGCACTCTGGGGTGGTCTAAAGGCTCTCAACCCCTCAGGCTGAAGGCATTGCCTTTGGGATTTGGGAAGAAGGAAGGGGGAGCTGTTCCATGCACTGCCTGCAGCATGGGATGACTGCTGGAGGAGCCCACAGTCCAGTCCTTGTCTAGGATTACAGATGCCTTGTCCTGCATGGCCAGCTTCTCATTTCACACCAAAATGTCCCCTGCACCACACTGTGAAGGGAATTAGAGTCCATGGTCCGGAGCAGTTACGCACCCTGAGCTCACCGGGTGCCTGAATAGCTCTGTACAGATGTGATGTGTCTCTGGAGCTGGGGGATGTGGTGGGGTGCTGCTCAACCTGTAACTCCTGCCAGGCTGGGAGCTCCAAAGTGCTCACTACTCCGAGCAGGATGGGTGGCTGTAGGGCTGGTGATCCCTGCCATGGGGATGCTGTGTGCAGGGGGGAGCCTCAGGAGCTCGGATGGACTCCGTGACTCTGGCAATGGAAACAGGGTTGTGTTCTGCTAATGAGTGTGCTGTAGGAGCTGACAGAGGCCAAGGCATTTGTTAAACCTGGGAGACCTCTGTGGCCTGCAGGAGGACAAACCTTTGATCCTGAGTTTCACCTTTGCTCTTTGTGAACGGTTTCATGGTTTCCTGTAACTGCGCATCCTGCTGAGTTTCATAGGACAATCCTGGAAGGGTTTTAGCCTTACTGGATAAGAGGGTATGTGAGAACAAGGAGGGGAGCTACTTAAATATCAGTGAGCTGTGATGTGCCCTGGGGTATTGCAGCAAGATGTTTCCTGTGCTGCACCTGGAAGGCCCCCAGGATTCCTGCTGCACCTCTCAGAGCATGCCTGAACTGGCTGTGCATCCTTCACTTGGCTCCCATCCCAGTCTTGCCCATTGCTCCCTGATCCCAGATTTGCCTGCCAGGGAATACCTGACCCCCCGAAAGCTGCTGAGCCTGGGGTGCAGCTCCCAGCTCCGGGGCACAGTTAGACCCAACCTGAAGCCAGCTCAGTGCCCAGGTGTTCCTGTGTGGTTAAGGGATAAGGATGCTCCAAGTTCCATGGGTGCACATGGGGAAGAGGCAAGGAATAACCCTAAATGCCAGAAAGCAGAAATGCTATTACTGTAAACTCACAATTGTCTGAGTTCTCTGCCTTTGGTAACACTTGGAAAGCTCTGGATGAATCCTTGTGGATGATGCTGGGGTTCTTGGCAGAGCTCCTGCCCCAGGGCTTGGCTCTGGGGTTATATGGGCAGTGGGGACATGGTCCTCTTCTAACCACATCCTTCTGGTGGTGTTGCAGTTCCCGAGGTGACGCAGGAGACGGTGGAGTCCCTGATGCAGAAGTTCAAGGAGAGCTTCCGCACCAACACACCCATAGAGATCGGGCAGCTCCAGCCCGCGCTGCGCAGCACGTCCGTGGGGAGACGGAAACGCCGGAGCCGGCCACGAGGTAGGAGGATGAGATCTCCATGTTCTCCATGACCTGGGTTTGGCCACATCCAAAGGAGGAAGGCAGGAGCTCCTCAGTGATGGGGTGAAGAGGGGTAAACCCCATGCAGCATCCTCTGGGGGGTCTGGTGGAGGTGCTTGGGAATGAGTTCACCTTGTGTGTCCTCACGGGGTGTATCCAGGGCTCCTGTCAGCTGCCCCAGCTAAGTGAGGTTTGGTGGGAGTCAAATATGGTTTCTTGGCAAGCTTCTGTTTTGGAGGAAGGGGTGAAATTCATTTTGGCCGTAACTCGCATCACTGGGACATCTCATCTTTCCACTTGTTCCCAGTAATTAGGGATTTTTGGCCTTTATTCTAGGGGTCACAAAGGAAGCAGCATCCATGGTTCTGAAGGCTGTACCATGCAAAAGCATAACTTCTATATGTAGCTATTCTATAACTGTATATAACTATATTATATAGCATATATACTATATATATACTATATAGTACATATAACTGTATATATATACACACTATGACTTCTATATGTAGCATTGCCAGCTACACCAAAACAACAGGAGGATGCTGGGTCACAAAGGAAGCCGCATCCATGGTTCTGAAGGCTGTACCATGCAAAAGCATAACTTCTATATGTAGCTATTCTATAACTGTATATAACTATATTATATAGCATATATACTATATAGTACATATAACTGTATATATATACACACTATGACTTCTATATGTAGCATTGCCAGCTACACCAAAACAACAGGAGGATGCTGGGTCACAAAGGAAGCCGCATCCATGGTTCTGAAGGCTGTACCATGCAAAAGCATAACTTCTATATGTAGCTATTCTATAACTGTATATAACTATATTATATAGCATATATACTATATATATACACTATAGTACATATAACTGTATATATATACACACTATGACTTCTATATGTAGCATTGCCAGCTACACCAAAACAACAGGAGGATGCTGGCTAAAACAGCCTTGAGAACAAGATTTGCTCCTTGCGTTGCCTCACAGCATGTAAACTGCCTCCTCCTATTGCTACCCCTGCTCAGAAGGGTGATGGCTGTGGGTTAGGTGGTGAGCGCTGAGGCTGTGCAGGGGTTTTGGGTCCACATTTCCAGCTGGGGAGGAGGCACTGGGGTCCCTCCAGGGATGATGGGCCGGAGGGTCCCTTGACCATCACACTGCGGGTCTCTGTGGCAGCACTGGGAGCTGGGAAGGAAAATGCTCCTATTTACTGTTGGCTTTGGTTTTCATTTATTTATGAGTCTGAAACGTGATCTTTTCTTCTGGATACATTTTCCTGCAATACAGGCTGGAAAGGGCTTTTTTTTTTTTATCATAGCTCTGCCTATAAATTATTCACTTTGCGTGAAGAAAATGCTCTGCGTCTTTAACTGGTTTAAATGATTTGGTTTGTTTTCTGGTAGTTATTCAAACACACAGAGCTGGGGTTTGCTGTGCCTGTGTGGGGGGTGCTGTGCAGGGAGGTTTCCTTGATTCCCTGCTCCAGGCTCAGTCGCTGTTGGTTTTGTTTCCCTTTTGAACTTGGTCACTAATGAAGCAAATCAGTTCAGCCTTGGAGCCAGGTTTAGGAGGAGACACGATGCCCGGCTGCATGGGAGCAGCCTGGCTTGGCCCATATCTGAGGACATGCACCCTCCATCTCCCACCTCCCTGGCTGGTGCTTCCTTGCCTCCCTGCAAATTCCCATCCAGAGCATGCCATGGAGCAGGGTCTTCGCAGCCTTTGCCCCATCACTGCTGCTCTGCGGATCCCTCTGCCCATTAGTGACCACAGGAATTAGTGGATACAGGACACCAGAGCCCTTGGGGACAAGATGCAGGTGAAGGGAGGTGATGGGGAGGAGCTGGGCAGTGGTACCTCAAGCTGCTTCTGTCCTGAGCTGGGTGCAGTGGTCTCAAAGGTGCTGCATGGAAGGTGGGGGTGTCTCAGTGCACCCCGTGCTACAGAGCTGAGTTCTGGTATATGTAAATAGGATGGGTGCAAGGGAAGGGCTCGGGTTAGCTGGGAACATGCTGTTGTGGTTGGTCCTTATCTGCACGGGGAGCAGGATGGGTCTCCGTGGTGTTGGTGTCCAACCTACTGCAGTTTCTGTGGGGCTCTGCTCCTCCTGCAGCTCCTTCGTGGATGGTTGCATGTGCCATAAGAGATGCTGGGGAGCTGTGTCTGCCCTTCCTTGCCCAAGGCATAAGGTACCCCATGGACTTCAGGAGGGGAGTGTGACCTTGCGTGTGTCCACTTATGGGAGCCTTCACTAGCACGCCCTAGAAGATTTTAAGGTTTCCATCATCAGAAAAATCAGTGAGCAACCCCCCAAAACCAGGCCAGTTCCAGGGTCTCCAGCACAGATCTCACTCTCCACAGCCGCATCCCATCCTCTTTGCTTTACATTTCTTTTTGAGGCCATATCCACTTCTTTCCCCTCTCCCGTGCTGGACATTTTGTCTTCACAGCCCAGCTTTGGAGTGGTATGGGACATTAAGGTTAAACAATGGTATCACCACTCCCGATGTTTGCATTTTACATCCCTTTGCAAACACAAACCCTTTGCCTCATTAATCCTTTGCAATCCATGGTGGGTTTGTTTTTTTTCCTCCCCCTAAAGGAAATTGTCCATTTGGGATGCATTTATTTCCTCCTAAGAGCTGCCTGACAGTTCCGCTGATGGAGTTTGCATCCAACTTTGTTACTGGGTAGTGACAAGGCGGCCTGATGGATGCATGTGTGTAATTATTTTCTCTTGGTTTGATTTAATTAATGTTTAACCTCATCAGAGCCCTGCAGCTGGAGCGCTCTCCCTGAAGGAACTGTGCATTCCATAAAGGAGTGGAGTGAATCCTTTATGGAAAGGATAAACCAAACCAGGAACCAACCCAACCCGCTGCCCCAGCCCAACACAAACAAATCTGGGATAAACATTGCCTTGCTTCACTTCCCTGCACTAAGTGTGTTTAAACTGCTGCCTATTGCTTGTCATTAAATGTGATTCTGTGCTAAGTGGTTCTAACAGCCCTGGAAAAGGTGGTAAGAACGACTTTAGAAAAAAAAAAACAAAAATACACACCACCCTCTCCATTTATAATACCATTTATTTTCCCTAACTCCTTTTTCATACAAACTTGTTCCCCAAACATTCTCACCAGTGAAGTGCATTTAGAGCTTATAAATAATAGAGGGAGAGTGAGGATTGTAAGAGCCGAGGTGCAGGAGGGATGGGCTGGATCTCTGTTGAGGGATGGCAGGGCAGGAGGGAAGGATGCTGCATCAGAGAAAGTCTGGATTTACTGGTTCCCAAAATGCAGCCAGGCTCGTACCTGGAGCATCCCAACCCGGCTGCATTGGAGCGGGGCTTACACTGGGAAGTGATTGTGGGGCAGGGAGTGGTGCAGGGATGGAGGATGCGGGTTTGGCTGGACCACCCTGCGTACCCATCCCAAGAGCTGGTGGGATGTCGGGGTGCAGTGCTGGGAGGTGGCCTTGGGGGAGGCCGGTTTGCAGAGAGGGGGTCTGGTGCCCTCTCCTGGGGTAGGCCTTTAAAAGCACCCTGGCTTTGAGAAGAAATAAGCCATTAATAGATCCTGGTGCTGGAGGCAGGATGCGCTGTTCATCAGGGCTGCAGCTTCTTGTGGTTTAGAGGTCGTGGCTGTGCCATAAGTCACCCAAAGTCACACTAGGGAGGGGAACCACGGCTTGGCTGGGCTCACCCCTGGTCCATGTTTGTGCCAGGACAATACCTCCTGCCTCACCCCATCCCTCTGTCCTGGTGCCTGTGGAGCATCGTGTTTTGCTGATGAGGTTTATTTGAGGTTCAACCAGGAGCTTTCACCTCACCAAAGCATCATGGCCAGCTCCTCGGTGAGAATAAACCCCTTCACAGCTGTGCAAAGCCTGTCCTTGGGGATCAGTGGGATCCCAGTTTTCCATAGTGGAAGGCGTGGGGCCACCACCTGATTGTTGCATCACCCACCCTGGTGCAGTTCTATGGGCAGAGGCAGAAGGAAAAGGGGAGATCAATGTGGAGAGAGTCCTCAGCAGCTGAAGCCGGTATGTGTGCATGCACACCCTGCTGCGGTGACAAACCAGAGCAGAGGATTTCATTTTCAAGGGCTTGTTTCCTTTATCTTCTCCTTTTAACCAATTGTATAGCTCTGCACCTAGGTGGGGAGAGGACCTCTGATCTGGTCTTCACTGGGAAGCCTGGGAGCAGAGGGGCTTGTTGAACACAACAGAGACTGAATAGCATGGGGCAAGCGAGTGTGGAGGTGAACACAGTCAGACAGGAGGTTGTGAGCCTTTAGTGTTGTGTGTGTGCAGGATTTGGCCTTTTCCAGGTGGAAGGGGTGCAGAAAACCCTTTTCCATTGCGACTGAGGCTGTGATGGCAGGGCAGAAGCGTGCATGGACGGATGTGTCACCACGGGACAAATACAAGCTCCCACTTCTCTTTTAACAGTCACCTCGGAGGGATTAAGCATCTGAGGTCAACCTGGCTTCAGACAGGAGTTATCCAAATAGCTGCTGTTACTTCCTTCTTTATTTTACCTTGGGTTTGATTTGTTTTGCATCCACGGTTGTTTCCCTGTTAACCTCCTGGCTTTGGGGAAGGGATTTAAAATGTCAAGTTTGCTTTTTCTTCCTAATGACAAAAATGCACCTTTAAAAGAAAAGGAAGTACAAGTAGCTTGAGCTAACAACAAGTCTTTGGGGACAGCAGAGCCTCCAGTGCCTGAGTTTTATGCCCCCATTTGGCATTAACTCTACCATCTTTAATTACACCATGAGAGAGGTGTTTGCCTTGGCACCCTCCTTGCTCCCCACTAAATTAATGCATGCTCAGAAGGAGCATCCTGCCCCGGCGCTGAGCTCTGAGCTACTTGAGCGGATTAACGAGCTTGTAAATCTGCAAACAGGATTAGAAATGAGAGCATCTTCCTTGAGCTCCCCCTCCTCACCCACAGCCGGTCCCTAAGGTGGTGGGGCAGGAGGCGGGGATGAGAGCAAGAAGGGGGAGATTTGCTTTTCCTCAAATCTAAATAGCAGCAGTAAACTGGGTGTAAAGGGGATGTAACTCCTTGGGGCAGCCACTGCACAGAGCTGCTGGTGTGTTATGGATACCCAGCCCTGCCAAGTTGCTGGTTTTGTGGCCTCTTTTAAGCATCTCTTTGCAATCAAGGTGATTAGGGTCTGTTTTCTATTACTTGGTTGTTTTCTCCCTTTTTAAAGAAAAAAGGAGTGCTGACAGGGCAGGGCTGCTTGGCTTTGAGGGATGCTCTTCCTGTTCATCCCCACTGGCAGCTGCATGTGGGTGCTCTCTGCTGCAAGCATCCTCATCCCCATCATGAGCATCCTCAGCTCTATTGTGAGCATCCCTGGCCCCATGTCCCAGGGAGCAGCCAGGCCAATGACTGGAGCTGCTGCAGGAGGTATTGCTCCAAGCGTGAGCATATCAAAGATGTTTCAGCTGCATTTTGGAGACAGTTAAACATGAAGTCAGGTTCATGGCAGGATCAGTGCTCCTGCATCCTATAGGCTGCCTCAACTGAGCTCTGCCCCCTCAAGAACTATCAGCAAGATGTGTTCTAGCATCTTTGATAGCAAAAAGGGGTAAAAGCACATCCCCTCGCAGCCTCTTCTCTGCCCTGGGCTCATGTTTCCAGGCTGACCTCTGCCACTGCGTGTTGGGTCAGAAGAGATGTTTCCACTGTGGGCTGGGGACCTGTACCGGGTGTCCCAGCTCTCCTGTATTTATACGTCCTGCGCAGTGCTGGGTAATCAGAAAATGCAATATTGCTGTCACAAGCTCTCTGAAGACATCCAGCCTGAGTAATTTAACATGTCAGCTCCATCCATCACCGAGACGCAGCCGGCAAATACACGTGGAGGGGCCAGGGGGGGCTGCTGCCTGCGCCGGCTGCTTGGTCACCTCGGTGGGCTGCAAGAGCAGAACAAGCACCTGAGGTCACTGCTTCTGTCCACCCCCAGCCATCTGCCTGCACTAAAAGGACCAGGTCTGGCTCGTGGGTAGGTGGCAGAGGGATGTACCATGTTCTGCCTGCATAGGCAGTGCCCACATCCTTCTCCTGGGCCAAGCTCCAGGAGGAAAACCCTTCCATAGCTGCTGTCTGTCTCCCAGCCCTGGGCAATGCCAGAAGCAGAAGAGCCCAGGGGCTGGGGGGAGAAGGGGAGGTGCAGCAGAGCTGCAGCCCTGGCTGGTTGCCCAAGGGCCTGCATTAGAAGCCCAGGTTAATTAAGATTTTCCTCGCTGATGTGAAGCCTGATTGGTTTTACCGCTCTGCTGTGTCCTTCAAAACCCCAGTCCCTGGGTGCGGGTGTACCATGGCATTGGATGCTTGCCATTAAGGGGGTCTGAAGAGGGGCTGATGGTGGGTTATTGTTTGAGGTGTGAGTCTGCAAACCCCCCAGATCCATGTTCAAGCTGCTGTGTGCAAGCACTGATTACTCCTGCTGCTTTCAGGTGGGAAGGAGCTGGTGGAGCCTCTTCCCACCCCCCCTGGTTATGACCCACTTTGAGGTCCCTGCACAGCCAGGTCGGGGCATGGATGGGGCAGGAGCCACGTGCCGAGCTCCCGGTGTCCCTCTGGCTCCTGCCAGCCACCTCTCATTGCGGTGATTAAGGATTTGAGAGGGCAGAAGGCGCTGCTCATTTTCTGTTCTCCTGCCAAGAAGTGGGGAAATTGTGCTTCTGCCTAGAATAAAGGATTTTTTAAAACCAGTAAAATATTTTAATGGCAGTTTAAAGGACCACTGTCAACCCCCAGAGGCCTCTTTGCTTTAAACTCTGCAAGGATTGAAGGACTTCTGCCAGTTAGAGTCTGTATCGCTTTTTAAGTGTCTTTAGCACTCCTTGGTGGGTCCTGTAGCTGAAGCGAGCCAGGGTTCTCCAGCATCCCACATCATCTCCAGCTCCAGGAGGGAGATGCCAAGTGAACCATGGCACAACCCTGCTTCTTGTTATGGCAGGGGTACATCTGCTGGCCATCAGGGCAAGCTGGTGGAACTGATGGGCTAATGTGGGTGCTAGGGGTGGAAAGGGACCCTCGCCATGCAGAGGGGATCTGAGTGCTGTATTCCCCCTGTACCACTTGTCTCTGCTGGGTTTGCTTTGAAGCAAACTCCTAAAATTCACAGTTCTTGACCATGTGGGTATCGTTGGAGAGAACAGCTTCTGCATTCAGAGGTTTTCTTTGTCAATGCATTGCAATGCATGCCTGGGGTAGACAGCATCTTATGTTCACATCACAAATGGCACCACGGGGTCTTGGTCCTTGATAAGGAAGCAGTGACATCACAAGTGACAAAAGCCCCTGGTCATTTCTGGTGATCCCAAGCAGAGCTCCCAGGCTGAGAGCACCGGATAATGGCCAAACCCAGCAGCTCTGCCGAGATGCTCCCAGCTCTTCCCTGCTGCTGTGCATCCCAGCTGACAGAGCTGTTTCTTTGCTTGCAGGTGGGATTGGGTTTGGACGTGCCAAAGGAAACTCTGGCTCAGAAGCAGACGATGAAACCCAGCTAACCTTCTACACCGAGCAGTACCGGAGCCGGAGGCGAAGCAAAGGTACAGAATGACATAGGCACTGGTGAGATATGTTGGTGTAAGAGGACGAAAGTGGTTGTGCAGTGGTGATGCTGTCTGATACTGTGTGAACAGTGGAGAAGGCTCGGGTGGGGGACGACCTGATGGCTGCCTACAAGTGCCTGACAGGAGGATGGAGCCAGGAGGGGCTGGGCTCTGCTCCCAAGGAACAAAGGATGGGACAAGAGGAAACGGCCTCAAGCTGCACCAGAGCAGGTTTAGATGGAGCTGAGGAACAATTCCTGCCCCAGAGGGTGCTCAGGCATTGGAACAGGCTGCCCAGGGCAGGGCTGCAGTCACCGTCCCTGCAAGTGTTCACACAGCGTGGAGACGAGGCCTCAGTGCCATGGGTTAGTGGTGGCCTTGGCAGGGCTGGGGTAAGGGTTGGACTGGGTGAGCTTAAAGGGCTTTTCCAACCTGGTTGATTTCATGATTCTATGATTCAGTGATTCTATGAATCTAGGTAAAGACCACAATACCAGTCTGTAGAGGTAAGGACATCCCAAGATGTGCTCTTCGTGTGATGCAGCACCATGCATGAGCCATAAACAGCATTTCCTGGTGATGTTGCTGAGGTTCTGGGTTTCTTTGATTGTTTCTACTATCAGTTACATTACACATGCCCTGGCACTTGCCTGAAGCTGCACTGGTGGATGGTGACTGTGTCAGTCACTGTCCTGGTGCCAGTGCAGCTCTCAGGGATAGGCATTGGCAATTCCTTGCTCCAAACTCCTGTTTTCTGCCCCGTGTTTCCTACCTTCCTCTGCACACAAAGGCAATTAAAAGGAGCAAATCCAAAACGAGGGTTGGGACAGGGATTTGTAGACAGGAGTCCCTTCAGACTTTGTTGTGAGAAACAAGCCCCATCCTCACATTGACATTAGTGTCCGCATTTCACAGAATCACAGAACCCCAGACTGGTTTGGGTTGAAAGGGACCTTAAAGCTCATCCAGTTCCAACCCCTGCCATCGGCAGAGATGCATTGCATGAGAGCAGGTTGCTCCAAACCCCGTCCAACCTGTTTAATCTGGTCACATCACACCGGAGCCCTTTTGTTCAGGACCCTCAGTCCGAGCTCTTTAGTGGAGGATGGAGCAAGATTTGCAGCTGCATTTGACAAACCCCTGTGAGGAAACAACGATGTTGGGAAGCAATTTAAGAACCGCACAGTGGGTTTGCTCCCTCCGTTTGTTTTCTGTGTTAAGGCAGGCAGAGCTCAGCACGTCAGAGAGATGCCTGTGCCTGCTGCAGCAACACGGCCCCATTTGTTTCAATGATGAGGCATTCTGATAAATGCTCTCAATGTGTTTATTTGAATGTGAAATTACCTCAACACCTCTGATCAGCTTGATTGCACATGGGAATAAGCACACGTGCGCAGGGGTGCGTTGCGTCTATTCCTGCTGGAAGGCAGGCTATTCAGTTGTGTTAGCGCTCTGCCATGGGGTTTAGAACCAGGAGACGTTCTCACCAAGTTTCAAATGAGCCTTTGATGAAAAGCAGAGAATTCCCGAGTTAAAGTTACCTGTCGCAGAACAAACAGAGCTGCAGTAAGGGGGAAATGATGTGCGAGAGGAGGAGGAAATTGGTTTGCGTTGCAAAGAGGGACAAAAGAAATGGTCCTGGGAGGTCACCGGTGCAGGGGAGAAATCCCCAGTGCTGAAGCAGTTTTATCAGTGAGTTATTCTAACGTAAAGTCCTTGAATGCTTTGGAAAAGCCCCTGAAGTTTGAGGGTGTTTTCAGCTGCCACTAGGGAAGGGAGAGATGGAGCATGAGCACGGTGTGGAAAACTGTGTTTTAATGGAAAGCAGATAAATCTTTGCTTTCACACTGCCTTGACTCCATTCCCTGTGAGGTCAAGTGCTCTGACAGTCTCTGGAAACACACACTCGTGCTGGATGCCGGGTACAAAGATATTCTTATTGACATACACAGTGGCTTTGGGTTGTTTGTTTAAGCTTTCTGGTAGGGCAAATAGAAAGGAGTAGATAAATGGGAAGCATTCCTTTTTTTCCCCTTGAATAAGCTGTTGTTCAACTGGGCAGCATTGATGGCTGGGTTTGAAGGGAGTTGTGGGGGGGGAAGAGCTGCCTTGCATGGCTGCACAGAGCTGGCTGTTAGATCTGCCTTCGTGTTTGACTGGTGCTGGGCGAACCTGGTTTGTTCATGTTCAGTGGGGGCTAACAGAGGGAATCGTCTTGCATCGAGTCCCCATTGTATTTCCCCTCCTGTCTAGCTAAATTTTGCCATCACTACGTCCTTGAAAGGAATTTTCTATTATCCTTTCATTGACTCTCCTCTCCCTTGTGGAAGGAAAGCAATAGCTTAGTGGGAAGTCACAGTACCAAACTCATAATTACAAGTTCAGCAAAGATCCATAATTGGATGAGATGTAACTTAAATGGAGAGGGATGCGTCGTCAGATACAGTTAATTCTGACAATGATGTTTCGGATCGATTTTGCCACGGTTGCGTGTCATTGCAGGTGCTGTGAGATAGTTATCGGGTCCAAGGAGAGAGATTCCTTGGGGTTTCTCTCCTCCGATTAGGTTTTTCAGGATTGAGCCCAATTATTGATGCTGTCAAGGCATTGATTCCCAGGGAAGTTTCCAGTTAGGGTGGCACCATAGGTGAGCTGGTTAGTGGGTCATGGGCTTGTTTGTCCCCTGACTGCAGGTTTCATAGTGCTTTGCCAAGATACATTAGAGGGGCATTCAGTAAATTGAGAGCTTGTTCTGGTAGCTCAGAACCCCTTAATACTTTGTTTTCAGTGCTGGAATACATGGAAAGAGAAATCTGCTCAGTCTGGGCACAGAGGCAGGGATGGCTGAGGCATCACCTGCGGTCTTAGCACACCCCACCATGCACCTTCCCAGCTGCTGGGTCTGTGGGATCCCCTCACACTGATGTTTCCCTGTCTTTGGCAAGTCTCCAGAGAAGCTGGAGGTGGGAACAGAAGGAATAACATGGACAAGATTTTCCCGTGGAGCCTTGGTCTTTCTCTGCTGTTGGGCTCAGCCCCATCCCTGGGATTTGAGCAAGGAGAGGCAATGCTGCTCACCAGTGTCCCTGGGGAGCTGGATCATTTCAAGAGGTTCTCTGGTCGTACCCATCTCCATCCCTTTGCTTCACCACAGACCATGCCCACACCAGCTCTCCATCCTCTGTGTTGTGATGGATCAGTGTGTCCTTCACTTGGATGGCAGTGCTGATGGCAAGGCTGGCATGCAGTCCCAAAGGAGCTGGAATTTGGACTTGATGGCCTACTTTTCCAAGTGGAACAAGTCCCGAGAGAGGCTGTCAGGCCACGCAGAGCTCCAGGCTTGAAGGCTGGAGGGTCCTCAGCTAAGGATGGCTGGTTTGCTCTTACCTGCAGATCCTCATACTGACCCCATGAGATTTTAGACCTCATAGCAGCATTCCAGTGTCTGAAGGGGGGCTATAGGGATGCTGGGGAGGGACTCTTCATTAGGGACTGTAGTGACAGGACAAGGGGTAATGGGTTAAAACTTAAACAGGGGAAGTTTAGGTTGGATCTAAGGGAAAAGTTCTTTACTGTGAGGGTGGTGAGGCACTGGAATGGGTTGCCCAGGGAAGCTGTGAATGCTTCATCCCTGGTGGTGTTCAAGGCCAGGCTGGATTGAGCTTTGGGTGGCATGGTTTAGTGTGAGGTGTCCCCGCCCATGGCAGGGGGGTTGGAACTGGATGATCTTAAGGTCCTTTCCAACCCTATTCTGATTCTATGATTTTCCAGAACTGGGATTTTTCTGTTTTCAACAGGTTTGTGTGCTCTGGGGCTCTGCTTGCTGTGAGGCTGGCTTTCCCCTTTCCTGCTCCCCTGGGAGAATCGGGAAGCATGGGAACCTCCTCACATGTGGCTGTAGTATCATCCCCAGGGCTGTCAGTCATTGCACCTTCCACTAGCACTAAAGTCTCTCTGAGAATGTGGCAGCACTGTAGAGATGCTAATGCACATCCCCAGCTGCTCATCATGGGCCGTACCAACTTTGGATACTTGGCTCCTCTCCTCCTGAGCAGCATGCAGTGTGTTCAGTCATCGTTCTGAGTTTGAGGAAACTACTAGTAGTAGCAGAAAGAACCCCCAAACCAGGGAGGCAGAGCCCCATGCAAAAGCCTTGCTTACACTGTGCATTGCTCCTGCTTCATCCCCCTTGGTCCAGGGTGGTGGCTGCCTCTTGCCCAGCAAAATATATTCAGCTCCGTGTCTGATTTTGCAGCTTTGAGCTTCCTGTTTCACATGCAGTGCCTGCTCGGTGGCTGTTCAAATAGAGAGGAAGATGGGGATGGATCATAACTCCAAGGTGGTACCGGGCTCCCTGCAGTGGTGGGGGCTGCTGCCACCTTGTTGAGGACTCGGGTTGTCTAATGAGCCCCTTGGCTCGCTGGTGGGAGAGGGGAAGTGTGAACAAGCTTCCCCCACCTCCGCCTGCTCTCTCAAGCCCTGGAGCTGCTGATCTGTAAGGCAGAAACGTTCCTGCTATTTTAAAGCCCCTTCTAGAAGATCGTTAAGGGCTAAATGAAGAGTAAATCAGCATCACATTGGGTCTGCAGGGCTGGGCAGCTTCCTGGGTCAGGGGAAACTGAGGCAGGGAAAGTGGTGGTGTCATATGGAGACCCTGCAAGGTGTTGATCATCCTGACCCTGTTTGTCTTGGAGACCCAGAGTGCCTCTGGCTCTTTCTGTAGCCAGGCTTTGTCTGAGCCCCTGGGACCTGCTGGGGTCCCTGGAGCTGGGGCTGAGCTCATTCTTCCCATCAGGTATAAATACCTGAAAATCTGGATGCAAAATAGAGCACGGAGTGCAAGTGCAAAGTGATGGCAATGCTGCGATGGTTGAGATGTGCTGGAGGGTACCCCAGTGCAGAGACCCAGCTGGGTTCTCATTGAGCATCCTCACCTGACTGCTGCTCTTCAACAGGCTCTGGATCTACTTCAGCCTGAGTCAGCTATCCCAAGCCTGCTCCTCCACACTCAGGTCTGGGATCCCTTCACCCCTCTCAGCATCATCTCTATTGAAGCTTCTTAAAAGAGATGAGGGGAAATATCCCACCCTGTTTTCACACGTTGCTTTTGTTCAAGTGGTATCTTCCCATCGCACTCCAGGTGAGCTCCCCAGCAGCCCAGAGAAGGGAGCGATGCTGCTTTTGGGATGCTGAGGAATCCATGAACAAGGCACCCTGATGTTTCCATAGCACATGGTGATGGCTAAGACAGATTAGCAGTGTCCAATTGCGTCCCTTGGATCGGTGTCAGCAGAACCTGTGCGCACGCATGTTGCTGGCTGGTGAAGTCGTCTGAGGGCTGTTAGAGAAACGAGAAGCTGAGCTTTGATCTGCCTCTGTGTTTGGTGTTTAAAACAAGTCCTTTTAGAAGGGAATATTAGGTATTCGGAGTCTGTTACATATGAGGAAGCTTCGCTTTGATCCTCTCCTGTCTCCAGAGGCAGAAAACACTTAGTATTTCATGGGGAACTAAACGAAATGCGGGATGAAATATGGGTACCGCTCTCGGTGCTCTGCCAGTGCTCAGTGGGGCTGGGTGAATGCTGTGGGTAGTGTGTGCTGTGCTGTGCTCCTCAGGGATTGTGATTCCATGTGCACTGGGTTCAGTTTGCCAGGCTGGCAGCCTTCAAACTACGGGAGGTGCTGCTGGGAATCAAAGGGGAGATGAAAGGTGATAAACGTGTTGGGTTGCTTACGGTAGCAAGAGGGAGTAACGGGTCTCTCCTTGCTTTGTGCTGCCTGTGTGTGCTCAGGGAGCCTTGTTCCCTCTCTGCTGGCACCCACAGTGCTCTGAAGCAGGACAGGCTTCCTTGGGAAGGGGGGACAAGGCTGCTCAGTGTAGGAATAGATGGACAGGTCAGTGCTGGTACCTTCATGGCTCAAGTCTCATCTTTCCCTCTCAGAGCACCAGCATATGTCCTACCCAGGCTGCACCCATGCCCAAACCGCTGTGATGCCCTGGGCTGGTGGTGCTGATGAGGAATGCTCTTAATATCCAGCGTTTCTCATCTCTCCATTGTGGATGCTGTTTTTCCAGCGAGCAAACAAACATTGTGCTTTTGCATGAGGGCTTATTTTGCTCGCAGAGCAAGCAGGCACCTCGTCAGCACTTAAAACCCACTTGGAGCCCTTCTCCATCCCTGTCTGACTCCATCTGTGCAGAAAGGCTGCGCTGGGGTTACTCCAACAGCATCTTCGGCCCTGTAAGTTCTTGGGGGTTGTAGATATGGGGAAGCAGAAGTGCTGAGGAAGAAGGGATACTGCAGGAAGCTGTTTGCAAAGCATCAGCAGAGGCGCGGAGGGGTCCATGGTTAAAGCAGTTGCGATGCCGCAGGAGCTGCAGGCTCTTTAACTTCCCGGGACTGTGCTGGAGATAACGGCTCTTACATCTGCTCCTGGAGGCAGTGTGGCTCTCCCTGTTTATTTATTTATTTCCCTGATTGTATCTGATCCAGCCTCAGCGAGTAATTGAGTGTTTGAGAGCGAAAAGAATTATCTCAGGGGCTCGGCCCTTATCTCGACAGCAAAGCAGGGCTTTTAATTTAATTTTGTTGGGAGCATGTGGGTAACAAATTTCACTAATCGCTCTGCTGCCGCCCTCCGCATGGCAACGAGCCTCTTGTTTCCCAGGAAGCGGAACATGAGCCCGCTGGATGCGGGCAGGAGGAGGGTCGGCTCCGCGTGGGAAAGGAAGATGCGTTTCGGTGCTGATGCTCGGTGCGCCTGTGGTGCTGTGGATGTGTCTCTGGTTGGAGGAGGAGGAGGAGTGGGAGGAGAAGGAAGAGGAGGGTGGGTGCTGTGGCACACTGAAGCTTGTCCTTGTGTGGTGCTTGGCTGTAGGGGAGACTGAGGCACGGAGGGGATGTGGCCCAAGCCTGGGGAGCTGTGCAGAGCAGAGATTCTTATTCTCATCCTCCTGGGTAAATGCCCCATCCCTGGCAGTGTTCAAGGCCAGGTTGGACACAGGGGCTTGGAGCAAGCTGCTCTAGTGGAAGGTGTCCCTGCCCGTGGCAGGGGTTGGAGCTGGATGAGCTTTAAGGTCCCTTCCAACACAAACCAGGCTGGGATTCCATGATCCCAGGCAGCAGCCCAGCTCCGCCTGCAGGGTGGTGATGGAAGGGCAGA
This sequence comes from Pezoporus occidentalis, assembly GCF_034315485.1. NCBI lineage: Eukaryota > Metazoa > Chordata > Aves > Psittaciformes > Psittacidae > Pezoporus > Pezoporus occidentalis. The sequence continues at coordinate 1,677,789 of NW_026915987.1, forward strand.
CAGGGCCTGTACTGGCAGTGTGGTGGGGCATCTCTTGCCAGGTCCTGAGCCCTCTGTGGCATCCTGGCCCCCATTCCTACTCTCTCCAGGTCTCCAAAATCAATTCAGCTCTCTGACCAGCCCTTTGCTTGCCAAGCACAATCCTCCCTGAGCTGTGACTCAACATGAGCTATTTCATAGATAATGATTACTTTCTTTCCTCTTTTCTCCTGTAGGAATAATGTTTTCATTACACTATATGGAAAATTGCTTTCCCTCCTCCTTAAAATGAAGCCTTCCACTCAGATTTGCCTTTGTGTTTGTATATTGTAAAATTGGGACTTATCTGGAGTTTAAAACAAAAAAAAAGGATCAGGCTTTAATTCCAGAAGTGTTTCCATTGATTTGCATGAAAGAAAATTCCAGTGCTGACAATCTCTGCCTTTAAATATGGAACTGTTTCTTTAATGCGATTTTATCTCAAGCGATTCAGCACCGAGAACACGAAAGCAGAACTGACTTCATTGATTTTAATAGTCCATGCCCAGAGAAATGGCAAAAACCTGTAACAGTGCCAGGACAGCAAGCTGGGTTTGCACAGATTCTCCCCTCTTTGCTGTGCTGGGGCAGCTCTGAGAACTGTCACCCGTGGTGATGGGGCTGGAGATGCTGACCCTGGTGGTGATGGGGCTGGCGGGTCACAGCCTTTCTGCCTGTGCCACCTTCATCTCTGTTTCCACCCTCCCTTCCCACTTCCTTGCTCAGTCTTCAGGGCTTTTCCTTTCCCTCCGCTTCCTTGTTCCTCCTCCTGATTGAAATTTACTGGCAGCATGTCTGGGAACTGCAGGCCCATTGTTTTAAAGCAAAGCGGGAGCACCACCAGCAACCGTATAATTAGGAAGTAAATATATTTATTCAATACATGAGGCATTAGAACTCCAGGAGCACGTGAAGAGCGAAGGCTGGAGGAGCACGGGAGCTCACTTGGGGCTCTTTATCTCCAATGCAGGCTGTGGTGTACACCACAGATCAGCTGGCAAAGCCTTGACCTTGCCATGGGGCCCAGCAGCCCGATGCTGACCTCCCATTGTGGCCATGCCACCCTCAGCATCATCCTCTCCCCAACCCGCACCCAGGGCTGCCATTTCTGCACCCTCCGTGTGCTGTACTGGAGGATGCCTTGACTAATTCATAGTTCATAAATGTTAATAGTATTAATCTGATTCAGTGTGTGCTTAGCAAGATCAAATCCTCTATAAATCCAGAAGCGTCTGATCTCACCCTTCTGCGCAGCGCAGCCGTCTTTCCTCCTTGCTTTTCTTCCTTGTCCCTTCTGCTGTGCACCCTCTCTGCTCTCATGGAGGTGAATCTCTCCTGGACCTGGGAAGAGCAAAGCCATCACTTTGAGTTGGTCTTCATCCTACTGACTCGGGGGATGAGACTGGAGACAGCCCCGTGCCCAAGCCCTGACCCAGATCCAGCCTTTAAATGTGAGCATCTCCACTTGGGATTTGCCCAAGGCAGCGATGGAGAAGGTGCCTGCTCAAGGAGAGGCTGAAGCCAGGCATTGCAGAGAGGGTGTGCGATGAAACGCCTGCTTGGGCTCTCATCCCACTGCTCAGATGTTGTCTGGAGGGTTCATTGCATTCACACCCTGTTTCTGAGGGAAATGTCTCTGGGGCACAATGGTCCATGAAGATTTGGTGGGATCCACGGTATGAGAGAGCTGCATCTGGCTGGAAGGAAGATGTCCCATCCTATCCCATCCCATGTGTGCTGGAGGAAAAGATGTGAAAGGGGTGTGGGGTAGGAAAGGGAGATTGGCACATCCCAGCACAGGGATGCTCCATGGCCAGAGCCACCTTTCAACACCACTGCTCCCTTTAATTGGCATCTGATTTGATTCCACACGATGCCCCTGTGAAACACCTCGAGATGTTTCTGTGTGTGAGGGTGTCCTGGAAATGCTGTTGTACCATCCTAATGAGGCTCAGCTGGACCATAGAGGGGTCATTAGGAGCACTCCTGGTACAGTGACATACCAGCAACACCGGGCGGGATGCAGGGATGTGAGATGGGCTGCGGTGGGCTCGCTGCTCCGTGGGGATGCTGTGGGTGCTGCTCACCCCACACCGGGTGATTCTGCATGCGGCATGGCACAGCAGCTGGGCAGCTGCTCCACGCGTTGCTAAGCAGTTCAGGCACTCACGGTTCCCTTGCTCTGTCTTCCTCGGGTGGTGGAAATACATTTTAATATCCGAGTAGCCGCGAAACATTCCCTATTATTGCTGTTATCTCCGGAGGGGTGGGGAAGATTGCAAAGCACTTGGCGTTTAACACCCACATATGGCTAACACCGTGGGTTGTGTGCTGATAAAGATGGGGTAATTAAAGTGCATTTTTTCTTGTGGACTCATCTCCCAAGCATGTATTTATGAGCCTGATTTAGAAACATCACATTACCCAGAGCACGGGATGTTTGTGTTGCTTGTAAATCCATCCGTGTTCTAAACAGAGCTTTTTTTTCCCCCCCTTCCTAAATTTAGCGTTAAAAAGAAGCGAGCTCAGAGTTTTGATGGGTGTCTTCTCCCCCTCCTCCTTGTCCTTTAAGTGAGCAAGGGAAGGTGTACAAAGCAAAGAGTAATTAACTGCGGGAGGAGGTGATATTTCCAAGGTGCGTTTGGAGGGGCTGTTTGCAGTGTTTACACCGGTGCCTTTGGATTTATCTGCATCGTGCAGTAGGTGCAGAATCTTCACAGGGATGTGGTGCTTTGCAAGCACCGAGCTGGCTGCTGAGGGCCCCGTGTCTTCCCCGGGAGGATGGAGCTGGGCTCATTGGCTCCAGTGTTGAAAGGGAGGAGCAGAAATCCTTGGGTGGGAGCGGTGGTGGTGACAGCAGCCCCTCTCACCACAGTGCTGGCTCTCCTCTTGTCTCCCAGTTTAATTAAGCTGCTGTTAATTGGATGGCTAGCAGGGAGCATCTCACGTGTGGTTCTGCCCTGAAACAGAGCAGTTTGCTTTGCTTTCTGCTTCTTCCTCCTTTGCTCTCACTCCCTGGGGGGAGAGGTGACTTCTGCCTGTTGGGAAGCAGGGATTTCTCCTTCATCATCCTCATGTGTCCTGCCTACTGCTTTGCCTGCTCCTCGGGCACAAGCCCCTCTGACCATTGCTTTCCCCCCCAAACTTGGGCACCCTCTTACTTGGTTGCAACCATCTGAAATGCAACAGAAACATGCTTTATTAAAAACATGGAGAGAGCATCTCAATAGATGAAGGATTTATTAGAGCAGAGGAATACAGGGAGTGAGTTTGGTCTCATCCGTGCCTGGTCCTTTTCTTCCTCTTGGGCTTTTTGGACCCCACAAGACCCAGACAAAGACTGGATGGTGAGGCTCTGGGGGCTTCTGAGTCACATCAGCTGTCCATAAAGGTCTTGTATTCTCCCCCAGGCTTCCTCTTTTTAGTGAAGGAGGTTGATGCCAGCTTGTTTGATGGACCTTGGTTTGCAAATCCGCCCTGGAAGCATAGAGGTGACAAGGAGAGGAGGGAAGAGCAGGCTTCAACCAGGCAGGGCTCCCATTTGCAGTGTAGTGGTTCATGTGGTGCTGTCTGAGTTACTGAGCTCTGTTTGGATCCCCTCTCTGGGCCAAGGAAGGGATGGATCATTTTGTCTCACCTCTGACAGGAGCATGAAGCCCTGGTGAGGTTGGTTTGGTTAGCAGTGGCTTGCTAAGAATGTATTTGCTTGTGGTTTTAGAGGCCTAGCATGAAGCTGTTTATCTCCAGATGGGTTTTTAAACACAGCACAGCAGTGCTTCTGCTGGAGCATCGGTGGTCCGAAGAGCAGGCAATGGGATGGAAAATGGGAGTCGTGTCCTTCTCTTTAACAAACAAGGGAAGGATCTGCTTTTCCAGCAACCTTCCTTCCAACCTGGCAGCAAACTGGCCCTGAGCAGTGAAGAGCTGAGCTGGAAATCCAATTTCTGCTCAAGCACAAGACCCATTGCTTTGGTTCAGTTAGTCAAAGCCAACATTGGGCAGTTTTGGAGGTCACTAATTAGCACGGTGATGGAAACAAGTGGGGTGCAGGAGGCAGGGGAGAGGGAAAGGTTGACTTTTGGGTGACTTTATAGCACATTGTCCCTTGGGCACCCAAGCTCGAACTCATTGAGCTGTAATGAGCTTTTGACTGTTTCAAGCTCCTGTGCCCCTCTCCTCTTACTCATGGGGAAAGAAGCAGCCACGTGGACTGCTGGGGATGGGAGCTCCCAGATCCTGATTCCTCCAGCTCCATTCTGGTTGTGGGATGGTGGAAGCTGCCATTATACCTGTGATTCAGGCTCTTTGTGAAGAGGGGATAATACTCATCTAACTCATAAGGGATTTGTGATTTAATGTTTGCAAAGTGCTTTAACACCCTGGATTGAAAGGTGATTTATAATGGTGAACCCCAGTGTTCTCTGCTCTAGTATACACTTGGCTGTGTCCACTTATCCCAGTGGAGGCTTATTTCCTTGCTTTTTCTCTTCCTTTCCCCCCTCTTTTCCCTTTTAGCATTTGTGTAGTAGCTTCGAGCAAGAGCAGGGTTTGTGGCAGGCACAGTCTGCTCAATGAGTTTGCTTCCCAACGAGGTGCTAACTTATGCTGGTGATTTAAATAAAGATTGGAAAGGAAAGAAAAAGAGGGATCTCAGGGTGAAGGGCGCGGGAGGTCGGCGATAAAGCTGTGAAGTAGGGGTGGGAAAGCTGTTTGGATGATGCATGCATAAGGACAGTAAAAGATGCTTCATAAATAATGAATTTGCATACTTCTTGTATTGCAGTGAGGGGGGTATTTTCTGGCAGAACAGCCACTTCTCCTAAGGATGCTGGCTGGAGCAGGTCGGTGCAGGCTCCATCCTACAGCAGGGAATGCTTTGGTGGGTCACGCTCTGACTGGAAAACACAGATTGCGCCAAGCATGGTGTCTGCCATGGCACCAGCACCTCTATAGCGGCTTTGGTCACGTTATAGGGTGTGCAAGTGCTAACTTGCTGGATGTATTTCCCATTCAATGTTCAGATTGATGCTTTTTAAATCTCGCTTTGCTGAAGAGATGGAGAATACCAGGGAGCAAGGGAGGAGAGGCTGGATTGGCTTCCAAGAAATCAGTGTCCTCACCGAAATCCTGAGCAGGGATGTGGCCAGGTCTGCTGGGAGCTTGGTCATCTCAGCTGCATTGTAATAGACTGTGCAGTGGTTGGGGTTAAATGTGGGGCTGTGCCTTCTCCTTGGCATTGCCATAGTCCTCAAGTGGTTTTTGATGGGCATCCCAAGCACTGGAGAAGGGAACTGGCTCTTTGTGAGGTGTCTGTTGTTAGCTTTGAGCAGAGTGGAGTGCTTGTGAGAGGTGTTGGACTAAGTGGCCATGGGGCATTTGGTTCAGTCAGAGCCGCAGTGGGGTATCCCCATGTCTGGAGAGGCTGAGCAGGGAGGAATCAGTGGTACCCAAGGATGCAGACTCCAGGCTTGCTCCCTTCTTGGGCAGTGGAAACCTGTCGATGGCATAGTGATGGCCTGGAGACAGTTTCTCCTGGTTCCCTCCATCAATGGAAGGTGTCTCATCCAGACAAGAGCATCCCAATCTGTTGGGATTCTTCTCTCTCTCAATGACTCCATTGCCCCATTTCACTCCCATTTCTGCAGAGTTTGGGGGTTTCTCTGTCCAACCCAACTGTAGCTGATGGTGGTTAGGGTTAGGAGGGCTTCCCAGGCAGAGGGTCCATACAGGGCTCTGGGCAGGTTTTCTCCCTCCTCTAGGAAAACATAGTCCCTAAGACAGATGTAACTCTGTGAGTGAAACAACATGGATGTTAAACCCCAGCCAAACACGATGTGATGGGTTTGGAGACCCTGAGGTCTCTCCTGAGCTTTCCAGTGCTACTGAGTCTTCATTTTCAGCCCCTTTCCTTGGGCTGGAGCTCTCCTGCATCCCAGGTACAGCTTTGCCTTTACCCACCCCTCTGTCTGCCTTCCAGGTTCAATGAAGAGCCCCATCAACAAGACAGCGCTGACCCTGATCGCGGTGAGCTCCTGCATCCTGGCCGTGGTGTGTGGCTCCCAGCTCTCCTGCCCGCTCACCGTCAAGGTGACGCTTCACGTACCCGAGCACTTCATTGCGGATGGTAAGACCCTCAGGAGACTCAGACCCTGCTGCCCCATAGGCTGTGTCTGGGACATGGGGGTCCCTTTCTTTGGGAATTGGCCTGGTTCTGTTCAGCTGCAGGGATCCCCCTTCCCAGAGGAGCAAAGCACATCTGTGAGCCCGAGGCCAAAATCTGAGTCATGGAATGGTTTGAGTTGGAAAGGACTTTAAGGTCATCCAGTTCCAACCCATGCCATGGGCAGGGACACCTTCCACTAGAGCAGCTTGCTCCAAGCCCCTGTGTCCAACCTGGCCTTGAACACTGACAGGGATGGGGCAGCCACAGCTTCTCTGGGCACCCTGTGCCAGCGCCTCAGCACCCTTATAGAGAAGAACTTCTTCCTGAGATCTAACCTGAACTTCCCGTTTTGGTTTAAACCCATCACCACTTGTCCTAACACTACTTCTACTATATTTTTATTTTTATTATTATTATTATTATTATTATTATTGCAAGCCTGAGGCCAAAATCTAAATCTTTTATTATTATTATTATTACTATTATTATCTTATTAATGAGCCTGAGGCCAAAATCTCTGTAGCATCTTCTTATTATTATCGTTACTACTACAACTACTACTAATTGTGTTGGATGGATGTTCCTCTTTTCCCACAAACTCGCTGACAAGCCCCAAGCAAACAGATATCCTCCTGTCTTGCAGCAGCCAAGCTGCTCATCCCAGCCCCTTGCAGCAGTGCGGAGGGAAACTGCTAGGGTTTGAGCCAAGGCAGAGATGCTTTGAACAATTAGATGAGGGCTGCTGTCACTACTTACTGCTTTCTCCAACCGGGCTCCTTGCGTTTGTTGTGTTTCACTGACCTTTTCTTTATAATGTGCGGTGAGCGTCGAGTGCAAGTTTTTGGTAACACGAGGGCAAATTTCATTTTCTTCCAGCAGACAGGAGCCATTATTCAGTCGATTTCAATTCCTCAGCTCCTGCACTCATCTCGCTGCTTGGGGCACGCAGTGGGGATGCTTTTTCTCTGCCAGAAATGTGCCACGTGGAGCTGGTGCATCACCGTAGTTGCTAGGGTGTCCTGGCATGGCCAGCTCCTGTATAGCCCCCACTTTGGGGCTGGGATGAGGGACAGGTCTGGGGGGGGGATTAATACTTTGGGGAGTGGATGGTGAAGGGGATGCAGAGGCATGGCAGCAGCAGGGGATGATGGAGAGGGGCTTAAACCGTCACCCTGTGGTGGTGAGGGACTCACCAAGTGTTTTGAAGTGGGGTTCAGCCCTGCTAAGAGTGGTTTCTTCTTGGCTGTGATGTGCATTTGTAGGCTGTTACGTGCACTGTAACAGTGACAGAGCATGTGCTCTCCCCAGCTCCCCACTGCTTTGTTTGACCCCACTTCTCTGCACCAAGTGATGCAGAGAAGTGTCTGCCTCACTAGGTGTGATGGGGATCATAAGTGTCTTATGGGATGGGTGTTGTGTGCAGATGGTTGATGCCTCCATCCTGGTGCATGAAGCTGCCTCTGCTCTGATCCCTGAGGATGCTTCTAAGCTGCTGACTCTGGAAATTGCAACCCAGTCTCCGGGTACATGGGCTTTCAAAGCTTGGTCCTTCTTTAAGGGAAGGAGGCGAGTGTCTGCTTTGTAATCTCAGGTTGGAGGAACTGAACATCAGTGGAGTGATGTGAAAAAGCCATAACGAAACAAGGGACTTTCTACACCTTGACCTGCTTCTAGAAAGCTTTAAGGGTTGTCCAAGCTGCATATAAGTGTTCTGAAGTCTTCAGATTGTTATTCTGAGTAGCTGGAGAGCAGAAACTCCTTTTTGCACTGGGGAAAGGAGGTTGCTCTGCTGTTAACTCACGTCCCTTTGAGATGGGCACTGGCCGGTTCATCCCTTGGGCTGGGACTTCACAACCGGCTTTGGTACTTGTTGAAGATTATCTGGGAAGGGAGTGATGGAGATAGGACCTCAGCATCCTGCTCCTGGCCCAGGGAAGGCAGCACCTCCTTGAAAAAAGAAGATAAACCAGAATACAATGTGACTGTGTTGGGTGACCATGGAAAGCTGAGCCTGTGCTTGTCACTGGGAAAGGGGTGGCAATGCAAATTATGCAAACAGGGAGAACACTCGAACGGAAATGACAATGAAATACCACTAAAACAGATTAATATCCTCGAAACTGGGGGAAATGGGATGATCTCCAGTCCCGACTTAATGACTTTGCTGAAGAGAAAGCGGCGAGAGGACTGGTAGAACCGGCTTGGAGAAGAATTGAAATGAGCTTTGTGATGGAACTGTAAAACCTAATTGCAAACTGCAAGAACTTTGTTAATATTTGTTATGAGAAACAGTCAAATTCCTCACCCAGAAGCAGCCAAGTACACTCTGCAGCGGCTATCACTTTCACTAAGATCTCATCACTTTATGCAATGGCAGAGTTCCTCGCCTGGGAAGAGAGAAGCTCTTAAAGTTCTCCCTTCTTTTTGAATAGCAACAAATCCCAAGGCAGCACCCAACTGGCAGCAAAACACTATAAAACATTTAAAGGCATCACAGAACCAAGCCGGGCTGGGAAACCTTAATGATACCCAGTGAAAACGGGGCTGGCTGTGATTGCAGGGATTTGGCACCCGGAGTCTTATGCTGGTGGAGAAGAGGGGACTTGCTTCTCTCTGGGGATGCCCTGGGTGGGTTTAAACCTGCTTTTGCTTGGATGCAAAGGGGGGTTGGTGTGGGCTGATGTCTTTGGCCTGCCTGAGGCTGGGAGCTTTGGCCATAGAATCCCAGACTGGTTTGTATTGGAAGGGACCTTAAAGCTCCCCCAGCTCCAACCCCTGCCACAGCAGGGACACCTTCCACTGGAGCAGCTTCCTCCAAGCCCCTGTGTCCAACCTGGCCTTGAACACTGCCAGGGATGGGGCAGCCACAGCTTCTCTGGGCACCCTGTGCCAGCACCTCAGCACCCTCACAGGGAAGAATCAGCCCTAAACCAGCCTCTCACGTGGCACCTGCTGGTGTGCACCATATTCGTAAATGTTGCCTTGCACTTAACTATCTGCTTCCTGGAGCTGCTCTCTGTTGTATTTTGTGTGATGATCAGGCAGGCTCCGAGAGGGCAGGGCTGGTGCATTCACAGGAGTTGTTCCCATGCGGGAGAAGGGTGGGTGCCCTCTCAGTTCCTTTTTGAAATGTGGTGTTTCAATAGCCAAGGAAAAATCCTCAAGCAGAGCAGGTACCAACACCTCTGCAGGGAAAGCCAAACAGAGGCTGAAAGAAATCCCTCTCCTAGCAGATGAAAACTCATCTTTGAAGGGAACTTTAAATAGATGCCAGCAAGCTCCAGCGAGCCAGGAGCCAACCCCAGCTTGGGAAAAGGAGGGGTGAAGGGGGAAGCCCCATCAGATGCATCCAGCTTTCCCCTCTACAGCAAGCAATGGGGTTAGAGGAGGAAGCTCCTGAGCTCCCTGGAGTCGCAGCATGGGAAAGGGGAGGGGAAGGACTGGGACCAGAAGCCAACTGGCAGCAAAAGCTGGGGGGATATATTCCAAGCAGCAGTGTTAATGACCAGCCTGCATCTGTTGCCCTTATTTCTCTTCCTTGGTTCATTTTCTTCCTTTTGTTCATTTGATGGGGTCCCCCCCCAGCTCCTCTCCCCCTCTTAGCAATTACTGCCTGGCTTGTACAGCTGCTCAGCCTTCATGGGGTGGCCAAATCCAGGGAAGCCTGGCAGAAGCATCCCTGCTCTTTGTTGGTGGGGAAGGATGGGGATGTCCTGCCACTGAGAAATGGGCTGATGCCTCTAACCCTTCTCTTGGCATGCGATGGTTGAAACATCCTCTTCCTTCTGCTGCTCCAGGGCATCATGTTTAGGGACAGCCTCTGCCCGTGCTGAGCAGAAAGCATCACTCTGATTGCATTTATAGAAAGGTTGGTAGTGGCTTTTATGAGGATATGGAAATGCAAAGCATTATTTAGAGGACCCTTTAGTGCCAAAAAGGAGGAAGAAAAGAAAGAGAGCCCCTCCGTGTGGGCAATAAAACTCTTTATGTGAATATGTGAGGCACCGGGCTCTGTACATTCAATAGTTGGGGGTTTTTCTCCCCTTGTAAGTAATCATTCAAAAAATAGAGCTACAGCAATGGGAGCGGCTTGCAGGGAAGGGAGGACTGTGGAAAGATGCCCCAGAGGCCTGAGCCTGGAGTATGTCCTTGCTTCACAACATGTTTGAAATATAGTGTCAATTAAAGCTTCCCATTTTTACAGCCTGCAAAGAGGTTATATATGGTGTGGGTGGATGTTTGGATCCGGATACTTTAGTGGGAGAGGGACGTGAGATCCTCTGGTGCATACTGAAGGAGGCAAGGCTACATTTAGCTAGGGGCTTGTAGGGCTTTGTTTTATAAGTGGAAATAAAGGGCATAAAGCAGGTTTCTGTCACTTCAAAGGCATCTCGGGGCATTCGTAGCCTCCTTCCCTCCTGCTGTGAGACGCGTGCTGGAGGAGATGTGGTTATCCCTGTCTGAACTGTGGGCTGGGTGGTTTATGCAGGTCAGGAGCAGCCCTCCTGCAGGCATGGATGGATTCCCATAGGATGCACACTGCCCTGCAAGCCATAGGGGAAGAAGGAAACCCCAGCCTGTGCAAAGCCAGGAGGTGGAACTGCCACTCGTGACCATGCTTTGGGTTTGATGCAGGGTTGGAAGAAGCTTCTTTGTGTTTTGCTGTTTGCTTCTAAGCTGCGTGCGCCTGCATCTGCCCGGTGACGTTCTGCGGTTGTCACGCAGCTGATGGGTAATTGTTTCATCTGAAGATGATTTCCTACCTTCCCCCACCACTGATCCCTCCAAGGCGCCAGTGGAATTGGATGCTGCTATTAGCAGCCTGTGTTAATTTCCCCCAAAGATTGCTGGAGCTCTGCAGCCTGCAATTGTTGGACTCACAACAACTTCTCATTTTGGTTTTAATTAAATGTTGCTTTAAATTGTTTGCTTTTGACATTTCCTGCTCAATCTTCTGCAGCCCTCGGAGGTGACCAGGCATTAACTTGTGCCCTCAGGTGCTTGCCCGCGTGTGCTCAGCACGTGCCATAGAGAAATGAGCAGTGAGACGTGGGAGCCTGCTGCTTCCCCGTCCTGTTTTACAGCAAGATGAAGCTTGGGATGCTCTTTTTACATGTGGAATACCCAAGAAGGATGGAGAAAGGGATCTGATCTCAAAGGCATCCAAGCTTTCAGAGGGATGCTGCCGTTGCAGTCCCCTACATTCTCCAGTTGGTCCCAACCCGCTTTGGAATCAGCAGAGGGAATTGGCTGGATTTTTCTTGTGCTGTTTCTTCCCCATGGAGTCATTCTACTGCTCTATGGAGACTGGATCAGGGCTTTGGCAGAAGCAATGCCTTCCTCTCGCAGCCTTGGTGCCAGGTCTGCCTGCCCTGGGCCCTGCATGTTTCTGGAGGCCGTGTCTGGGGGCAGCTTTACAAATTGCCTTTAATTCCATCAGCTCTTAACCACCGGGTCACCTCCGTGCCTGCATTACAGCTCCCTCCTGTTCCTGCGCCCGTTTGGCTGGGTGAGGAAATGTGAGCAAATGGCTGCAGCGTTACCAGACATGAACTCTAAATATTAACATCAATTTATGAACTGTATCAGCACGGATCAAAGGGATTCCAAGATGGTTTTACAGCGTGAACGCTCTTTGCATGAGGAACTAATAAGATTCTGGAGGCTGAAGTACATCGTGTTTTTATCGCGCTTTTGACAGGCTTGTGAACCTGCATCCATTCTCCCCTGTGCCGCAAGTGTGCTGGGCTGCTGGGGCAGCTTCACTTTGCCTCTTCCTTTCTCCTTTGCAGGATTCATCAAAGCCAAGCCAGGGGGATTCAGACTGGTATTTGGAAGGTGTCAGCAGGGGCTGGTTCAAAGCCAGGAGTTCCTGCATCCTGAGAGAGGCAGGATGCACCCATCACAAGGGAGGTGGCATCTCCCAGTGCCTGCTCACCTACCAACACCATTTATCCTCTAATTTGGGAGGGATGGCGAGTGAAGACTGCAGTAAGGCATGTCCTTAACCAACTAACCTGCTTCCTTTCATATATGGAGAGATACAAACATTGACTCATGCATCCACAGGATGAGACCCTGCTTGCTTGCAGCATGGTGGTCGGTGAGTCCTGGGATCCTGGCTTAGGCCACACTTGCTTTTGAACCAGAATTCATGGGATACCTGCAGCAACAGTGATGCAGCAGTGCAGGGAGTTTTTTTGGAGGCTGCATAGCTAGGAACATGCTACTTCATCATTCTTCCAACAAGTACCGTTGCTGATGTGCAATCTCTCGGTGAGTGGTGATAGCTTGCCTCAGTCCCATGGCATAATAACCTTGCACGTGATGCCTCTTGGTTGTTTTCTGCCATTCTGGGAGGATGTTTAGTCTTGGTGCTGGCTGAAAAATCTCCGTTCATGCACACTTTGTGCTCTTTAAACCTTATCATAGCTCATCCGTCATATACTTCGTGATATGATTTGATTTAGGCTGGATTTCCTCAAGCCGTTGTCCAATATCTGGAGAGCATCACTGAGGAAGAGCCGCAGGCTGGAGCGTGGGAGTTGGGAGATACGGAGCATTAAGGAGAAGCTTTTCTTTAGGAGTCTAATTTCTGTCTCAGCCATTGCTGGCCCAGATGCCTACTGATGATAGAGATGTGCTGTTACCAGCACCTGCACAATGGTATTGCCTACTAACACCATGGGAGATGTCACTGCAGAGTAAGCTTGGCCACAAGGTCAGGGTGTGAAGATGCCCCTTGGGTTTGGGAGAAGTTGGCAAAGTCTTCACCCGCTGTATGAGGTTAAACATGGGCATTGCCTGTCAGAAGCTCAGCCCTGGTGAAATCAGGACTGAGTGCCAAGAAACCCCGAAGAAACCGTCTGTCAGAATGATCAAGAAAGTGCAATTTAACACTTAAAATGTAACCCTGCTCCTCCCACAGGAAAGATGCTTCTACTCACAGCTGTAATTACATGCAGATCTGTATCACTAATTTGCTTCTGCTTTGCCAGAGTGAAAAAGCTCTGGCAGGATTGACAGCGCTTCTAAGGGATGGGGGTCTGTGGGTTTGAGCCAAAAATCAGTGGCTGGGGAGCATTGGTATAGGCAGCCCAGGCTCTGGAAGTAGTTTGTGTGCTGAAGGTACATCCTTGAGTCAAGGATGTAAACTGTATGCGCTTTGGCTGATGGGAGAGTAAATGAAAGATGTGCCTATAGGCTTTTGTGGGTTTTAAAAGTGGCTATCATAACTTTCTGGTTAGGCATTTCATCTTGTTCAAGAGAGAACCCGTTCAAAAGGATGAAGTGGATAGCTTGGATTTTAACCCAGTGTGAAACTGTCCCTGGATTCAAATTAGAATATGGAATTACAAGTTTGACTTTGAAGGATCAGCCTTCCAGTACCTAAAGGGGCTACAGGAAATCTGAAGAGAGGCTTTTTGCAAGTGTATGGGCAGGACAAGAGGAATGGCTTTAACTGCCAGAGGGAGATTGTGATGAGCTCTTGGGCAGAAGCTCTTCCCTGTGAGGGTGCTATGTAAAGGGTGTTTATGTAAAGGGCGTTTATGTAAAGGGCGAGTGTCAGGATGATGGAGCTAGGTGTTTTTCAGTGATGTCCGGTGCTAGGACAAGGGGCAATGGGTGTAAACTGGAGCACAGGAGGTTCCATGGGAACATCAGGAAAAATTTCTTTACTGTGAGAGTGACAGAGCACTGGAACAGGTTGCCCAGGGGAGTTGTGGAGTCTCCTACGTTGGAGATATTCAAGGCCCGCCTGGACAAGTTCCTGTGTGATGTACTCTAGGTTACCCTGCTCTTGCAGGAGGGTTGGACTAGATGATCTTTTGAGGTCCCTTCCAACCCTTGGGATTCTGTCATTCTGTGCTGAGGCGCTGGCACAGGGTGCCCAGAGAAGCTGTGGCTGCCCCATCCCTGGCAGTGTCCAAGGCCAGGTTGGACACAGGGGCTTGGAGCAAGCTACTCTAGTGGAAGGGGTCCCTGCCTGTACCAGGGGTTGGAACTGGATGAGCTTTAAGGTCCCTTCCTGCTCAAACCAGGCTGGGATTCTGTGACTGCCTACCCTATTAGTCTGTGGATGCAATCCTGCACCAAGCCTGGTTTGCTTCCTTGGGTCGGTGTGTGTGTCCTGGGCATCCAACATCTATCAGGTTCTCCTGCATTGCCTGAAAGACATTTAAGACCAGGGCAGGAGAGAGCTGATCAATCCAAAGAGCTGATAGGGGAGGAGTTGTCTCTTTGGGAAATATTCTTTCAAATTTAACAAGGAAAATAAGAAAGGTCTCCAAAGAAATCAAACAGAGTTGTTCTTTGTACCTATAGAGCAGAGTAAGGGGGTAATCCTTCCTCTAGTGTTTAAAGAAAATATCTGTGACAGGATTATAATTGTGTGATGGTAGAGGGAAGGATACATTAATAGCAACATGTAGTATGACCTCCCATAGCTCCCCAGCACAAAATACTAATATTAGATGAAAAGGAATTTTGTTGGCCAAGAAACAGTGAATGGACCAAAGACAAAAAGAGCAGAGGGAGGAAGAAATAGAAAGTCTTAAAAGCCTCATATTTTGATCTTTTTTTCTTGAAAAGAAAGAGAGAAAAACCAAACCCTCTTGGCTTCCTTTTGGGTGCTTTGTTCTTTCCCCTTGTTCGCTATCTCTTCTGAGCTGTTTTATCCTGTTGTGTTCTGGAAAATGATTTTTGAAATGTCAAAAACTTCGAGCCTCTTTTGTCAAGGCTTAAGCAGTTCCACTGAACTTTGAAGGAGACCCCAGCACGAGAGACGTGAACTTTTGATGCTGCCATAACTGATCTGGCTTTGATCAGTGTTGAAGGAAGGGGGGAAAGGGGGAAACACACACGCATACATAAACCCAAACAAATCAATCCCCCGAGGTGCTGGTAGACCTTATGGGGCCGGGAGGCAGTTGTGGAGCTGTGAACTGATGTTCTTCGTGGTGTGGTGATGCTGCTCTATGGTGTAAAGCCAACAGTGCTTGAGGGATGTGTCTTACAATGAGGGTTTCGGGAGGTGGTGGTTATGGATGGAGAGCTGCTGTTTTGGTGTTGTATTCCCTTGTTTGGTTGATGGTTGCTTTACACTGAGACCATGTCTCTGTTTAAGGGGGATTTCACTGAGCTTTTGAGTGGGAAGCTCAAAACTTGTCTCTTGGCACACATCATCGAGGTGATGGGGTTGGCAGCAGAGGACAGCAGGGTGGACAGTCCCTCTGGGTGTCTTCAGAGAGTGGATCTGCTGGTTGTGGGGATTGTTTGGTGGGGTCTGAGGTCCTTGAGGTGGGTTTTCAGAGGGTGGTATGGAGCCACGTCTACCCTGGCTGTGTGAGTGCCTTTGAGATCCCCATCACCCCCTTCCCTCCTCTTGATTTCATTGACAGACTGTATATTGGTGAAAACAAACCTGGCTGGTATTCCTGACAAGCTAAAGACATTTGAAACGGCTCTAGCTTGGAAAATGTTTGTTCTTGGTAGTTTCTAAAAGGATTTGATACTCAGCCTGCCCTTTCTGAGCTTTTCAAGATGTTTTTCATGGTGAATTTTGAAAACTGTTTTCTGCTTTTAGAGTCTCTGAAAATAAAGAAGAAAAATTGTGTGAAAAAGCTTTGAAATCTTCCAAATTTGAGATTTCAAAATATTTGTAAACCACCTTTTCCTGTTATTTTTCCTTTTTTTTTTCCCCAGGCAAGCAATAAGGGGATCAGGGTTGGGATGTTTGTTTGTATTTTCAATGGGAGCAAAGGTGATGAGAGTGTCTGTGTACATCTCTTAATCTTACCCAGCTGCGCTGCAGCACTCGGCTTCAGACAGGAGAAGGTTCCTTGCTGGAAGTTGTCCCCTTTCTCCTCCTAGGAAGGAGGGAAAGTGTTTATAATTAACTAAAACCTTCAATTTCGTCAGGTTTGGGGTTTATCCTTATACTGGAGTAGAAAAGCCTCCGTTTTACAATGAACTTAGAGTCACAGAATCACAGAATGGTTTGGGTTGGAAAGGACCTGAAGCTCATCCAGTTCCAATCCCCTGCCATGGGCAGGGATGCTTCACACAAGACCATGTTGCCCAAGGCTCTCTCCAACCTGGCCTTGAACACTGCCAGGGATGGGGCAGCCACAGCTTCTCTGGGCACCCTGTTCCAGCGCCTCAGCACCCTCACAGTAACGAACTTCTTCCTTATATCTAACCTGAACTTCCCCTGTTTCAGTCTGAACCCATCAACCCTTGTCCTATCACTACAGTCCCTGATAAAGAGTCCCTCTCCAGCATCCTTGTAGCCCCTTCAGAACTTGGATTGAGGGATTTTGGATTCAAACATTTTCACTGCTGTTTTTGTTTTAGATTTTTAAACTTTCAGTATTGAGGATGATTCCTCAATCAGACACATTAAAATGAAAATAATCTTGAAAATACGAGGACTTTTCTTAAGTTTTACTTTCATTATATTTGGGAAGGTTTTTTCTACAGAATATGACAAAACTTGATCAATTTGGAGGTAATTTCAGGCTTCCCAAATCTGTGTTTTTTCCATGGACACCAAACCTCTGCTGAACGAGAAGTTACAAGCTCCTGTCCAGGTGTCACATTTTGGTGTGGATTTAGGAGGTACTTCCATAAATACATAGTTGTTGGGTTAGGGTTTCTTTTTAATACTCAGCAGCAAACAGGGTATTCCAAAGGAAATGAAGATTTGGCAGCAGGGCTGTGAATGGACTTCCTCCTGCTGAGGACCTTAGCATGTGGGGACGGATGGTCATTGCCCACCCCAGCCAGGGGTCCTGCCCTTTGCATAGTCTATCCCCTCCAAGATGCTCTGCTAGCTGAAGTCACCTTCATCTTGATGAACACTGACACTGTGACTATTTTATGTCTGAATTGCTTCTATTGCTTTCAGGCTGGCTGTATTTCAGCTAGAAGTGGGGTTCATTAAGTAGGGATTTAATCTAGAGCTATTGCTTTAGCTCTTCAGTCTTTGGGTGCAGAGGGAGTTGTCTGTAGCTGAGCCTCAGAATGTGCTTACGTGATTCCCAAGCCTCGCTCTTTATTAGGGATCTACAAAAATAAGGAAGAAAGGAAGATTGACAGGTTACTGCATAGCCACGTACACATAAATAGTAAACACTCCCAATGGGTTCACACTGCATTTCTGTTTGGTAAAACAAACCAGCAACACTTTAGCATTGGTATTTCAAGCTGCCTTTAAATATTCGTGGCAAAGAATGACAATTAGAGAGAAAATGATGTGGTTCTAAGGTACTTCTCAGTGTTCAGTGCCTCCATGCTTTCCACTGCTGGTGTGGAGTTTGCCCAGCAATTTACTGCTGTTGTGTGTCTGATTGAGATGTATCCTGCAGCCTTGGTGATGCAGGCTCCTGCCTTGCTGGGTCTCCAGAGCAGCTGGATCTAGGAAGTCTAATTTCCATTTGCTTGAACAGTCAATAGCTTGGCAGCCTCCATCAGCTTTGAGTGTGGAGATGTGGCTGTGAACGTGTTTATGGTGTATAAACAGTGTAAGTGTAGAAGACTTGCATTCATGCGAAATTAGAACTCAGATTTGCGTGGTGCTGAGATCTTGGGATGCTTGAAAATGGGGCTGCTCACTGGGATGCTGGAGTTCAGGCTCTGCTTATTTTATACTTTGTATGGTGCACGTTGATGTTTAGAAGAACTTGCTAAAGCACCAGTGATTCTCTTCAGAAGGAAATTAGGAGGTTGTGTTCAGGCAGGATCATGTAGGGTGGTTGCTGCTGTGAGTTTTTATCCTGCTTTCTTAATGTCTTGGCTTTCATTGAGCTAAGATCTTATGTGATGCTTAGCAAAATGATGTCCCAGTCCTTTACTAAGTGACAAGCCTTAAGTTTCATGAAAATATGCCTTGGATCTATGGACTTGCTATCCTTGGATAATCGCTAAGAAGGATTTGAGTCTTCATATAGTGGTTGCAAATTTTACCCATGTTTGCAAGTCCTAGCGCTTATTGGAAGGGTGGCTGTGGGCTCCTGGGCTATCTGGTGCTTCCCCTTGCCCCCTCCTCTTTGAAGGCTTCTTCTGCCCTGTTTTGAAAGGCTTTTACCCTGGTAACTTTTGCAAAACACCACTTAATGGCAGAGGTTTTTTTGCTCCCCTCTGATCTGTGCGGCCCTATTACGGAGGCTGTCTTATAATCAATGTAATTGAAGATCAGAGTTAATGAGGACCTCTGTGCCTGCAAAATCCCCCAAGCGATGCTAGGCCTCAGATGTTAGATAAGGAAATGATTGGGCTGAACTGAAAATCTATTTGGCTAATTAGATGATGCATATTCCCAGATGCCAGTGGGGAAAAAGAATGTTTCACAAAATAAACGTGATTTTGGAAGAAAGCGCTTTTGGCAGGAATTCATTTCTGCCTCTTGGGAATGTCTCTGATACGAGACCACTCATATAAGAAGTTCTGTGTTGGGTCAATTCCCTCACCTCGACTATGGAAGTGAAGTGGGAATAGCCCATGTGGCCACTGCCCATTCGCACGCTGAGCCATGCATCTTCATGGACACCACCTGCATGAGCTGCGGATGAGATGCTTCAATCTTATGGATCATATTAGTCACATTGGCCCTGCAGAGATTTTGGACTCAAATCCAGTGCCTCGTGATGCTGCGTATTGTAAGGGTCGGGGAGAAGAGTGTCCCAGCTGGGGGACCATTTGCTGGGGCACATTCATATGGAGAGGAATGGTCAAACAAAGTTCTTCGGGTCCGAGTGTTGGTGAACTTGGTATTATTTTGCTAATCTTGACATCAGAGCAGCCTTTGAAGAGTTGAGTGCTCTGCTATTGGGCCAAAATGCATGTTTGGTGGGGTTTGTTTGTTTTGGGTTATTTTAGCTTCTTACACTCACCTAACACGCTTCTTTCCCACCTTCCAGGCAGCAGCTTCGTTGTGAGCGAGGGGAGCTACTTGGACATCTCCGACTGGCTTAACCCAGCCAAGCTGTCCCTGTACTATCAGATCAATGCCACTTCCCCCTGGGTGAGAGACCTCTGTGGCCAGAGGACCACCGATGCCTGCGAGCAGCTGTGTGACCAGGAGACAGGTAAGGGAGGCTGGGGAAGAGTGAAGA
The DNA here is from genome assembly GCF_034315485.1 of Pezoporus occidentalis. Lineage (NCBI taxonomy): Eukaryota > Metazoa > Chordata > Aves > Psittaciformes > Psittacidae > Pezoporus > Pezoporus occidentalis. Next base: position 1,697,085 of record NW_026915987.1, read on the forward strand.
CCCTGGGAAGCTTGGAGGTGTGAGGGAGAAGTTTTATCTCTGGGTACTTCGACACCTATTTGGTTCACCTCTTCAGCTTGGTGTTGGACATGGAGGTCCAAGAAGTACCAGCAGGGTCACCCAGTGGTGAGCCCCATTAGCAAGGTGTAAAGGAGATGGGCACAAGGACGGGGATTTGAAATGGTGGAGCTGTCACCTCTTTGGTGTGGCAGCAGCAGACACGTGGGGTTAATCTGTTTGTAAGTTGTGCTGTTTGCTGTCCAGTTTGGACACCCTACTCACGAGCTTGCCCCATCCCCATCCCTTTGCTTTTTTGACCATTCCACTGCAGAGCACCACATTTTCCATTAGTGCTCCTGTCTGATGGTCACCTCGGTTGAATCTCTTCAGCTCTTCCTTGTGGAGTTGGGAAGTTGCCATCTTTCCTCATCTATAAATGACCTTTTTGCTGAGCATATTCTGCTTGCAGCCAGCCCTGCTGGGACTCTGAGATATGGGGCTGGGCAGAGGAGAAGTGTCACCATTCCTTCTGCTCTACATGCTCCTGCATGACAAACAGGGGTCCTGGCATCTGCACTGAGCTGGGCACATAGTAAACAGCAAACATGCAACTAGTGAATGAGGGCAGGGGTTTTGCATGACTGGAAATAAGTATATGTGACCCCAGCCAGTGGCTGGCCATTGAGAGGTGATGTCTCAGCTGGAATGGGTGACAGGACCTCGCATGGATGTTTTCACTGTGTGTTTGTGGGGCAAACTCATGGCTACAAATAGGGATGTTGATTTCTGGTTTTGCCAGCGGGTTTGGAGGGGGATGGCTCACAGAAATGACTTCTTCTGAGCCTCCCACTGCTGTTCATAGCATCTTGAGGGGAAGAAATCCTTCATGAACACACCACAGGCTGACAGAGGGGACCCTGTTCTCATCCCTGCCTGCTCTGCTGAGGTGCAAATACTGAACACGGTCACATAAATGTTTTCTTGCTCACGAGTGTTCTCTTAGTACTCCTGTTCCTCAAGGCTTGTCTGCATGGAGGCACCGCTGCAGCAGGATGATTACTTGGGATGAATTTCCCATGTAGATGAGCCCTGGGCATCACCTACAGTCCCAATGAGGGCTGGGAGGTGACAGCAGCCACCCCGGCAGATGGAGTCGGAGCGGGAGGAGGCTTTTCTCATCCAGATGTCACAGAGCAGAAGGGTTGTTTCAGGCAATGGCGAAACACAGCCACCTCAGTGGGAGAGGGAGGATGTGCTCCGCTCTCCCTCCATTCAGAGGAGGAGGAGAGAAAAAGCTCTGCCTGCAGCAGAAATGCATGGAGCCAGACCATGACTTCCCCTTTGGAAGAGCCCCCTCCCCACCTTGGTATGGAGCAGGGCTGCTTTAATGCTCACATGGCCTCTGCTGTGAGGAACGGCTGTTTCCCCATGCCATCCCAGCTGCTGCTCCCCCTCCATCCCCAGCTCACAGGAGCAGCTTGTCGCTCTCACTGGATGCCCCATGTTTGAGCGGGATGTGTCAGATCTCATTTGTAGGAAAGGCAGTGACGCTCCTTAGCCTGGGATGTGCTCTGCTCTGCACCGTGCCAGCTGCTCTACAGCTCCTATTCTTGGTTCCCATCCTCCCTGCTTACCCATGGTGGGAGCCAAGGACAAAGCAGCCTTCATCTGAACCTTCAGGTTCCTCGCCTGAAATCTCGATCGGCTTCTTTCCCTTCCCTCCAGCCTGGGAGTTTGCATGGGGATAAAGGAAAATCCTTCACCTGTCAGTTGGATCCACAGGGATAGAGCAGGACTGGCCAATGGGATTGTTGATTTTCAGAGCCTAAATCTGAGACCCCTCTTAAGAGGTCCAAACTTCACAAGAGCTGAGCAACCACCCACTGAAAAGGATGCCTTTGGAAGTGCCTTTTGACACCCTATCCCAGGACATATCCCCAAGCATGCATTTACAGTCATCACCATTGACCAACCTTTAGCTGGTGAGGAGTTCCCATGCCAGGCTGGGGCAGGCTGTAACTCCATGATACACTGCATGTATACTCAGATTTCTTTTATGAATGTCATTCTGTTTTTAAGGGTGATTTATTTTTATCACCACGAGAGAGGCAGGCCTGTGGTTTTACTGTGGGACATAAATCCTGCCTGAATTTCAACCTTTTCAGGTCAGGGATTTTCATCATCTCCATGAGCATCCCAAGCGATGAGCGCTGAGGGTTTCCCCTGCCCTCTGTCCTCTCAGGCTGGGTGAAGCGTCCATGAGGACTGGGGTTTGTCCTGTCTGGAGGATAAAAGCCTTGAAGGTTTCTCCTGTGGAGAGCAGCACAGCCAGGTTTAAGGTCCTCCAGTATATTTATTGCATAACTCCATGGTTGTGTGGATGCAATCTTGTCCCAAAGCCCCCTTGCTCCAAGGTGTAATCAGACCTCTGTGGGCAGCACTCAACATCAGTGGCATTGCCACAGGCTCCTGGCACATGTTTAAGGACCTCCAGGTCACGTATGCTCTGTCTGCTGAGTCTTACCCTCCTTTCGGGTTGGAGTTTTAGATGAGATCTGTCTGTACAACGTGCTTACTCATGACTCCAGCCACCAAGCACTCCTTCACTATGAGTAATAATCCGCTGTGAAAGCGGAGGCTCTGAAACGCTAGGAAATGCCAAAATACATTTTGCTTGCCTGACCTTAATTTGCCTTCCCTTGTGTCTTCACCGTGTGACTCACTCTTTAATTAAATGATTGCTGTTCCCCCCCCCCCCCCCCCCAACAGATTTCAAGCCCTCTTTGCAAAGCACCAGCTCGTCAGAGCTTGTCAGAGGGAGCACCAACATCTGCACGTGAGCAAAATAGCATCTTCCTCCTTCCCCCCCTGCCTTAGAAACAGGCAAGCTGGTTGATCAGGCATGGCTGACTGTAGATACAGGTGCCAATGGATGCTGCTGAAGGTCTCCCCCCTGCAGATGCAACACAGTGGCCATGCCCCATCCGCCACATCAGATGGGGCAGGTGCCTCGCCAGGGTAGGGATGTGGTCCTTGTGGTCCTCAGGATGGGATCCAAATCTTCCCATCCTCCTGGCAGGAGCTGGCTGTGGTGCTTGGAATGAACAGGGAAAGGTTTGTCATCTTCTGAGACTTGCCATCAACTCTCTTCGCTCTCTACATTTTGGACAGATGTGGAGCACATTGGCAGTGCCACCCCTCATACCATGCACTGAGATACCTCTTGTGTGAGATTCAGGAGTGCTTTTTCCCTGGCCTCCATTCCCAGCACCGGTAACATTGATGAGAGCATCTGTTTCCAGCAGCATATGCAAATCCTGATTTGTGAGCACAATTACCTGCTTTGTATGCACAAAACCGATTCACTTGCACATTCTGTGGGCATTGCTTAAGAGACCTGCTGGAGAATCGGTCCCTTGGGGCCAAGTGCTGGAAGAAACAGCCTCTGATTCTGTGCTGTCAGGCTTGCTGGAGCAGTGGCATAAATGAGATGGATGGCACCTTGATTAGCAGGTGCAAATGGGTGGGATTTTTTTCTTCTCCATCTATAAATCAGGCATTTTGCCATCAAAATCCTCTCCTTTGCATCCACAATGGATAGCACCCCCAAAGCAATAGGCACCGGCTTGTAAGGACCAAAGGAGATGTGGTAAGGAAGGGTCTTTCTGGAAAGTGGCAGGAGGAAGCAGAAAAGGTTTCCACCATCTTCCAAATGGAAGTTTGTCACCAGAGCTGCGGGTGGTGCTCATGGGCAGGTAGGATGGAGGTCTTATGGGCAGGACACAGATGAAAGTCCCCTTTAAACAGAGCCATTCTTTAAAGAGGATTCAGAGGTGGCAGTGCTGAGCAGGTAAATCAGGAGATGACCCATCTTGGTGAGGGTGTATTTGTGTTGATGAAAACAGCCATTTCCTCCTATAGTTCAATTTAATATCAGGAGGTTTTTGTGCACATCAGGTAATATTTGTTTGTTCTTGTGCACTTCTGCTATTTTCGCTGTTGGAGGACCTGACCGTCTTTATTGACTTAGACTTTTCTAAGATGAGCTTCTGTCTCTCTAAGGTATGGAGTTTAATAACTTGGTCAAAACCCATGTAATATACGATTTCTCTTCATGTGGTGGCACAGCTTGCCTCGTGCACCAAGCAGGGCAGGAGGCAGCTAACTCCCAAGTTAATTTAGCTTTGGGCTGAAGTGTTATACATAAACAGCAATCAAAATGCATGCCTTGGAGGGGGCTGAGTTAAGGTTATCAGTGCTGTCTTTACACTCTCATTTTCTGCCATTAGAGTGTTTAATCCTGCAGTTGCTAATGTTCTTGTAATGGCATTTCTGTGCCTATCTGAAGACCACGGAGGGGAGGGAAGAGGAATGAGTTGTGCTTTACAGAGCTGGCCCTGGGCCCATCTCTATGGCTTGACCCATCCCACCAGTGCTGCAGGAGGTGGCTTCTCACTGCCATGGTCAGCTGTGGGGCAGTGTTCAGCCCAGACGATGACAGCTGTGGCACGTTGGACCACCCTTGGGACCTCTTGCTGCTTCCTTGCATCAGCCATGCGTGTGTGCCCAGGGAGATCTTCCTTAGTGGTGCGGTGTAGGAGCTGAGCAGATGATAAATGAGAGTATAATCCATGCAGAGCATAAACCTAGGCACAGTCCTTGGAAGCTAAGCTTGCACTTAGGTGTTATGGTGGATCTGGGTGAAGAGGGCGACTTGCAGAAGAGGGAGAGGATGGATAACTGTCACATTAACTCCGGGTGTTCCCTGTGGTGGGTCAGCTGAGTAGAAGCCGCCTTCCATGTCTTGTTGCTTGAGAGCTAAAGTGCTTTGGCAGACATTTCTCATCAGTAGGAAGCAGAGACTCCGCTTTGGAAAGTGTCACCCCTAAAGGCCAAGGACTGCAGGCAGCAAGGGCAGGAGGAGAAGCTTTGTTGGAGGAGCCATGGCCCTGGGTAGGGGCCAGTCCTGACTGAAGGAGCAGCTCTCTGAAGATGCTTCACTTGGTCATTGAAGTTGGGTATTCGATGAACTATTAAGACTCTTGTTCATCTTTGCCTGTGTTTAATTGCCTCCTTATGTCCTTCTGAACAGGGGTCCTTGCTCTCCCATACCACAGTGGCACAGCAAACTCCTTAGGAAGGGTTTTGTTGTGGGGTTTTCAACTTTCCTCTCCTCCAGACCTCTGTTTATGGAAACCCTGGTGCCAACCCTTGTGCAGATGTGTCTTGTCCTGTCCCTGGTGATCTCAGCCTTGTCATTGTGCTGCTGGGAGCTGCTCCTCCCAGGGGATCAGCACCAAGGCGCCCACTGGCTCAGGTGCTGGAGCATGAGATGCTTCACCCACAGCCCAGCAGATACCTGGATGTTTTAATGTTTATACAGATTTTAAGCAGAGAAACTCCTGTCTGGGGCAGGACTTGGTGGCTGAGATCTCTTGTATGGCTCTTGGGGTTTGCTTATCCCTTGTAGGGTGATCATCCCTCAGGAGGAGGGTTGGCAACAAGGAGAGGTGCTGCTCTGGGGGGCCCGTGGCACCTTCCCATGGGTTGTCACAGATCTGGATGCAGCCAGATCTACCTGCATAGGACTTGCTGTAGGTGGGGAAGGAGATGGGCCAAGGCAGCATTGCATGTAGTTTGGAGACGAGGACCACTGGATCATACCATGCCCTGGTGGGAACCCTACAGCCTCCTTTTGCACTGAGGCTCCAGGATGAGGAAGAACAGCCTGCGTGAGATGCCCATGGGGTCACAGCATGGGCTTTATGTGGCTGAAGGACATGAGGTTGGATTCACCCGCATCAGACTGTTGGTGGATGCTGGATGAAGAGGCAGTTTCTCCTCCAGGAGCTCAGGAACCTTTTGCAAAGGATAAATCAATGCAGGGCTTCCTCCTGATAGAGACAAGACCCTGAGGCCTTGACAGCTTCGTTATGGGAGGTTGGTGGTCATGGCTGTTGGAGGGATGGGGTGATTTGTGTTGATCTATTGGTGGCTTTTGTCACACAGCCGGTGCTCAGGGCATTGCCACCACCCTGGGAGAGACACAGCAGATATACAGTGTCCTGTGTGGTGGCAGGAGACAGTCCATGAGGCCAGCATGGGAGCATCCATGTCCTCTCTGCCCCCATGGGGACTCCAGGGCAGCGGTGACAGGGGACATGGTCCTTGCCAAGCATCAAGCTGATGGCCAGGACAGCAGCACCTGGGCAGGAGACACCGTTTGAAGCAGCCTTTGCTGCCCTGGTGAGGGGATTCAGACCATGCAGCTTGAGCTGCTGACTGGAGGAAAGCTTTTCATGCCTGCAGCAGGGAAGGAGGAGGGACTCTCCAGTGCTCCCAGCTCGGAGCAGGCTGGTAACCCTGGAGATGGCTCCGCACTCACCCAGAAGAGAGGGGCTTTGTGCTGCAGCCCCTCTGTGAACACTGATGCAGTCAGGGCTGTGCTCAACAGCTGCCTCTGTTCACTGAAAAATGCCTGGCGCTGGCTTGCTGCCTCTGCAGACCCTTGTTCCTCCCGTGCTGTGGTGTGCGGAGGGAGGAGAAGCAAGAGGTGGTGTTGGGATAGGGATGGGATGGGGGCTCTGCAGGGAGGACAACCCAGCTGGGCTGCAGAGCCAAAGGTGGCAGGGATGTGATGCTGCAGCTTGCTGGCAAAGGGATTGCTCTGCTGGGACTGGTGTGTCCCCTGGCTTCTGTGTGTGTCCATAGACGAGGGGACCCAAAAGCTGGGCCCAGGCTGAGCATCACTTCAGGTGGGAGAGGCAGGTGTGATTGCGTACATGCAGTGCTTCTACAGGTCTAAAGGTGTGTGTCTGTAGCCCTGCAGCCCCTGGATTTGGCCCCACGATGGTGCCTTTGTGGCCAGGACATGGCCCTGGCACAGCAGAGCATCCTTCTGGAATGAGGGTGAATGCAGAGATGCTGCTGTGGAGGAGGGAATCACGGACACTGCCGGTGCTAGCAGTAGGAAGACATAGGTTTGCTCCATCACTGCTAAAGCCCCTCTGACTCCTTAAATAAAAATGCCAATGGCAGCTTCACTGGGAACACAGGGGCCCTGGGAGGATCCTGCTGGGAGGGTGGATTAGGGGGATATTGCAGGGATCTTATCACCAGGGATCATCTCTGCCCTAACGAGGATAACAGGGTTAGCCTGGTGGTTCATCCCACAGCCCTGAGCATAGGGATAGCCAAGGTGCAGCAGGAGACCCTGTCAGGAGCATGGGGCAGTGGGTGACATGGAAGGATGGTTCAGCTTAGACATAACAAAAAAGAGAGCTAAAGCCTCGAGCTGTGCTGGTCAGGAGGCAGCAGGAGCTGAAGGGCTCTGCTCCTCCACACTGTTGGCTTTGCACCATGGTTGTGCCACTGGGGGTGATGGCTTGTATGTGTTAGATTGCTTCCTTCAGGCAGGAGAGAGCCTCAGTGTGGACCAGCCTTGAGCTGTGGATGCTGATGATGCTAACAGGCAGTGTGAGAAGCCCTTTGTTCAGAAACACAGGAAGCTCATGTCCACAGGCAGAAACCAGGTCGACCTGTCCTTAGCTTGCCCAGTTCCTCCAGGTGAGGCTCTGGATCCTTCTCACCTTCTCAGCTAAGGGCAAGAGTGATGCCTGCAACACAGTGGGGCCAAAGCTTCTGCCCATGCAGCATCCTGTCACCTTGCATCGCATGGCACCTATCTCTGCATGGCACTTTGAGCTGAGCTGCCAGTAGTCTCTTCCACCAGGCTCCGTGGGGATGAAGGCACAGCAGGGGTGAGGGTGCAGGTGAGGTGTGCCTGCTGTGTCTGGGGATGAGTCCTGCTGCTTCAGACAAGGGCTCAGTCTCCTTGAGCAGAAACTGGCATGGAGGCTCCATGTTACCTGTCCTTCTTGGTCTAGTGGAAGGTGTCCCGGCCCATGACAGGGGGTTGGAGCTGGATGAACTTTAAGGTCCCTTCCAACCCTCACCATCTGTGGTTCTGTGATTAGTGACAGCAGCATCGTCTGTGCTGAGATTTGGTGTAAGGTGAGGGGAGCAGGGGAGGATGGAGAACAATGCTGTGGGTGCTGCTGCCTTCTCATGGCCTCAGCTCTCCCCTCATCCTTCCATGTACCTGCACTTGTCACATGAATAACACATCCTCTGAGCCTCTCTCTAGAGCTTTGGTGTTGTATTTCCTGCTTTATGCATCTTCACTATGTAACAGCAGAGGTGTTTCCTCCCTCCCAGTGCTTTTCTTAATAACACATTGAAGTATAACATGGGACCTCCAGGGCTGAGCACCGGGACCTGCTCTCACTTAAACTGAGCCAGCAGTGATCCCGTCTTTTGGATTATCCAACCCAATTTATGTGTTATGAATGCAAAGCAAGAGGAAGGACCACACACGCCTGTGTACTGTGGGCAGGGTGTGGGTTGGTGGCTGCACAAATAGGATGCTTGTCACTGCAGTGTGTAGGTCCTCCCCCAGTAGCTGAACACTGCACAGAGGCGTGTGCAGGACCTGTGGAAACTGCATCCAGTTGTCAGACTTGGTTACTTGAGTCTGTTTTGGTCTTAAGCTCAGGTTGAATCCTAACTTAGCCTGAGCAATGCTGAGCGGATAACGGCACCCGTGTTGGAAGTACGCGGGATTTAGTAGCTGTGAACAAAGGTGCTGTTGTTTTGGCTTTGGGGGTTTTGGTTTCTTTTAGCATCTGCTCTTTAGAAAATATGCTTACCCTAGAGAGGTGTTAGAGGTATGGGAACCCCTTTTCCTCCCACTTCAAATGGCTTTATAAGGCATTTCTTTGTCCATGGGGATAAGCTTTGCTGGCTCAGCATCACATCCAGGGAGGATGGGGACTGAAAGTAACCAAGTAGCTCAGGAGGCCAAAGAAGGAGGGTGGATGCTGCTGTAGAGAGAGCAAAAGCTCATGAAAACCTGTAAGAGCACAGCAGGGTCTGCTGAGGTACTTTGGAAACCCCACTGATTGCCTGCTCCAGGTTCTAGGTACAGAAATAGATCCTAAACCATCTGTCCTGAAGAGATGGAGCCCCAGCTCCTCAATAGACTGCAGCGCTCATCTGATCCCGTGTTGGGAGCCTTGCTATCGAGCTCCTAAACTCTGCCAAAGGGGTGCCTATCTCCTTGGAAAAGCTGTGGAAAGCTGGTTCCGAGCCCTCCTGGTGAGGGTCTGGTACCCGTGCTCTGAATGGTGTTCCCTAGTGTCCCACCTCTCAACGTGCACCCAGCTGGTGCCACTGTTCGCCCTCTCGAAATCAACCTCCCCCTAAAGCCTCAAGCAGCAGCAGAGGCTGTCGAAACTCCGGGATTGGAGTCGATACAATCAATATTTCTGCAGGTTGATGGAGCTGCTCTTCCCAACACCAACCTGATGGAGCGGTGAGCAAACAGCCGGACAAAATCAACCCTCCCGCACCATGGGAATGGGATCCACCACCAGCACCTCCAGTTATTGGGCAGCTGGGCTGTTTGGTGCCAACCCCTCTCATGTTTTCCCCTTCCTTGCTGTAATCTCTGTCGCAGCAGCTGAGCACAAGCCGGTGCCCCAAGACTCCGGCTTTGCTTTGCAAGCACTTTGGGACGTCTCTCGTTTGCAGAGCACATATTTGTTATGCAATGAGCACCAGGAATTAATGATCCACAGCAGGCCTGGGGAAACTTGCGTGGTAAGCACCCAAGGAAAAAAATAACTTCCCTGGCTTTAAAGCCACTGATGGAGCCATTAGAACCCGTGTTTTCCTGCAGCGAGGCCGCCCCAGCCCCCAGGCACTGCTGAGCCAGAGCAGGGCGAGTGCCACCATCCCTCTCCCAACCCCTTCCCTTCAGAGGAGCAATGTTCCTGCCGCTCCCGTTATGAATCATGAGGTTAGCAGCTTTTGACAGATCATAAATCAGTGCTTCGAAGTCGCTGGGACAAATCCCAGGACATTTAATCTTTAATATTAGACAGTGTTTAAGGCAGTGAATATTTCATGAAGGTGCTGTTGCATTTTAGCACATCATTAGCTGTCTCTTCCCCCACTCCCCCTTTCTTTTCTTCTTTTGCTGCCTCCCTGTTTCCAGGCGTCTCTTCCTTAAAAATCTCAGCAGTTGAACCCCTCTCGCTCCCTCATGACAGTAAAGCTCTTTACTGTAATCTCTGCGAGGCATTTTAAGAACTTGCTTGGGATCCTGATGAGCACACAGGTACCTGCCAGTCTGCATTACCACTGTGATAGGGGTACCCCACTCATCCTCTGCAGGTCCCCGTCACTGCTGCTGGTGTTTACTGCTCAGCCTGCTGCGCCATCAGGCAGGATGGAGAGAGGAGGAGAAGGGGGTGGAAACACCAGCAGCAGCTTGTAACAGAAACTCCACGTGCAAATCCAATTAATCTTTTGATTTTGCTGTTTCTTGCTCCGGGTTATGTATTTCTATGGAACATGGAATCAATTTGGGGCAAGCACGATGCGGTTTCTGGTGCAGGAAATGTCTTTTCTTGCTGTCAATAGGGTGTAACAGGGTGAGACAGCACTCAGAGAGCGGTGGGAAGTGGGACTGAGCCCCTTAGCTGTGGGATGGGGGCATGGTGTGAGTGCTGTCCATGGAGGATGGAGGTTGAAGGCTTCTGCATCTTCCTGTGGGAGTCTGGGCTACAGGAGACCCTCTTGTGCTGTCCCGGTGTGAGGTGGCAGGAGCAGAGCTGGGAAGTGGATGTGGCCAGGATGGGTTGGGGGCATCCCTGTCTCCAGAAGAGCAGCAGTTTCTTGAAGCTTTCCACATCTCATCTCCTTCTCAGCATCTCCTGGAGGTTTCAGAAGAGACTAGAGTGCTCCAGGTCCATGGCAATGACCAGGAATGGCTGTGAACAAGGAGAGATGGGCAGGTTGCTGACGTACCTCTGGGGCAGAGAGGTCTCATCTTCTCCTCTTCTCTTGCAGGAGAGTGCAGCTGCCATGAAGGTTATGCCCCAGACCCCGTCCATCGCCACTTGTGTGTGCGCAGCGACTGGGGACACAGCGAAGGGTGAGTGGAGATAGGATGCTGTGTTCCCTCTGTCCTGGCTCCCATGCTGGTGAGGAGCCCGGTTCTCCTCCCCACCATCACTGGCACCAAAGACCCAGGACCGGGCTGTGCTGCTTCCCTTGCCAAGTGATGTGCCACAGCTGATCTTTCCCTCTCTGCTTTCCAGGCCATGGCCATACACAACGCTGGAGCGAGGATACGACCTGGTCACAGGAGAGCAGGCGCCAGAGAAGATACTCAGGTGAGTCAAAGGAGGGTTCAGCTTGGCTCAAGCTCTCCTCTCGAGAGGAGAGCCAGTGAGGACATCCCAGTAGATGCTGCTTCTTGATCACTCCTGGCTCTGTCTTGTAATGCTGGCTGGGGGACACAAGTGTTGTTTGCCTTTGACACACCAGAAGGATGTGTCCATATTCTACAGACGGAGAAGGGTTTCCCTCTCATCCCCATAGCCAGACACAGCAACAGCAAGGACAATGTGCACGGAAAGTCCCATTGTACTGAAATGAAGAGCTTGACCACTCCCATATTCTCCCTGTCACATCTTTAGCTGTTCACAGAATCATAGAATCCCAGCCTGGTTTGGGTTGAAGGGACCTTAAAGCTCATCCAGTTCCAACCCCTTCCATGGGCAGGGACACCTTCCACTAGAGCAGCTTGCTCCAAGCCCCTGTGTCCAACCTGGCCTTGAACACTGCCAGGGATGGGGCAGCCACAGCTTCTCTGGGCACCCTGTGCCAGCGCCTCAGCACCCTCACAGGGAAGAAATAGCCCTAAACCAGCCTCTCTGCCTTAATTCTAACCTAAATCTCCCCTCTTCTAGCTTACAGCCATTCCCTCTTGTCCTGTCCCTGCAGGCCCTTGTCCAAAGCCCCTCTCCAGGTTTCTTGTAGCCCTGTTAGGCACTGAAGCTGCTCTAAGGTCTCCCTGGACCCTTCTCTTCTCCAGGCTGAACCGACCCAGGTCTCTCAGCCTGGCTTATTTGTCTTTCATGACAAGACCAAATGACTAACACCATGGTGCCACTGCTGCTGTGACTTCCAAGTGGTCTGATGCAGAAGAGTGGCCACTGTTTGCTGTGGACACTTTGTTCCTATATGACACGTTTGTCCTTATTCCAGGTCCACCTATAGTTTGGGTCAAGGCCTGTGGCTGCCTGTCAGTAAGAGCTTCGTGGTCCCCCCCGTGGAGCTTTCCATCAATCCTCTCGCCAGCTGCAAGACAGATGTTCTGGTGACAGAAGATCCAGCAGATGTCAGGTAGGAAGCAGATTTCCTCCTTTTCCTCACGCTTGAGTGCCTACACTGTTCTCTAAATTGTCATTGAGGATGCAGCAATTTCCATGATGATAAGTCTGATTAATTTTGTTCCAATAAGAAATGATGTGATAGCTCTCCAGGCTCTTTTGGTCCTGATGGGTCTAGGTTAGGCCTGTGTATGCAGCTCTGAAGCCTGCCAATCCAGGCAGGTAGATTGGTATGAACCTTTGGCAGGGCGGTTTTGAAGTGACTTGAATCTGATGTCAGATTGGATAGCTTAAATTGATGCATTTAGCAGTATGGAGGTGCTCGTCTTTCAGAAACTGATACGTATGTCACATCTATCCAAGTCTTAGGTGTCTGCTGTGGTGCTTGTGAAGAGCCAAGGTCAGAGGACTACACAGATTCAATTCCTGTTATTTAGTGTGTATATCCCTCTCCCTCATTAAATGGAGGATGTGACTGTTGGGTGCCAGGGAGAACCTGTTTCCCCCCTTCACTTCCTTCCTTCTCTCTGCCTTCTCCCATTGACTTAAGACACAATTTCCAGACCTGCAAACCCTTGTCTGTGTTATGAATCATCTCCCTGGGTGCCCCAGGATCCTTATGTCCCTCAGCCCTTTCTGGCTTTTCCCAGAGCGATGTCCCATTCTGTCCCATCATCTTGGCAGGGCTACGGTTGGAGCAAGTGCTTACAAAAGCTATGGCAGAGCCAGGGCTGGCATCCAAGAGGTCCTCACTTCCAAGGGTGTTTCTGTGGCCCATTAGTGCTCTAGAAGGAGACTGATGGTCCATACCTATCACAGTTTGGCTCTCTTCAGAGTGTTGTTTTTCCTGTCTGTGGAAAACTATTGCTTTCCATATGAGAAGGTGATGGGTCCCGTTGCTTTATGCTAACATTTTCCAAGCCAAAATGCCAGGAGAACATTATTTCTTGCCTCCTCACATCTTCATTTAAAGTAGCAAAAGTAGAGGCTGGGAAGCTTGCTTTCTGCTCCAGCATGGTGATTGTGTCTTAGCACTGATCCTTGTGTCTCGATTGGGATGGATGAATGCCAGGCAGAGGAGGGATGTTTCTGGCATGGAGGCTGTTGCCTGCTCCCTTCATAAATGGAATCTGAGCTGAGAATTCCAGGTATAAATATTGGAGTGACCCAGGTAGAATAAGGGAGGCAAGTTCACGGCTCTTGTATCTTACATACAGGGGGTGCTGAATTATTAAAACCTTAATAAATGTAATACTAAATATTTGATGTTGAATTATGGAAGGGTTCACAGATACAGTGAAAACTGAAAAGCAATCTATTTTTTCTGCATTAGAAATTAAACGACTTCTCAAGCAGGGATCAGGCTGTAAGCCTGGGGTCCGAGCACTCTAGGATGAGTGGAAATCAGGGTGGTGCTGCCTGTTCAGGTCCCCTGCAGGTGGTGAGCAGGGATGCTGCTGTGTTTTGTGCTCATAGACATGATGTTGGCTTGTGTCTGTTGTGCTTTCACACAACGAGAAAGGTACTTTTAGAGCTGTTTGTCTTGCACCCTCTTCACTTTGTCCCCTCTGGACTGAGACAACCCTTGGTAGCTTCTCAAGGGACTATTAATATAGAAGTTTTGGTGGTTCAGATGTCAGACCTACCACTGGAGATGAACACGTGCTGTCTATTATGTAGGTGTCCAAACACAGCCATCCCTCTGCATGGGAAGACCTATTCCCAGGGCCATCCCATTATCTGCCCTTCCATGCTGGCAGCTTCTGTAGCACTTGAGCTCTAACACATCCCCGTGTCAAGGGGCAGATATTGGGCTGCATTACACCAGCTTCAACACGGCCTCATCTCAGCACCTCCAGTGCCCTGTTTGCTGTCCTGTGATGATGCAATGGCAGCTCAGTCCTGTACTCCTTCTGTGTCTCTAACAGCAAGCTTGCTGCATGCCTCCAGACCTTTCATTAGTCTGACACCTCTTGGCACCGGGGTCACTTGTCTTGATGAGTTTAATGGAGGGAAATTGCAGCGAGCCTGGTTTGGAGAAAACAAGTGATGAAGTCTTGACAGCTCAGAGGGTTAAAGGTTCAAACGTGGACTTGTGTTTTTATGGAGGTGCTTGATGCTGTGGAAGAGCAGGTGGGGCTCTGCCTTTCAGCAGCTCTCTGGAGAAGCGCTAGCTCCACGCTGCTTCCCTGGAGGGATGCTGTTCTCCATGATGCTGTTCTGTGTGTGTTTCACTGCTCAGCAGTGCAATGACATGTACCAGTGCTGTACTGGATGGGAACGAAGGGTTCATGCCTCCTCCTGCTGCAGCCAAGTAGAGAAACTTCCTGTAGACAGGAGACAAAAGGCCTACTGCAAACATCCCGTCAGGGATGCTCCTGCATGTGCTGGGGCTTGAGTGGGATGGGGCTTTGCATGCAGAACTTGGTGATGGAGGTTTTAGGGCTGTGCATCATAAATTAAGCATGAGGGTGCTTAGAGTCAATGAAACTTGGATGTATAATTGATCAGTAGCCATAGAGAGCATCTCCTCCTCGACCCCGGACTCTGGTTTTCCATACGATGATCACATCAGTGACACATCTGGGATCATGGCAGCTACACTCATGGCGATGTCTTTGTTTATAGGATGTTGGCCAGCAGAGCTGAAGGGCTCTCCCCATGCTGGGGAGCCTCTGGTTTGGGCTGGAGGCCAGGTCCCAGGCTGGGCAGCTTGTCTCAGCTGCACATCACCTGCCAGGACAAGAAATACCTCCAATTCCCACCTTTTCTTGCTTGTTTTCCAGATCCCTCTTTGTTTCCCATTCCTTATTGCTCCTTCCTTCTCCCTTACCTGTATTTCTCCCATAACGTGGTGGTAAACACAGTAATCCATATATTTTTTAAACAAATTGCTGTTGTGTTTAATCCTTCCCGCTGGCCTTCCCTGGACTCTTTGCCACCTCTCTTTGGCCCTTTAGGAGGTACCACTTGTCCTGCAGGACTAGGAATCACTATAATTGTGGCAGTTTATGCTGTTCAGCTCATAGGGAGAGCCTGCACCCCTGGGTCCCACCACTGCCAGAACTGAGCATCCCTGCAGGGGATAGTAAAAGCATCCCTGTAGGGAGATAATAGGAACATCCCTGCAGGGGGTAGTGAAAGCATCCCTGCAGGGGGTAATAGAAGCATCCCTCCAAGGGATAACAGAAGCATCCCTTTGGGCAGAGCTGGCTGCTGGGAGCTGAGAGAAGAGATAACCTGGGGAGCAGAGAGTGACTAGCAAATGCCTGTGGTCCTGGTTCATGGTGCCACCTTCTCTGCAGAAGAAGTTGCTAATTCCTGGTAAGCAGCTATAAATCAGGCACGAGCCTCAGCTGCTGCCTGACATGACATACAGCTCTATCGTTATGGCAACCATAGAAACAAATAAAAGCCTTGCCTTTGCTTGACAAGGCTTTGAGATGTCCTGATGGAGAGAAAAGTGTTCAGCGGCAGAATGAATTCTCTTGAACTCGCTGTCAATTCATCTTCGTTTTGCTCCCAAGTGAGCCCCTTTGCTCTCGGAATTCTTTGCACAAGTACAGTCGACTGGGTTTTTTATGGGGTTTTATATTTGTTTATTTCATTTCCAGGTCTTTCAGTGGCAGAGCTCTCTGTCCATATGCATCCTGTTTCGTGTTGAAGATGCATTCTGTGTCTGTATGCATCCTGTCTCCTGTCGAGAACAGGAGCTGGGCTTCTGCTCCTTGCCTGTGGCTTTCCCTGGCTCGGCCATGCCGTGTCTTCCAGGGGTTTGCAGTGTTGTTTTGCAGTGATTTGGGTACTTGTGATTGACTGGTGAGTGTTGAGAATGGTGGTGTGAGGCTGCCTGGTAGTGAAGGAGGATGAAAAGTGAGGTGGATGAGAAAGGCGAATGGAATCTGGGCCAGGAGAGGAGAAACAGCTTTGCTGTGGCCACACTGCAGCAGCAGCAGCAGCAGAGCTCATCTGCCCTGCACCTTATCTGCAGGAGTGCAGGAGAATGGATGCTGCTGCAGGTGAGCATCACTGAGGCTCAGGAGTTGGGCTGGGCTGGTCCCCAGGGGCACTGTGCTGGTGGGGACACACATTGCCCACTCCTCTTGACATTCAATGCAGGAGATGCTGTGGGAACTTGGTCTTTTTTCCCCCCTTTTCTTTGGACCAGATGAGGCTGTGATTTCTGGATGCTCAATGCAGGAGGAAGCCCCTTTCTTGGGCTGTTCCTCAGTGGGTTGCTTGCCTGCACTTGCTGCTTTGGTGCCAATAAAGTGCCTGTGAGCGGAGGCAGTCGGTGATGAATGGATGGCTTCAAAGATGAAGCAAATTGATCGTTGCATCACCAGGCACAACTTACTCATTTCTGAGTAATTCATTACCTTGGACATCACAGAGACATCCCCATGGGTAACATCCCTGCTGCTCTGGCATGGGCTTCTTAGCACCCTAACATGCTATCGTCTAGCAAAATGTGGTGGAGAAGCAGCTTGCAGTGCTTACAGTGGGATAAAGGCAGCCTTTGGCCTTATCCTCTGGAGGGTAAGGACAGAGGCTTTACATAGAAGCAGCCATCAACCCCTGCTCTACATCTGTCAACTTAGCATCATCCTGGCTGCTTATTGGGATTTTTCCTGCTCCCTGCATCCCACTTTGATTTATGAGAGTGGGTGAGAAGCATCAGGTACATCTCACTTGGCTGTGAGGTGACTAAATGGAGACAGAATCTTGCAGCAGCCGCCGAAGGGTGTGAGCAGTAGAATGAGAGGAATTATGTGAGTGATGTGATGGGGAAATAGGGGTGGAAAGGAAATCTTGAGCTGAAATCACCCAGGGAGTATCTAAGGCAGGTCAGAATTGAAATGCAGATCACCCAGCACCGAGGGACCTCACTGCCCTCACCTTGTCTCTTCCTGGTCCATCACCAGCCATGGGTGATTTTTCATGCCTAGGATCCAAGGGACATTTCAGCCCTCCTTCTTCAGGGGTGGTTAATAGCTCCTGCTGTGGCAATGCCGAGTTTAACTCTCTCTGCTCTGAACCCACTGCGGTTTTGAGGTCGTGATGCTGGGCTGTAGAGCTGCCCAGGGAATGATGAAACCTCTTAGGGATGCAGTGGGTGTGAATTTGGACGTGGCTCTCAGATCCATCGTAGGGAGCAATAGCTACAAGTTTGGCAGCTGAGCAATTGCTGTTCCTCTCATCACGGTGCCTCAGAGCCCAGGAGGAAAAAAACAACTCAAAGAATGAGCAGATTTTGTTTGTATATTTATTGAGACAATTATAAAAGCCCCAACACCCACCAAATACACAGATGCCATCTCATCCCCAGATTTCTTTTAATGTATCTGGGATCTCCCATCACAATGAAGGGGTTGACAGTGGTCTCCCAGATGTGCTGCTGTAGCTGTGTCCATCCGTCCCACCGCTGGAGCAGGATCCTGCCAGCACTGAGACAAGCAGTGAGCACAGAGGGTTTGGAGAGGGGACTTGAAACCACTGTGCTGCTGTGTGTGCTTAGCTGAAAGGCTGATGCAAGGCAGCAAAATCAAACCTTGGGTTTCTTCAATGAAAGGCGCTCTCCCATCCTTGTTTCATGGTGTTGTTTTGCTGTCTCTGCCTTTGCTTTCTGTTAAATATTGGCTGGAGCATGCTTTGTAGCTGCCTGTTCAAAGAGCAGCCCCATGGCCCCTCTGTTTATACAGCCTCTCTCTCTCTCCTATTTTTCAATTACATTTTTTCCCTCACTATTTGAGTTTTATTACCTTTGCCTTTGTGTGCATCTCCTGCCTGTGACGGGGACTAGAAGGTTTGCAGGCAGGAGAAGGGGCCAGGTTCATCCCCTGGCCCTGTCTCTGTGGCAGCATGGTGCTGGGACAGTGGGGACCAGTGCGAGGCTTGGAACAGGGAACTTCTGCTCTCCTCCTCTTCTTCCTTCTGTGCTGGGGAGGGAGCTGTAGTGCTTTTGGTGGGGATGGAGACAGCAGTGCCATGCCAGCACTGTGGGGCCTGGGGAAGGATGCTCAGTGTCCATGCCCTCTCTCAGCAACTTTGTCCTTAAGGCCCTGTGGTGCTCCAGGATAGGGTGGGATAATGGCCACAGTCCCATGTGGATGCACAGCTGTCCTTCAGCTTCGCTCTGCAACTCTGGGGCTGCGGTGCCATGCTAACACCTTTCTTCAGTTATTTAATGCAGCTCAGTGGAAAGAGCTGGCACCATCCACCAACCAGTTCAGTTGCCTAAAACTTGCCTGACATGGACCGGGTCTGCTTCTCCTTTGTTGTTTTCATCTCCTGTACCTACCACTGGATCACTTCACCCAGATGGAATGCAAGTGGACATGAGCAGGGCAGCTTTGTCCTTTTGCATTAAGGACACGGTGAGAAGACGCCATTCCCCGCAAGCTTGGAAAGGACTCTTGAGGAAGAAGGTTTATTTTCCATGGGGATTTTGGGATTGCTGAAGGGAAGAGAAGGATGACTGCTGCAGGTGAACATCGTTCCCCCCATGGAGGGACAAGGAAGGCAGCTCTGTGCCAACCAGACACAACCAAGGGTCAAAGCTCCCATTCACCTTCCACGCAGGGCAAGCAGTTGCCTCCTGCAGCAGTGACCACACGAGCTGCTGAACCTGCAAGCCATCGCTGCTGCACTCTCCAAAGACAAATGAAGTTCATTAATTTCAGCTCCTGCTCCTGAGCAGCGCGGACCGGGGTGATGTTTCCATCAGCTCCGATGGACTCGGTACAGTGCCCCACCGCCACGGCTGCTGCTCCCGCGGGATTTGCTCCATTCTGGGATGTCACCCCAGCTCCTGGGGTGATTTATTAGGACAAAATGTCCTCTATTCCTCCTACTGGCCTTGGGACAGACAAGAGAGCCGTTGGTGCAGCACTTTCCAGGCAGCTCATGCTGTGCTGGTCCTTCTCACTCCGTGCAGTCTCCAGAGGCAGGAGGGATGCTCTGCAGGCTCTCTCTGCTCCCCTGACAACCAAAGGAGGAAAACCAGCTCAAAATGAGGTTAGAAGCACCAAAATGCCCAGTGCATGGTTTAGAATCAGTGTTGCACAGTGCAGGGGATGGTGTTTCCTGTCTGGTGTTGGCTCATGAAACCTTTCTGTGCTTTGCAACCAGACTGTGGTCAAATCATCTGCCCTGTGCATCTGCCCTACCCAGGTTTTGCATCATTGCTCCTTTCCATCTCTATTTGTTGCTTACTCAGCTTCTTCTCTGCTTTAGATGTTTATAAGCCCTGCGAAGTCTTTTTCTGGGGTCTCCCCAAATGGGACTTCTGGCAACAGAGTGAAAAGCAAAAGCTTTCCCTACTTTTTCCTGTTTAAAGGCAGAGATCCAGTGGGTGGTGATGCTTTCCCGAGCACTACACCAGAGTGTGTGTTAAGCAGAGTATTGTTTTGAAGGACTAAAAGAGAGTTTTGGAAGCAGGGCTGGGGAGTGAGCGGGGAGGGGGGAAAAAACAGCAAAATCAAGAAAATTAGGTGAAGCCTTGCAAAAAAATAATCCCATCTTGGGAATTGCCCTGCTTTCACTGCCTGAAGAATTACTGTGCCATAATCAATTCAGCTCTAGACGTTTCCTGCGGTGGTTTTGATATAATGAGGTGCTATTGGCTGCAACCAGGTGCCTTTTATCATAACGTGGATGGGTGCAGTTAAGGACCCGCTGCCACACTGTGCTGCAGGCTCCGGCGGGGCTGAGCAGCGCTGGTGCTGCCAGGGGTGGAGGCAGGGGATCATAGAATGGTTGGGGTTGGAAAAGACCTTAGGATCATCCAGTTCCACCCCCTGCCATGGGGAGGGACACCTTCCACTTGACCATGTTGCCCAAGGCTCTGTCCAACCTGGCCTTGAACACTGCCAGGGATGTGCCAGGCCTTGAACACAACCACTTCTCTGTGCCAGCACCTCAGCACCCTCCCAGGGCAGAACTTCCTCATATCCAACCTGAACTTCCCGTTTGTTTGAACCCATCACCCCTTGTCCTATCACTGCAGTCCCCGATGAAAAGTCCCTCTCCAGCATCCTTGTAGCCCCTTTCAGACACTGGGAGCTGCTCTGAGGTCTCCACGCAGCTTCTCTTCTCCAGGGAAGGAGGGGTGGCAATGACAGTGTTCCTGGACCACACAGCCCTTACATATTCCATATAGCGCATGTTTCACCTCCTCTGGAGGAAATGGAAGTGACTGCTATTGAACAGGCATTGGAGGGGAGGCACATGATGGAGTGAAGAGCCCCCAGTCCAGCTCTGCTGGCACTGGATTTGGAGTGAGAACATGTTCATGTGTCCTGCAAACAGGAGATCTTTTTGTTGCACTCCAGGTCCTCATAGCATCACGTAGCCAGGTTGCTCAGTGTTTCCCTTATATTTAAGGTAAAACTGCTTCAGACTGGGGTATTATCCGTGCTGCCGCTCACCCTCCTGGCTGGCGGCTCTGTGTTGGATGTCCCCTGTCACTGCCTCTCCACGTCCATCCCTGCTGGGCCCTCTCCCAGCAGCAGCTCATCAGGAGCTGTGCTGAACCCAGCAGAACACACAATTAAACACCAGATAGTACTTCCCTACTGCTGCGGAGGGCTTAAAATGACATAAATGAAGAAGCTGAGAGTTAAGGCAGGATACTGTGTAAATATGCACTGAGCTTTTGTGGTGAGAAGTCTCTTTATTCAGTTCAGTTCAGTCCACAGTCCCTTTTTAGTTGGTTTATTTTAATCAGTGCGTATCAAACACAGACAAGCCAGAGCTGGAGATGTTGGCTCTGAAGTGCCAACAGATGCAGGTTGGAGCCATAGCTGAGTAGTTTCTAAAGGGTTAATGGTGAAGTTGTGGGTGGTTTAAAAAAGGGCTCCTTGATGGATAGAGTTCAAGGGCTTAATATGCTGCTTATCCACACAGACATGATCTATAGGTGTAGTAGGTCCCTGATGTGTATTAGGGCTCATCTACCTTAGGGAATGCTGTGGAGCAGCTATTCCATACTCCCTCCCCAGGGGAATGCCCTGAAAAAACCCTTGGAGTTAATCCACCATGAAGCTCTTGATCTCAGCCCCCCTTTATTCCCAACTGGAGCAGCTGCAGCAGGTACCTGGAGTAAAGTCCCAAAGCTCTGACCTCTCCTCCGTGCCTTGAGAGTCTGACCTACGTTGGCAATGTCGAGTTGCCACAGGGTCCTGTCAAAGTCAGTCCCATGTCCTCTGCCACAGCTCCAGCACTGCCAGGAGATGCTGTGGTCCCTCCTGCCCATATTCCAGCAGCACCATCAGCATGTCCATATCTGCTCCGTGTGTCTTCACCTGCAGTGGTAGCAGTGCTGCTGCTCTGAAAGGGCTCCTTGCTCTTGCAGATGTGGCTGCAGAAGGCAGAGGGGGACATGCTTGTGCAGGGGGGAGCTTTGCCACTCAAACAGTCCCCATGGCTCAGGTGGAACAGTTTCTGTGTGTGCTCATCCCTGTTTTGGGCGCTGAAGCAGGGATATGTGTGGCATCTTTTAATGGCATGTGTGTACGTGCAAGCTCTCACTTCATGGTGCCCAGGGGAGATGGTGTTAGCTGGGACATCGGTCCTGGACCCTGACACCTCCTTGCTGACCACTGCTCCTCTCTGTCTTGGTTATGAAGTCAAGACTTCTTAAAATCTGGCTTGGCCAAGACACTGTTTGCAGTGGGCATTTGGGATTGAACTGGGCATGACCCCATAAGACTGGCTCTTGCTCTCTGAGATAGACAATGGGAGCCTGAGTGATTATTCACATCCCGTGACTCTGACACTGGCAGGCTTTGCTGTCAGACTCCTCCATCCTCCAAGAGGAGCACTAGTGCAAATACCAGATAGGATCAGTCCCCAAAGGGCCTGAGAAGTGTTACTGAAGCTCCCTGTTGCATCTTCCAGAGCAGCTCAAAAGCTGCTTTTGTATAGTGTCTAAGCCACCTCGTAGTTTCATGTCAATCCTTATCCACGGTCACTTTGCTAATAATTTCCCTGCATCACTATGAAGTTATCAGTTGAAATCCAGACAGAGCAGGTGTTTCTCTTGCCTTAAACCCAACAACCATATTCTCTTATCACAGAAAGATAAAGGGTCAATCTGATACACTTCAATCAGCAAGTAGACACAGATTGGGGACAGCGAATCTGGCAGGAGCTGACACCGCCTATAGGCGTATCCAAGAGCTTCATCCAGCTTCAAACCCTCCTTGACTCAGCCCATCCCAAAGCTCTCTGTGTCCCCCCCCAGTACAGAGCCCTCCTTGCCTTCCCTATAGCCACCCAAGAGGGAGGGAACCCTGCCTTGTCCCCGTGACAAAATCAATACCAAGGGGCTTCCATTAATATTCTGGGAATGGCAGGGAAGATTGACTGCCTCATTAGCAGGCATGGCGTGAAACTGTGACAATAATTAACAACTCAACGCTCTTATTTGCTGGCCTATCACAGAAGTAGTCCATCAAAAATGTAATTTGCTCGACGCTCCCATTTACCATAAAGAGAATATTCCTTCAACGTTTTAAATAGACTAATTAAGAGGGAAGAAATACAAGGGGGGGGGGAATTAGTAACAGTATAGTTTTAATGGGAAATTACTGGAGCGTATTAATAATGCAATAACCATTTTTAACAGCTGTCTGTCACTTTGTGGGCCGGGGTAATTAAATTAGGCACTAAAGGGTTAGTCAACTGAGGTGGCGGCAGAGCGGCACCAGGGCTAACGAAGGCAAGTCAGGCTTAATGCTCTGGCACACTGCTGTGGTTTAAGCTCGGCTGGTAACTCAGAGCCATGCAGCCACTTGCGCACTCCCTTCTTCCCCCCTGCCCCTGGAGGGATGGGGAGGAGAATGGAAAGGATGTAAATCCCATGGGTTGAGATAAGAACAGTCCAGTAACTGAAGTATAATGCAAACTACTACTGCTAATGCTAGTAGTAGTAATGCTACTAACACTAATGATGATAAGGGAAATAACAAGGGGAGAGGATATAAAACTAAAAGGGGGAAGAGAAAGAACAACAAACACAAGTGATGCCTGGTACAATTGCTCAGCACCCACTGACTGTTACCCAGCCCGAGCGGAGCAGTGATTTGCACCTTCTGGATAACTCCCCCCCCTCCTCACTATCATGGGCATGGTGTGCTGTGATATGGAATACCCCTTTGGTTAGTTTGGATCAGGTGTCCTGTCTCTGCTTCCTTCTGGCTTCCCATGCCCCTCCTTCCTGACAGAGCATGAGACTGAGGAGTCCTTGATCGGAGCAAGCATTACTTAACACACTGATGTTTTAGTTGTTGCTATCAGCACTGTTCTCAGGCTCAAGTCAAAACCACAGCACTGCACCAGCTACTAAGGAGAAAAATGACTGCTGCTGCTGAACGCACACAGAGGAGGAGATGCTGTTGTTCAGGGCAGGATCCCTCTGAGGTAGAGTGGGAACCCCTGGTCACCCCAGGCACCGGCATCTCCTCTCCTTGGTTTAGATGAGCCCATCGTGTGGGTGATGCCACAGAACTCTGTGTTAGCAAAGGCTGGGTTGTCTCCAGGAAAATAATAATGAGTCTTATCTGAGCATGAGCATGGCCCGGGGTGGCCTCTGTGACGTCTGCTTCAGCCTGATGATGCTCAGGTTTTTAATCTCTCTCCGAGAGCCAGAAGGCAGCTATGCAGGGGCTTTGTGGCTGTTTCTTTCAAGGCTTTCATATTCTGTGGGTTTCAGCCTTGCATTCCCCTTTCCTCCACCCCTTCACCCCCTCTGAAATGAATCGTAGTTAATTTTGGATGGTTCCGAGCCTGAAAACGCATCTTTCTTGCCACCAGCCTACTAAAAAATGTATTTACAGCTCCATAAAGCAAAGCCAGCTGTCAAGGTAACATCCTGCTGGCTCCCGTGTGTTCAGGTTTGGAGAGGTCCTTGCTTGGTGATCACAGTGAAGGTTTTAAGCCCAATGGAGAGGTTTTTGGCTGGGAACATCATTGTGTCCAGCCCAGGGAAGTGTTCGTGGGAAGCACAGTGCCTGAGGGACATGGGGCGCTTGGGTACAGCGGATGTTGCTGTGATTCCCTTTCCTTCTCCCTCCCATAAATCAGGATGGGGATGCAGGCCTCTGCATCTGAGTGGGAAAGGATTGCTCCTTCCAATGTGTTTTTTGGAGATATCAGGTATTTTCTTCATTTTGTATTGAAGCAGAACCTTTTCTGTAGCACTCTGCATGGAAAAGCAAATCAACACAAAGAGTGGCCAAAGGCCAGGTAGCAAACAATGCCATGGCTGGGGTGTTTGGGGGTTTAGAGCTCTCTGAAACCGTGCAGAGCAAGGACATACATTTCCATGTATTGGCTAAACGTCTGGGCTTTCCTGGGCAATTTTCTCACTCTGATAATACATTTTCTTGCTCTCGAGATTTGCAAGTGACAGAGGTGATGGCAAAGCCTGAGTGTTGCCCTGAGAATTTTCCATTTTCATGAATCAATTGGAGTGGTTTTGTGTAATTCCTTCTCCCATCACCCCCCATTTGAAATCTGTGTTAAGCACACAAACATCCCTACCTGCCTCAAGTGCTTAGGGCTCTCTGCTGCTCTTTTTACATCTGTTTATATCATTTTAAATCTATTGAGATAGATGTGAAGCTAGCAGTTGCTTTAACTGGGTGTCTTGGGGGTATAATCTGCCTCACATGCCACATAAGGGTCAAATACTTAGTGGAAGCAGCTCTGGTTCAGCTGTTGGCTCCTCAACTTGCCTCAAGAGGAGCATCTCATGAGAAGGGGACTGCTAAACCCCATCAAACCCACCGAAACACCTCAATATCCCCAAACCTGCAAAAAGCTCCATTTTTCCCACCCATTTTTCAGCCCAGGTGGGCACTCAGGCAGAGGCAGGCCCTCCTCTTACTCACGTGCTGGAGAATTACAAGCTGTATAGATTATTTTAATGGCTGTATTACTTCCAACTGTGCCTTCACCATCTGTTCTTCCCCAATTACAGATGCAAAAACCCAGCATGTTTCTCCATTCTGGCAGTAGAGGATGAAATACAAGCGTTGTAAAAGGGTGTATTTTCTCCCCACAATGTAGTTAGTACCTGGGATAGCCTGCTCATATTCTAACCCGCATTGGTTGGGATGCTCTGCCTGGTTGCTCCTGATCCCGATGCTGGGATTCATGGTGGCAGAGGGGCTGTTTATAAAGGGAAGAGGCTGATGTGCTACATGATTTATCCAAGCCATGTGGGGCAGCTGAATTATTAACACTGACCAAGTATCTAAGTGCTACAAAACTCGACAAGAACCTCTTACCTCCGGCACAGCCATAAACAGGATTGAGGCATGGTGGGAGGGAGGGAATTAAGACAGGACATCAAAGACTGGATTCCATCAAGTAAATCATACCATTGCTTCACTAAAAGAGCCTCTAAATGTTTTATTAGGGATTTTCAACAACTACCAAAATTAAGATGGAAGGGATGAATTATTAAAACAGAGATTAACTAAACTAGCCTCTGAATTAAACATGAAAAGCACCTATAGGGAGCAGTGTGGCCCTGGTGTGCTGCAGGCATCTGGGTCCTTCACCTGGGCAGGGTGGAGGTGGCCTGGAGAGGCCCTGGAGGGAGGGATGGAGAGCAGCAAGCAGCTCTGCTGCATTGGCAGGGCATGGAGAAGCTGGCTGCAGGGTAAGGAGGGCAGTAGGTATCAAGGAGAGGTTTCTGCCTTGGGGAGGTGCAGGGTGAAGAGATGTGAGGTGGAACAAAGGAATTAATGTTGGCCCTCTGTTAAAAAATGCAGGCTGTGTGGGAACCAAAAGGTGATTTGCGTGAAGTACTCGAGGATCTGAACTTTCTTTTGCTATGTGCTAGCCTGGTGTTACCAGCTCAGAGCCACGTGAGGCAGAAGAGGGATTGATACCTGGACCTGCTGCACTGGGTTTGATGCTCACAGCATCAAATAAGGGCAAGGAGGGTTTACAGAGGCTGGAGAGCCCCCGGGCTGGGAGTGAGGAGTGCTCCTATGGTCCCTTCCACCAGCTCACCTGGGAGGATGGGATGTGGTTTGGATGGTGTCAACAGCTGGGCACATCTGGTGTTGCCCCCGCCAGAGCAGGGGCCCTGTCCATGCCTTTATGTGGTTCAGGCATGTTGTTCTACCCCCAGCAGGCAATTTCAGTGTCTTGTGCTGTATTTCTTCCACCTATCAAATAGAGACAATATATTAATCCCTTCCCCTGTGGCTGTGTGATCTGAATTTGCTGTTTGAGTTCCTTGGCAGCACGATCTGTCCTTATGTTGCACATGCAGGGCTGCAGCAGCCAATGAAGGTAAAGCACAGGCAAGAAGAGGAGGTGAAGAGATGCTCTTGTCTTTGGCTGGATTTATTCCAGCCCGCAGGAGGGTAGGGCTTCATCTCCAGGTGCTAAGCACAAAATATGGTGGAATTCCTATTTGTTTGTTCTCCTTCTCTTTCTCCTTCTCTTTCTTCTTCAAAGCTCTTCCTTGTAAGTCTACAGTCAAACTCCTGCGAGTGCCAGTGGTAGTACAGCTGCTGGGAACAACTCACAGCATCTACAGTAGCACTGCTTTAAGGTGCACTCTGATAGAACAAGTGGAGGCTTCATTCATAACAATGATAAAACACTATCTTTCTGTTCTGTGCTGCTTTTAATCTTCACAACTCAAAGGAGCATTAATTAACTGCACGGCACGGTGGGAGGTAGGAAGCTGTTGTTGTCCCTGTTGTACAGATGAGGAGCTGGGAGAATTGACACATCCTGCCCGTTGCCCGTGGTTGTGCAGGGATTCACCATCCCAGCCTGCAGCTGATCCCAAAACGCCAGCTCCCAAACTGGGGCATTATCACTGGGAACACTCTGCTGCTCTCTTGTTGCAGAGCAGACACTCGAGTGTTGCTTTAAGCTCAGTTTTGAGGTGGACAGATAGTGGTGAATACTGCCCAAGTCAGATCAGAGACTCCTGATGTTTATTAGGGCAGAATCTGAAAGCAAGTTCATTGTTCTCAGGCCAGCAAACAGGCAGCATTTGAGCCTTCAAATGCCCCTTCCATTGGGAATAAAACTTGGAGGCACAAGTTAAGCTCATGTTTTATGATCCCTTTTTTTGCAAATACATAGAGAACCTATTTGGGTGGAATGGTAAAAAATACAACCACCAACTTTTCTTGCTCTTAAATCCTCAGCTCTGCCTCTGTGGTGAGCTCTGCCTCCAAAAAGACTCTTTTGTCCAAGGTCATGTTTGCAGAGGCTTATTTCTGCCGTCGAGGTGGGATCAGACATCTTGTACTCCCCATCTCCCCTGAAAGCCCATGCAATGCTCACAGCTCCCGTTTGTACCCATGGGCTCTGATGATGCTCCTGGCACCCATCAGATCTTCATCCAGTGCTCCATGCCCTGACAGAGGTGGTTTGTGTTGGGACCATGGAGGGACATGTCTCTGTATGTCTGCCTCTGATGCCTTTCAAAGGAAGCAAACTATTCTGGGTATCCACTTCAGGCCAGATCTTGGATTAACATGGAAGCCTTTCCTTCTTTCTGTGTGTTCTTAATTAAGATAGACACTAAATACAGGTGGGGAGCAAAATGTGATGGGTGGGAGAAGGAGGCTGGTCCCGCAGTGTGCAAATGCTCATCTGTCTTTCCCCCTCCTCTTTTTCTCCTGACATCAATCTCCTGTTGCTAAACATGCAGCCAGAGAGCGGGTTTCCAGGCAAACTTCCCCCTGATGGGTTTTGACAGCTCTAATCAGGCAGGAATAGTGATGACCATGTCCTGCACTCCTGTGAATTGAGGCTCAAACTGAAGATCCTTCACTGTGCTCCTGCAGCTCCCATCACTGCCCGCAGGCTCCAGCCCCAGGTGCTTCCACTGCCATAGCACAGCTCTCCTAAACACCTTTGGTGTGGAGCTCTTAGTGCCCACTCAGGGATTGATGTAATGCATACATATATTCTTTATGTCATGCTTAATAATGCAGACATATTTACAGGTTGAGGGAGGATGTCTGTCCTGGGATGCTTGGTATCAGTGAGAAGCTCTGAGTTGAACTTTGAAATCAGTCTATGTCTGTGTGATAGCAAGTGCTGGTTTAACGACAGCACTGGTTTAATGACACTGGTTTAATGTGTTGCCAGTTCTTTACTGATGCTTCAGGTTGTGGATTATTGTTGAGAGAGGGGAGGCTGTTGAATAAGTTGCCCAGAGAAGCTGTGGCTGCCCCATCCCTGGCAGTGTTCAAGGGCAGGTTGGACACAGGGGCTTGGAGCAAGCTGCTCTAGTGGAAGGTGTCCCTGCCCGTGGCAGGGGTTGGAGCTGGATCAACTTTAAAGTCCCTTCCAACACAAACCAGTCTGTGATACTGTGAAAATACGGAGGTGGATCTTCCAAAGCGATGCCTCCTTTGGAAACCTGAGTCTGGGACTAGTGAGCAACCCTGGAAGTCCATTCAGCCCTCTGCATCTCCACCTACACACCCCATTAATAGCTCTGCTTGGCAGATCTGAACTAGGGTAGTCCAGAGGATAAAAGGTGGGACAGCCCAACAAGGACAGTGAATCCTGTTGAGGGCACTGGTCTTTTGACGTCTCACATGGTTGTGTTTCATGGTAGATCTGTGGTAAGCCAGTGCAAAGTACAAAGAGGCTTTTCTGTAGGTGAGGATTTCTGTTTCTGCCCTAAATGGTCTTTTATCTAATGCTATGGGTGAGCTCAAGACCTTCTCTTTCCTCAGGAAACCCAATAACAGGCTCCTCCTTCTCTCTTTGGCATCTATTTCAAGCAGTTCCAAGGGCCATAGGCTGGGACTGATTTGACTGCACTTAGGAGTAGCTTAGGTAATCCTTAGATCTGTATCTAAGCTGGGTCCTGAGGCTGCCTTTCCTAATCATCACACACCTGGTCTGTGTTGCTGAGGGCACCAACCAGCCCTTGCTGCAATCCTTGCCAACCTTTAGGACAGGAGCATCATCCCCCAAATGAGCCCATTTCCCCCAGTGAGTTTGGAGGAGCCCATTCCCAGGTGCATCTTGGGTTGCCTTGGGATGGGTGGGCTAAATCCCAACCTTGGCATCTTCAAGACCTTCTGGTCCAGTCTCTGCAGGCTCTGCACCCACTCCAGGCAAATGCCTTTGGCACCAGCAGATGCTCCATTGAGGGAATGGAATCCTGGATTTGGGTCTGGGGTCTTCTGTTTTAAGCACATCAGACCCAGTCTTACAGCATAGTCCCAAACCCTGGCAAAGCTGCATGGTTCCTGCCTCCCAGCGCTGAGCTCCCATGTGAAAACTTCCTTACATGAGATATGGAAGCGTGCCCTGCTTCAGCCTCTTTGCCTTTAACCCTCTCTCTTCCTCAGGTAAATGATGATGTTCCCTGTTCCACATCCAACTCCCCACTCAATTTATCTTGTTTATTGAGCCAAGCAGAAAGTCAATGTTTTCTTCATCTGCCATTTACTTTGATGGCAGCCAATTTGGTTCAGCAGGAACAAAACTGGATGCAGCAGAGTTCACTGCCAGCTTTTCCTCCTTTTTCTTATTTTAAATGATTTTCCACTTTTTCTCAGCACACCTGGCCCTGGACACAGCTCGGCAGCCTCTGCTGTAGGATATGGCTGCAGACAAGGCTAAAAATGCACAGCATCACCCCGGGAACGGGAGAGCCAGGAGGGAGCCTGCAGGTCAGCTCATTACAGGCAGGCACTGCTGCAGCCAGGGCTGCCCGCTCCATCCCTAGGGGTGCTGTTTGTTTGTGAAACGTGGGGCTCTGGGGGTTTCGTGTGCATTTGAAGCTCTGTCTCTTCCTCTGAAGTCGATGCTTTGCAGCTATTGCCTGGATCAGAGGGTGTTAGGCACCACGCCATGGACTCCCGGGGCCTGTGGGTTGTGATGGGGTGGGAAAGGGATGGAAAAGGCTTGCTCGCCTCTCCACTGGGGTATTTGTGAGGCTGTAAATCAGGAAAGGTTCATTGAAGTGCAGGGAAGAGACCTGCCCCAAGTGCAGGTCTAAATACAGCTCCTGCCCCAAAGTGTTTGCAGGCTGGGCACAGCACGTAGCTGTGTTGAGGTCTGTCCAGGTTGTGCTTGCTGCTGTGGTGGCACATCTTTGCAGAGGAGATAGGAGACAAACCCTTCTAGCAGCGCTGGTGCAGTTTTAGGTGATAGCCAAGGTGATTTAATGGAATGGGTCTACTGCACAGGGTGCTCCTGGCCTTCCCGCAACCACCAACGTCCATCACTTCCCCTGTGCCCCAGTGGCATCTCTCTGATCCCAGGCTGAGCTTGTTCAGGGATTTCAACCAGCAGAAACCTCTCATTTTCTTCATAATAGGAAATAATTTGCTCTGAGGTGCCCACATCTCCAAGCAGAGGAGAGATGGGTCCCTTCCGAAGGCAGCAGCATCCTCACTTCTGGAGACCAGACCCATGGAGGTGACATCCTCACAGAAGGCGCTTGGTGACTGGTGCCTTACCAAGGAGGGTGCTGCCCTTGTGACAAACTGAGCTGTACTCCGAGGAGCTACTAATGTATGCTGGGCACCTTGGAAAGGACGGCCTGCATCGGGTGCCTAGATATGAGCTGAGTCCTTTTGAAAACCCTGCCCGTATGGATGGAAAATCCCTATGCAAATCTCTCCCCAGGTATAAAATTAATTGGATTCCAACTTCAAAGAGGACTTGTGGGAACGAGCTGTAAATAATCTGGTTGTGCCTCAGTTCCTCTGGCTGCGGACACTCACCTGGCAGTTTCAAAGCCAGTGAGCGTTGCTGATGGAAGGTGCTATATATAGCAGCAAAGCTGTGTGGATCTGTATACGTGTGCATAAATACATCCCCAGGAACTGACCCACGTGTGTGGCTTCTAAAACGCACCTCATGGGTTTGGTTCTCCATAAAGCTCTAGTTCTGCTTCTCATGGGTTCTTACCCCTTTCTCCATGCAGCAGGGGTAGGGCAATGACTGTCCCCCCTGTGCTGGGCACTGGTGAGGCTGCACCTTGAATCCTGTGTTCAGCTCTGGGCCCCTCACTACAAGAGAGACATTGAGGTGCTGGAGCAGGGCCAGAGAAGGGCAATGGAGCTGGTGCAGGGCCTGGAGCACAAGTGTGATGGGGAAGGGCTGAGGGACCTGGGGGGGTCAGTCTGGAGAAGAGAAGGCTCAGGGGGGCCCTGATCGCTGCCTACAAGTGACTGAGAGGAGGATGGAGCCAGGAGGGGCTGGGCTCTGCTCCCAAGGAACAAGGGATGGGACAAGAGGAAACGGCCTCAAGCTGCCCCAGGGCAGGTTTAGGCAGAGCTGAGGAACAATTCCTGCTCCAGAGGGTGCTCAGGCATTGGAACAGGCTGCCCAGGGCAGGGCTGCAGTCACCGTCCCTGCAAGTGTTCACACAGCGTGGAGATGAGGCCTCAGTGCCATGGGTTAGTGGTGGCCTTGGCAGTGCTGGGAATGGTTGGACTGGGTGAGCTTAAAGGGCTTTTCCAACCAGCTTTGTTCTATGAGTCTACATGGTCCCTTGGATGCAGAGAGGTTGGTAAAGGTCACCCATCTGTGGCTTTCAGGGGGTTCAGCTGGATGGATTCTGGTGGAGACACGTGGATGAACTGCTGAGGTCTGCAGGGGCTCCTCCATGGGCCATCCTACCAGCAGCAACCATCTTACCAGGGCAGGGATCAGCTCTCCCAACACTCATCCCTGCCTGCGTGGAGATTGCTGATCCCCAGCAGCCAGTTTTTCAGGGACTCAGCACTGTTCCCAGTGGATCGATAAGAGCATCTGTGAAAAAACAGGGCATGGATAACTGATCCGGCAGCCCTGGCTGTTTCCTATTTATCTAATCTCGTTCTATTGGCATTTCTAAACTGCTTATCACCTCCACATCTGAACACTTCATATGTATCCTGAAAAAAGCCACGATCAGTGTGTAATGAGAGTGGCTGGATCTGGGATGTGGCTGCTCCCAGTGCCTGGGTGCAGGGAAACAATGGGCTGAAGGGTAACCTCCCTCTCCCAGTTTCCCTGCAAAGTCCAGCTTTTCCTGGTGATCCTCATGAATTGCTGTAAAGCCAGATCTGAATTCACCCTTGAGAACAGAGAACTTGCCCGTGATACCTTCATAGGCTAAAAGGGAATGAAGACCCCAATGACTTGTTGGTGCCTACGTGGATGCTGAGGTCTGAGCCCCGTGCTGAAATGGTCAAGCTGGCCATTGCAAAATGCTCCTGAATGACTGAGGGCAGATACAGCCCCTCGTGCTGTACCCTGTACTGGGTCCACCCCCAGCACCTGTGGGGCACTGTAGGTAGGACATCTTTGCCTCTGTGGGGCTGGGGACGAGCTGCAGCACCAAAGGGACTGTGCATCCCCAAAGCTGAGCAGTGGAGCAGGGGATGGAGCCAGCACATGGGCTGTGGTCCTTCAGCTCCAGTCTCTCCCTTCCACATTCCCACCAGCAAGCAGATTCCCTCTTTCTAGGCTGGGAAATCAGGGTGGAGAGCTGGGAACTGCCACAGCCAAGCTCTCTTTTGGGCTAGAATCGATGTGTTTTAAAAGGGAAAATCCTTTTGCTCATCCCTTTGGGATGCTGAACCAGCAGCGACCTGAAACCTTGGTTTGCTGAATAATTTGAAAGGCAAAGACAAGGGGAAGGTGGTTGGATGCTCAGTTCCTCTCTGGGATCTGATTGGAGCTGTGTTGGGAGTGGTTATGGGAGAGGTAGCAAGGAGATGCTCAGAGCTCATCACAGCAGTAAGATGAATGCCTTTTTTCACTATGCCACATAGAATCTATGTGGTTTTATTTGAACCAGCCCTGGCAGGGCTGTAATCAGGGCCTGGTACTGGGGTGGCCTGACCCATCCCGTGTTTTCAGCCTTTAATAATTTATGATGAGAGATCCCAAGCCTTCTGTCTAGGCTTTTGCTCGGTTGCTTGTTTTGCTAAGATTTCTTTCTCTTCCCCCAGGCAAAACTGTAGCAGAGGATTGAGGCAGATGTTTTGTGGAGGGTCTCTCTTTTGACAAGCAAAGAACCGCCTTAATTTGGGCAGCTTAAAAGTGCTTTTGAAGAACTTGAATCACTGCACACAGTGTGAAGCCTTGTTTGATTTCAGCAGTGAGTCGGCATCGATCCTCATGGCCGAGCCTGAAATACTGGCTAAGAGATACAGCAGCTGCCTCAAAATAGAGAGTTTGGGTCTAACAGGGATGGGGAACTGGGGGAATGGGGGAGACGAATGGGCTGTACTGGCATAAGAGGGGAAGAGGATGGTGAGCGAGCAGGTAGGAGCTTGCCCAGAGAGAGCGGTGCTTGCGGAAGGCTGAGCGATGCTACATCCTGCAACTGCTGATGGTGAATGTCCTATTGCCAGAGGGAACACCTTCCCTGTCCTCCCTGCCCAGAATAAAACTCCCATTAAGCTCTTCTTTAGCCAAGATTATCAGGTTTGCAAAACTCCAGAGCCGGGAGGTGCCAGGGTCAGTTTGCTGTGTAGCCTTGAGGCAGCCCCTGTGTGCACATCCATTATGGAACCGTCGTTAATGGCGTGATCATATCCTAGTTTTTCACCTTTGCGTCACTCAGCACAGCCGATGAGCCTGCTCTGGGAATGATCTGCATTAATGTGGAGCTGTAAAAACTTCAACCAAAGTCAATGAGAGCTGTGCTCTAAGCAGGGGAAGTGTCGTTTAATGTTAAGCACTCTGAAAAATCAGGTCTAAATGTCTCAAATTTGGTGTGTGTAATGCAGGGGATGGTTTTTTTACATTACTTTCCCTGGCCTTAGCTCCCCATCTGTAAAGTGGGGATGATAACAGGGAGATTGGGAACTTAATCACTATTGGTTGTGAAATACTGCTGCTTTTCGGTGTTGAGCAGAGCATAAGCAGCCCATGAGGAGCCAAGTAATTGTGCGTGCAGAACAGCATCCAAGTACAATAAAGTAGGAGCTACGTGACCTTTAAAGAAAAGAAAACAAGATGCGGAGAAGCTGCAGATGGCATTGGTTTTGGGGGGCTGAGAAGCCTGTTCATGTTCATATGTACCCAGACATGTTTTTTTGGATGCCTAAATGTTGAGCTCCAGACCGTTTCAGGCATCCAAAGGTATGAGGCTACAGCGCAGCATCTTTGGTGTTTGAAGAGAGAGGTCTTTCAGATAACCCTCTTGTATGTGGTCTTGCAATTAACACCTTCATCAAAGTGCATTATTACCAAAGACTGCATTAAGGTTGCCCTGGCAACTGTAGTTCTCACGTTTTCGTAAGTTTTGTGTATGTGATATTGGAACCTTCCTAATTTCCTTTATTATACTTCTGCATGCACAGACTTGTGTGTATCCGTGTTGTGTGGCTGCTGTTTGGGGGATGCTTGATGGACCTTGATGTCTCACCAGCTTTGCAGTGCCCACCTTATCTTTCCTTGGAGACTTGGTCTGGGTCTGTGTCGCAGAGCAGATGCTCTGAAGGACCCTTGTTACCATTGGAGATCCCACCATCCAGGCAGAGATAGCCTGCATGCGGCATCCCCATGGAGGGCTTTGCTCCCTCTAAATTTAACCATGGGGTGCTGCATTTGGTGGATGCTTTGGATTTGGGTGGCAGGGTTGCTGGAAGGGCTGGGATGCATCCAAGCAGTTGCTTGCAAGGTTGGGATAATAGCAGAACCCATGCTGCTTCCTTATGAATGATCTGGCACCGGGCTGGCCTTGCTTGTCCTCCAGGGTCCCTGCCCTTGGTCACAGCATGATTCTGTGATCAGTGTTAAGCTGGTAGGGGTGTTAGATGCCTCCTTACATGCAGCGTGCAGAAGGTCTTGCCAGCAGCATTGGTGAGGTCTGCTTGGCCCAGAGCAGCTTGGCTGTGACGAGCCATGAACCCTCCCTGGGTCCCCTCACTTCCCTTTCTGTGCAGGTTTTCCACCCATGTTATCACCACGTTACCTCTGAGCACAAAAAATACCCTCCAGTTGCTTTTTCTTCCTGTATTGAAGCCAGAAATGTATTTACAAGGAAGAAAATTATGTTCTTGAGAGGATGGGATGTAAGGAACTGCTGGGCAAGCTGAGCTAGTGCAAGTATGAAGTAGTAGAGAGAAATCATTTGATCATTTCATTTATGTGTGTTTTAATTACGCATCGCTGCCTTTCCTGATAATCCCCACCCCAATAGCGTGATCTGTTTTGCTGGGTAAACATATTACTCTGTGAGTTAATGAGTGTGCAATTGCTGTCAATTAATACATATTACTATTATTGACTGCGTGTTGAACAAGCAGATTCCACCACTGCTAACTGTTGGAATTCCTAGATTAGGAGCTGCCTAAGCCCCCTCACCGAAAGGTGATTGCAGTGGTACGAGGGGCTATGTGTTCCTCATGGGCCAAATGATCTTTTTTACTCTTATTTTGCTACTTAAGGTGTTAAAACTTTGCTTTTCTGGTTTGCTGCCATGTTTTTATCCTTTAGATTTCACATTATAAAGCTTTTCTTTGCAGCTGAAGTTTGGAGGAGCAGTGTAGGGGAAGGGATGGGCCAGGCTCATCTGAGCCTGTGTGATCCATAACTTAATAACTAATGTTAATGAAGCTGAATTAGGTATGTCTGGCTCTGGCTGGTGGTAACACTGTCAGCAGAGGGAAACGGGCTCCTCTGAAGCTGAAAACATGAGCCGGGATTGGTTGTGGTAGTAGCAGGAGGGAGCTCAGGCTCTGCGGTTGTGTGGAAAAAGGGAAGTAGTTTTGTCAGTGCTGACACTTTGGAAATGGCTAGAGTTCCATCCTCACCTTGAAGACAGCTCCTAATGAAGCTAATGAGGAGCAGGTAGAAAATGTGCAGAGAAAGGACATTTGCCTGGTGCAGTGTGACAGGGCAATGAGCCCCTGAGACCTGCTGGGTTGTGGCTGTTGAGGCTCCAGAGGAGATACAGGTAGCAGGGTAAAGCCTGGGACCTCAAGAAAAACCTGGAGAAGGGAGACATTATAACAGAGACAGGCCAAGGGGAATGGCTTTAACCTGCCAGAGGGGAGACTGAGCTGAGCTCTTAGGCAGAAGTTCTTCCCTGTGAGGGTGCTGAGGCGCTGGCACAGGGTGCCCAGAGAAGCTGTGGCTGCCCCATCCCTGGCAGTGTTCAAGGCCAGGTTGGACACAGGGGCTTGGAGCAAGCTGCTCTAGTGGAAGGTGTCCCTGCCTGTGGCAGGGGTTGGTGCTGGGTGAGCTTTAAGGTTCCTTCCAACAGAAACCAGGCTGGAATTCTATGATTTGAAAACGGCTGGGAAAGCTGAATCTTAAATAAACTGAGAATGGGATATTGGGAAGGTAGGGTAATGCCTGTCCCTTTCGCCATGATGTGCCAGGGTGGTCGATGTGGGACGTGATAATTGGCAGTGTTCTTTCTCCTCCTGTCTGGTGTTCCTGTATGCTTATCGTGGGTTTTCTTGCTGTGCTCCAAGCCTCTGTCCCATCCCATCCAATCCCACCCAGTCCCATTGCACCCCATCCTGCAGTTTGCTGTCCAGCTGTCTGACACACAGGAGCATCCTAACTGTAGCACCACTACACAGGAGAGGCAACCTGCTGAATTTGGGATTCATTACAATCCCCGGTAAGGCAGGTGCTGAGACGTGTGATTCCCAGCACAGCTACTGACCATGCTTCATCATCCCTCCTAACACTCATGGCCCTTTTCTTACACCTCCTTACGCTGAGGTTGCCTGGGAGACTGAGCCATCACTCCCTGCATTTGCCTTTGGTTCACACAGGGCTGAAGCCATAACCATGATGCTTCCCTGAAACAGAGGGAAAAATGAATTAAAACTATCTTCTTTGGAATTAAATTGAAATTAATTTATAATTAAAACTATATATTCAGGTTGGATATAAGGAAGAAGTTCTTTGCTGTAAGGGTGGCGAGGTGCTGGCACAGGGTGCCCAAAGAAATGGTAAATGCCCCATCCCTGGCAGTGTTCAAGGCCAGGCTGGACAGAGCCTTGGGTGACATGGTTTAGTGTGAAGCATCCCTGCCCACGGCAGGGGGTTGGAACTGGATTATCTTAAGTTCCTTTCCAACCCAAACCATTCTGTGATTCTATGATTCTATCTCATCCATGACATCCTGGTCCTTCACATAACAGATGTGCTACCTCCAAGGGGAATGCAATAGAGTGGAGAGCCCTGGCATCCCCCGGGATGTTCCCCTGCATGCCGTGGGCTTTCCAAGCTCACCTTTATTCTGATGGGTTTGGTTTTGCTTTGGTTTTAATTTCCTTTCTGGTTGCTGAGGTGAGCTTCAGAACACTCTGGTGAAGCGATAGTCATGGGTTTATTGATTCTCCAGCAAATTATTGATGCTTGGTAGGGAATTTTTCACACTTGGAACCACAAGGGTTTTGGGAGAGCATCTTTGCAAGTGTTTATTACAGTATTACCACAAGCAGTGAGATTACCCAGAAAATTCACAGTAAGCAGCTCATCAGCTGTGGTGCATCAGCGTAGCTCCGTTGGAATGCTTTCTCCAATGTCATTCAAGTAAGGATTTCTCCCAGTTTAGGACCCCATGGTGGCTTTTTCTCAAGCCTCCCAGCACTATTAGCGTGGCTGAAAAGAGCCTGTGGCTGTGCTGGGCAGAACTGTGGGTTTCTGCATAGAGTAATAAATCTGGTGCATGCAAACACATCTTCATGCACTGTGCTAAGAAACCTGGTTGAGGATGTGAGCTTAAATGTGCCAGAGTTACAGACTGACTTAGAAGCTGTCACATCCTCATTGGGACGTCCAGTTGTGGGGCTGGAGATGAACTATTGCAGAGCATCCCAGTTTGGTCAATGCACAGATAGACTTGCTCAGGAGATAGCTCATGGTTTGGCACTCTAGGCGATGGTTGCTGCATCTACTTACAGGCATGGTAAAAGGTGTAGTGGGTGCAGGAGAGAGCTATAAAGAGAATGGTCTCTTGCTGCAGGCAGAATGAAAAAAGAAAGGGCTGAAATCCTGGAAAAAAAAAACATAATCTGTTGCTTTTAAGTTGGAGACCACTTTTCTCAGGTGACGTTTTATTGCACATTCATCGTAATTGGGGTGTTTTACTTCATGGTGCTCCATACAGAGCAGCTGAGCCTGTGGTGCAGTTAGACCCGGTTGGATTTGTATTGTGAGCGTGGGAAGGGCTGAAAGTCCTATAAATAACTTTGAAAGCGTCTCCAGTTGGGCGTTCAACAGTGCTGAGCACTTTTAACCCTCATCTCCTGTTGCCTTGGCTCCCCATCTTTAGCGTGAAGAAAATACTACCCAGTGTACAGCCACTGTGAGTCTAAAGTAACGTTTGTGAGACACTGGGGGTCCTGCATGGTGGGTCCTGGGTCAAATCCCACCATTTCAGTCCTGAGTGCTGAGCTTCACAGATGCTATTTGGGGTTTTTTAGCAGTTCTATGTAATGTTCTTCTACAAAATGTGGTGATGAATCTTGCAGTGCACCCCTGGCTGGGGTACCTGTGTCAGATCCTTTGTGCCCATTGCTGTGATGAATTTTGCTAGGCATTGTTTGAACACACGGAGCTCTTCCCAGCCTTAAGAAGCCACGTGCTGCAGGGCACAAAGCCCAGGACAAAGGGCTTGGGTTAACTTTGCTTCTGCTCTGATCTGCAATATCCCCTCCAATCTGCTATTTCAAGCTTGCAGCTGAGAGCACCTTCCCTCCCCAGCTCGCTGGTTTCCACCCAGTATTTGCAATTCGTGGCTGGGAAAGAAGTTCCCAACCGACAGAGGCAGAACCATTTGCACAGCAAAAAAGGCTCGGCCAGGTCCCACTTCCACTGATGGCATCAATATCTTTGAGCAGTTTACTCTGAAACTCGAGGAAGAGTTTGGCAGCCTCACTAATGATTGCAGTGCTGGCTGGAGTAGCAGAGGAAGGTGGGGGTTTAGTGGAGGAAAAGAGATGTGAGGGAGAAGAGAAAAGGAGCAGAGAGAAGACAGGAGAGGAATAAATAGGTGAGAGTACAGGTGATGCTCAGAGAGAGGGTTTGTTAGGGAGGAAATAACCTACCTGCCACATGGACATGGATTTGAGCTGTTGCAGCTCTAGGGCTGTGTTTGCCTTGGAGGCATTTTTCCCTAAGGAAAAATACAGCTTTCCCTGGAAGCTGTCCCAGAGGGATGGGTGCTAAACTTCAGCTTTCAGGGCTGGATGGGCCATAATGGGGACGAGAAGGGGAAAGCAGCCACTGCTTCCATGTGAGCATCCACAGGGCAAAGTAGAGGGTCCCTATGGGTAAAGCCAGATCAGAGATGATCTGATAGGGCAGGGAAGAAGGGTGAAGGCAGAGGACATCCAGGTTTAACCCCTAGCTGGACATAACAGGGTCCTTGCACAGGGAGACACCTGTCTGGTGGGCTCTCTGCAGTGAACAGACCATCTCTTTCTCAAGCCTCGCAGCACAGCAGTTGTTTTGTGGCCAAAACTGATCAAAATTGTTCAGTCAAGCTGCAAAATGCAGAATCTGGGCGTAAATTGCTCTGTCCTGGTTTACAAGCTCTGAAGTTGCTGATGAGAGGGGTCTTGCTAATGGAAGCAGGAAGCAGCACAAGGTGCTCGGACATGAGGTGCCTGGGCTATGCTGGGTGGGCTTGGGTCCCTGTTCTGCACTGGTCCCTCCTTTGGGGTGAAGCAGGTGGCACAGCATCATGCCTTTTGCTGCTATTGAGCCCCATCTCTAGAAACTTAGGAGCCCCAGATCTCCTCTTGATCCCTCTCCAAACACAGCTCAGGGGAGCAGATGGTTGGAGCAGCACTGGCTTAGTCCCCAGCTCACATCTGATTCTTTGTTTTTCTCAGTGCTGGGTAACTTTGTAAGACACCGAAGTCTTTAACCATTAGCAGGCAATAAAAAGGGGCAGCTGAACGGATAACACCCACTAATCCCCTTCCAGGATGAACCGGAGCGAACAGGCACAGCGATGCGCTGAGCTTATTGAGATGAGTCCTTTGGAGGCTTTGAGAATTGCACGGCGTTGGTATTTCATGAATAAATAACCCCCAGTAATATCTGTCACTGAATCTGCTTCATTAATGAGGGCCTGCAACAAGGGGAGAGGGTGGAGAAAAGGATTTTTCAAGGGAATTGAGATGAGGTTTGTGATGGGAGGTGGCACGGGGCTGGGTGAGGATGGGTGCTGTGGTCTGCGCCGTGGGAGCTGTGCGAGGTCAGGCAGAGCCCTGCTGTTGTGCACCACGCTGACCGTTGGTGGCAATAGAGGTTGTTAGAAAAGATGGGTTTACTGCTGGTGGGGATGCAATCAGTGGGTGCTGGTAGGGAGGGGAGTGAATCTCATTTACAAGTGTGTCATTTGGGTGTCAGCGTGTGTCTTTGAGAGGGCTGGAGAGTTAAATAGCGTGTGCATGTGCTTGCATGTTAGTTCTCTATTTCTGGAGAGAATCTGGCACCAGAAATTCTGTTGCTCGCTCCAAAATGCCCTTTTTGATAGGACCTGGCATCTGCTTCAGGGTGGTGGGGAATTGCCCCATCACACCAGTGCTGAGCCCTGCCTGGTCCCTGTGGTTTCAGTGCCTGTGTCCACGCAGGGACACCAGCAGCTTCCCCTGGCTATCCAGTGTGCTCCAAGCGTGGCGCGACCTGCGGAGCCTGACTTCTCCATCCTGTCTTGTCAGATGGGATCCGGGGGTTACTCAGTGAAATTCAATACGGATAGATGGAGAACAAGAGAAAAGAGCTGTTCTCTTGCAGCCAGCTTGTTACTGCAGGGAGAGTGATTCATCCATCAGTGCTGGCCTAACGTGGCGTGGCCGGGTGGTGGTGGTCGGATGCTGCTGTTGCTCCTGCCTTGTCGGCACTGCCTTCTCTCCAGCTCTGAGATATGGGGATGAGGGCTGTGGTCCTGTACAGAAGCAGGGAGGGGTGGGCAGGGGTAGGAAGTGGGAGTCATCATAGGAAGTGGATAGTTACTTATTGCTCTTCATCCCCCCTAATTAAAAGGAGCCTCTGAGGCTGGCAGTGCCAGAGGCTTGGCAGTGCCTCCATCTAAGACCCTCTGGGTTAGGCAGGTTAGACATAAGGAAGATGTTCTTCCCTGTGAGGGTGCTGAGGTGCTGTCACAGGGTGCCCAGAGAAGTGGTAAATGCCCCATCCCTGGCAGTGTTCAAGGTCAGTTTAGACAGAGCCTTGGATGCCATGGTCTAGCGTGAGGCATCCCTGCCCATTGCAGGGGGTTTGGAGCTGGATGATCTTAAGGTCCTTTCCAACCCAAACCATTCTAGGATTCTGTGAAAGCAAAGCTTCCTCCCAGCTCGCTCCAAGCATCGCAGCAGCCCTCTCATCTGCTGCCATCCCCCTTGTCAGCGCGCCGTGTCAAAGTGATGCTCCTCTGATCTAACAGCAGATGACACCGAAGTGATCCGGCCAAGCAGCCTCTCTCCATCCGCAGGCAGCAGCATCACCCCTCTCCTCTCGCAGGTGACACTTGAACGCTTCCCTCTGGCTTCACTGACCCACCTTCCAGGGAGGTTAATACTTTAATACGCTTAATGGCTCGTCCCAGCTCGGCAGCCCATGC
The DNA here is from genome assembly GCF_034315485.1 of Pezoporus occidentalis. Classification (NCBI taxonomy): domain Eukaryota; kingdom Metazoa; phylum Chordata; class Aves; order Psittaciformes; family Psittacidae; genus Pezoporus; species Pezoporus occidentalis. Next base: position 1,738,887 of record NW_026915987.1, read on the forward strand.
CCTGTGCTTTGTCAGGGGTCACCATTATGCCAGGCGTGATTTTGAAGAGCAAGATTTCTCTTCCCATCCTCTGCCCCCCCCAAGCCGCCCTTATCCAGCCCCAGAGTCTCCTTTCCACCACGTAAGGCAGCTGTAGCTTCTCATCTTCTTTCAGGGATGCGGGAGCTGCAGGAGGGTCTGATTGTTTGGTACCCAAATGGAAAAGCCAGGATGGAGGATGGGGGCACAGTTCTCCTTTCAGTCCACCTACGATGAGCAACCCCTTGAGAGGACCAGATGGGGCTGAGCTTTCTGGGTGGGCGGTGGAGGAGTTGTCATGTGTTTTAAATAATTCTCCCTACATTAATAAACAGTGTTTTTTGGTTAGTAAATACTCTGGGTAGTAACTAATATGCCCTTTCTCTCCCCATCTTCTCTCCAGCAGAAATACGTGCCCTGATCTAATGTATTCTCGCTATTCTCACTCCCTCACGTCAGAGGAGCTGCAGATTCTGGTGGGAACAGAGTGCTAATAGAAAAGGGCCTCTAAAGATATTTGAAACATCACCAAGAAAGGACAAGAGGGAGATTGAGTTCCAAATATGCTGGAAAATCTAGGAGCTGGGCCAAGAAAAGGGGGAATATCGGAAGCTTGATCACTAAGAGGGAAATTGGGAAGCATTAACTGGGGTGGAAGCAGACAGTGCAGACATTAATTTGCTATGTGGGGTAATGATGCAGCCAGAGGCATCACGGAGGGCATGGAGCTACCGCTGTGCTGGGGCACCTCATCCACCTTGATCCATGGTAGCAGAGAAACTGCCCTCCATCCACCTCCCTAGAGCAGGGATGTGCCAATTCTCCTTGGGTTTATGGTGTTTTCCTTGTTGAAAGTCCCAGCTTCTGGAATGCTGTGATTGCCTGGAAATCTGGAAGCTGCCAAGTCGTGACTTCCATACTGCACAGGGGTTTACATCTTTGGGTTTGGTGGTGCCTGGGTTTGCAGGGAAAAACTTGATTATACCCTATAGGCTCAGAAAGCAGAAGGCAAATGTAGGGAAGGAAAAAACCCAACCCACCCAGTGCTTGATTTATTTTAAAATCTCACCATTTTTATGCCACTCTCATTGTATATATAATTTTTAATGCCTGACTCATGATTCTTTAGGAGCATTTGGTGTTGGCAAGGCAGTGTGCATGAGTGTGACTCTGAGTGTGCGTGCAGGGTCCCTCTGCTGATGGAGAATGCAGTGCTAGTACCCCACAGCAGTGCTGTGGTCCTCAGGGACTGCTGAATATTCCTCCACCACTGTTTCGTTGCCAAGCATGGGGTTATCAAATGAAAACCACCCCGAAACAGGGAGACCAGAACTGGGCATTGAGTCACTGTGTGGCTGCTTGGGTGCTGATGGGAGAGCAGGGAGGCCCTGTGACTCCTGGCATTGCTTCAGGGCTTATTTTAAGGTCAGAAGGGTCAGTGTTTATCTGCAGTCCTGCGTGTATGAGGATCTAATAAGTAGCTTGTGGAGGTCAAGTCCTTTGCCATCAGTGACTTGTGCTTTAACCTTGGCTTAATCTCTTTGTCCTGTTGGTGAGAGGATGATGGGATCTATTGGCCAAGATGGATTGCAAGTAGAGGTTAATATATAAAACGTGCTTTGAAGATGACAAATACCTTGGAGATGCTTAAAGCTCTTGACAAGCATCTGTGTTCCCTTTGCAGGAGCCCAGCAGAAAGCAAAGTGCCTGGATGCTTCGTCACAGACAGAATCTGCTGTGCACAGGGCTCTCATGCTTCTTATGCTTCTCTCTTGCTTAAGAGGGCTCTCACAGCGTGGCCACGGCAGGGGCTCTGCAGAGCCATCAAGGGCTTGAGCAGAGCTGCAGAGAGCTGTCCCTATCCCTGCATCCCCTGCTCCAGGTCACCCAGAGCCAAGCACGTGAATGAGCCCCCACATCCACATCTTGGTGCAAAGCCAGGTTTCATGTGGAATTCCAGCTCTGAGAGTGTCCCCAGGTGATGGATGAGGAGCGGGTGCTCAGGGAGGCTTGTCCCAGCTGTGAAATGTCCAGGAGGAGTTTCACTATTGTGGATTAGCTGCTGTCTATATGGGGTTGGAACCACACACACAAGTCCAGGCTGTGAATAAAGTACCTCTTCATTGCTAGCTTGCATGGAAATGGTAGATAGTATCTTTGAAACCCCATAACTGGTTGATTTTTATCAAGAATGTCACTTATGCAGCAAACTTCTTCCATACAGTATAATCACAAAGCCTTAATCCTCTTGGGAAGCTTCCTTTGACTCGGTTTTGCTAATTGGAATACCAGAGCAGCTCTCTTTATGGCTTCTCCTACCAATGCCATGTGTTCCCAGCTCCCTGCCAGCCCTAACGGTGCCTTTTCTCTCCAAGGGAAGAAGCGATGCTGTCCACTTACTTTGAAACCATCAATGACTTGCTCTCCTCCTTCGGGCCGGTCCGGGACTGCTCCCGCAACAACGGTGGCTGCACCCGCAACTTCAAGTGCGTTTCAGATCGCAAGGTGGACTCCACGGGCTGTGTGGTAGGTACATGGGTGCTCATCCCAATTCTGGAGTCTGTTTGGGGGGGGGGGCAAAGAAGAGGGGGACATTGCCTGTCCCTCCCCAGGGATGCTGCCAAGGGGATGTGTGTGTTGGCGGTGGGCTCTCCCCCTCTTCTGGGGCCTTCATAGCAGATCACATATGTCTGAAGGACCTTGGAGAAGCAGCCCAGGGGCTCAGATGAGCAAAAGAGGAAGGCTTGAGGCTGATGGTTGTTTTCCTGCTTGTCAAGAGAGCACAGACCAGAAGCAGCCTTGCTTTTAATCCTGCCGTGTGCTTCCCAGTGTTGGAGGAAGATGAAGCATCTCCCCATCCTCTCCTGCTCTGGGCCCCTCTGACACCCTCACAGCTTTGATTTGTTTCTGAACATGCTTGTGTCTTGCCAGACAATCTCCTGAGGCCCTTCCAAAAGACCTATTAGACCCTAGGCCATTAGTTTTGGGCAGAGGCTCTGAAATGCTCCAAGCTATTGAGGTACGGAGGGGTTTCACTGTGCTTCCAGGTGGGAGCAGCAGAGCTCAGCACCTCTCCCTGCTCTACCCCATCTCACCTTGACAGCAAAATCACCACTTCCTGGGGTAAAGTTTGGACTTGATCTTAAAGGTCTTTTCCAACCTCGTTGATTCTATGATTCCCTGTGTGTGGAGGTGGTGGGGGTCTGCTATGACACTGACGCTCGGGGGCCGAGCCTTGAGAAGCAGTGGGAAACCCGGAGCATCCCTTGTTGTCTGCCTATTGTAGGAGCTCCTGCCTGCCCAGCAGCGGGTGGTGACCCCAGCGAGGGATCCAGAGCTTGCTCCTCACTCCACTGCCCTCCAAAAACCCATCCCTGCTGCTCCGAAGCCTCCCAGACCTCTGCCCCTTGCCTTCTCCGTGCGGGCTGAGGCCCCGCTGCCCCATCCCTCCCACGTGGGCAGAGGCAGGAGTTAAGTGCCTCTTTATTTATTGAAGATGTTTACATGCAGCACAGGGAAAGGTCAGGCTGAAGCGGTGCTGTCCCGGGGGTGGCGTTTTCATTATCCCCTTCTCTGGTTGCTTGTTAAGGCCATTTAGCGCGACAGCCTCATGTGTCACCAGCAGCGCCTGGTGCCATCTTCCCCTTGTGCTCCTCTCCTTTTCCCGTTGCCTTTTATTCCCTTTTCCAACCACCTTTTTACTCTATTGGGGGGGGTGTCCCCCTATTTTTGGGTGTTATTTTGCTCTCGACGCCAACAGGCCTCCTAGACACTGTCAGAAGCAATCGGGACTCAACCTCCCTGTGCCACTGGGGGAAGAGATGCCTCTTTTTAGAAGTCAGGATATATTAAGATTGAAATTGTCAATACATTACAGGCCCAGGGCTCCACGTGGTGCATGGAGAGGTGGAAATTGACAACTGTGTCGCTCAGAGAGAATAACCCCTGTTCTGTAATGCCTGACAGAGGCTTTACGCAGAGGATAAACTGTACAGAGCGGGCAGCAGGGGAGGATGGAGATGCAGCAGGAGCCATTCTCCTGAGCACATCACCTCCCCCAGAAGCTATGAGTAAGAGGGGACACATGGGGACCAGGGCATCCCCTGTCCTCCTGCTCCCACGGCTATGCATCCAATAGGAACAGGAGATAACTGCAGTGATGCTCATCCTTCCCTCCTCTGCTTTTCACCCCCTTTTCTGCCACTGCAGGAGCATGAGGCTGCTCTGCCCCTCTCCACAACCCTTCAGTCATGGGGTGAAGCCCCCCCAGCTCCTCAGTCTCAGCTGCAGGCTGAGGACAACAGAGCTGAGCTCCCTGGGGAGAGTTTGGAGATGCTGCTGCACCCCACCACTGATCCACATCTCTCCCTGCTTCCCATGGCGCTGACACCAGAGGCACAGTGCTCCATCCCTCCCAGCATTCCCAACCCTGTTTTACACTCAGCCTGCTTGTAGGTCCCAAGAAACAGAGGTCTAAAGGACACTGTCCCATGTTTCTGACCATGGTCTATGGCTATTGTCTGGGGAAAAGCCTAATTGGTGGCCAGACAGTGCTGCCCCAGCCCTGTGTCATGCTCATGGTGTTAAGTCATAGGTGATGGGAGCTGAGTTTTGGAGCTTGCTGCATCCCCAGTGTGTGACCTTTTGGTACCTTCTGCACTGTGTAACGCATCCCTTCCTCATCCCAACCCTGCTTCTGGAGCCTGCTGGGTGCGAGCAGCGCTTCCAATGCGAGCAGGGCTGGGGTCATTGTGGGGTTGTCAGTTAGTTTGAGAGCTGAACTGCTGCGAACTCCCTTTGCCAATTTGGTAAGTGCTGTGGGCAATATCGGGATGTAATTTAATTAAGCTCTCCCCTTTTTATGGAGTTCAGGGAGCATTTGCCTACTAATTTTAGCACTAGGCTTGCTCCAGCTTTACTCTGGGCACTGTTTTGCAAATCAGGACGTGTTGTTAATCTTTAGCAGTCAACAGTGTATTAATTTGCTGAGGACCACAGAAGTACATAATCAGTGGTTCATCAATCAAGGCTAAATCCAACAAATGTTCCAGACAGGTACTGAGCATAAAATACAGAGGCAGCCTTGTAAGCAATTAATACACAGCAGAGCTGGAGCCCAGCAGCTCAACCAGGGAGCAGCACAAATCTCAAGGATTTCTTATTCCTTTTATATATAATCATCATCTGTTACCAGCTTCGCCGGGCCTTTAATACGGCTTCCAGTAATTCTGCGAGGACTCGGGGATGCATTTATCTCTGGGCTCTTTAGCAGCGTGGGCTCTGCCATTACCTGATTGTTTGGCTTTAAAAAGGCTCGGTTAAAAGGCGGAGGGTGGTTTGATGCAGCTCGCGGTGGAGCATCTCTGAGGACGCTCTCATTGGGCTTAGGAAGGAGGAAAGAGGATGTTGCTTTGCATAGTTACATGAGAGGGATCACCTACAAGACCCCAAAGGCTCTGCAGTGCGGTCCCCAACTTCCAGCCCATACTTCCCATGGGGATGGGCCCTTTCCCCTCCCTTAATCTCGTGGCTTTTGTGTTGTTTTGACGTGTACCCAGTAGATGGCATTAGTGCCTAAAGGCTTTCTGCAGTTCTTTTCTTATCGGAGGCCTTTTTCATTTGGGTAACTAAGGATGAGCTGCAACCTTGCAAAGACCTTGGCATTGCTAACTGGAGCCTTGTCTTTAAGCCCCACCTGAAACATAGCAACGCAATCCCCAAGCTCTAGAAAAGCTGATTCTGTGCTGCTTTTCCTAGAATTCCTGTTGGGTTTGTGGAATATCCCAAGAAAACAAAATCCCAATGAGCTTCTCTAAACCTCTCTGCACATTGAGTGCAATGTGTTTCATACTACCTTGCAGGGATCACAGTAAACCAGGATTAAGTGTGCTGAAGGAATAAGTCTGATTATTGCTAGTAAAGGAGAATATATATTGAGACATATCTGTATTGCTGCTCCCTTCTACTGGCACAGTAGTAGCTGCTCAGCTCGGAGGGAGGATGCTGAAGGAAGAACAGTGCTTAACCCTCATGTGTTGGTGGTTTATAATTCGAGATGAAAACCTGTGAATTGGCCCTGAGGGACTGAAGGGAACACCTGTAAAATGGCTTTAATTCAGGTTTCCCCACCTGTCTCTCAGCATGGTTTCACTCACTGATGCCAATCCTCTCATCCACCTGGGGAGAAGAAGGTTACTTGCATCTGCCACCCCATGGCCCTGCCTGTTTGAGAGCCCCAGCACGGCAGGATTGCAGCCTCAAGGGAGTAAGAGGGGTGATGCCTGCAGATGTTGGTGACTTAATCTTTTAGGTTGGAAGAGAATGATGTGTGCCATAGAAGCCCAAAGATGTTGGCTCCATCCCACCTTGGGAGAGGTGTCAGGAAGGGGTAGGAGAGCCCACCAAGCTGGGTGCTGCTGCTCCGCACAGACATGAAATCCTGCTGCTGATCATCCTGCTCTCAGGCTGGGGCTCCTCTAGCGCAGATTTGTTTCTAAGCTGAATGAGAAAAAAATATGTTTTGCCTACAAGGACCGTGTGAGCTGTTCTTTTCCATGGTCGCAGGCTCAGCCCATTAGGCAGGAGGGTTTCTTGGGCTCAGCAGCGGGCAGAAGGGAGAGCATCTACTACCAGTGTCTCTTAATGAAGTTGTGGCCCACGGCGACACCGATGTGGAGCTGATCCCAGCCTTTATAGATACAGAAGGAGAAACTTGGCATGGTCCACACAGGCACCTAACCTTAACACAGCCTGGCTGGAGCTAATCCTTTTCTTTAGCTCTTTTCCACATCAAAATGATGGGCTTTTCCTTGGCTGCTGCTGAGTCGGGCAGGGAAATGGCTTCATTTAAGAGAATAACTGTTCAGGGAGAAATGGGATTAGAAGTGAAGGAGGAGGACAGTTGCTCCCATCTCCTCCTTCCAGCACAAGTCACCCAGAGGTGGCTCAGGGACCATGAGGGGTGGATTGTACCTCAACATGGAGTGGATGGTGCTGAGAACTGATATTCCTGGAGGGAAACTGGGTGAAATGTCCAAAATCTTTTGGTTCAAAGCATCTCTTCTCTTAAGGAGGGAGAAATGTTCAATTCCAGCGTTATCATGGGACTTCACGTCACATGTTGCATTATCCCAGTGTGGAGCCTGAAATGAAAACCAAATCAGGCGGTGGAAAGCAAACCATTTCAACCTTGTCAAAATGCAACCCTCTCCTAATTTCCCAATGAATTTTGAGCTGTAATTGATGGCCTCCCACAAAACACTGAAGCTTCATCAAATCTGCATTTTTTCTGACAGACAATTGTTCATTGAAGAATAAAAACTCATCCTTAAGAGGCACCCAACTCATTAAGTTAGAGATGCTCAAGGGAGGGAGATGGGAACAGGTCCCCTCTAATCCCATTAAAGTTTAGCTGGCTCCCTGAAGCAGGCTCCCTGTTCATGTTATGGTTGGAAGCAGCAAGTCCCCTCCTCAGGAGCCTGTGGGTTTGGGTTGATCTCATTTATGTGAGATAAAAATGGGATTTGAGGATGACAGAGAAGTAAAAGCTGCTGTGGTTGATGCCGGCCATGGCAGGGAGCCCACCACCCACCTGCCTTTGCTCGCAGTGCTGCAGAAGGGGTTTGCATCATGTCAGAAGGTGATGGCTAGGTTTAAAAGCAAGTGGAATAGCTCAGGAAGCACTGAGGTGAGCTGGAAGTATCCATTTGTGCCTGGGAGGAAGTAGCTTGGGTTATAAAAGCCCTATTTGCTCCAGTGTTGGCTTTTCTAGCAGTGTTCCTCAAAGGGCTTAGCTGGCTCAAGCCTTTTTCCCCTCTGATCCCCACCAGACTGGGATGCTTCGCGTGTTGTGATTGCAGCTAGGTTGGGGCTTTGGGTTTGGGTTGGGTTGTAGGATTTGGTGTGCTGTGGCTGGGCTGTACCCTGCATGTCAGGTGGAGCAGGAGTTGAGTTTCTGGTCTCCCACAGGTTGTGGGAGGTGCCAGCCTCTGCTGTGCCTGGGAAAGGAGATGCCCTGATGGGCAGGAGATGCTGGAACACCTCCAAATGTGTTGTTGGTGTCTTCAGGAAGGGGAGCAGCTGTGGGGTATCCACTAGGTTGATTTCCTTGCTCCAGGAGCTCTGAGCACTTCTATCTGTGTACATGTATCTGTTCAAGCATCCCATCAACTGCTGAAACAAGTCCATCCCACTTTGAATTGAGATGCTGACATACACATGGCAGCTTGTGCAGGAAGGTCCATGTGAGAGCTGCGTAGTGGCCAGAGGTGAGGAGATGATGCCTCATTGCCCAAGCTTTGGTCTCCTCCATGGAGCCCCAGCCCATGTCATGGGGAGGGACACCAAGCTGAGGAGGGTGAGCTATCACAGTGTGTGCTCGGGAGCCTGGGAAACAGATGGATTTGATTTTTCTGAGGCTAAAATAATGATTGATGGTCTTGAAAGGGAAAAGGAAGCAGGGGGGAGGGAGGAAGAGTGGGCAGATAATGACTTATTTCTGAAAGCAGTTGTAATGTTTTCCTCTGGGAAGGATGCTCCCCACAGTGAGGTGTTGGGGAGGGTGGTGGTGAGGACATCACTGCCCTCAGTCAGGGGTGGTCCTGGAGAGAGATGGCCTGGAGGTGATGGTCACTTTAGTGACCTAATGCTAAGTCACTAACATCAGCTTTAATATTAGGCAAGGAGGGATAAATCCCCCCCATAGAGACCAGGCTGTGTGCAGGCAGACTCTGGTCCTGCTGCTGCTGAAGAGCATTGATCACTGGAACCTCCTAAGACAGGAAAGCAAAGGCTGAAGTTGTCTGAATATATATATATATATATATGTAAGTGTGTGTGTGTATATATATGTGGACATAGAAGAGTTTACTGCATTTGTATCAGTTCTGAACTCCAACAAGCAAATAAATACATGCCAGTGCATAGTCTGGAGCTCAAACTGCTGGCACTTGCTTGTACCTCAGCAGTGCTTCAGATTCATGTTCTTGTCTTATGCTGAAGAGGTTCCTGGGTGAGGAGTGGTGATGCCTCTAGATAAAATGGGTTCATTAGGACCTTTGGACATTGCACTCTGCAGCACTGAGTCCTGGGTCTCACCTCTGGATGCACCCAGACATTGGTGTGTGGTACCCAGAGTACAGTAGGAGCGGGCTCGCCTGAGCATCACCTCTGATACCCCAGTCCAGAAGTTCCTGACAAAAAGGCAGCCAATGTTGAGAAGACAGAGCAGAATAATGACAAGGGCAGTTTAGTCTCTATAGAAACAGTTTATTAGATAGGCTTGATTTTAAACTTAACAGAAGAGAGGAGCTGAGGTGGGAAACCCTGGCAGGCAGCTCAGATAAAGAGCTGGTGTGCTCTCATCTGGGGGATCTGTGGCAGTAATGACACTTTATTTTCAGTATCCCCTCACCCATCTCACTGCTAATGAGCTCTCTAAATGAGAAAGTGAGCAAATGCCCTTTCCTTTCCTAACACAAGCAGGGACTCGTTCAGATACTGCTTCAGATACTGCTGTTCAGATACTTATTTTCCTCAGACACAATCTGGTACAGGTTTCAGTGGATTCTTCTTTTCTTTCCCCTTGAGCACCTTACTATAGTGGAAGGAGTCCCTGCCCATGGCAGGGGTTGGAGCTGGATGAGCTTTAAAATCCCTTCCAACACAAAGCAGGCTGGGGTTCAATGATTCTTCTCCCGTTGTGTTTGCTCTGATCGTGCTGAGGATGGTGGTGGTGGGCAGAGGAGCTGTACTGTGTCCCGGTGGCAGGAGGCCACATGCTGACACGGTGCCATGCACTGTGCTGGGGTGGCAGCACCGGACACAGACATCCCATTTGGTTCCAAACCATGGTGCTGTTCATCAGTGGTGCAGGCTCTGGTGGCATCCCAAGGATGCAGCCTGTCCTGCCTGCTCTGCCGCTCCGTGTCACCTTGGAGATGTCATTTAAAGGGTGAAAAAAGCCCATTTCTCCAAAACCCAGCTAGAAACAGCACTTTGTGATTCAGCACATCCATTCCCCGTGCATACCTGCAGTCCGTTTGCTGACTGCCATCACAAACAGATGGGTGGTGTGGTGGGGTGAGGACCATTCTATCAGCCAACCCCCACCCAGCTGCCCGCGGTTCCTCCTTCAGCAGCAGCAGGGTTTGGTTCTTGTGGCTGTGGCTCACATTGAGCCTGCAGGATCTCTATTATCGGTGCTAATGCAGAAGAAGAGAAGAAACTGAGTTTTCTTGTCCAGTCCCAAGAGCAATTTTCAGGGCTGGACGTTGTCAAAGAGAAACCAATTCACTCCTGTGTAGACGGAGCGGATCTGCAAGGTTGTGGCATTACATTTGTGTGCTAACCAGCTTCTCCCTGGCTTTGCAGAGCAGAGCATGAGCTGGAGTCTCCCCTTACCTCTCTCTTCCTCTCTAACACGGATTAATACCAGACTCTCTTCCCAAGCTCCGAGGTAGTTTTGCTTGTCAGATCCACGGATGAAGGATGCCCTGGGAGTTTGAAGCCAGTTCCCAAGCAGTGCAGGTCTAACATGAGAAACCACAAACAGCTTTTTCTTTTGACTTGCTGTCTAATGGCTCGTAGGATCCTCTTGCCTCCCTGGATAAATGGATTCATCCTGTATCCGGATGAGGGAAAGGCAGAGGTTTTGGGTACCACATCTCACCAGCTTTCCACCCGTCAGGGAGGGATGTGTCACCCATGATCGCCCAGATGGAGTTATTGATTGAGTTGCTTATTGATTTCCTAATCATTTTCCCTACACAGCCCCCCATCCTGTGTCACTGCCAAGGCAGATCACAAATGGAACTGCAGCTGAATTGATGGGGGATTGATTAAAGCTCACTGTAATTATTGGTTCTCTGCTGTCTGAGCCAGACAAATCAATGTCAGCAATAACAGATCTGGTCCTTTATACAAGCCCAGTGAGCATTGGTTTTGTTAAGCCCACCTGGGAGCTCAGACTGACCCTTCAGCATAGCCCAGGGGGTTGGGATTAGCACAGGCTGCCTTTTTCCTGGCTCATTTCTGACTACTGTGGGCAAGAGCATAGTTGTACCCAAATGGGCTTTAGTTCTCCCCCTGCTGTGTGACATCCTGATTGCAAATCCTCATCTCCAAGGGCAGAGAAGTCTGTGACAGAGTATTCTTGTGCCCAACAGTTGCTCCATCTATATTCATCCCTGAAAACCGCTTCGTGCTGAGGCTGTTGCCTTTCCTGCCATCTGCCTGTTGGTTTTCCTGCCCGGCACTAATCATGGAGCTCACTGGTTCCCTTGCTTTGCCCAGCATCTTTGTCCCATACAGCCCTAGCAAGCAGGGACACCTACTTATGTCCCTGCTTTGTGTTCCCAAAGCTTTCTGTCCCTGGAGAGCTTCTTGCTGCAACGGAGCAGCTGGAGAGCCGGCTCCGTGCCGAGCTGGGGTGGATGTGTCGGGGATGCTTTCTTCTGCAAATGTTGTGCTGAGCTGTTTGCTTGCCATAATTAATGTGCATTAAGATGCATAATTACAAACAGAAAGGAAACACGTTTTATTGATGATTAAAAGCCCAAATGGGAGGAATATCCCAAGGGTGGCCTCGAGCAGAGCGGGGCTAAGGACGGGGAGGGGTGACCTGCTAACCCAGTCCTGGGGAAAAAGCCATCATCTTCCTCTGTGGGGTGGGGAAGATGCTGAGCTCAGCACATGGATCAGTGCCAGGGCAAGAGTTCCAAATGACAGCTCAGAAGAGCAGTGGCTGTTCCTCTGGCTGTGACCCTGCAGCTCCTGCTGACTCGAGGTCCCATCCAGTTGCCTTCAATGCCCTGGAGGGTCCCTCGGGAGCTCCAGAGAGGAACCTGGGCAGAACCCCAGACCTCCCCATCCCCGTGGGCATGGGGGGAGCAGCAGAGAGGCGGATGCGGTGCCGTGGAGCGGAAGATGCTGTTTGCAGTCAGCCCTCCGTGTCCCCCAGGGAGATGTGCTGCTGCCAATTTGCACAGCCCTCATTCTTACAGCAGGGCCAGCAGACGTGGAGGAGACCACAGGGGAGGAGTGTTGGAGCTGTGGATTCACACACACACTTGTGCTGATCCTGTTTCCCAGGCAGCTCGGCGGTGAAAAGCACAGATTGTTCCAAGTGTCCTCTCCTCCTTCGTATTTATTCTGTGCGTGCAGCTCCAAAGCTTCCTGCTCCCATGTCTGCTGCTGCTTCGTGCCTAGGCAGGCTTACTGTTCCCCAAGCTGTCCCTCTGGGGCTCTGCCTGTGCCCTGCCTGCTCTGCAGACACAGGCAGCATCCTGTTCCAAGGCCCTGTGCTGCCAGCATCCTTTGGCTAGAAAAGCCTCATGCCTCTCAGCCTTCCCTTGCCTCTCCCCTTCCCACCTTATCCAGGGAAGGTGCTGAGCTTTGCAAGGTCCACCTGAGCTTCAGAGCAGAGGGCATGAAGCCAGCAAGGTGTCGGAGGAGCACTGGGTATGGAAATGCTTGAGACATCACAGAAGACAGGGCAGAAGCAGCGTTGATGCTGCTGCCACAGGGAAATGGCACCGGGTTTCTAGGAGGTGAAGAGAAACTTCTCAGTGCTTGGCTGAGGTGGGCCAGGGCTCCCTAAAGCATCTTTGCTGTCCCATGGAGGCAGTTTGGTCCTCGAGTAGCTAAGAGTGAGTCCCATCCGGACATTGCTGGTGTTGGAAGCAGGGTCCAGAGCATCCTGAACTTATATATTAATATGTACAGCGTTTTGCTCAGGTGGAAAATTGATTTTCTTTTTTAACCACAAAGTATAGCGGCTTTATAACCTTTCTTCTGCTTGACAAGAGGCCATTTATAACCTGCCTTCATCACTACCTGTACAAGCTCCAGTCTAACCCATCTTCAAGGAATTCCATAATGCATTTTTAATTGCCAGCTGCTCCTGGACAAGATACATGTATTTTTTTCAAGGACTGGCCCTTTTGTTGGTGCTTGTGTGTGTGTGGTTGGTGAAAAGGGATAAATAGCACAGTGCAATAGTGCTCTAATCCGGGTGACAATTTATTGGTGGCATTTGCCGCCTGATGGCTTTTATCTTCTGGGACAAGGAAAACCAGCTGGGAAACAGGAATTAAAACCCAGCAGCAGCTCGCCAGCTTCTGTGAATCAGCATGGTTCCCTTGGCTGTGGAAAACTGATGAGCTGGGCTGTGATCCTGCCTCCACCACCGGCTCCTCCCATGGGAGGCAGCAAGATGCTTGTGGCAAGGGTTGGGACTGGATGATCTTAAGGTCTCATCCAACCCAAACCATTCTATGGTTCTGTGTTAGGGAGGTTGTCACCCTCACCCCACATGGACTTGAGGCTTCCTTGCTGTGTCATTCTGCTGCCTTGAGGACTTGACCCTCCTCCAGAGGAAGGATGGGGAGTGAGGCTTTCACAGCAGACCTCGTCCTTGCCCTGTGGTCCTTGCCTCTGCCCCAAAGGCTGTGCAAGGTGATGCACGGCCCTTGGGGGTGCCCCATTCATCATTCATAGAATCATAGAATGGTTTGGGCTGGAAAAGGACCTTAAGATCATCCAGCTCCAACCCCCCTGCCATGGGCACAGACACCTCACACTAGACCATGGCACCCAAGCCCCATCCAACCTGGCCTTGAACACTGCCAGGGATGGAGCATTTACCATGTCCCTGGGCACCCTGTGCCAGCGCCTCAGCACCCTCACAGGGAAGAACTTCTGTGTTATACCTAACCTGAACTTCCCCTGTTTCAGTTTGAGCCCATCACCCTTTTTCCTATCATTCTTGGGTGAGCTCTGCCCAAGGAGGGCACCCACCAGGCTATGGTTCCAGGCTCTGTGAGGACAATGCATCCCATCTCTCTCTGCAGTGCCCTGAGGACCTCCGACCCATGAAGGATGGCACCGGTTGCTACGACTACTCCAAAGGGATCGACTGCTCGGATGGCTTCAACGGTGGCTGCGAGCAGCTCTGTCTGCAGCAGACCCTCCCTCTGCCCCACGACCCCTCGTCCAGCACTATCTTCATGTTCTGTGGGTGAGTCCCTTCCAGTGCTCCATCTCCCACTTGTACATAGATAACCTGTGCCCATTTCCATCCCTGCCAACCCTCCTGCACCACCATCCCCAAACCAGTGAGCCCAGAGAGGGTTTTCTTGGGTGCCCAAGGTACTTTAGGCTGTTTATGGAGCTGATTTCCAGTAGGGAATAGAAGCACCTGGTTTGCCTGCGGGCAAAAGCATATGGGAGCGCACAGAGCACTGTGAGCAGCTGCACCTTCCTCCTCTCCCCCTCTGTGTGACGGCACAGTTTGATCTGTGACTCACTGTGAAGGGACCCAAAAACTGTACATTGGGTGTTGGAGGGGGAAGGTGGAGGATTTGTTTAAAAAACACTACTTCCCCCCCCCCCCCCCTCCCCTGTGCCTCTCTTAAAATAGAGTTTCATCCCTGATTTTGGCCAAGATCCTATAATCCTACACAATTTAGCATTTTCTCTCAGGAAAATCTCCCTGGCTGCAGTATGTTCTAAAAGGAGCTCAGTGATTATCTGGCTTTATGCTGCACAGCTGCAGCCATCCAGCCAGCCATCCATTGCCCAGCCCTGGAGCTCTGCACATGGCATCCCTTGGCTGGTTCATGCCCTTGGGCACATGCAGGAACCTGCTTCACATCCCGGTGGGAAGGATTAGGGTAAAGAAGGGGAAAAGGAGCCCTTTGGGAAGGAAATACCCACAAGGAAGCAAATTCCTACCATTAACTCCAAGGAGCATCCACTGAAATCCCGATGCTGCAGATTCAGCATCTCCTGCAGCCCTGGCTGCTGCTTGCAGCTGGGGAAGAGCAGCCCATGGAGCTCTGCCCATGTCACTTTCTCTCTTTGTATCCCTTTTTGCTGGTTTCCTCCACACCACCTTCTTTTCTATGCTGGTTTAGCAGCACAGAGCAGTTGAGTCACTGAGAACGAGCACATTGCACCGTGCCTGCCAAAGGGGTTGGAAATCCATATGGGCACCAGAAACCTTTGCGGGGATGGTCTAGAAAATCATGGTCTCCATTCACACCCACACAGGGAATCTGCGTTTCAGTTTTCCATCCCCAAGGGCAGAGAGCTTTTTCCCCTTTGTTTTTCATGATCCCTTTTCCAGGCAGAGCTGCACCTCGGGAACAGGCGGGGAAAGGTGTGACAGGCGGGTGCTTGCAGCACTAAAATGCAGCAGATGAATGGGAGAGGGCAGCAAACCTGGATGGAGATGGGATTGATGTTAGCAGAGTGTTGTGGCTATGGAGAGGAAGGGGCAGGCAGAGAATGGAGGTTTCCTTGTCATCTGGGAGCCAGTGTGAGGAAAAAAGCCAGAGAAAAGAGAGGGAAGGATGAGCAGAAGATGTCCCTGATGTCTGTAGTTAAATCACATCCCTGCTGCCTGCCTCAGTTTCCCTTCCTGTCTGTCAAAGGTGAGAGTGTGCATCTTACCCACAATGTTCTTGGAATTGGGACCGAAGGGCAAAGGTGCTGTTTCCTTGCATGGGGGCACTCCAGGGTGGAAGAAAGCACAGAAGCTTGAATTTGCCTTGGGAATGTTTGGACACAAAACAGCACCTTCCCAGGCAGCTGCTGTAGACGTTGGTGGTGCTCGGCTGGACTCATCAGAGACTTATCCCATGGCAGGGCTTGTGGGGTGGTCTAGTGGAAGGTGTCCCTGCCCATGAGTGGGACTCAATGAGCTTTAAGGTCCTTTCCAGCCCAAACCAGGCTGTGGTTCTAAGTAGCTTGTGGTGCTCCACAGGTGCGTGGAGGAGTACAAACTGGCCCCGGATGGGAAGTCCTGCCTGATGCTGTCTGACATCTGCGAGGGCCCCAAGTGCCTCAAGTCGGATGCCAAGTTCAACGACACTCTCTTTGGGGAGATGCTGCATGGTTATAACAACAGGACCCAGCACGTCAACCAAGGGCAGGTGTTCCAGATGAGTTTCAGGTATGGCCTGGTTCTGCTCCTAGCTTTGGGAACATTGGGATGGTGAGATGGGATGAAGGTCCACTGGTGCAGAGCCAGCATCTCTGATGGGTTCTCTAGGGGAAGAGAGCAAGAGGACAGCAACCATCCATGGTTTTCCTACTTGCTCATCCTTCCTGCAGGCAGCCAGACCCTTCTGGGCCAGTGTGTGTCTTGTAAAGTGTTTAATTGCATTTGGTGGGCTTTTCCAGGCAGTGTTGCCTCATCTCTTTCTGAACACTGATGTCTTTCATCTCCATGATACCCTGTGACAAGGAGTTCTGCTGTTTAATCGCATGTTGTATGAAAGGGTGTTTCCTTGGGCGTGTTTTCAACCTGTGTGAGCTGGTTTTACTCAGAGTCCCCAGTTACAATACTGGGGGGAGCTGTGGATATATATATATACATGCACACACATATATATGAGAAATAACATAAGCTGAAAGTAGATATCCCACTAGAGCTGCAAATAGCAGACAGCAGAGGTGTTTGCAAGCTGCATTCTGGGTATGTCAGGAGTGCTGGGGGTCAGATGTGCATGGCAGGGAGAGCAGGATGTGAGCTGCAGTGCTCACAGAGGGGATCTTGCTGGTAGCTGCTGAATTCAGACTGGAAAATGAGTTATTTATGTATTTTTCTTCACTTCTCCTGAATACAGACACACTTTGGTTGGGTAATAAACCAAGGTGGGCCTATGATCAAAGCAGCAGTGATCACAGTCAGGAGAGGGTCCAGTGCGTATCCCACACAGATGAGATTCTTCCTCGTCCAGCATCTTCCCAGTACACTGGGGGTTTCTCTCCTGTTAAGGCACCCAGACCCCATTGCTACCTCTGGTTTTAGCTGGAGCAGGGAGCTCATCACTGCTGGCCACGGTGTTTCTCTGGGCGCTTTTCCCCCAGCTGAATGCAGAGCCTTCCTAGCAATGCATTCACGCTGAACTCTGGCCTTCTGCTCTCTCCATGGCAGATGAATTACGAGCTCCACCAGCACAGAGGCGCTCAGAAAGGCAGAGCCAGCAGAGTGCTTGGAGCCGCTGGAAGTGAGAATTGACAGCACACAGAGGCAATTTCCCCAGTGGGCTCCTCTTTGCTTTCTCTCCCTCCCACATTACAAGCGTCAGCAGGTCCGTCACAGCTGAGGTTTGCCATGAGCTAGCAGCTCCGGGGGCTTCAGACACTCCCCAAGTGTTCTCCTGGGAATGCCAGACCCAGGCAGGCTCCCTCTGAATGAGGGCCAGCCCCAGCTGGTGCCATCAGTCCTTATGCACCAAACCTCCTTGTGCAGCTCAACCATAGCCTCCTGCAAAGCAGGAGGGTTGAAAGCCATCCTCCTCCTGCCTCAGCCAGGGCTGGGGACCAAGGGCTGCTTTATGGCTACCAGGAAGGAAACACATCTCTGTCCTCAGCGCTAAATTCCAGCTGGGAAGCATGCAGGGTTGTCTGTGGGTCTGGTTTATCCTGGGAGATGGGTCTTCTCCTAGGAGATGTGGTTTCTCCTGGTCGATGCGGTTTCTTCAAGTCATGCTGCCCTGGGGATGCTGGGTTTGAGCAGTCCCAGGAGCAGTTCCTGCTGGAGCTGCCTTTGGCCTCTTTGCTCTCAGGATAAAAGACCTCTGGTGTTGGGATTGGATCTTCCCTGAGGCTCTGGCTGATGGGTCTTCAGGGCTGCTGGTGATCCATCCTCTCCCCAGCCATGGCCGGCCAGGCTGCCTGGGTGATGGTTGCGGTGCATGCAGTGGGAGGAAGCGTTTTCCAGTGAGGCTCTGCACAGCGGGACCCAGGTCTTCTGCACGACCTCAACATCACAGACAGGATTTTCAGTGCCCAGCATCAGCTGGGGGATCCCAACAGGTCCAACAGCCGGTAGAGGGAGGAGAAAGCAGGTCTAAAGCAAGAGCAACCTTCAGAACACATCCACGTGTTGCGTGTGATACACTGGCTCGGCAGAGCTCGGAGCCAGGCTGGAGGCACCATGTCTCGCTCCACAAATGCTTTCAGCATCCTGAAAGGTCGGCATGGCTGACCTTTCCCATTGGAATGCAGCCTGTTGGATCCAAAAGCCCTGGGCAGTGATGAGAGGAGCTCAATTCACCCCATGCAGTGTCCTTCCCTGCAGCCAGGCTGCCCAGTGTGTTGGAGGGTTACGCTGCAGAAGCACCATTACATCATCCCCTAACAAGGGAAGAGAAGGAGGTTAATGGAGAAGAAATTATTAACTGAAAGATGTAATTTGCCTCTGATTTTCATAGGTATTCAAGAACCTCTCTGTGCATTAAGACACCAGCTGTTAGAGAAGCCCTTAATTTGGTGCATTTGAAACATAGCAGGAAGCTGCCTAATACCAGGGATTAAAAGCCTGTTTTTGCGAAGTAGGAGCAAGAACCTGCTATCAGAACAAGGGGCTGAGTATTTTAGAGAGATTTAGAACTGCTGGGATCCTTTAGCTATGCAGATGTGACAGTCAGTTGAATGGTGTCTGCTTCCCATGTCGCCGCATCTTCAGTGTCTTTCTTAAATAGGATATTCTCAATTTGCCAGGCATGTCAGCATGGGGTTGGGAGGAAGCCTTTGTGCTGGGAAAAGCTGTCTCATGGACCCTGGCCTGGGCAACACCTACCAGTTACCAGTATTTGCATCCCATTGGGGTGGTCTCTTTGTCACCAGGTCTGCAGCACTGGTTAGTCTCTACCCTTCTGATGGCTGTGTGGTCATAGAGTCATGGAATCCCAGCCTGGTTTGGGTTGAAGGGACCCTAAACCTCATCCAGTTCCAACACCTGCCACGGGCAGGGACCCCTTCCACTAGAGCAGCTTGCTCCAAGCCCCTGTGTCCAACCTGGCCTTGAACACTGCCAGGGATGGGGCAGCCACAGCTCCTCTGGGCACCCTGTGCCAGCGCCTCAGCACCCTCACAGGGAAGAGCTTCTTCCTTATATCTAACCTTAATCTTTCAGTTTAAAGCCATTCCCCCTTGTCCAATCACTACGTGCTCTTATAAAGGTTCTCCCAGCAATGGCTTGGCATGGCACTGGGACGTAGCTGGTGTAACACTGATGGCTTTATTGTGTCTGGTCAGCTCGAGAGGATGGGGGTGTGCAGCAGGTACCTTTAGGATGCAGCAGGAGAACGGTGTTGGACATGAGCACTCAGCACACCATGCTGGTACTGGGAGAGCTGTATAGTTTTGGAGGTCCCAGACCTTAGACCAGCCTCTGGTTCTGGTCAGTGCTGCATGAGATTTTGGGTTTCCCTTTTAACCCGCATCACTTTATCTGAGGGGTAAAGCAGCACCCAGGCACTTCAATGGCAAGGGAAGGATGGAGGAAGCAAATACTGGCTGCTGTGACTGATGTACCCACAACAGGGGTGGGCAGCAATCAAACAGTTCATACTGCATGCACTATATGTGCTTTATATATACACCTGCATTGGTGTGGCACCTTGTTGTGGTACATAGAGCCTGTGTTCCTGCTCTCACATCCCTTCGTGCTGGTGCCAAGGACCCTTTCCCCATCCAT
This sequence comes from Pezoporus occidentalis, assembly GCF_034315485.1. Taxonomy (NCBI): domain Eukaryota; kingdom Metazoa; phylum Chordata; class Aves; order Psittaciformes; family Psittacidae; genus Pezoporus; species Pezoporus occidentalis. The sequence continues at coordinate 1,758,397 of NW_026915987.1, forward strand.
CAGTACAGTGAAGCCACAGCCCTTCAGGACGTGAGCACCACAGCAGCTCAGGTCGAGCTGTCATGAGTTAGGAACTCTGTGACAGCTTTTTCTGTACTGAGGTGGTTTAATGACCGCTAATGATCACTGTGGTGATTGGGGTGCTCAACTCACCTGTTGGACAAGCCTTCATCAAGGCTTCAGCTTGGAGGAGTGCACCACATCATTGCTGCTGCTGCTGTTTCATTGCAAGGATTTAAATCAAAGCGCTCCTCTGGTGATGCTTCTGCGTGTCCTCGCAGGTGCTCTGATAGGGGCAGAGGAGGGATCTTTCATCACACACCAGAACCCTCCCCACCCTTGCTCCTTCCGTTGTTAAGCCAAGAGCGCATTCAGAGCCGCCTTCTTCTGGGCATCCATCTCTTTTTGTTAAATAGGTTCTTCTCTTTGGTGGAATGCTGCATGATGTTAATAAATAGATGGGATTGGAGCTGATCTATTCCAGTCACACCTCTCGGTCTAGCCGGGAGGCTCAGCACTGGATCCAGCTCACTAAAGACTGGATTAGAGTGATTTCCCCCTCCTTGCCTCGCGTTGGGGCAGAGCCCCAACTCCACACCATCCCCAAATCACCCGGGGATTATTTTCCAAATGGGTTGTTTATTCATTCCTTATCTGTTTTGTGCTGCCTCTTTGCCACGAGGGAATAGAGATGTTTTGTTTAAAAGCTATTTGCAGTTTCAGATTGTTGCTTTTATGCCATTAATATGGAGAAATCCCAGACTGTTACCTGTGGAGCCAGCTTCACTTGCTGGATTATTACTGCATGGCACATGGGATGTCAGAGCACTCCCTGGGGAGCAGCCGTCTGCCCTAACCAGGGTCCCTTCCCATCCTTACCTCTGGCTCTGCTTCTCATCCCAGCTCTTGTCGTTGGCATAGCCCCAGGATATGGGGAGCACTTCACTCATCCACAGCCCCCATTTGATTCCTTCCCATTGGAGACGCAGCGAATCCAGGCAGTTTCTGGGTGCTGGGGGCAAATAAGCAGCCAAAGTGGTTTGGTGGCTGGAGTGGGGAGAGGATTTGCGTTGGCACAACCTCACTGCAAAACCCCTACTGAGCACCAAGTGTTTTCCCCTTCCCATAATCAAGGAGGATGAGTCTGGAGGGTGCAGGGCTGCCACGCTGAGCACCCTTCCCTCTGCAAACCGGTCCTCAGAGGATGCTGTTCCACGCATCCTCACCCATCAACCAGTGCTGCTGCTTCACAGCTGTGGAAGCTGTGTTGAGCACAGCCCTGAGGAGGCCGGGATGCCGTGGGGAGGGCTGGGTACCCGCTGGCCCCAGCGCGGCAGCGGCTCTGCCTGCACACAGCCGCGCTGCCGAGCGCACGCCGGGTCACGGAACCGATGCAGGGAATTGTCATAATATTGATGGGGAGTTTGGCAAGTTAATTTTAAATCTGTCACTTCTTCCCCTCGCTGCTTCTCAGCCCTTAATAAACCAGCGCGGCGGTGGCAGCACGGGGGGAGCTGACAGCTCAGCACCATCACTGCCGCAGGGATGCTTTGGGAAACATCCCCATCGCTGTCCCTCCGCTGGGGGAGGCTGCACCCCGTGTCCCCACTGCCATGGGTGCTGCCAGGAGCCTGGGATGGGTGCTCAGCACCCAGTGCTCATCGCATCTGGGTGCTAGAGGCCAGTGGGGGCTTTGTGGTACATCCTGGTTCGGAGCTTATGAGTGAGGATGTCCTGCATCCCCCTTGGCATCACAAATGTAATGTATGTAACCAGCTAAATGAATGCTATTGAGTCTTTCCCTATTTCCTCCTTCCCCCCCTTTGGGTCTTGAAAGCTCCACGCACATAAGTTATAATTGCACTGCTTATTATTTCTGTGCTGGTGAGCAGGGCGCCAGCCGGGACACCACCGCCTTGTTTACCTATTACCCTTCAGGCCAGGATAATGGATGGATCTCTTTTCCAGTGGCTGCCTTCCATTTCATTCCTCTTTTTATTATTTGTTGCTGCAATTCTATTACCTGTTCACAACTCAGAAGGCTCAGACATGCTACTTGGAAGCAATGATGTCTTTCCAAGCCAGGCTAATGCCTCCGGCCTTGGTCCTCAGTAGCAGGTAAGGGGGCTTTTAGCAGTTTAGCAGTGTTGTGGAGCTGCTGAAGGATGTGGTGCTCCGCTGCCTACCCTGTTTCAGTCTGTGCCATGCTAGGGATGCTGCCTGCAGAGCAGAGATGTCCTGATGCCCATCTGTGGCCGTGCTACTGGCAATGGTTTTGCAGCCCCCAAAGGGTCTCTGTCTGAGCTGTTTCTTCTCAATCCCATTTTCTCTCCTCTCCGCCTCGCATCGAGGCCATCCTGGCTGCTTTCTTGAGTTCATCCAGCCCTTTTCAGAGCCCACAACAGGTTGCACAGAGACACACGCTGTGTATTTTGAGCACATCTTCGCTGGCCAGGCTAAGCACTGAGGATCTCTCATTTCAGTGTATAATGACTAATGCAATTAGCACAGCGCTCCATCAGCCCTGCTCCGGTTCAAAGTTAGCATCCCACCAAAGAGGAGAACAGATTGCGCAGCTTGGAGCTGGTGTTTGTGACAGGCTGCAGGCAAGTGCTTGTGCACTGCATTGGGAGCTCTTTTGTATTCTTCTGGAAAAACAAAAGCAAATCTGGTGCTGGCAATATCCTGAAGATAACACAGGGGTCCAGGGTGGAAGAGGTGGTGTTTAAAACACACGGATTGACTGAATAATAGAGGTAATTTAAGTACTAGGGGTACTCAGCCTTGTTCTCTGCCTGGTGTGAGTAGGACTATGCAGCTCAGCCCATGCTCTGGAAGCTGGCTTTTCAGCCATGCACATTGGTGAGTTGCTGTTGCAAATGGGAGCTTGGGCCCCAGAGATGGGCAGAGCGGGTGCCCATAGGAGATGTGGGTACCACGGATATGTACCCCAAACCTCACAGGCACAATCCAGAGCCAAAGCACTGCTGTTGGAGATACATCAGCATGAAGCTCATGGAGCATCACCCATGGGCTTTTCTGGGCTCGGGGACCAGCCAGAGGTGCAGTTTCCCTTTACCCTGGCAGCGAGGGATGCTACAGAGCTGCTCCCAACCCTGTGGCCCTGCCCCCTGCTCCCGCCCCCGGCCCTGGCAGCACGTCTGTGTGTGTGCAGATGTTTGTATTCTCTGCAGCTGATGAAAATATTCATTATCTTGTTAGCTGCTGCTGCAGCAGGAAGCTCGGATTTGCATTTCCACAGCGCAATCACAGCCTCTCACCCGGCAGCACTAATTGGGCAGAGCAGCGCAGGGCCCAGGCTGGGAACCTTCCCTCTTGCCCTTGCCACTGCCAGTGGGGACCACAGGGAAGAAGTGCCATGGCCATAGGGGCACACCATGGAGGCGAGGAGGATGATGGGGTTCAGAACAGTGTGATAGATGGATTGGTCAGCACTGGTTCCTGTGCAGGATGGGAGCAGGCAGTGGGATCCCAGTGTGGGAATGCTGCTAGGCAAGGTATGAGTATGGAAAGGTTGTGTCTCCTCATCCTGGACCTGGGAGCTATTTGTGGGATGGGAGGTGAAGGGTTTTGGGGAATGCTTGTCCCTCTGGGACATGGGCTCCTCCTGCAAGGAACCTGCCCTGTTGTCATCAGCCTGCAGGGGACACCCGTGTGCCCCCAAAGCAGCCATCAGGGGCTCAGTGAGGTCTGCAGGGTCCACCCCATGAAAAGCTGATGGTGACGCCCTTGTGTCCTGAGCATGAGGAAAGGGTAAAGGTTTGGAGAGGAGACATGCACCCACACAGGAGGGGAGGGACCAGACTTTGGTGCTGGCCACTTGCAGAGCCCTCCTGGGTTCGATGCAGTGATTTGTGTGCCATCCTCGTTTACCATTCCCTTTGTGGTGCGCGGTAATGCCAAGCCTGCTTTTGCTTTTCCCAGCTGCCAGTGCACCCAGGAGGTTTCCCCTTCCCCATACCATAGGGAGCAGTGTGCCAGCTGGACTCGCTGACCTGCTGGCCTTTCCCATCTCTGACTTTCGTGATACTAATTATAGAGGGTGTTATTGCATAGTTAATCTGCATTATTAAGAGATGCGGTGGAGATTGGTTTTATAATAATAACAGCTCAGATTTATAGAGTACCTTTCATCCCAGGGGGTCCTTATTGGCTTTATAGCCTTGTAGTGGTGCTCAGGCTTGCAGAGGAGGAATTGCTGCTGCTTCTTTCCTCATCTGAAGCTGCTCCTGGGGCACAGGGGCTCTGCACCCACGTGGGACACATGAAATAAGGATTATGTTCAGCTGAAAATGAAGAAGAGACTCAGGCGGGAGGGTTTGAGGCAGTAAAGTGTAGTCAGTTGACTGTAAGCTATGACAGGAGGATTTTCCATCATGCCATGGGCACTTCGTGGTGGTCACCATTAGCACAGTCCATGGGTTCATGCTGCTTGCACCACTGACACCACTCGAGCAGCACCTCCGGGGACAAGGCTGACACTTACCAGCCCGTCACTGCTCTTCCTTGCTAGTGCCAGCACTGGTCGATGGAGACTCCCCATCCAGCGACTAAATCAGCTTGACATTGACTTAGCAATGCGAATCCTTGCTCCAGGCAATGCAGTCACGAGCAGTCACCAGTGTGGGGATATCCGAGTGCTCTGCAGCTATGCCAGCTGTCGAGCCATACCTGCTCCGAGTCAGCAGCAGGGCTTGGATGCAATCCTCAGTGCAGCAGAAAACCTTTCCTTGTGCTTTCCCATCCCAAGTGATCTCTCCAGAGATGGAGGATTTGCCCTTCTGTTGTTGCAGTGTAACTTGTGACTGTGTAGACCTGAAGGGAGATGCTTGGTTTGGGCTTGGGGACCATGAGTTTAATCCACTGTCCACCAAAGGTGGTGCACAAGCTGTGCTGGGAGCCCTCCCATCTCCTGCTGCATCCTACCCATAGAGCACATGGGATAACCTGGGCGATCTCCTATATCTTTTACTGCACCTACTTCCTGTCTTGGATGCTGCAGCTTTGGCTCAACGCAGAGGCACACAGGAGCAGGTAGTGGGGACCAACCCAGCATCACTCATTCTCCTCCTCATCCCTATTGCTGTCCTGCTGTCTCCCTGCCCAAACTGCAGCTGAGCAAGAAGTCATCTCGCATGGGCTTTTGTCTTCAACACCAGTTTCCTTGAGATGAAAGCCTGGGGGTGTTTGTGCCATTCATTTCTCCCCAGCAGGGACCAGGGCAGCGCAATGCAGGCAGAGCAGCCTGTGTGCCTGTGCCATAGCTTCCTGGGGATGGTGCCATCGGCCAGCTGTGCTCATACCCGCGGGCAGCAGGTGAACATCTGGGAGGTGTGATGGCACTGCCACTTGTCATCCAGCGGCCGCAGAGCCGGGGTGTGATGTCCCACAGAGCTGGGAGGAGAGAAGCAAAGCGGAAAGTGCTCCAGGGCACTGTGCTGAGCCATGGAGCAGGACTCAGTGCCCGCCTCTCCCAGGGAGGATAGCGAGGGGTGAGGTTGCTGCAGGTGCCATCACCAAGCCCTATCTCGCTGTGTGCAGCGTTTTGTGGCTTCTGTAATTAACTTCACACACAGAGACTCGGCTTTGCAGATGTGGCCACAAATCCCAGCTAATTCACCATATGCTCTGGCTGCCAGACAGCGCTGGGAGCTGCCACTTAGGGATGCATCCCTGAGCGCTGCCTGCACGGGTGCTGCCTTCACCCTCCATGCCTGTCCCTGGGGGATACCTGGCTCTGCACATCAGCTTGCTGCGTCCATGGTGGTGGGTTTGCTGCTGGGCAGAGCTGTGGGTTGGCCAAGCATGGGCACCTAGGGCAGGCACCGGGCACCGCTGGGCTCACCCCAGGCTGGTTGATCCCGTCACAGGGGACACTGGTGCAGCTGCAGCCCATACTGCTGTACAGCAGAGCGTGCGTGGAGGGGAAGCAGGAGCATTAACTGCGTTAAAATGACTTTGTCGGAGTGCCAGCATATGAAATGCGTGGTGGTATTGCAGCCCTGCCACTGCCTGTGGCTGTTTTTCTTCTGCTCCTAATGACTAATAGAGAGAAGACAAAACAATTTCTATTAGTTTCTCCCACGCCGCAGTGGGTTTCTTATTTTCCAAACCTCATTAGAGTTTGTAATACCGTGGTGGTAGTCAAGAGCAGTCCGAATCGCCCTGGGGGGGAAAGAAGAGATATGATGTGCAGCCCAGTATTAACACTGCTCCTGGCTCATTTCCAACGTCCCTCCTGACTCCTTTCCAAACTCTTACACCTTATCTCCATCTTAAAGGTTAACGATGAAGCTTAGGAGAGGGAAATACATGCTTAAGATCCCAAATTGTTAAAGAGAATGGATGCGTATGCGGAGCAGAAAGCTGGCTCTGCATTTACATTGCAAAGGCAAATATTATTTAAAAGGCAGTGCTTGTGCTTCCCAGGGCATTGCAGCTGGGATGTGGGTTGCTCTGTGGGAGAGCTGGTGGTTTGAGGGGCTGCAAGAGGAATCCCATAGGAACTGCATCCAGTTCCTTGGGAAGTTGCAGCATGGAGTCCTGGCTCCTCTGGAGCCAGTGGGAGTTCTGCCTTTGTTGGCTCATTACAAATAATGACAATGAAAGCACCAGGCACGGAGCTGTTGGAGCAATGCTCAGGAGGTGATTGCAAACAGCACCCCAACAGTCCCCATGCAAAGGGACCTGCAGCCTTAGATCAACTCATCACTGAAATCATCATCCAGAGGAGGTGTCCAGCCCGGCTCTGGGATGCTCAGGCATAGAAAACCCATCCCCATAGAGAAACAGAGCCCAGATCATCTTGCCCTGGCCACAGCCTGGTGGGCAGGAGCTCCATGAGCTGCTCCAGGTCTGTCTGCTCCATCCACATGGTTCAACAACTGGAAGCTGCTGAGCTCATGGGAGCCAACAAGGTCAGACCCTTCGGCTGTCAGTGATGGCAGAGCTGATGGAGGGAGACACCTTGAAGGGAAGATACATGGAGCGGGACACGGATCCTCCCGTGCTTTGCAAACAGGCAGGTTTCTCATCAGCCACATCAGCTGCTGGGCATTTCCCAGACCTTCCACACAAGGAGGGATGGCACATGGGTCTGACATGTCATCGTGGTCCTGCCACCGGGTTGGAGGCTCAGGACAAGGCTGCTAAGGCTAAACCCCAGCCAGATGTGGAGCTACTGCCTACCCTGTTGTTGGGATAAACACTTAATGCAGAGCCACATGAGTAAGGGGTTTTGGCTCCTTGTGTGTTTGCTTTGCCCCTGCAGAAGGAGAGGAGCAGATAGGTGTGTGTGGAAGGGTTTGTTCTGGGTGATGATGCACCTCAGTGACGTGATGCTCAAGTGATGTGACTTGAGCAGGACAATAGTAAGGAGATAGCAGCTTAAAGATGCAAAGTGTTGGGTCAGACATACGCTGGGCTGTATTTCATCAGCTTGTCCAAGCAAGCAGTGCCTCACATAAGGAGGTTTCCAGCAGCAGATTGCTTGGATCTGAGCTGTCAGAGGGAAGAGGCTGTCAGTGGACTCTTTTGGGCTGTGATGCAGCCAGGAGATCTTAGCCAGGTTCAAGTGTTAATGATGATGGCAGCTTCTGCACCAAGTTGTGTCTCCCAGCTCATATGAACTGGGATATGAATCCCTGGGGATTCACTCCCTGCGAATGTGGGCTTCAAGGAGCAACTTGTGCAGAGTTACAGGCAAACACCAGGCAGGTTCCCACTCTGTTCCCTTTCTCCAGCCACAGGGGTATCCATGCTTTTTCCCTTCTTTCATTCTCAAACATGGGGGGGGGGGTTGACTTCTCTTAAAATCTCTTGCAGAAAATCACATTTAAACCTGAGAAATTTGAATCCCAAAGGGAATAATCCATAGATTTGCCCAGTTCCATAACAGGCTGAAAGCTAGAGCTTTGTATGGGATTCCCAGCTCAGTAATGAAGGCATAAATCCAGCGTTGCCTGCCTGCTGCACAGGCGCCGGGCGTTGCTGTGGGAACCAGAACTTCCCAAACCTGTATTGACTCAGCACTCAGTTCAGCCTCTTCCCACCAGGCATTCCGGAGGGAGGGAGATCCACAGCCTAATGTGGGATTTCAGCCACAGGAGACACTGGAATACTGGAATAAATAGCTGGATAATGGGGAGCAGGGAAGGGAGAGTAACGTAAGGTGATGAATGGGTGCTGTGGGCACTCACCTGAGCTTCACAGCTTGTGCTGCCTAGAGCCACGTGTTGGTGGTGGACCTCCTTCAACGGCAAGTCCCATCACTGGTTGCCTGCTCCAGGGCTCACCAAGAAGGAGATCTTTGCTTCTGTCACTAAACTTCTCCATTGCTCCATCTCAGAGCACATTCCTGTGTGTTTCCTTTAGAAGTGGCTTCAGGAGAAGATGCAGTTTTCCTCCATGATGGTGAATATGATACTGGAGTGCTTGGTGGCATCACCGGGCTGTGTGGTCCAGGTGTCAGGGTTTGGGAGATGCTTGGAGATGGTCTGTATGAAAACCAGGTCGGAATGGTCCAGTGTTCCCAGAGCATGGTACTGATGGATCTATTTGTCATCCTCTGTTTTGTACTTAAAAGAAACACCACCTTAAAAATCTCTGCTCAGGTTTCGCAGCAGGTTCAAATGGAGTTGATAAATGGCTTTGGATCAACTGAATTGCTGTTTTACAGTGCATAAACCACTCACCAGGAAGGAATTCTAAGCTGGGAGGAGTGGCTGACACGCCAGAAGGCTGTGCTGCCATCCAGCGAGACCTGGACAGGCTGGAGAGTTGGGCAGGGAATAACTGGATGAAATATAACAAGGGAAAGTGTAGAGTCCTGCATCTGGGCAGGAATAACCCCAGGTTCCAGTATAGGTTGGGAAACGACCTGTTAGAGAGCAGTGTAGGGGAGAGGGACCTGGGGGTCCTAGTGGACGACAGGATGACCATGAGCCAACACTGTGCCCTTGTGGCTAAGAAGGCCAATGGCATCCTGGGGTGTATTAGAAGGGGGGTGGTTAGTAGGTCGAGAGAGGTCCTCCTTCCCCTCTACTCTGCCCTGGTGAGACCCCATCTGGAATATTGTGTCCAGTTCTGGGCCCCTCAGTTCAAGAAGGACAGGGAGCTGCTGGAGAGAGTCCAGCGCAGGGCAACCAAGATGATTAAGGGAGTGGAGCATCTCCCTTATGAGGAAAGACTGAGGGAGCTGGGTCTCTATAGTTTGGAGGAGACTGAGGGGTGACCTTATAAGTGTCTATAAATATATAAAGGGGGAGTGTCACGAGGATGGAGCCAGGCTCTACTCAGTGGCAAACAATGATAGGACAAGGGGTAATGGGTACAAACTGGAACACAAGAGGTTCCACTTAAACTTGAGAAGAAACTTCTTCTCAGTGAGGGTGACGGAACACTGGAACAGGCTGCCCAAGGAGGTTGTGGAGTCTCCTTCCCTGGAGACATTCAAAACCCGCCTGGACGCATTCCTGTGTAACGTTATCTAGGTGTTCCTGCTCCAGCAGGGGGATTGGACTAGATGATCTTTTGAGGTCCCTTCCAATCTCTAGCATACTGTGATACTGTGATACTGTAATTCCCTTCCCTGCTTCTGCTGGCTCCTTGGAGCATCGCTGTTCCCACTGCCCGCATCCTTCTGTCCGGCTGTCTCAGGTCTTGAAATCCCATATCCAGATGTCATTTGCTGGCTGTCACCATCCTTGTGCCATGGCTGGGGTCGCTCCCAGCTCCACAGAGGGTTCTGGGGCTCAGTCTGAGGATGTGCGGAGGGGATGGTGCTGAGCCCCATGCACATGGGGACATCACACCAGCACCGTGCGTGCCCACAGGCGCTGCGGCCCCAGCACTGGCATCAATTTACCTCTGGAGCACCTCAATTTAAATGCTAATTCTCCTGCACCGACTTGCTAAGGCAGCTATCACATATTGTCAGGCTGTTTAGGGCTGGCACTGAAGTGGAGATACACGCTGGGGACATGGTGGGGAGGGATGGGCAGCTCTGGTCTTATCCACAGCACAGGGGCTGATGGAGGGATGGGGATGGCCATGGTGGCTGCAGCAGAGGGATCTGGATTGATGCTCTCTTCTGTCCCCATTGCAAACAGTTGTTAGAGCTGAACATTAGGGAGCTGGAGGGAGCTCCAGCGAGATTGGTCTCTCCTTTTTCATCCTGCTTCATTACACAAGTGTGGGGCCTTGCTAAAATTAATGATCAGTAAATTTGGAATAAGTAACTGCTGCTTCAGAGGGTTTGCATTAAGCCTTTATAATTCACCCGTGCCTGAGGTCACAGAGACACATGGGGGGAGATTTACAGTGTGCTTACCTTCTCCAAAGTGGCTGTGGAAACAGGACACCCTCTTTCCTGTCTCCCAATGGCTTTAGATTAACTTTCTTTGGGTGATAATAAGCTAAAAAGAAGCTATTTCTGCATGTCCCATGTCAGATGCAGGCTGGGCTCTTGTGAGCTTCCAGCCACCCCAGTGAGAAAGCTTCTCGGAGGGTAAGTTGGATCAAAACCTGGCACTCCATAACCTCAAACCCATCATGTTCTCCCCAAGCCATTGAGGGACAGAAATAAGGGAGATTAATAAATGATGCTTGCTAGAGAAGGTGTCCTTCCAGGCTTGCATACCAGAAAGCACAGTCCTCCCATAGTCACTTTGCTGAACACAGGCACTCTGGATGATAATGTGATTAACGTTTGTAGCAGTGCTGGCTCAGATAAGGGTAATTAAATCTCATGCTCCAGGGCATAAGCTAATCACTCGTGGGGTCATTTTCTATTACTATTATGGTTTTACCCCTTCATGAATATATTTGCCCAGTTGCTGTGATTCAAGGCGTGCATCCATGGCCAGCAGTGGAAGGAGGCAGAAGCCCCATCTCAGTTGATGCTTGGATTTGCAGTGGGAGTTGCACAGGAGCAAGGAGGTCTCTAAAAAGGGTCAGTGGGCAGAGTCCACCCCTGCATGTGAGTCACCAGCTGATGTTTCACTGCTGCTCCCACTGCAAGCTTGGCTTTGAGCACATTTGCCATGGGATGAGGTGTCCCAAGGCTCAGCAGAATCATTCCATAGACCAGGACCCTGTGGCTGTGGTGCCATCCAGGAAGACCACAGCTTTCCGGCTGCTCCCAGTGCCTGCATTGGGCTCTCCTGTTCCCCTAGGCTCCCTTTTGCTCAGGGATGCTGTGGGATGCTCATCCCTTTTGGATGCTTCCTGTCAGCTGCGTGAGCTGACACCAGCCCTGCGGAGCTCAGCAGTGCAGCCCTGCACTGCACTGCACCACGGCTGTATCGCATGACCTTGGGTGGATTATTTAAGGTCAGATCCCCCAAAAGCATCTCTAGTTTGTGTATCTAGGACAGGAGAACACCAGCACAGCGGGATCTTGCTGCCTGAGCCCTCCTCCTGGTACCTGAGCAGCCGCTGGTTGCCTTTATCTCAGCAGCATCCCAAGACTGAGGGAGCTGCTGTTTGCTGTGTAACCCAAGGCAATGGGTGCATTATAGATTCAGCCAAGGGTATAGGAAGTGTCCACTAAAGCCAGGATTTTGAGCTCAGTTTAATCCAGGTGACTGCCTTCCTCGTCAGCAAACCCTGCCTTTATAAAAGCCTTTGGCCATTTGACCTTTCCCAGCATCAAGACTTGTTTGTCTGGAAGTCGGCTTCCTCCAGAGGCAGGGATGTACTCTGCATTGGATGCTACTCAGGACCAGTGCTGCGAGGGCGAAAGAGCATTTCCTTGTATAATGACTCAGTATCTGCACAGTGCCCTGAGAGATGATGAGATCCCCACCAGGAGAGTGCTGCCAGTCGATGCGTGCATTCAGTGTGCATTGTGCTGGATGAGAGCAGTTTACTCACTGCTCCTGCCAGTACCAAGCATCTGCTCTGTGAGTGATAGGGAGATATAGGGGGGCAGAGCAAGAGACAGAGCAGGATGCTGTGGGGCTAACAGGGGCTGGGATCAGGCAGGTTTGCCTGGATCTCCCCTGATCCCATTGGAATAAACCAGTAGGAGCCATGAGGTCGTGAAGGCATCACCGTGCTTCTTGGAAACGGCACAGACCCCCCCCGTTGTGAGCCCTGCACCCATTCAGAAGTGCCATTGGCTCAGCCAGCACATGCACAGGGATGCTGTCACATCCCTCTCCTCGCCTCTGTCCCTGTCGCTCACACAGAGCCTGATGGCTTTGATCAGCGCTGCCAGAGAGCACAAAGCCTGGCAGGAGCCGTTCCGTGCCTCCATGCCGAGCAGCGCCGGAGCCGCAGGGCTGTTAACGAGGAGCAGAGGAAGAGGAGCTGCAGCCCTCTGCCGGCTGCGGGTCCGCAGCGCACGGCCCTGGCGCAGCCGGATGGGGGGGTCCCATTGCCTGCCCCCCCCCGTTTACCCTCCTGCACCCACACGTGCACTGGGTGCTGGTGTGGAGGCGGCTGGTGGGGCTCTGCACCCAATGGGTGCTTCCCCCCGCATGGATTCAGGTCATCCCTGGGGTGATGGGGAGCAGGGGGCTGGAGGTGGGAAGGGGATGCAGGAAGGGTTTGGTAGCAAAAACGCATCATTGACGTGCTCCTGAAGCCAAGCCTTGCCTTGTATCGCTGCGTGATAGGAGCATGTGTGTGCTCACACCTTGACTTGCACTTGCCCCTTGGTTTTCCCTGTCATTTTGGCTGTGGAGCAGTTAAAGCAAACGGGATTGCAGCAATTGGCACTGCAGAGTGTGGCGTTCTGATAAATACCTGTTCATAGAGGTGTCAGCTCTGAACAGCAGCTCCTGTGTGCGTGTTCCCCTCGTGCTGGTGTGCATCTCCTGCTTCTCCCTCCTCAGCTGCTCATGTATGGACCCACCAGCCCCTGGGGTCTGTCCTGTCACCCCATAGAGTAGATGTTAGGATAAAGTTCTTCCCTGTGAGGGTGCTGAGGCGCTGGCACAGGGTGCCCAGAGAAGCTGTGGCTGCCCCATCCCTGGCAGTGTTCAAGGCCAGGTTGGACACAGGGGCTTGGAGCAAGCTGCTCTAGTGGAAGGTGTCCCTGCCTGTGGCAGGGGTTGGAGCTGGGTGAGCTTTAAGGTCCCTTCCAACACAAAGCAGGCTGTGAGTCTGTGAGCCCAGCTCAGGCCCAGGGACAGCTGCTCTGTGGGCTCATGGCATGGGCAGGTGTTTGTGAGATGGTCTGGATCGGTTTGTACTGGGGGAGAAGGAGATGCTGCTTCTTTGCATCTTCTCTGTCCTGTGCTTGCATTCAGGGCACTGGGTTAACTGTCTCCTGGTGTCTGCTTCTTCAGGTGTTGGTAGCACTGATGCTTTCCTCCCTTTTCTGCTGAGGGAGAGCAGCAGGGACATGGAGGTTCCTTCCCATGCTCCCTCCTGACTCGCCTCGCTTTGCAGCCCCTCTTCCCAGCACCCACAGCTCCTGGCTCTGCAGTGATTGCAGCTCTCCATTTGCATTGCAAAGACAGCAAGAGGCTCAGAACAGCAAAGCACTGCTCCAGCACGGGGATCAGGCACCCAGCATGATCAATGGGAGATGTGTGAGCACGTGTGTGAGCGAGAGGCTTTTCCCCTCAGATAAATAGATCACTTTGGCAATACCTAAAGTGAAGCTCCTGAGATGAAATTAGGTGCTGGTGGCTTTCAGATGGGGGTGCTGCTGCCTAATGTGTCCCACTGTGACCTGCAGCTCCTCATCCCAGTGCTCCTCACCCACCTCAGTGCTGGAGCATCCCCAGGCTGGTTGTGTGGGGCTACAACCTCCTGCTCACCACTGGTGCAGGACACATGGGCCGTATCCTGGCCCTGGAGCAGCAGTAGGGCTTCAGGGAAGTGCTCCACCAACTCAGCATCTCACTGCAGTAGTGCCCGAGGTGTCCCCACATGTGAGATGATGCTGGAGCATCCCCCCCCCACGCACCATGGATGTGGGGGATAAAGCCAGCGAAGGGGAATGAAACCAGGAGCTGGTTAGAGGAAAATCTGTTCCTAACAATGCAGCTAGGGCTGAGCATCCCCCAGCGCCCGGCACTGACCTGATTTCACAGGAACCTCCCTTTTCCCTGCTCCGCTGCCCTTTTGTCTCCGCTCCCAGAGGACACGGAGCCTCCTGGCCTATATTTTGGCTCTAAGATCAATATTTAAGCTCCCCCCCTCTCATTCCCTTTGCGCAGGCGCGAGGCATTTCGCTTGCGGGGGGGGAGGCTCGTCTCCCAGAGACCTGTCTGTTCACCCATTCAAATCATTGCCCCGCTATCGTTGTTCTAGAAACAATTCATTAGGGGCCTATTACACAATGTTCTACCTGCCAAGGTTAGAAAAGAGCCTGCGTGTGTGGGGAAATCACACCGTGAGCTGCACGCGCTGGGTTTGGGGTTTTTCTTTGGTGTCTGTCTGTAAATGAAGCTTTTCCTCCTTTTACAGAGTAAGTCATCTGGGGGCAGAGCTGTGGAGGGGATGGGAAGCTCCAGTGGGGCTTGGTCACGGTTCAGTCCTGGGAAGATGCTGCTGGTGGTGGGAAGGGGTAGGTTTGGGGTGTCACAGCCTCCTCACTGCTGTCTGCCCCCTCTCACTTTAAAACCTGAGCCAAAACCAATGGCTGGCTCCCCAGGCTCAGAGCAGTCTCTTGTTGCAGAGGGCTGATGGAGCCCTGGTCCTTGGGGAGCTTATTAGGCATCACAGGGGCTGCTAACCCCATCCCCTGTCAGGTCTCCTGCTTGGAGACGTTCTTCACCCTCCTGAGCCACCCATCCCTGTGCCGTTGGGCGGCTCGGCCCCCCTGCCCGGCCGTGGCCTGCATTGTTGCTTTGCAGTTGTCTTCTTCTCTCTGCAGGGAGAATAACTTCATCAAGGACTTCCCACAGCTGGCCGATGGCCTCATGGTGATCCCACTGCCCGTGGAGGAGCAGTGCCGCGGGGTCCTCTCCGAGCCGCTTCCCGACCTCCAGCTTCTCACAGGTACGAGCTGCCCCAATGGGGTGAGCGCAGGAGCAAGAACCCCTTTTCCCACCCTGGATCCCACTGTGGTCCCCAAGGGGCATCGGAACACCCAGTCTCGCAGTCCTTCATGGCATCCCTCCTGTGTGCCTGGGGCAGGTGTAGTGTATGGGCTGTGTGGGTCTGCCCTGGCATGGCAGGGCAGTATCTCCATCCCTGCAAGATGCAGGCAACCACATCCATTGCAATGCTGGTCCTGCCAGCAGCCTGGAGACCCCATGGCATAGCCACCAAAGGAGGTCACCATCCCTGCCCCTGTTCCATTTCATGTCCCTGTATCATGTAGCAAAGCAGTTCCTCAATGTCAGCATTAAGCATCTCTTGCAGCAGCAAGGGCTGAGCATCGGCTCTTTCCTTTGCAGGGGACATCAAGTACGACGAGGCAATGGGCTACCCCATGGTGCAGCACTGGCGGGTCAGGAGCAACCTCTACAGGGTGAAGCTCAGCTCCATC
This sequence comes from Pezoporus occidentalis, assembly GCF_034315485.1. Taxonomy (NCBI): domain Eukaryota; kingdom Metazoa; phylum Chordata; class Aves; order Psittaciformes; family Psittacidae; genus Pezoporus; species Pezoporus occidentalis. The sequence continues at coordinate 1,773,869 of NW_026915987.1, forward strand.
ACCCTCTCTGCAGGTGAGGCTTGGTAACATCACCAAGATGTGTGTCTGCATGGGCGGGTGGGTGGTGGTCCTCTGCCCCAAGGCACAGTCATGCCAAGCATTGGCTTTGCTTGTGCAGTCACTCACACTACAGAGGTGAGCAGAGAGACTTTCCTCCTTTATACATGGGGGAAACTGAGGCAGGGAGCTCAGTCCCTGGGGTCAGAACCAGGATCAAGCTAAATCACTGCAGTAAGGATTCATGAGGGGGTGGCTCTGTATATGCGTGGGTACAGAAAACAATGAGTTCTTGAAAGCACGTGGTTTCAAAAGGCCCCAAAGCGCTTCTAAATGTGGGTCATACAAAGCAGGGAGTCGCAGATGAAGCAGGGGGTGGGTGGGAGGATCCTGCAAACGTCAAAACATTTCAGTGCCGCGTGTTCAGAGCTACCCGTTTTGTTGGGAAACGCTGGAGCGTTTTGTTGTGACCTGGAATGTTTTGCCTTTTCCTTTCAAAACAGAGGTTTTTTTCATGTATGTGTATTTAAAATATCAGCCTGCTTTGAAATGAAGAAAGAAAAAAGGGATCTGGTACAGACAGAACAAAACCACCTGCTTGGAGCTGAAAAACATCCTTGGGTTCAGCTCCGAATGAATTCTTCTTGCTGCTTTATTAAACCCACCTTCTCTTTCAATAACCCAAGCAACCAGCCAGCCCCATAACCTCATTTTGGTGCCTGTAATGAGGTATTCTCTTGCAGTGTGTTTTCATTTCCACCACTGAACCAAGCCAATGATATCAGCCAGCTCTAAATGATGCCCAGGTGCTGTGTGGTGGCCTCAGTGATATCTCCATTGTTCTTGTCCTGTGCTACCCATCGCCACTATGTGCATGGGTGCTGTGGAGTCCCCTGACCCTCCCACACCTATGGTGTGCCCAGTGCCATCACCCCAGACCCTGTGTCCCCCTGGACTGTCTCCAGCTTTCCTAGAAGTAGTTATTGGTTGTACAGGATGTTTCCTCTGGAGATGTGGTGCAATGTGCAATAAATCCATCCTTACAACAGGAGAACATCTGGTAAAGGCCAAGCACATCCTCTGGGAGAGTATCAATGATGTGCCAGTGTGGCCTGAAGAAGAGGATGGAGCTGGCAGGAGAGGGTGTGCACACACATGTTCACATCCTGTAAAGGGATCTCAGAAATTACTTAGGGAGAGGGATAGTAGAAGGATGCCAGAGCCGAGGGTAAAGAACAGTGGATTCCAAGGGATCATGTAGAGCATGGAGGCAAGAGAGGAGGAACTGCGCTTTGCCCCTATGTAGGGACTTGCATGGCTCGAGCAGGGGATCTCTGGGTCTCCCTCCATCTCTGCTGACCCCCTGCCTCCATCCCACAGGCTTCGCCAACATCCTGAAGATCCTGAACAAGGACAGCAGCCGGGAGGAGCTGCTCTCCTTCATCCAGCAGTTTGGCTCCCACTACGTCGCGGAGGCTCTGTATGGCTCCGAGTTCAGCTGCACCATCCACTTCCCCAGCAAGAAGGTCCAGCAGCAGCTCTGGCTCCAGTACCAGAAAGGTGAGGAGCGCAGTGGGGACTGGCAGGGGTACCATTGCCGGTTGTCGTTTGTGCTGTTTTCCATCCATCACCCCCTTTCCCCTGTGCATTCACCATCACCACGCTGGTTAGTGGGCACAGACAGGAGTCTTGTACCGAACCAAGTGCCCAGCAGCAGGAGATGATGGCACAAGTCCATGGGCAGCATCCCAGAGCCAGGCGAACCCATCCTGCCTTCTCCTGCCCCCCAGCTCCATCCTTTCCTGGGTGACCCACATCACCATGTGTACCCCACACACCGTTGGTGCCCAGGGCTGGGTGATGGAGATGTGACATAATTGAGCTGTCTCAGGATGGCTTCATTTTATTGCTTGTGACAATGACAGTCTTTAAGGAAGTGCATTAAATCAATAGCAGACTCGTTGTGCTACACCATAAATAACGAGACACATCATTAAACAGGGCAATAAACTTCAGGACTTCCAAGTAATACAATTAGGTTATGTTTATAAAAACTCCCTTATTGCCATAGCCTTCCATTTGCCAAGTCATCTCTGTCCTCCAGGGAGTGGGGGATATTCCCTGGGTCTGATAGCTTTCCATTGAAAAACATCTCTGGTGTTTCCTATGTGTAAGGGCTGATGGTGATAGAGGTCGTCAAAGCACTTGTGCCTTGCCCGTGAGAGTGGCTTTGGTTTGTGGAAGCCAGCGGATGGAGATGTGCTCCCACCCGCCGCCTCCATTGCTTTCTGCTTATTTATTCTCTCTGTATTCCCAGCACAGCTCATCTTGGAAGCACATTTATAACACCCTGTACTCGTTTGTTTGGGTTTTAAATAGTGATAAATGAAGTTTGCCATAGCAATGCCCTGGTTTAGCAGCAGAAAGCAGCACGCAGGTGTGTTATTTAGGTACTGGTGCTGCTGTGAAGCGTTCGGGAGCACTTGCTGCAACCCCTGGCCAAAAACGCCAGTGTGGAGCAGGCCCACAGTGGCTCCATGGTCCCAGCACTGTCACTGCAGATGCAGTGATTCTCCTTTTTAGTCCATGGTATGTGGCTGGCTGAGGCAGGATCCCTCACTCCTGCATGGAGCTGTGCCTGCCCCGTGCTGCTTGCAGGGCTGCCCCATGTGCTGGGGGCATCCGGAGCATCCTTCCCCACCACCAAAGCACCTGTGGTACCTCGGGGGGTTTGCATGTAATGCCTGGACATCATCATTCAATTTCTGACTGTGCAGCATCTGGGTATTTGGCTCTGACCTTGTTCTTTGTGCATGGCTCTGCCTGTGGCTTTGGTAGCTGGTGGAATGTGAGGTTGAACTTCGTGGCTGTCGGTACTGAAGGGGGGACCAGTGTTGTACTTAGGTCTTTGATGGGTGGAAAATGCTCTTGGAAGGATATCAAGGATGCTCAGGGCTCTTGCTGATACAGTGAGAGATTGGTTCTGTGAACAGAGGGGAGACTGAGATGAACTCCTAGGCAGAAGCTCTTCCCTGTGAGGGTGCTGAGGTGCTGGCACAGGGTGCCCAGAGAAGCTGTGGCTGCCCCATCCCTGGCAGTGTTCAAGGCCAGGGTGGACACAGGGGCTTGGAGCAAGCTGCCCTAGTGGAAGGGGTCCCTGCCAGTGGCAGGGGTTGGAACTGGATGAGCATTAAGATCCCTTCAGCACAAAGCAGGCTGTGATCCCACGACAGAGAAGTGTCACAGGAAACCCAATGCTCTTTCCTGGAGAGCCCCCCTGGTAGCTAAGAGAAAGAGCTTGCCATTTAGGGTAGACAGCATCTATTCCCTGCTCCTCCACTGGTTTGCACTCATTTTGCCAGTGACATAAGGAGGATGGGAATAAATAGCTCCAGCTCGACGGTTCTGGATGCCTTCTCCGCTCAGAAACAGCTCTGGCCTGCCGGGCTCCCTGCTGCTAGCCAGCCCGTTCCCGAACCGCTCAGCGAGCACACATATGCATCATCTCTAATAAATACCCAACCAAGGCTGGCGTAGCTGCAATTTGTTAGGGAACAAAGCAGGTCAGGAGAGGAGGAGGGAGAGAGGAGTTTGGAGCTAATTGGGAAGGCACCAAAGAGGATACAAATGTACATTGCAGCATCACACAGAATAACGTTAATGTTTTAATCAGGTTCATCAATCGCGGGGCAGCCTCAGGAGCCGGTAAAGCCACAGCCGCGGTGTCGAGCCCTAATTGAAAACACGGGCTCAAAGAGGAGACCACGCGCTGGCAGCCAGGCTCCTTGTGAAGCTCTGTCTCTCTGCCGAGGCTGGAGCAGCTGGAATGCTGCGCCCGCAGCCGGCACAGGAGCCTGGGGTATGGGTCGGTGTCTGCAGGGCTAAATGGAGGAGAAAGGGATCGGGATTTCAGCAGGAAGGTGGTGTCGTCTCGCTGCCTGGACCCATTGTCCTGTGGGGATGGTGTCACAGTGTTCAGTGTTCCCCTTCCTCCTGCAAGGAGATAAGGTGTGTGCAGGGGAGGGAGTTCCTATGGAGTTTCAGGAGTAAATCCTGCAAATGAGAGAGCCATAGGGGCTGCAGCACACTGAGCACTGCGCTCTCTTCACACAAACATCCCCCAGTGTTAGCCCATGATCAGACCAGCCCAAACCCCAATTTTACTTCATGCGGAGTGATTCAAAGCCCATTTCTGGGGCTGGTTCCTCTGGCTCTGTGCAGCCAAGCAACGCTTTAACTCATCAGAGTGGCCTCCAAGCAGGGACTTTGAGATCGACCCAGCCATTGATCTGTGCCACAGGAGCCCACATCGGTTTTCTCCCCTGTCGAAGCCAGTATTTAACACTGATGGTGTCTCATTAAGCTCACACCAATTGTGTTAGCATCTTTATGTTTGGCAGCTGGGGCGAACGTGATGCCCTCGGCCACCTCCTGTTCTGTGTAAGAATGTGCTGGGTCTGGCTGGGATGGAGTGAACTGGCTTTGTAGCAGCCCCTGTGGAGCTGTGCTTTGGATCTGTGGCTAAACCAGTGTTGGTAACACCCCAGTGTGTTGGCTACTGCTGCTGAGCAGTGCTTGCACAGTGTTCAGGCTTCCTCTGTGTCCCCACAGGGAATAGGATGTGATGGGCAAGATGCTGGGAGAGGACAGAGCCAGGGCTGCTGACCCAAACTGGGCTATTCCACATCCCATAATGCCATGCTCATTGAGGAAACTGGAGGTAGAGGCTGGGACTCACCCCAGCACAGAGACTCATGAAGTGTATGGGAGGAAAGAGCAAACCCTCCATCTGGAAACCCTCCTGCCAGGGACCATTTCATTTGCTGATAAGGGTTTATCAGAGACCTGCTTTCTCTTTGGCCCCTTGGTCCAGCTGGATGAGGAAGAAGAGGAAAGCTTGGTTAGGGAAAGGGAATTACTGCTCCGAGAGCACAATCTGACAGCCCCAGTGGGATCTCTCCATGAGCTGTTCTAGCTTGCTCATTCCTATTGGAGAAGCCCAGCCTGGGAGCAGGGAGGGATGCTGATGGGCTGGGGATGTTCTATGCATGGGTGGAGGAGATTCGGAGGGTTTCATCACCCCGTTAAGCTGTTCAGGTCTGCAGTGAGTGAAATGTTTTCCTTGCATTTCCTATGATTTCTAGATGGAGTTTCTTTGGCTGAGCTTACCTGGGCAAGTTGGGTGCTCAGCAAGCTGAACTTTGAAAGTGGCTGCTGCAGACGTGAATGATGCTCCCTCTCAGTAACAGAGCATTGAGCAAAACAGTCCACGGAGAGACTGTGGTCTGCCCACCCACCTCCCCAGTACTTCTTTCTTGTCTCTTGGACCATAGGTTGTTGACTGCATTTCCCTTTCAGAGGTTAAAGTTTTCATGCTTTCTTGTGGACTCAGCAATTCAGACAAAAGATCTTCATAAAATAGGAGCCATATTAAGGATACAGCCTTGAGCTCTGCTAAAATAGCTGCCTATATTCTTCTGAGCAGGGTCTGTGGATCCCTCCTGTCCTCTCAAGGTCTCATTCCTCTCCCTTCAGGTCTGATACTGACATAACACACTTAAAATTGAACTGGTCCATGGGGGGAACCTGTAGTTTTCGCAATCAGGTGCATTAAGAAAGCTGTAAGGCAAGCTTTGCATCTATTAAAGGAATGTCATGGTTTAAGCCCAGGTGCAACTAAGTACCACACTCATCCCCCTAAACCATCCCCTTTGGAATGGGGCGGGGGGGAAATTGGGAAAAGGTAAAACCTGTGGGTTGAGATAAGAGCAGTTTAATAATTGAAATAAAGTTAATAATAACAGAACAGGGAAAAGAGAGAGAGGACTAAAACCCGAGACAGACAAGTGATGCACAATGCAATTGCTCCCCACCTGCTGACTGAGACCCAGCCCATCCTGAGCAACAACGATGTCCCGGCCAACTCCCCCCAGTTTCTATCCCGAGCACAATGTTCTGGGGTATGGAACATCCCTCTGGCTAGTCTGGATGAAGTGTCCTGTCACTGCTTCCTCAGCTTCTCATGCCTATCCTCACTGGCAGGGCACGAGAGACTGAGGAGTCCTTGATTAGAGTCAGTGCTACTGAGCAATAACTAAACATTGGTGTGTTATCAGCATTACTCTCAGACTAAAGCCAAAACACAGCACTGCACCAGCTACTAGAGAGAGACTTAACTCTATCCCAGCCAAAACCAAGACAAGGAAATAGTGGCTTTCCCTTATACCTTCTTGCTCAGAAGCAAAGCGCATAGAATTTCCCTGTCCTTGAGATCCTATAACCACTCTATTGCCTTTGTTAACAATCTTGCTTGCAGTTTATGTCATTCTATGTATTTCAAACCCTCAAATTCTGACATTTTGTTCGAAGGAGGAAAAAGCAATCTCGTGGTTGCCGCAAAATTTAGTTTCGTCTAAAATATGTCTGTTCAATGACCTCATGCACTGCCTATTGTAATCCAGAATTGCCAGGCAAGTCGAGCAATTAGTTGTGCAGAATGAAATAACTTTAAATCCTTGCACTGAGTAATGACCCAGAAAAATCACTTCAGCTATACAATAGAAAAGACTCAAAACATCTGGCTTTAGTTCTACTTCCATAGCTCTGCCCCCTTTGATTAAGAACCAGGCTCTCCCCTCATCCCTTCAGAGACCTGGGCTGTTGATTGCTGCCCAGAACGAATGTTCGCAGCGTAGTTGCTGCTACCCTAAGAAATGATAACTGCTCATATACCAGCACCTGCATGGCAGTTGTTGTGCACGCATCGTGTGCTTTGATAAACCAGCAACTGGTGTCTGCTTAAAGAGCTGCTTCGTAACATCTGAGATGAGCCCCAGCGCTAAAATCCTTCACCCAGCACAGCAAACCCAGCTGGATGATGGGACCAGGGGAGAACCTGCACATGCTGCTGACGGACCATTTGAATGCTGAGTAGCAAATTGCTTAGTTCTCCTTCGGCTTCACCTACACACACTGCTTCTGCTAGGGTTTACTTGCAGCATTTATCAGAAGCAGCCAGAATAATAGGTAAATCCTCCCAGCAGCCCTCCTACATGTAGATGTGGCACTTGGGGACATGGTTTAGTGGTGGAGTTGGCAGTGCTGGGCTCATGGCTGGATTCAATGATTTTAAATGTCTTTTTCAACCTAAATGATTCTACCAGCCCCAGCAAATGTGTCACCTCTGCAGCAGGGCAGAGCTGAGGCAGAAAGCTGCTTGATGGTCAGGATGATGAGGGGGTTGGATGAGGAAGCTTTCAGCCAGGCCTCCACATCCTGTTATGGAGCATTTAGTGCCAGTGAATTTGAACCAGCCCTTTAAAACATCAGGTATCACCTGCAGTGAAAAGATACTGCCCTTGTGGGAGTATCAGCATGAATTAAGGTGGAAACTCCAGTATTTGTTTATGAGGTGGGTAGGGAAGCATCAGATAAAGTTATGTGAGACCTGCCAAGGAGATCAGATTTATCTTCCTAACCCGATGGCATAAAAGGAGTCTCGTAGCCATTGTGTTCCCAAGTTGAATTCCCAGTGGCTGTAAAACCCAATCTGCCACCAAAGGGAGGAGATAAAGTGTTTTTAATAAGAAAACGAGCCATTTGCAATGCGCTTTTAATTGGATCAATTTCTCCTTTATTACACAATCTTTAAAGCCCAAATACATACGTACGACCAGACAAGCTCTTTCTCCAGGTAGAAAGCAGAAGCCAAACTATTTCATCACGCTCCTTAATGATTCCAGTTCATGTTGCTTGGCAAATGATCACAACACTGGAGGGGAGGGAACCAGGGTGAGAAATACAGCTCTGCAAAACCCCCTCACGGTCACTGTTGTGTTCTAGCAGGGGATGTGTGTACCCTGCGGGAGGAACAACAGGTTTTCAGGTCCTCCTTTTACCTCTTTTCCGCCTGAAAGCCAAGAGCAGACAAAGAGCTGCAGGCGACACATAGCACCCCGAGGTGCCAATCACAGTGTCCTGCCCCAGCAGTGCCTTGCAGGGTGGTGTGATTTCTCTTGGATCATCTGAGCGAGAAACAGATGACAGACGATGCTTTTGTTTGAACTGTATAACCAGGAACAGGCTGGAGGAACCAACTGCTCAGTTTACTGGACCAGCTTTTCTGTCCCTTCAAGCACTCCAGGAGCTGTTATTGCTGGTACTGTGATGTTTATTGCAAAAAAAAAAGCTTAAATAGATCCATGCGGACAGAAAATGACAGAGGTACATATTAGCATAGATAATATTGCTTCAATTATTCAGGTCCATTGTAGCTTCCTGCTTGGAGCAGTTCTTGGAAACAGGAGAAATGTTGAAAAGAGATCAGTAGGAGAGGAACTGCTATTGCTGTAACACTGGAAAAAACGCCTTGAGTTACAACGTAATTAACTGCAGAAAGGCCTGGTAATAGTTGTCATGTCCCCAAAACATACATGCAAGGTGAGATCAGCTCCCCATATTGCTGTAACATACCTCAGGCAACTGCCCCTCCCACCCCAAAAAGAGAAGCAGAGAATGTGAATACTGATGTGCAAGTTGGCAGCTTCAGCAAATGCAGGAGCAGTGCAGGAAAAAGGGGAGGTTATCATAGAATTATAGAATCCCAGCCTGGTTTGTATTGGAAGAGATCTTAAAGCTCATCCCGCTCCAGCCCCCTGCCACAGGCAGGGACACCTTCCACTAGAGCAGCTTGCTCCAAGCCCCTGTGTCCAACCTGGCCTTGAGCACTGCCAGGGATGGGGCAGCCACAGCTTCTCTGGGCACCCTGTGCCAGCGCCTCAGCACCCTCACAGGGAAGAGCTTCTGCCTAAGAGCTCATCTCAGTCTCCCCTATTTATGTTTAAACCCATTCCCCCTCGTCCTGCCCCTGTAGTGCATGAAGGGTTCAGTTCCCATGGGCTCCCTCAGCACCATCTCCCATGGGAGTGTCTTAGCTCCTGCTCCCTTCTCCACAACCTCTTTCCATCCTGTTATAGTAAGAGAAATAGGAAGATTCCCTGATGGAGGGGCACCCCCATCAGCTGGGTGTGTGCTGTGCTGGGCCTCTTCAGTGCTTTGGCTGAGCAGAACAGGGAGAGGAAAAGAAAACCCCACTAAAATCTGCTCCCACCACTTCTTCTACAAACCTTGTGAGTGCCAAACAACAGGCTGGAGCTTGCAGTGCCTCTGAAGCCGACTTAACTTTGCTGTTTCATTAGGGGAAAGTATATGGGAGCTTAAAAAGAATCACTTGTTGCATCCATGTTGTAGCACAAGTAGCAAACAATTTGCTGTAGCATGGCAGCCACCATAAAATCAGCTTTTAGATTGTCTGTCATGCCCCCGAATTTGCAACTACATTGTTGATAGCAGCAAATAAACACGCTGCAGTGTAACTATTATCTGTGGCAGATTAACATGCTACCACTGCGCCCTATTTAAATGCATCTTTCCTTCAATAAGCTATTCTGGGCAAGCAGCACCACACTGAGGTACACATTTATCAGCCAGGAGAGTAGCACTGTGGGGGCTTTGGTTCACACAGCTGCAGTTTTGTGCTTCATTTGGCCCAAAGCCGTGATGAACATGAACTCTGGAGCCTGCTGGTGCTGTAACAAAATGTATGTGAGGAATGTAGTGTTTTGCTGTGCAAGGAGGAGAAAAAAAAGCAGTACATCAATGGATGTGGTTCCAAGTATTAAAGAAAGAAAACAGCCCCCCCTCCCCTCCTCATCTTGGCAGTGAGCAGCTTGCAGGTATAAAGTGCAGATGAAGTGGAAGCCTATTGCTAAATGGAAGAGTCTGGAATGCAGAATAATGAAGTGCAGGTGAATGTACAGGATGTTCCATTGAATCTCATTTACTACAGACGTATTTCCCCAGCCCTTTCCCACCACCTCCCAGTAAAGCTTTAGATACCAGACATACCTTCCAAAGCCAGTTTCCAGGATACATTTAACAAGAAAACAGTAAATATCAACCATAGGTTCCCTCCCCCCTTATATTTTTTCCTCCAGCCCCCTCCCCTTTTATCCCCTTCTACCTAACAGAACTCTCAGTAGTAATAAAAACCCTGCTGCCACCAGAGAGGGCAGTTCTGTGGCTCAGCTCAGCCTCCCACAGTTGCCCACTACTCACTTGATGTTGAACAGACACGGTTCACCAACGGCACCACAGGGGTGATCTCCTGAATACCCAAAAAACAGAGAGAGAAACCCCTCCCTTGTCAGTCTGAAAGCACAGCTCCATCTCCACGCAGTTTAAGAGGGCTATTTCAGTTGATGCAGCGCTGCAATCAGAAACTGCTTTCCCAGGTAGTTGCCCAGACAACTGTTACCCAGTTCCTTGTGAGTTCCACAGCAAGGACTGCCTCTCTGGTTCTCTAAGGGAAGACGATTTAGAGCAGTCAGTGTTTATGGCACAAAGATACAACGGCTGAAGCTGGTAGTGCAGGTGATGTGGCGTAAGGAGGTGAGAAGGTTTATGGAGTGACCAGTCATTTAACAAGGAACCAATACTCCAGGATGGATCCTTTCCCTTGGCACTTGTTTTTTATTGTATGGATTTTATATATAAAACAGAAGAAGAAGAAGCAGACCACCACCACATAGGCTATTTTGTTTCTAAACACAAAACACAGCGGCCTCTACGTTGACCCCCCCTTTGGTTATGGCACCGTCTTCCTGAATGCTTGACACTGGCTCCTGCCAGATTGCAATGAGGCTGGAAGAATCTCTGCTTAGAGACATGCTTTAAGGGGTGGAATATCTTCTCAGGTGGTAACTGTAGATCTTAATGCAATGATCCCAACAGTCCAGCACCAGCAACTGCCCTTTGGGAGTAATGGCAATACCAACTGGGCAGATGAGTCCTTCCCGGATTAAGATGTTATAGCCCCCTCCTTTAGGAAAATGCAGGATTTCTTTACGGCTGCTGTCAGCAACAATGAGGTCTCCCCTGGCATCTACGCACATCCCAGCAATGCACCTGAAATCCTCATTCTCAGAGAAGAAGTGGCTAATCTGGCGCCCCAGCTGCCCATCTGGGCCAACAGAGCCAATTGAAAAGCCTCCTTCTAAATGGTGCTCGTACTGCCGGTTCTCCAGGTTAAGCCCTAGCCCTTGGGTAAAGTATATGGTCCCTTCAGCATCGCAGGTGACAAACTTGGGGCGCACTGCACTACATAAGCAGCTGTACTTCACTACCCCCACGCCACGGTCCACTGTGAAACACCAGAGTTTGCCTCCTTCCACATCAGTCACTACAAACTGGCCCGAAGGAAGAGCAGCGATGCCCCAGGGCTTGCTTAGCTGGCTCCGGTGACACGCCACGCAATGGCCATCCATGGTGTAGACCTTGAAAGAGTTATCGTAGCTGTCGGTCACACCTATGAGGCCGTGGCAGTTCATGGTGACAGAAAGGGGTGTCAAATTGGGTAAGTCTGCTCCAAGGAAACTCAACACAAAGCTGTCGATTCCGCTGGGGCTCCGGCGGATCTCCTTTAGGAAGCCCTTGCGGGTAAAAACCTGGATTCGGAAGTTGCCTCTGTCTGCAACAAGCACTTCACCCTGCAGGGTGACATGTAGGCTCACAGGGAGGTTAAACATCCCTGGCAGGCTGCCCTTGGAGCCCATCTTCCTGATGAAGTGACACTGCTGGATGCTCGTGGCTGCTTCAGGCATCCTTGGCTTGGCTGGGGAGGAACTGGGTGTGCAGCTGGGCTCCTCTTGCACCAACTCGGGCTCCCTGAATGATGCTGATGAGGATGCTGCAGTTTCCATGAGGGATTCCTCCACGTTAACAGTGCGGGGCTTCTTCACCACCTGCCCGATCTGCAGTGGTCCCACATGGCTCACCTTCAGGAGTTCAACCTCTTGAAGAGTCAACTCCCTTGGAAGACTGTTTGTCAGTTCTGGTTCTTCCTCGTCTGCTGCCTCCTCTAAGAGGGCTATATCTCCCTGCTTGATTTTGGCAAGGAAATAGTCGCAGCGAGACATGATCTGCACTTCTGCTAAGTTCAGCAGATAAGCTTGCTCCTCCATGACCTGATTATTTACCTTCTCCACTTCTGACAAAGAGCTGGTGAAGAACTTGCGTGACCTGACCAGCTCCTCCTGGATCTTGCGCTCTTCTTTGCTGTAATCTTGCAGAACTGCTTTGTATCTAGACTGCAGGTCTCTTGAAACACCTTCCAGAGACGCTTTTCTTTTCTGCAGATCACCCATGAGCTCCCGAAGTCTGGCAAGCCTCGTCCCAAATTCCCTCCTACGCTCTTCAGCAGCCTCTTTGATAGCAACAACTCTATGTCCTTGAGGCATGTGTGATGACTCCTTGCAGGGCTCACATAAAACCAAGCTGCAGCTCTTGCAGAAGTGTCTTGGCAACCTTCTCCCACAGACCTTGCACATGAGAAGACCCACTGCTTCCCCCAGTCCAGCGGTGTCTATGATTTTCAGCACAGTCAGGTTGTCAGTCATCTGAGCTAAGCTTGTGATCCGTGTGATTTTGCTGCAGAAGGGGCACCGGATCCCATTAATGCTGTTTGCCAGGAGCTTCTCCAAGCACTGTTTGCAGATGGTGTGCCCGCAGTGTAAGAGCTTGGGTCTCAGGTGCTCCTCAGTGAAGGACTCCATGCAAATGGGGCACTCCAGGACCTCTCGGAGTGCATCCGAGTTGAGATGAGGGGCGACAGCCATGGCTCTCCAAGGCAGCTTTACCCAGCACAAAGTCTTCTTCTTGCATCTATTCCGAGGTGCTCCAATTCTGTCCAGAGAGAAAAAAAAAAAAAGGAAATGTGATTTATGTCATCAGTTACATATACATGCAATTTCTTTCTGATTTATCACCCAACCCTGGAAAAAAAGCAGCCCAGTTAGCATTGCCACCTTTGGAAAGGACGAATTAGTCATAGCTAACCTCAGAGTAGGCAAACTCCAACCCCAACTTGCAGCTCCTGGTGTGATGAACTATTCACTCGCAAAATTTCTTAAGTAGAACAGAAAGAAGCGTTAATGGCAGCAATAAGGAAGCCCAATAGATATTGATGACTGAATCATCTCCTCATGGTGCCCATCTCCTGCTGCCAAGCCTCTGAGTTTCCATAATTTACTGAAACCCAGGGAGATTAAACCAAGCATTCAGAATGCTGCGCATCCAAAGAGGAACCAGATGGTGCAACGCTTGAGGACATTAATTTATCACCTCTGGAGACCTGCATTCAGATGTGACATCGGGAACTAACAAAACAAATGTGGTTGCTTTACTCCTCATTTTTTTTCTAGATAGCCAAAATAAATCCTCAAGGCTTCGTAGAGTTGCCAGGAAGGGAAACTAGGAGGGATGATCTGTCAGCTTCCACTTGTTCTGGGAATGACTGTACATACTGAAAGCAAACAGTGAAGATTCGATGCCGGTGTTATTTCTTTAACCTCTGCCACCCAGCATCATGCTCCAGCATGCCAATTAAACACAGCTCCACACGGAATAGCAGGAATTAGCACTAATGGAGCTAACAGAGGACTCCAAGCATTTGTTAATACACACCCCAAGTGCTCTCTGTTAGTTCTTGAACTTAGCTTAACTGCATAGAACGTCTCCTGGTTTCAGACTCGCAGCATTGACCTCATTCTTGCCTTCTGGTTCAGTTTTCCAGCACTCTGGTTGCCATTCAGCTTCAGTCCAGGTTTCTCCACCCTCAGCTTCCTCCCAGCAGGGAGCAGATCCCGCTGAAGCAGCCGTTCAAAAGGAATAGAACAGGGGTCCCATCATTAAGTTGTTATTCAGTAGACTGAGTTTCAATAGCGTTGCTATTGCATGGCTTAGCTATTAAAAGCAACGGGGAAGGAAACGTTTCTTGTAGGGGAAGAGAAGGGGAGGGAAGGAGTTAGTCTTTAAACTGAAGAGCTGGTCACAGAGGGATGCAGACAGGCACCTTGTCCTGAACTGTGGCTGCATGCACGGAGCACTCTCACTTCCCCGCTGCTGGTTTGCCAGCTTCATCCTTGGGAGCATTTCCAACAGAAAAGTTCAGTTTCCCATTCGCTCAAGTGGGAGAAGGCAACTGCAATGAAGAGAAGTTCTTTATGTTCATGCTGAGAGTTACACAACTCCTTTTAGTCCTTTAAAGCCTGTGTTTCAGGAGGGGATTCAGCGGTGCAGCAGCTCTCATCCCACGCTGGGATCTGATCCCTGGCTCAATGAGCACAGGAGCAGGGAAACGCTTGGCACTTGCTGCTGCTGAATGCTCTTTCCTTTTCTTCTTGGCTCCTATCTCAGGCAGGGAAGCAGAAGCCTGGGCACTGTAGATCAGAAACCATCCTCTGAGGGATGGAGAAATCTGCATTTTAAAACTGCAACACAGGGTACCAGCTCCATTATTCTTATTTTCCTTGGAAATACGTTAGAAAACTTGCTTAGGGGAGGATGAGGGAGCAGCACAGATACCAGATACAGGGAATTACATAAAATACACGTGAAATACATCAAAAACTAGCTTTAAAACAACTGTTCTCATTCAGGAATCAATAACAGAGGGGGGTTTATTGAGTTTTAAGTTAGATTTGTAGGAAGACGATTTGTCCAAGATTCCTTCCATGCATTTCCTTGGCATGCCAGCACGCGCCTCAGCAACATTAGGTTAACTTTACTGCTGCACTTCCCTTTCTCTCGTGCTCCGATGGAAGTTTGTTTTCGTGTGCCCATCATTCCAGTGACGCCGAGCAGGGACTGGGGGAAGCCTCAGCCCTGGGTCAGGCTATAACCTCGGTGCATTACATGAGGCAGACTCAAAGCGATTTCCTGCTGTGGTTTCTCCTCTCCCTTTAGTTTTCACCTACCGAGGCGCCTGGAATTGACCGCTGGGGTCCCCCCACCCGTTCAACCGCTCGGGGACAGCAGCAGGATCGGGGGGGGGGGGGGGGGGGGGGCTCTGCCCCAGCGCCCGGGGCTCACCCCCCGCTTCAGCAGCGCGGGGCCGCGGCTCGTCCCGCTGCTGTCAGCGCAGCCTAACCGCACCCACAGCCCCACCGCGGCCTCCACAAGGGCTCGGCGGGGGCGGACCCACCCCGGGGCTCCCACCCCATGGAGCCGCGGCCCGGCCACGGGGCACCGCGGGAGGGGGGGCCCGGCCGCTGCCTCGTCCCGCCCCGCCTGCAGGGGGCGCCGCCGCGTCCCGCCCAGGGCGCTCCCTACCTGCCCGCAGCTGCCGGGACGCGCGCGCGGCTGGCCGGCGTGCCCCGCGCGTTGACGTAACGTGCGTGACGCGACGGGACGTAACGTGCGTGAGGGGGGGGGGGCGCCGCGGAGCACGACGGGAGATGGAGTCCTGGGTGGAGGTGGCGGAGCGGGGCCGGGAGGGAGGAGCAGGGGAGGCGGAGGGGACGCGGGGATAGGGGGGGTTGTTAACGGGATAGGGAGCTCGGTTGGGGCCGGAGTGGGGCTGCAGGGTGGTGATGGGCCTGGGTCTGCCGCCGCCGGGGGCTGGAGTTGAGGACCTGCCCGCATAGGGCGCTCCCGGCGCGGCCCCTCCTCCTGCTTGGGATGTGCAGGGGCGGTAAAAGCAGACAAAGAAAGGGAAGGGTTGGACTCGGTGAGTTTAAAGGTGTTTTCCCAACTGATTGATTCTAATTGATTATTTTCATCAGGGGCTGTAGCGATAGGGCAAGGGACGATGGGTTCAGGCTTAAATGGGAGACTGAGATGAGCTCTTAGGCAGAAGCTCTTCCCTGTGAGGGTGCTGAGGCGCTGGCACAGGGTGCCCAGAGAAGCTGTGGCTGCCCCATCCCTGGCAGTGTTCAAGGCCAGGTTGGACACAGGGGCTTGGAGCAAGCTGCTCTAGTGGAAGGGGTCCCTGCCCGTGGCAGGGTTGGAGCTGGAGGAGCTTTAAGGTCCCTTCCAGCCCAACCCAGGCTGGGATTCTGGGGTTCACTGTTCTTGGTTTATTCTGTGCCAGTTCCTGATAATCCAGTTCCTTCTCATCTTCTACCCTGCAGTGGGGACCTGAGCACTGTCATGTTTTCAACTGGCCTATTGAAAACTCATCACTTGGTTCATTCCCACTGTGTTGGAGCAGCCTGTGGGCTCCCAGGACAAAGAGGCCTATTTTGAGGTAGAGAATAGCAACTATAATCGATTGCATATAAATATTGTCAGTGACATAAATATGGGCATTGGCAGCTGTGGTTGCTTGTGTGAGGACCTGCTCAGAGCACGTCCTGGTTCCTACAATGACACCTTTCTTGCAGTGCTGGCCGGTGCTTGGTGTTGCTGCTGTGGCACAGGCAGGAAGCAATGGGGAAATGGAGTGGGTTTGGGTTTGCCCTCGATCAGAGGAGAGCTTGTGCTGCCCGCTCATTGCTTCCTCTGCTCACGCTGGGAGGCAGCAAAAGGTGATCTCTCCAGCAGTCATTGATCATAGAACCAGTCATTTCCCTCCTGCTTCTTCTGTCCTCCTCTTTGTCCCTCCAGCCTTGGTTTCTGACCCCTTGCCCATCAGACAGGCTCTGTGCTGCCTGGGGCTGGCAGCAATGGTCAGAGGCAGGGGTTTTAGCTCTGCCCTGGTGTTTCTTGGGGTCATGGTGGTGCAAAGGACACTGGTAACAGTGGGTCCTGTTCCCACTCAGCTTTCACTTGGCCATCACAAGACCGCTTCATGATGGCAGAACCCAGCTTTACTGTGACCTGGGGTGGAGGACCTGCACAGCACATCAGGAATGTCAGGGCTTGGGGCTTTCCCTGTGGGAGTAGGGAGATGCAAGGCTTGGACAGGCAGGTCCATGGGAGCCGTGTTCTGAACACCCCAGTGCTGCCAGCATCACTGCTGGTCCCAGTGGTACCCAGGCAGTAGCCAGAATTGAGTAGGAATTAGGGAATGGAATGGGATAGGATAAAATGAAATGGAATGGAATGGATTAGACTAGAATAGAATGGAATAATTCAGTTGGAAGGGACCTACCTCCAAGCAGGGATCAAGAGCAGCAGCAATCAGGAGCAGCAGGGATCAGCAACATGAGCAGTGGATGCACTCAAAGGCAGCAAGAGCAGAGACAAACCCTGACCAGGGCTGCAATGGGTGAAGTTTATGGTCTCCTATTTCATGTCATGCTCCTGACTCTGAGCAAGAAACCTCAGTGGGGTGCTCCAGCAGTGCCCTGGGGGTGTTGCAGTGTCCCAGAAGGGGACACGGGGTTCACTCCTAGTTCTTGGCATCTCCATGGGAATGCGCTTTCAGCTCCTGATGTATTTTCCATGGAATAAAAGTGGATATAAGCACAAAACTGGGGTGTTCTGGTGGATGTGTGAGGTCACCCACACTTGGAAGTGAACAGTGTGAGGAAAAAATAAGTATAGGAGTAAGGAAATAAGCTTTTAATGCATCTTGGGGTAGAAACAAAGGACCCTCGGGATTTAGTTGGGAGTGGTGACAATGAGCTGCTGATGCTACCCAGCATGTACAGTATGGGGACCCTGTGCCATGAGGAGGAAGGATGGGGAGGCTGGGACCCCAGTCACCCTGGCACGGGGTGGGGGGGGCAGAGCTGCCCCACACTGGTGGCCAGTCATCCAGCCAGCAGGGCTTGGGACATCTCAGCCATCCCATGGGAAATGAGCATGAGGAGGGTGCATTGGAGCAGACACGGAGCCAGCTGCTGGTACAGGGCTAACACAGCAGCCCATGGGGTCCAGAGCAGCAATTTGGTGATCCTGGGACCATCCTTGTGGGGCTATAGTGGCTCAGAGGCAGGGGGCACGAGCAGGGAGGTGCTGCCAAGGGTTGGATGAGCAGGGCAAGGCTTTGGTTGCTCTTCCAGGCAGTGAGGGCCGTGCAGGGCCTTTGATTCCTGTGATGAAGCAAGCACACTGGTGATGCCTGCACCGTCCCCCTTTGTAGGGGTTGATCAATGATCTCTAAAAGCTCTCCTGGCCTTTTCCTTTAGTACCACAGGCTTGCAAGTCTGTAAATGTCTCACCTGAAGCTGAGGTTACTGCAGAGCTTGCTTGTCTGACCTGTGGAGGAGATGGTCCTTGCTGGTACCTTCGGGATCACCCCAGGGCAGAGGGACTCCCATGGGCACACAGGGGTCCTGTGGGCCACTGAGCCACAAGCACCATGGCACAGCTCACCAGCCACTGCTTGTATTGGGTGTTGGGGCTGTGAGAGTGTGCAAGGTTCTGTGTTTTATTGCATTAGGTTAATCAGCAGGGAGAGGGGGGCAGAGGCAGGAAGGTGGTTGTGACTCTCCGGACATAAGAGGGGGAGAAAAGTGGTCACAGACCATCACATTCAGGAGATCATCACTTGTGGGCACTCAGGCTGTTCTGGATTTGTGTTGCCAGACTCATCATGCCGAGGCCGGAGCTCCATGCAGGATGAGGTCCCATCGGAGGGGCTGTGGAGTGCCAGCAGCAGAGCGAGCCGTGGTGCATCTCCAGCCCGAGAGCCATCCTCCCGCGGTGCCACGAGAGGGCAGCAGGTCCTCACGGACCGCAGCGGCCACAACTGCCCCGCAGCCATGCATGGCAGGTCCCATAGCACCCCAGTGTCACCCCTCCAGCCGCTCCGTGGGCTCAGCCGAGGTGTCCCATGGATACACATCTGCGGTTGCTTATGAGCATCAGCGTGCGCCCTTCTGGGGTGTGCACAGGCTGTGGTCGTGCCTTCACCCAGGCTTCCCGCATGGGTTGCTGTGCCGTGGGGTGGTGGCATTCCCTAAATGATGGGTGACAGTCCGTAGGTGAATCCTCCATGGGACATGGCATTGGTGGTTTGGCACAGCCAGCCTGAGCCGCTGTTGGTGTGGCGTTTCCTGGGCAGCAGCAAGGGGTGGCACTGTGCTGCTTGCACCCATGGGTGCATGTGTGATAATAGAGCACTGCTGGCTCCCCTAGGCATTACACCAACACCTCCTTTGCAGCCCCAAGCAGTGGTTTCCCATCACGGACAGTGGGCAGCATTAAATCTGTTCAGGCTCTTAGCGGCCCTGGGGGTTACAGCACTGACAATATCTTACTGCAAGAGAAATTCCCAGGCAAACACAAGGATTGATTTTCTTTCTAAGTCCTTTCCGATGGATTTGCCAACAAATGGGGTCTTTTTCCACCAGGTAATAAATGGGCAGCCTGTGCCAGTGGATGTGTGTTGGCTGTAAATCCCCACTGCCCTGCCTGCTGTGGCACTAGGGCAGAAGTGGACCAAAATTGCCTCTTCCATGTGTGGAGTGCAAAGCCCAGGTCCTAAATCAGGGCCAGATGAGCAGCCTATCGGTGCTGGTGGGGTTAACCTGCTGAGCCTGGAGGAGTCCCCACCTGGGTCTATTCCTGACATTCCCTCTGCAGCTTCAGCTGGAGAACCTTCTCCTCTCCTCGTTCCAAGCTTTTTCTCCTATTCAGGAGCTACCACATCCTACCCCTGATGTGGCTGCGTACTTGTTGTAAGTGGTGTGATTCCCAGTTTTGGAATGACTTGGGATCTTCTGGAGGAGGTGCTGTATTAGAATGCTGGACCACTGGCAAACCCATCATCTTCTGGGAGCTCTCAAGACAAACTCCAGTGCGAAGGATTAGGTATTGTGCTGTTGTTACCACAGTGGTGTTATGGTGCTTCCCTCTTGTCCAGGCACTAGGAGGTGCTACTGGAAGTATTTCCTCACATCTGCAACTGCTGCATCCCGAGCAGGGACCCCTGCACAGGCAATCACCTCATGCTGTGGGGTTATAAACCCTGATGGAGCCCAGAGCCAGGCCAGCGCGTGGTACCTCTGCACACTCTGCGCTGCTCATCCTCTCTCAAGCCAGGCTTGACGCTTGGCAGAAGCTGTTATTTTACTTGTTGTGTTGTGCTGTTGTTGGTTGTTTTTTCCCCTCTTTCTTTTAGATACATGTTTCATGCAAACAAACTAATAACTCCCACAAGTTGCCGTGATGCATCTAACCACATCCGCGGCCCCGCGCTTCCAAACAGATGTTGCCAGAATCCAACTGAGTCACCAGCGAAAGCATGTTCAGATGCAAGTGCTGATAAGGAAGCCCTCTTATCCCCACTGCTGCTGCAGCTCCTGCAGCCAAGCCTCATCCTCCTGCCAGAACAGGACCTTTGGAGCACCCAGCAGCAGTCACCTGCAAAGCCCTTCCCTAGGAGTAAAGCAGAGGTTTTGCAAGAGCAGTTTGAGTGCTTTGGGACGTTGTCCAGTTCTGGATGGAGCTTGTGCAATGTGGCTCTGAACCCTAAAGCTGGGTTTACTTAATCTGGACTGGGCCCAGCTTGCAGTGAAAGCAGCAGGAGGGTTTCTGTTGGCAGCTGGAGATGGCAGCGCAATGGGATGTTGCAGGGTCTGGTTCTGATTCTCTCCAATCCAATGTCAAATATTCCTTTGGCCTCACCAGGAATAGGTTTGGGCTGCCTGTGTTTTGTTCCAGAAGCAGCCATTCAGCCGGGCCTCAGCACTGATGGGTGCTGTACAAGGATTTAGGTAATCAAAAGAGAGGTTGGGCCCCCAGGAATATATGTGATTATTCCAGTTCCCTGTGGGGAGAGCAGGCTGGCCCTTGAGCACAATCCTTGCAGGCAGGCAGCGGAGCAGGAAGCCAGAACTCAGAGGTAGGAAAGAAGGACCCAGATCCCTTCTCCTTGGGCTACAGTTGCAATGGAATAAAGGAGTGTGTTTTAGGGACAATACCTCCCAGGTCTGAATCCTCTCTGAGATGCTGTGAGTGGTGGGTGATGTGGTTGGGAAGAGAAGGAAGCACAGTCTCCATCAAGATCACCAGCTTTCTAGGGATGAGGCTCCTGGAGCTGTTGCTTTCCACCCTGTCAGCCAGCAGATGAGGAGCTGTTCCTCCTTGTTGCCTGTCCTCAGCTTTGGATCAGCTGGATCCCAAGCAGGGTGTGCAATTGGCACTCTCACATGGGGTTTGGTAGCAGAAGGGGGGTGAATATTTTGTCAGGACTGCATTTAAGCCCCCAAAGCTCCTTGCACAACTGCTGCCAGGATCTGCTCTCCAGTGCTGATGACTTCCAAGTGCTTGTCTGTCTGAGAGCTGGCAGCAAAACCCATCTCCCTCTGCTAAGCCACATCCTGTTTCATCTTCCTCCTTTGGAGGTGCACCCAGAGCCTTTTCATCACAAGGGAACACTGCGTATCCCTTGCCAGCGCACTGAACCTGTAAGCTCAGCTCCAGTAGCCCCTTACATCCCCAGGTTGTAAGGATGCAAAGGAATCCTTTCCCCTAAAGTAACTGGGGCTTCAGCTGTTACAAAGAGGATTAAATACAGAGATTTCCACCTTACCTGTGAAGTCTTCCATGAGGCACAAGGCTCCATGGTTAATCTGCTGTGGCTGGGTGTGTGGCTGTATGGAAAGGGAGCTGTGCTACTCAGTTTTCTGCCTTACTTTGATTATATATAAGACTTTATATATATGAGACTATATATGAGTTATATATGAGTTCTTAGGTATAAGTTTATATGAGAGTTTGTGCAGCTCCATTTGGTGACTGCTGCTCCTGAAATGCCTTTGCTCCATCTGGGTTTCCTTCAGGAGACAGGAGGAACCATTGCTTTCATGCCAGTCCCTTTGGAGAGCTCTTGAAACAATCACCCCCAGCTACAGTGTCCTTTCCTAGGGTACAGGGTACTTGCCCCAGCTTGCTCCTTGCAAAAACAGTCTGTAAGTGAGCAGGACCAAGGGAAGTTGCTCTTCTTGCTTATTCATCCCACTCCTTACTGCTTGTTTGCACTCAAAGAGCCCCTGAGCCCACATGCATTGAGTGTCCTGTGCTTCAATGCAGACATGGAGGGAGAAGGACAGAACAGGTAACTTGGAAGGGAGCCTCCAATGAGGCATCCCCAGAGTGATGCTCTAGCAGCTGGACTGTGCTGCCCATCACCCTGGGGCTTCTTCCAGGTGCTGGTGGAAGCCTGTGTGTGTGATTTCAACAGTGATTGTCAGAAAGGCTGGAAACTCTGTGCCATATCTCCAGACAAGCCTTGGCTAGGTTTAGGCTAAGCCATAGCCTGTGTTAAGGCCACATCCAGATGTTTGATGCAAGTAGTCCAATTCTTAGCTGTAAAGCCAGTATTTCAGGAGGGAAGGTTTGATACCCTATTGCCAATCATGAGATAACTGAGTCCACATTCTCTTCAGTTCTGTGTTCATGTTCTCCCTTACAGCATGGCTCCAAAACTTCCTTCCCCATGGAGGACCTCCAAAATCACTGCTTCAGCTCTGGTGAAGAAGCTCTGCAGCCCGGAAGTGTCATTGTCATCTCCTTTCTCTTTTACATGTAGTTCAATAGTGATGTTAAAAATGTGTTGCCCAGAAGCAAGAAGAGGTCCATGGCATCACCTTGTAGCTTCCCTCTTTCTGAGCCACCCAGTTTATCTGTCAGGGCTTCATGGTTTCCCCTTATGAGGCTTGAAACTGCCTGGAGCTGCTCTTCTAGAAAATAATCTTTCCAGGAGCCAGCCCCAACTCTCATTTTCCATGTCTCTGTACACCAGTGTCTCTAGACATTGAGACATCTCCTCACTGCCTTGTTTTGATTTATCTGAGCAGTTTTCCCCGCTTTTATTCCACTGAAACATGGAAATTTGCTTGTTCTGCCCGTGACAGCTTTGATCCTGAGCATTGAAGTGCTCCCTGTCAGCCAGGCAGCAGGGGAGGCTGGCCCTAGCCTGGAGCCCATCAGGAGTCGTGAAGGAATACTGTGTTTACTGGTATTCCTAATTGAGTAGTGCCTTGCCACATCAGCTGCGTGTCACTGCGAGCTGAGGGCATTGAGGCAATCCTTGCTCTTCTGCAGCTCCATCGTGGGACTGGGATGTTGTTGCTGGAGGCAGCAGCTGTCCAGTTCATGGTGTTGGAAGCCTCATCGAGCTCGTGGTGTTGGGAGCTTCATTTGGGCACAGGATGGAGAAAGGCTTTTCTCCTCCAAGTCCCTCACCAGGTTATGAAAGTTGGGCTCTCCTTGGATCAACCCAAGAGGAGTCTACAGGTGAAGGGTTTAAATATAGGTGCACAGGATGGAGATGGCAGTCCTGTCTCCTGTGCTTAGGGTAGCACCAGGTATTGTACTTTGTCCTTAGCGAGTGTTTGGACCAAGCCGGAACAAAGTAAGGCTTTCTTGGGTTCATTGCTTTGTAACTGAGACCACCAGGAAGTTTCACAATGGGTTTCAAAGGGCTGAATAGTTCCTGAAAGCAGCATATTGACAGTTTGGGTTTGGTAATGCCTCCATCTCTCCCCATGTGGTGAGTTCATTCCCACACCCATCGTACCCTCTGCCCAGGAGCTCCATCCCTCAGTGCAGTCTCTTTGCATCCTCCTTTGGTTCCATCTCAGTGTCCTGGATAATGTGTCACGCAAAAGAGAGAGCTAAAGATCATAGAGAGAGGGCTGGTGTTGGGGTGAGCGTTGGGAGCACTCAGCTGCTTGCCCTGGTCCCTTTGGAGCGATTTCACTTTGGCAGCTAGGATATACTTGGGTTTCATTTTGAAGTGCAGAAAGTGCATAAGCAAGTTACAAAGAAGAAGGAAGAGAACATGGTCAGTCTGTCACTGTAGAAGTGCTTGTCGGTGCTCGCGCTTCCTGCCAATTCCCAAGCAGTGACCTGCAAGTCTTGTTTTTCTCTCCTTGACCTTTCTGGTTTCCTGCTCCCACCTGGCCTCCAGCACCTCCAGCAGCTGCATTTATCCTCGCTGCAGCAGAGCTTGGCTTTGGGAATACACCTGTGCTGGGCTTTATTTAATGTTGTTTGGTTTCTTCCCTCTCCCCGAACCAGAAACAACCGAGCTCGGGAACAAGAAGGAGTTGAAATCCATGCCCTTCATCACCTATCTCTCAGGCCTGCTGACGGCACAGATGCTGTCCGATGACCACCTCATCTCAGGGGTGGAGATTCACTGCGAGGAGAAAGGACGCTGCCCATCCACTTGCCACTTGTGCCGGCGCCCCGGGAAGGAGCAGCTCAGCCCCACGCCGGTTCTGCTGGAGATCAACCGCGTGGTGCCTCTGTACGCCCTGATCCAGGACAACGAAACCAGGGAGGTGAGTGATGGATCCTGCTTTAGTCACCCCTCGGTTTGCCTTCCTCAGTCTCTGCACAGATTTAGGCGCTAGGAAGAAAGTCTTTATTATGAGGGTGGCGAGGAACTGGCACAGTAATAGTGGTAAGCACTGAAGTTCATGCTCTCTGCATCTATGTCCGCATAGACATGTACAGAGGGAAAGCAAGGTCAGTAATAAGGTGGATATGAACATCTATAAAGTATGCTGAAAGTATTACATATATTTACATGTATTTTATATACATATTACATATATTTATATATGTTTCCTGTGAGGGTGGTGAGGCACTGGAATGGGTTGCCCAGGGAAGTTGTGAATGCTCCATCCCTGGTGGTTGAACAGAGTCTTGGGTGCCATGGTTTAGTGTGAGGTGTCCCTCCCCATGGCAGGGGGGTTGGAACTGGATGATATTAAAGTCCTTTCCAACCCTAACTATTCTATGATTCTATAATTATTATATATATACATATATATTTCATGTATTTCCATCCAGCAGAGATAAGGCAAGACACAGGTAAAGGCATTTTGCCCACTTCAGTTTGTGTGGGTTTGTTTTATCATCTACCCCAATGCAGTGAGTTGCCTTTTAAAGCTTACAGCTACCACCCAATACAAGGCTGTGCTCTCCATTACCAGGCTCTGAAGTGCTGGGGTTTCAGTTTCATGGTGGGTGTCTGCCTTGGGCTGATTTATGATGCTTCTGTGTGGGCATGTTTGATTTCAGCTCTAAAACTGACCATTTCCAAGAGGGAGATAGGTGAAAATCCATTGCTTTGCCCACGTAAATTGCATTGGAAAACCCTTTATTTCCATGCCATTGGGAACTGCTGTTTTCTCCTTGCTTTTGAAGCAAGGGCTTGAAATTAGAAGGGCTCCAGGAGTCATGTTTTGCCTTTTGCTTCCCAAAGAGCATTTATTCAGAGGCACTTGTGCTGTGTAAGGAAACCCTTAACAGTGTGTAATGAGCAGGGATTTGGTCTGCCTCCCCGTGCTGCTCAAGCATCGCTCCCGCTCCCAGCAGTGGGAAGGAGCAGTGGATCAGGGCACTGCCAATGGTAATACTGCCTCTTTTCCTTCATTCAGGCACTGAGAACTACAGACTGAGCCGTGCTAAGAGGTTTTTCTCTCTCTCCTGTGGTTTAACAGCATTGGTCAGAGAACTTGCATGGTCACTGTTAGCTGTATCCTGTATGGGGACTTTGGCAGTGCTGGGCAAGGAGCTCCCCACGGTCAAGGGAATGTGTTTGACAGTCCAAGCACCTTTTAAGGGGCTTTGTTCAATGGCTTCTTCATAGCTGACATGGCTGGTGTGGCTGTGGGTGGGAGGTTTCACAGGGAAAGGGCTGCTTTTGGGAACAGAGGCAATGATGGAGCCTTCTCTCCACTGCTCCTGGTGGGATTAAACTAGCCCAAGTAAGTTTATAGCACCATTGCTGTTTATAGCTCCACTGCTCTTGTGGGGTTTTCTGATGACAAAATGCCCCCAGCACCTCGACGGCAGGATGCTGTTGAGTGCATGTGATGGGAGAGAAGAGAGATGTGGTGACCCTGGCTGGTTTCCATCTAGTGAACATCCTGGAGCCAAAGGAGAGGAGAGCCATGTTGCGGTGGCCTTCCTCCTCCTCCAGCAGATATTGGTGCCTGCTCTCACCCCATGGGATGAGCAATGGACTTCCTATAACCCTGGTGTCCACCAAGAGGCATGGGCTGAGCAAGTGAGACCCCAGGTTTGCCCATTCTGCAAACCCCCATGTTCCCTGGCTGGGGTGCAGGAAGGTGAAAGGGCAGCTAATCCTGAAGGGCACTGGGAGGAACAGGGATGCCCAGTTTTGGGCTCCTCAGCACAAAAAAGACAAGGAATTACTGGAGAGGGTCCAGAGGAGGCCACAGGGATGCTCAGGGGTCCGGAGCATCTCTGTTATGAGGAGAGATTGTGGGTACTACGCCTGATGAGTCTGGAGAAGAGCAGCCTGAAAGGGGATCCCATCAATGCAGATCAGTATCTCAAAGGCGGGTGCCAGCAGGATGGTGCCAGGCTCTTTCCAGTGGTGCCCAGTGACAGGACGAGGAGCAATGGCCATAAACTAAAACACAACAAGTGTCACCTCAGCATGAGGAAGGACTTCTTTATGTGAGGGTATCAGAGCCCTGGCACAGGCTGCCCAGGGGGCTGTGGAGTCTCCCTGTCTGGAGCCATCCCAAACCCACCATGGACACATTCCTTTGTGCCCTGCTCTGGGTGGCTCTGCCCTGGCAGGGGGCTGGACACAATGATCAGAGGTCCCTTTAACCCTAATGGCTCTATGAAACCCAAACCAAACTCAAAGTTGCTTTAGCAGAGCAGCTTCTCCAGCTGCAGAAGTGCTTAGGGGGTGGTGTGCTGAGGGGGATGCAGGGAAGTGGGGCAGCAGAGATCAACCTCGCTCCTAGTGGGAAATGGATTCAACCCCCTGTTGTTTGTATTTGAGGAGACAAATGGATGTGGAGCCTGGATTTTAGGAGACCCCCAGGACCTTGTTTTAATTTGAGACTCGAGTAATCTCAGCATCTGCCTGCAGCCACGGCCCCCTCACAGTGTGGAGGCTCACTGGGGGCACCTCCCCACACTGCCAGCCCCATTGGCCTCAGCAGGAGCCAGCACATGGCTGGGACCCTGGCAGGGCTCTCAGCAAGAGCTGCTTTGCTGCCTGTGCATGGACCATTGTTTGCTTGTGCCCCATGCACTGATGATGATGGAGCACATGCGCTTCCTCCCCTGGAGCAGGCTTGCTACTCATACAGACCATGGCAAAGTGGTGGTGGTGGTTTCAGAGGGAGCTGCACAAACCAGTGTCACTTTTCCTCCTGGATGCAGCCCATCTCTGTGCCCTTGCTGCTCACTTGCTCTGGTGGCTGTGTTTCAGCCGAGGGGAGAAGTGTAGCTGGTTTTGATGTCTTCAGTTGGTTCTTGGTCAGTTCTTGGGGTCACAGTTGTCTTGCAATTGCTGTTGGAAGGAGCTGTGTGATGGAGCTGTGCCCTGGCAGTGCACTTGGAGCCTTTCTGTACATTTACACCAACCCTGAATTACCAGGATGGAGAGTCTGAAGGGCCTACAATGGGGTGAAACGTGCCCGTCATACCTCCATCAATGCTTGCCCATAAAGGTGGTGGGGAGCCCACCCTGTCCAGTGCAGACTGGGCTCACCATTGTGGCTTGGGGTATCCAAGTGTATTGCTGGTGCTGTGACCCCTCACTTTGGCATTGACATTGCCCTCAAGGGCACAGCAGATGGAAAAGAGCACACCTGGGAAATGCAGGATCCTGGTGCTGGCACCCCAAGACCCTCTGCAGCAGGAGCTGACCTTGTTGGGCACTGTCTGGGCTTTGTTGCTGGCCTCGCAATCACAGCTGTGCCTGGGAGAGGAGCCCTTGACTCTTGTGGGGTGAACATTGTCCCTGCAGCCGTCCCAGTTCAGCCCGCAGGGAAGCAAACCTCCGTCAGGGGAGTCCAGAGATGTGCTTGGAGATCAGTCCTGGACTTGAGCAGCACTAGGACAAGCATGAGCCTGAAGAGGAGGGACACGGGAGCTGAGGCAGAGGCTGGAGAAGTCAAACTGGGGCTTGTTTCTTAGGGAATAGTTTAGCTGTACCCCTTGAATCCCATTCAGGAGGGTGGATATCTGGGCCCTTCCCATTACCCTGTATCTCAAAGCTAGTTCTCCTGATACCCTCTGCCTATGTGGATCCAGCAAGAGACAGGTGAGGTTTTGCAAGAGGCTATGGTGACAAGGTGAAAGGCATCCCCAAGGCCATGGGCTCACTTTGGCCCCTCATACAGCACCCAGAGGCCGGCAATCCTCCCTGCATACACACAGCTTCCCTAAAGCAGCCCCTGAAGGCGTGGAGAGCCGATGCCAGGGATTTCTTTTTCCACCTCCAAAGCTGAAAGGGAGCCAGGGCGAACGGGGACATTGTGGAGGTGAGTGCTTTGGTCTGGGGTCTGTGTGTGGGGGGACACTTATTTGGTTTTGCTTTGGTTTAATATCTGCTAATTGGCCCTTGTCCTGCTCCTTGCACTCGAGCATCCTGCTGCAGCTCCAGCCCACATCCGACTCGCGTTTCCAGGGGAAGAATAGCAGCATTGTAACCGCTAGAATGAGGAGCTTTGTAGCCGAGGTGTGAAAGCGGAGCTGGCCCCGCAGCACGGGGCTTCGCTTTCCCCCGCTGCCAGGTTTTACAGTGTCCTCTGCTGCTCCCTCGGATCCCATCAATAACAGAAAGCAGGATTCTGCCCACCCTGGGTCCCTTCCAGCACCCTGACCTTTCCAGCACAGCGCTGCTGTGCCTCCCCAGGATGAAGTGCTGGTGATGCTGCTCCCCGGGGACAGGCAGCCGGAGGCAGGCAGGGTGTGAGCAGCACAAGATGAGATCACCTGCCAACAGCAATAGGGAAACTTCATCCTCCTTCGCTGCGAACCTGGAGCAGACTTCCAGACGCGAACTGCGTGATCCTGGAAAGAGTCTCTGGCCTGGGAAATCCGTAGTTTTCCTCCTCCTTCCTCCCCGCCCCTGACATGTCTAGACTAAGGGGCAGCGTTTATCTCCTGTGACCAGCACGGAGCTTTAATGTAAGGGCATGGAAAGCTTTTCCTGCAGCCAAGCAATCATCGTGGTAGCATCCCGTTCGGGCTGTAAAATCCCTGCTTGAGCCTACGCCCCGTGTTCTTTCGCTTGATGCTGTTGCTATCTGCAGTCTGCCTGGAGCACAGCAGTGTCCCGGAGCTGGGGTCGGTGGTCCTCTTGTGCCAGGCTCCATATGGGGTAGCTTCGCTGGGTGGCTGTTTCCCTACACACGGGGCCTGTCTGCCTGCATGACCCAGCCTCATTCCACTCTTCTTCCTTTCCTTCTGCACTGAGGAAGAGAACAAACAAGCAAAGACCAGGGAAAACAGTGCAAACCCTGCAATGGACCACATTCCCAGCTGCTGGATCATCCCCACTGTCTGCAGCACATCCCTGTCCAGCCTGTGTGCTCATTGGTGGTGGTTTTAATCTCCCTGTATTTTAGTTCTCCCAGAAGCTGAAGTGTGTGCACCAACCACAAAGAAACCTAGACCTAAAGAAACAGTGGAACCAGGATCTCATATCCCTGCCAGCCATGGACAAGACCAGATATTGACCAATAAGCATCCAATATATGCTATTTCCAGTATCCCATCTGGAAAGAGCAGCCCCTGTGGTGTTGCTGATGCTGATCTAAAAGGTTCCTTCACGTCCTGCGATTTACCTCTCTGGGGATGTCAACAGAAACCCACAGTTTGAAATAACTTAATGCTTCTCCCTCCATCAGCCAGGTCTAACAGAGGACAAAGGAAATGTTCTTCTGTATTCTGTTGCAGAGTGTCTAAGCTATAAAAGGGGCCCAAATGGCTTCCCCCTGAGCACAAATAACAACAGGAGAAAGATCCATATGCAATTGAGTGTAGGATAAATGTGCTTAGCTGATCGTTCGTTTCCCTAATATTTGTTTTATGAATAGGCTTAACTTATGGTAAGATGGGACTTTATGGTCCTCTCAGTCTTGCTTGTGTCAAAACAAATGAACTAGCCATCTAGGGGGGAACTATCAATCCAATAGATGTGTGTGTATGGGTGTGGGGAGTCAGGCCTATTATACCTTTAAGAGCAAATTAGATGCTGTTCTTATGATTCATAATGCTATATATCTAATGGCATGACTCGTCATCTAGAAAATAAACGTTTTGAGCCAGTTTCTCATCTCATAAATTTCCCCTCTGGCACTGAAGGACATAAACTAAATGGGCTGACTCACAGGGAAACAACACAATTTGGATACTTTGAAATGAAAGATAAAGTTGCCTTTGGGCACACAGGGACGTTGAGATCCCAAGGAGTGGTTGGTGAGCACATTGAGGGCCACGCTGCCATCCCCAGCACACAGGGATGCTCCTGGGAAGCCCCTCGTGCTGGTAGGGCCTGTTGGGGTTTCCTAGTTTGGTAGCTTTGGTGTGACCACCATGGCGGGATGGTTATGGTGGAGATGGTCCTGTTGTGTATGCTGTCTCCTGCTGGGATGCAGGGGGTTTATCGCACATTTCCAAGCATAGCAGCAGGGACTGTAGTGATAGGACAAGGGGTAATGGGTTAAAACTGAAACAGGGGAAGTTTGGATATAAGGAAGAAGTTCTTTACTGTGAGGGTGGTGAGGCACTGGAATGGGTTGCCCAGGGAAGCTGTGAATGCTCCATCCCTGGCAGTGTTCAAGGCCAGGTTTGACAGAGCCTTGGGTGCCATGGTTTAGTGTGAGGTGTGCCTGCCCATGGCAGGGGGGTTGGAACTGGATGATCTTCAGGTCCTTTCCAACCCAAACTATTCTATGATTGTATGACATACGGAGTTTCCCACTCCAAGGCAAATGAATAAGCATCCTCAGCCACCATAAACCAGGGAGGTCCCTGTGCATTCCCACTTGAAGCTCTCCCAAAGGCTGCTGCTGCCCATGGGACTCAGCACGTTTGTTGCATCCTTTGTCCACTGCTCTTGGTCTTCTGTGCCGTTGGGCTCCTGGTTTGGGTGGCAGCTGCTGTCCTGGGTTTGTGTGGTCAGTCCTGTACCTCCCAGGCTACGTTGTCAGAAGGAGAAAGGGAAGGAGAGGTTTTCACATGGCTGCCACCTTTGGGGCTGTGCTACTGCTCTTGCAGGGGAAGGCGACTTCAACTGCTGATCTGAGAGCAGCCTTTGCCACTGCAGCCAGAGCCTGGAGCAGGCTGGGGAGCTGAGGGCATGAAGGGTGGGCTGGATGTGTCTGACTTCAGTGCCGGAGGACCAGAGAGTCCTCAACACTCATGGACACCTTCCCTTTGTCCTGGAGTTTCTGAGGTGCAGCCGTTCCCACAGAGCAGGCTGGTGTCCCCATGGAGGGTGTAGAGCTTCCTAAAGTGATGGTGAGCATCTTTGTGCAGGGAGCTCCATCCCTTCTTTCCACATGGTCTTACCCATTTCCCCTCCATCAGTTCGCTCTTGCCACTTCCCCACCTTTTGCTATGCACTCCCCTGGGAAGATCCTAGAAATTGCTGGCTTGGAGTCCTGCTGGGAAGTGAGACAAGGTGAGTCCTGGCCCTGACGTCAGCTGGATGCAGGCACCGGGGGCTAGCCATGCTCTGAGTAACCTGGTTAGTGCACGTAGGTGCTTTAATGAGAGCGCTGGAAGGATGCATCGCTGAGCTAACCTTGTTTGTGTGAAGGTTGACACAAGGCAGATGATGGCTGGGAGCCTACAGGATCTAATTGAAATGGGTGCAGGGTAGAGCAGGGATTGCTCATCCTGCCTTGCACTCACCAGCAGAAATAAGGAAATAGAAGGAAGGAACTGACTATTGGATTTGGCTAAAGGGCAAGGATGGGGCGGGTGAGATTTCATCCTTATGTTGGGATGTGCAGGGAGAGCAGTGAGGGTCAGGGATAGGGTCAGGGTGACAGCACAAGGATCTGCCCATGTCTGTCTTCACCCCCAGTGTATGTCTGTGCACACACGGACCCACAACACACGTATCTATCCTGCTTCCTAAGGAAAGCATACACTTCCCTATCCATCTACGTGAATCATTTTGTGTTTCTACCCTGCACAGCACCGCTGCTCCCTACACAAGTGTATCTGCACTCATTTATTCATGTATCAGATAAACTCCTCTCTGTTGTCCTTGCTTCCCTCACTTTGCAGTACCTCCTCCAGCCCAGCTCTTCGGTTCCAGTCTAAAGAACAAAGCAAAGTAACATCACATTTTCTCTCTTTTGCATGGTTTTTCCTTCCTTTTCTCTTCCCCCCACCCCTTTTGGAACAGTCCCATTTTGTAAAATGCCTGGAAGCAGAAACTGTTTCAGACACGAAAGCTTTGAGGCGCCTGGTTAAAGGTGCTCGGGGTGTTCGGCTCCGGACAATGGGAGCCCTGATGTCAGGCTCTATTTCTATCCCTGCTTTCAGAAACCTCCCCGGATGGTGCATTTCCTAGAGCTTTCTGCTCAGTCCCGGAGCTGCTGGAGCTGTCCCTGTCCCCCTCAAAGGGCAGGGGTTTATCTTTAAGGCGTCACCTGCGGTATCACCGGGGCCAGGCATCCATAGGCAGCTTTGAATGGGTGGAATAGAGCTGCTGCGAGCTGGGCTGCTCTACATGGGTGAGGATCCGTGAAGGCGTTTCAGCCCCCAAAAGTGCCTTGTAAAAGGTCAAAAGCAGTACAAAGGGGTTTGTTTTCATGGATGGAGTTTTGGTGTTGCGATTATTCTAGCAGGGCATTGCGGCTTTGCAGGGTTGGAGTGAATATTCACTGTGTGTGTGTGCAGGGAGAGACCCGTCTTCTAAGCTGGGGCTTGGTTTAGCCACAACAGGCAAAGAGTAGCAGGAGAAACCACTTTAAATCCATGTAGTCTGAACTACAGCAGGGTATGGAGCGAGGGATGCTCCGTGCTGCAGTGTGGGCACCAACACCAAGCTGCAGGGAATGCACCATAGGGTTAGACGTGGAGGGCTTTGGGAATCCAGTCGGTGTTTGAGCCTTAGATTCAGCAGATGAAAAGCTGTTGTTCTGGGGATCCACTGGCATCATTAAGAGCATTGGGAGGGCTCCTGGTCAGGCTGGGGACAGCCTGCGGAGAGGAGGCTGCCCAGCTGGTCCAACACCCTGCAAGTGTTTAATGGGATTCTGTCTTTTGCTTCCACATGCTGCTATTTTGCTTGAGAGTATTCCTTACACAGTGAATAAAGCTGCAATTTGCTTGCAGGAGGGCAGCTCCTATAAACAAACTATGAGAAGGATGAAAGTGGGCTGTGTGGCTGGGGATGGAGAAATTAATATATGAGGGACAGAAACACCTATGGGGCAGGCACGGGGATACATTTCATTGTGTGCAGCAGCACGTACTGTACATATGATGTCTGGTGTCACAACAGGCTTAAGTTAATGTTTCTTCAGGCAGTTTAGTCCCCCAACACAGGATTCCTCTCTAGAATCATGCAGATGCTCCCCAGCCCAACCCAGGGATGAATCAGCATCACTCGATACCCAGGAGCTAAAGCACAAGGAGCGGAAGGGATGCTCCCAGGGCCATGCAGAGGATCTGTGGCAGAGGTGGGGAGGATCCACCCTGTACTCCCTGATCCTGGGGCTCTGCACACACGTATCCCTGATGCTGAGTCCTGCGCAGTCGTGCTGCTGGCTGGATTTCACCGAGTCTTTAGCACACGTGTTCACGCTTTTTGTTCTCACATCAGGCTTTCAAGGGAGCCCTGATGAGCTCATACTGGTGCTCGGGGAAAGGCGATGTTATTGAAGACTGGTGCAGGTGCGACCTCAACGCCTTCGATGAGAACGGACTCCCCAACTGCAGCCCTCTCCCTCCACCCGTGTACGTATCCATGTGAGCCCCTTCTATGGGTCACAGCCCCCCAGCACCATCCCTTTCCTGCAGGCTCAGCCCATGGGCACCTCCTGCCCCTCACCTGCAAGCCCAGGGGCCGCAGGCCAGCACTCCTCACTGTGAGACTGATGCCTTTAGGATATCCTGGCTCCGACTGTGGCCCTGGAAGGTTTCCTTGTAGACTTTCATCACCTGATTAGCAAGGCTTGTAGAATGGGATTTGAAATGCTGAAAGAAATGGAATTACGGTGCAATTCATTGTGGCTTGTCAGAGCAAGAGCAAATCAGGAGCAAACTGTTGGGGAATTAGCTGAGAAAGCAGGAAGAGTGGCTCCAGCGAGCCACAAGGAGCAGAGCACCTTCTTAGTGAGCCAACATCCTCAGAGGGGATTCATTTCCCATCCCAAGTCCAACAAACACACTTGCGTGTTTGGAGCTGGACTCTCTGTAGCCCTGTACTTCATGTTGTCATTTACCCTGGTGCAAAGAGAGCAGATGCCTTCTTACTAACACAACCAGGAGCACAAAGCTGCTCTGCCTTGTCCCCTACCCACGTCATCCCTGACCCGGGCAGGAGTTCCTGCACAGCTGCCCTGCTTTGGCTGATGCTCACACCCATCAGAGCCTTGCTCACTTGCAGCTGGGTAAATTCACAGCCACACCTGCCCCTTCTCTCCCTCCCTTTGCTCTGGCAATGCACACAGGACCCTCCCCTCCTGTAGGCTCAACCCTGCTGGGTTATGTGAAGGTTAAGCTGGAGCCTCCCTGTCTTTTCTGCTCCTTGGTCTCCCATGGGGTCGCTGAAGTTCCTTTAGGTGGGATTCTAGTGGAAGGTGTCCCTGCAGGAGGTTGGAACTGGATGAGCTTTAAGTTCCCTTCCAACCCAAACCATTCTATGGCTCTATGGATGTCTGGGTTGCATGGTTGTGACTACGTGACCTAGGCTTTTCCAGGAGGAGGGGGGGAGAAGGACACATTGCAGTAGGCTGCAACTGACCTTCAACTTCAGCTCTTCCATGCTCTCCTATCTGCTTTCCTGTTGTGCACATCGCTGTGTATGAGTGTGAGCCCTGCCTGGGGCTGTGCTGCTTGCAGAGGTGGATTCCTCCCTATAAAGGGACCTGATGTCTTATGTGGTGTCTTTTCTGTCTCCTGCTCAGCCTGAGGCTCTCCCCCAGCGTGGAGCCCTCCAGCACCGTGGTCTCTCTGGAGTGGCTGGATGTGCAGCCTGCCATCGGGGCCAAGGTGTCTGACTACGTCCTGCAGCACAAGAAGGTGGATGAGTACACAGACACGGACCTCTACACAGGTGGGTGCTGCTCCTCTCGGTGCAGAGGGTACAGGGCGATGCATCCTGTGCCCTGCCTGGCTGGGAGCTGCTGCGTCTGTGGGCAATGGTGCATAGAGCCAAGGTGTTACAGGAGTGTTTGAGAGAAAGGGGAAATACAAGGACATAGCATGGCAGAAGGAAATGATTTCCATTTTTGGGGGAAGGAGAACTTTGAGTTGGAGCTTCTGAGTGAAGCGATTGGTCTGAGCAGTCTGAAATGCTACACAATAGTGGCTGCAGGGAGAGGGCGGCTCTGAATAGCTCAAGGGCTTTACTGGTCCCTTCTAGTGAGTACTGCATTGCGTGGCAGCCTTTGAAAGGACACTTCAAGTTGCCTTGCACACATAGCAAAGTAACTCAAAGCCTCTAATATATAAGGAGATCATTTAAGCAGCACCAAACTTCTCCAGGGGAACCTGCAACTTCCCTGGGTTGGAGTTTGGTTCCCAGCTCAGGCTTAGACTGAGTGCTCTGTGCCTTGCGAAAGCTTTGTCAGCAATTCAAGCCATGCTCTGGGAGCTGCTGGGGTGTGAATCATGGGGGTTGATTTGGGTGAATCGGTGATTTATTTTGGGAAATAGGATTTGAGACCTGAAGTGATGCTGCTGATGCATGGAAAGCCAGGCAAAGCCTCCTACTGCTTTTTGCTGGAGGATTTGGGATGTACTTTGTTAAAGATGCTCATGTGATATGTCAAGGGCAGCCGGTGGTGTTGACCAAAGCAGAGATTTCCCTTTCTATGAAGGCTGCTTCCTCCAGATGCTGGCAGTGCCTTATTTCAAGCCCTTCTAGGTAAGGGAACATGAAGAAGGGTTCTACCTGTCATTGGAGCAAAGGAACAGCTTTGTCATTGGAACTCAGCAACAGCTCCCGCTCTGTGTCATTAAAACCTCATTTGGTTTAAGGCTTATGTGAGGTGTGTGTGTTCAGGCTGCCTGCAAGGACAAGGAACCAGCCTGGAGGTAGGGACAGGGCTGGCACTGGAGAGGGGAAACCTCCCTGTGCTCTGGCAGAGGCTTCCTGGACGTCCAGGCAAGGCATTTGTCTGTGTTCTCGTGTTGCGAAGGTGACTTCAGGAAGATCAATCAGATCGAGCTCAGGAGTTGTGCACAGTCCTCAGGTCTTGGTCAGAAGCTTTCTCAGCTTGTGGAGGTGGCTTGTTTCTTCTCCTTACTCATCTCTGAGCCAAGCCCTGCGCTGCAATGAGCTGCCATGAAGTGCTCCAGCTCCCAGCCACAGGCAAGTCTTGACCCTCTCTGTTCATCTCAGGCCAATCTATTCTGCATCTGCAGCCTCTCCTATCCACTTCCAGCACTGCCCCATACAGGATGGCCCCTGGGTTATGGTTCTAGTTTCCTGGCATGGAAGAAGGCTTGTTCTTTATCTTGGAGGGGCACCCTCCAGTAATGGAGACAGAAAACAAGCCTTTGTTTTGGATGGGGATGCCAGATTGCTTACACATCACTCAGGTGAGGCCAGCCCAGGGAAATGTGGGGTTTCTCCTTTGAAGTGGCTGGATTTCTGCCTGGCAGCCAGAGGAGGAAATAGAGATGATTATTAGTATTATTTCCCTTTTATGACTGCCATGTGTTTGACAGGCAATTGAATTCATTGTGGGGAGCTGCCCTCCCCTCACCTTGCTCTCGGGGACTGCATGGGACAGAATGACCCCATTAACAATTACAGAGAAAAGCCAACCCTAAATGTCTCCCTTTTTTTCCATGTTGTTTAGAACCAAACAGCATTCCTGCCTCCATTCCTTTATTACCCTACAGGCCTCTGGTGCCAGATGACTTGATTCTTGCAAATACCATGTGTAGGTTTGCAGAGATGCTGACTGCTACAGGCTTCACTTGTACTGTGCTTCACCCAGCCAAAAGCCCTACTGTGGGTGTTCCCTCATCACCATCACCTACCCATCCAGTTGCACCTCATCTCCATCACATCTGAGCAGCATCACTAAACAAGGCAACCCCAGAAGGGAGAAGCTTTGGGAGAAGGGTGTGGGACATGAAATGTGGATGGCTTTTGGGCATATCTTTGGGGCAGATCTTCCTTCCCCATCAGTGTCCTGGCAGGTAGGTGCAAGTTGCTCTGTTACTGGGATGTACATGATGGGGATTTGTAGAGTGTGGCAGTACAAGGCTTGAGGGCTCTTGAGGCTGCTGCCATTCATTCCTTGCATCTCTTGAATTAAAATGTGTGGGTCATTTGTGCTTGTACAGGGGTTTGTTTGTTTTACTGCAATTGTAGTCATTTCCTATTGGGATTCCTGGTATTGTCTGGGGCTAGAGCTGTGCCAACCTGCTCTTCAGCCCCATGGCAAGCTAGATGGTACCTGGCCTCTGCCTTACATGCCTTCTGGCTTCCTCCTGCTCCCCAAAACCTCTGGTCACTCACTCTTGCCAAACTCCTTGTCCTTTGCAACTGGAAGATGGAGCCTTTTCCTTCAGCCAGGAAGTACTTGCTCCGCTTCCTCTTAGAGCAGTCAGGAGGGACTCCTGAGGCTGATCTAAGGTGCATCCCCTGTGCACAGGGCAGTGATGCTATGGGATGGGGTGGAAGAAGCTGGGAGCTCACATGGGTTGGCTGCCCTAGGCTGTACATGCTTCTTAAAGAGACTTATTACTGGTGCTTAGGAAAACACAGCCCTTGGACAATGTGAGGCTAGCAGGAGGTGAACTTGTGTGCGAAACAAACCACGCTTTCAACACCACCGCGCGGGGAGCGAGCGGAGAAGACGGAGAGCAATTACATCCCAAACTGTTTATTAAAACTTGTGGAAATTGCTCCTAGCTGCATGTGCGTGCCCGCTTTGTAGTTGAGTGATGCTCTTTGTTTGAACATGGGGCTCTCGAAGAGGGCGCGAGTGTGTGTGTGTGTGTGTGTGTGTGTGTGCATGGCCGAGCCTGCCAGCGCATTATGTCATGGGCGAAGCAGGCGCTGCGCTTGAGAGAGGGAGAGGGAGAAATGTGTTTTACAGGGTGAGGTACAAACTGAAATGGCTGTGAACATCTGGAACTGATATTAGGGCTTGGAAAATGTTTTCTGTCACTCCAACGCTTCTCTGGAGGGAAGTTTCTGAAGTTAAGAAGCTCCGAAGGGGATGAGGGGGAGGGACGAGGGGATAAAGTGCCCGTGGTGCAAAGTGCTTTTAATGTCTCAGTTCTGGTTCCTGTAGCCAGGCCATGCTGGGTGGGGGACCTGGGGTATCACTCGTTATGGTGGCCTTGGCTTAGAAGGTCCCCTGAGCCTCACTGCCTGAGATGGTCCTGCATGGGGAGCGCTGCGTCCTCCAGCCTGTGATGGGTAGAAGGGCAGAAGGATCCTTGCTCTGGTTTTAGGGTTGGGAACTGAGGTGGGAGACCACAATTTAAAGATGAAGAGTGAAATCCTCAGGTGAGGTGTAAGAAAAGGCTCCCAAGCTTTATTATTTCTCAGGGATCCTTTCTGCTCCTGAATCTCTTTGGCTGATCATCTTCAAAGAAGAGGTAGCCTTCATCCAGAACAGCTTGTAATTCCTGAGGAAAGGAGCAGAACAGAAAACCTGCTGAATGAGCTTGTTGGAGACCATATAGACCTCAGAGCAGAAGAATGAAGATGCTGGCAGTTTGGTCAAAGTCTCGTAATATACTGGGACCCTTTATACACAAGCCTGTGGCGTGGAGAAGAGCTGGCAGGAGGGTGTCTGGAGAATAGGCTGGGTAGAATGATGTACAGAATGAAGGGTATGATCGCATAAAACCTATGTGCAGCACCATGCCAGCATCACAGGATTTTCTGGAGCAATGCTGTTCTGCAGAGGAGCCTTTGAATACATCATGTCTCTGAAAGAAAGAAGTCAAACCAAAAGGCTTAGTGGTTTGTAAGCTGTGCTCTTGAGTTGAAGCTTGAGAGCATCTCATTTATAACTTAACTCTGGTCTGCAGAGCATCATTCTGATGTGTCTGGATGGCCAGGACTGTATGGGTATAGCTATGACAACCGTCTCTTCCAGAACACCCTCTTGTGTACAAGCTGTGCTGCTACTGTCATGTGAAAACCAGGGATAGGCTGGAAGAGGAGGAAAAACTATCTGGGCAGAGCAAATAGTGTGCCTGTCAGGGAGGAGTCAGTGCAATCTTCTTACACCCAGGCTATGCGCCTATTAACATGCCTTAAAATCATCTTCAGAGTCCCAACTTCCCAACAGCTTTGGTACCAAAGAGAGCACCAGGAATTGACACTGCCCTTGGAAAGCTATAGGAGCTTCATGTGCAGAGTTGGGTAGAACATCCTGAGTTTTAATTCGTGCCAGTCAAGTGTGGAGGATGTTAAAGCAGGAGTGTTTAAAACAGTTGTTGTTAGAGATGGTGGTGTTAGATCTTGAGTGTGAATCATGGTGTTGACTATCTCTGTAAAGCCCTGTGGTGGCAAAGCTCTCTCTGTAGAGACCTGTGGCACCTGTGTTGATGTAGGTACCATTTTCATAGATGATGTTTGGTTGGAGAGTTAGCCCAGAGGTTGCAAAGGAAGGACATTACGATCTCCATTGGTTTCAGGAGAACTGTTCTGCCCTCACCATCTATGACACCACACTGCAGCTCTCAGCATAGTGATGCTGGTGGTCAGGAAGGTTAGTGCTCAGCCTGGAAGCAACAAACAGCTCTTTCAGGGGTCATCTGTGTGCTTGACTTGTGTTCAAAGGAGGTCCTTGGACATGACCAAAGTAGAGGAGGACCTGATGGTGGTCAGGAGCTGATGCCACTGCTTGGTTGTCTCTACCTGCTTGTTCCTTGGCATCTACCTGGTGGATCTCAGCTGGTTTCTCAGTGGGTAGGTATCTGGCTGCTCACAACCACCACTTGGTGAGGACTGTCTGGGGTTGGAAATGCAGCAGAGCTTCATCTGTGAATGCTTGTGTGCAGGGAGCCTGATCAGACAGGGCTGCTGTGTGGAAGCTGTCACTGCTGCTGCCTCTCCTATGACTAGCACGTGGGTAAAGATGCTTTCAACACCCAGAACACCCTCCTGGAGTGCTGAATCCATTTCACTTGTTGGCAAAAGCGAAGATGATTCAAAAAAAGGAGCCTTTGAAGAGAAGGTCAAGTTTTTGGAAACTGCTTCCTGGGCTGTGTTGTGTAATAGCACCAAGCAAGTGCTTAGTTTTGGCCATCACACTTGCTGTGAAGCACTGATTTCTCTCCCACTGGGACAGCTGTAGTTATTTCCACCTACCAGTGTCATTTTTGTATCCTGGAAAGCAGAAGGGAGGTGGAGGGTTCTCAGCTCTCAATTAGGGTTGAGTCACTTGCTGAAGTATTTCATTAATTCACATTTCCATATGGTTGTTCCAGGGTTGTTTTATTTTTATCTGCCCAGACACCTTTTGGACAGAACTGGGCATTATCTTTGCTTTTTCCCAAATCATTTAGTAGGTGGAAAGCCTGGACTGTCTGCCCATTCCCTGCTGTCTGCAGAGGATGGAGCAGCCTGGATGGTGCCACGAGTATGTCATACACTTTAAGAGCCAAGGGCTTTGTGCTGCCTGTGCAGGGCTACCTCTCCGGCAAGGCAAAGGACAGCTGTAGGTGCTCCCTTCCAGCTAAGGAGGCTCTGAACTTCTTACACAGCAGTTAATGAAGCCAGTCATGGAGTTTTTTATACTGGTCTGTAACTTTATCCTCTAGGATTACGTTTCTCCTGATCTGGAAAAGTCAAGGCCACAAATCCATCTTGTCAGGAAGCATCAAAAGCAAAGGCTGCTAACGCAGTCGGACGGATCATGGCATGTGAGTGCAGTTCAGTGGAAGGTTTTCATAGGAGCCTTTATTGACTAAACAGGCTTTTCTAATCAATACATTGTGGCTGGAATTTGGAGGGGAGCTCAGTCTGCGTCTGCAAAGCTGGTGCTTGGCAATGCAGCCCTGAGCTGGTTGGAAAACTTAGGCTCTGGGGCATCTCTGGATGCAACAGAACCCTGCTCTGGGAGGGAACTTGGGCACGCTCGCCAAGTGAAGCACAAGGGTCTTCCCTTTGGATGGGCTCTGAATGACACCAGACTGGAATTCCACACCAGGGTAGGATCTTCCTGGAGATTTTGTGTATTCTTCTCATTGTAGCCAAAGCCTGAGCTGGGATCCTGAGCAGGATGGGGAATCTGCTTTCCAGTCCTCTGGCTGCTGTTGAGGTTTCCCATGCGTTCAGCTTTGTCAGGTGGCCGAAATAGAATCCAAGAAGTTAGACAGCATCCCTCCACGCTCCTCTGGAGGGAAATAAGGATGGGAAAGGGATCCAAGGAGGCACAAAGGCTGCCTTGGGGCAGCCTATTCTGTCCTGTTTGAAACCTCTCAACCACAGTGCACGAGGTACTCTGGGGATGTTGCTGTGATCCTGTCTGTTGCCCTGCCAGCATCAGGCCTGCTCTAACCCACACCATTTGTGTTAGGTGGCATATGGTCATCCCTGCATCTCCCAAGCTGGCCTGTGCACACTCTGCCTCTTGAGGACCATTATCCCCTTCCTCCCTGTCCATCAAGATGATGGGGGCTCCCTTTGTTGGGCAAGGTGGGGAATGTCATCTATTCCCTGTGTAGCTTTGGTGTGAGGGAAGTTAAGTGAAAATAGAGAGGGATTAAACCTTGACTCAGGGGATTTACCAGTTAAAATAGCTTCTTCTCCTGCAGGTTTCATATGATACAGGAGCAGGGAGAGACCCTCCCCATCTCCCCTGTGACCCCTTCCCAGTTTGTTCAGCTTGCCAGGGATTGAGATCTGGCCCTCAGGAGTCTCAGGGCAGCTGGATCTAGGTTACATTTCATGCTGTTTAGATAGGATAAACTTTTCCTCCCTGTAATTGGGTGATTGGACTTGTGAGGTTTCTCTGATATTAATCGGGGGACCCTAGAGGGGGTCAGATTAGGTTATGGAGACATAATAGGAAATACTGCTGTGGCTAGTTTGGGTTATTGGGGGTAGAGTGGATATTCTGCAGCTTTCCCATGCTGGGTTCCCACTGGTCAGGCCTATGTGGTGGGGTCAAGGAGTGGTCTTATCTCAA
Source organism: Pezoporus occidentalis (assembly GCF_034315485.1). Classification (NCBI taxonomy): domain Eukaryota; kingdom Metazoa; phylum Chordata; class Aves; order Psittaciformes; family Psittacidae; genus Pezoporus; species Pezoporus occidentalis. The sequence continues at coordinate 1,815,691 of NW_026915987.1, forward strand.
CATCGGGTTGACTTGGTCTTCGCTGGGAGCCACTGTCTCTGAGCTCTTTCCACCCCTGTAATCCTGCTCTTCCAGAGAGCAGGACCATGACCCCCCCTTTGCTGCAGGGAGGGGTGTGTGGTGCTGACCGGCTGCTGGGGTTTGCTCCCAAAGGAGAGAACATGTGTTTTCAAAGGGATGTCATTGTCTCCAGCAACTCTGGCAGAGGAAAAGCTTTGTGTTCTGAACTGGTGTTGTTTGGACCAAGTAAGATGCTCCTCCTTGCTAGCCCATGTCATGCCAGCTGTGGGAAAGGGGTCGATACATCTCAGCAGGGATCATTTAGAGCAGTGAGCGTTTAGGTGTATGCTTTTATCTGTCCTATGTGAGAGATGCATTTGAGGAAGGATTTCACATCAGTCCAGGCAGAGCAGTGAGATGAGCTTGTCCCTGTGGCCGCATGAGTGCTTGAGCTGTACTGATGGAGGATGCAGCAGTGAAACAGCATCCTGAGGGGTACGGGAGAAGGGAAACCCCCTGCGTTTATGCTACAGACCTGTTTGGTGTGGGGTTAATACCTCATCTTCCTGTGTGCTGTGCCCGGGAGCAGCTCTGCAGTGCTACTGGACATGAGTTGTGCTGAGCTGAGCCTGGCTCCAGGCACTGGTCTGCAGCCTCCTTCCAGCCCTTGTTTCTTTTTATTAACAGCGAGATGACAGATAGGGGCTGGTCACTAATTTAATAAAGGAAGTTGCTGATCACGACTGCAGAAGCGAGGTCCTGAGGTTTTTGTGGTGGTCTGGTGATTCACCCTGATGAAACAGGGTAACGCAGGGTAGGAAATGCCTCACTGGAGCTTGGAGCGCGGCAAAGGCCCTTCCTACATAGCAGCAAGGCTAAACAGTCACTTGGCCGTGCTGTGCTTGGGTCTGGCCTCACCAATATGAACATTACCCTGCTGGGATCATCCGATTTTCAGCTCCAGGGAGATCCACGGCCCTCTGCAGCTAGGTCCATTTGCTGGCTTTAATGAGGCTCCTTCTTTGTTACCCTGAACACATTCCCAGAGGGTTGAGGTATGGCTGAGGGAACCCCACTCTCCATTTCCCCCTTTGTGGCACGCTCGTGTGTGCTTGTGAGGACACTGAGGGCAGGAGTGCAGCAGGGTTTGTGCATCGTCGCAGGTAACACTTGGCTTTCCTTTATGCTGTGCTGTCATCCATGGAAATCCATAAATCTCACCAACTTCATTGTGTGCCCTGGGAAATGGAGGCACTCGACAGTAACGGCCAAAAATTGTGCAGGAGCTCTAAATCCAGAGGAGCCAGTTGAATGCAAGGGGTCTAAATTCATGAACAGTTAATATTTACTGTGCTTGCTGCTCCCGAGCCTCAAACGTTCACACTTGGCTGCAGATCAATTTCAGATCTCAATTTCCAGTTCCTCTGGAGAACCTTGGTGGCGTCTTGGTAGCTGGAGAGTGTCAAACCCATGTCAATGTGCCCATTCTGGTTGGGACCAAGGTGAGCAGGAGGCGTTGTTACCCCCAGGCAGTGAGGAGACCATCAGCTCTGCCCTGCCCTGGTGCCCAGCTCTCATGGATGGGAAGATGGCCGTTGCATTTGGGTGCCCTGGGGTGTGCCAGCCCCTGTGGGGACAACATGCAGTGATCGTGGAGACTATTCCCACTTAGTGTCCTGACTGCACTGAGGGTCCTCCCACAGCCCTGCAGCTGCTGGATGCTTCTGCTTCATCTGCCAGCTACCCCAGGATGATGCACTGGTGTCCAGCAGTGCAGCCCCATCTCAGCATCCTGTTTTCTGGACATACAGGCATGAGATTGCGGTCTCCTTATTTAAAATATGCTTTCTTTGAAAGCTCTCATTCCTCAAGGAAGTCTTGAGCTCAAAAAAAACAGCAGTAACTGTGTAGAATCGGGCACTGGGGCCCCTATACCTAAAGAGAGGCTGCACATTCCCCTCCCAGGGGTGCTGAGAGGACATTTGGCTCCTGCTCTGCCTGGCTTCAGCTCCCAGCGTCTCTGCTCCTCCTGGCTGTGGAGAGACATGCTGGGGCTTGTTCCGAGCAGGGCTGGAGGAAGGAGAGTGTGAGCTGGAGTGTGATGGGGGAGCATAGGAAAGCCACTGGGTTTGTCCGGGCAAGGCTGGGATAGCACGGGAGGTGGGTATCTGGACAGGCACTCCTTGCTTATCCCAGCTGTGCACCGCAAGGGTCGGCTGCTCAGCATCTGCCTGCATCCTCCAGCTGCAAACAGCTGGTGGGTTCATCGGGAACATGCTGAGCTGCACCGGGACCGACCCCGCTTCCCCACGGCCGGGTCAGCCAGCTCCCTTTGGATCTTGGCCATGGGCTCATCCTGCACCCTGGGTGCTGGGGTGAACCTTGACAGCCTCGGGTGGATGGTGCTGTGGACGCTAAAGCCGGAGAGTGGGGTTGGGGATGGGAAATGCCTTCCTCCCTGCTCCCTGAGCATGGGGTAGATTCCCTTTATCTGCTAATATTAGTCATAAAACAGTCCAGATCTGTCCATAATCCCATTAGAGCCTTTGATTCTTGCTCCTGTGACTCCCAGTAGCTCTAATTACAGATCCTCATGCTGGTGATTCATGACTTGATTCATCTTCAGTGGCACCAGCTTTACAGGTGAAACCCTCTTTCCCCCTGCAATGATATGTGCAGAAAGGAAATAATCCCTGTTGCAAACCATCAGCACAGAAATGGGGTGTTGCTGTTTCGACTTCATCTGGCCCTTCTGCATCCTGCCCATCCTTCCACTCCTCTCCCCCTGTTCTTTCACCCAGGAGAGAACAACCCTTAATTGCCACCAAGCTCTAATTTTGCTGTGCTGTAATCCATAAATCACCCCGACACACGGCACAGTTCCATGCTCCTGAACAAAAGGAGCGGGGTTTTCTCCTCTGCTGCGTGTTTTACAAGTGACTAATTGCATCAAGGCACCTTTGAAGCAATGACTTCATCAATTGCTCATCCTGCAGGCGCACTGCTGGTTATGTATGCCTGATCAGAACCCTACAGTTATTAGGATTAATTTATTCCCCAGTTATTTCTCTTCCGCCGCAAGGACAGGGAAACGATGCTCCTTGCTCAGCTCCATAAGCACCATCTCTTTCTTGCCTCATTACTGAGCCCGAGATATTTTTGTTGCATGCTGAAACTCCTCCAAATGAAACTGAGTGATGTTAATGTCTCGGACAGAAGTGCTCTCGGGACACCAAAGAAACCAGGTTATTTCAGGGTGCCTGTTCAGATCTTCGTCATCTTCCTTTCTAATTTTGTTGTTACCACCCCCTAGTTGGTCATGGGGCACAATGCCTGTGTGAGTGATGGCTCTGGGCTTTGTACAAAGGGGGCGAGGAGCGGGGAAGAGTAAATGTTACTCCCAACTAGACACCATCCAGAACGGGTTCTTGCTCTAGGTTAGCAGCTCCTTATGAGGCTGCTGGCAGAGACGCTGCTGTGTGGCTGAGCAGGAGGGGTGGAGAAGGGTGAAGAAGGATGTCGTGAGCACAGGCTGAGCATCCCTAAGGAGGAGGCACTGTAACTGGTGAGGACAGCGAGCAGTAAACACGGGCAGCTTCACACATTTCCTTACAAGCTGTGGTCAAACTGTTCTGTAGGAGTAGTGCCTGATAACAACTGCCAGCAGCCCTTGACTCAGCTGCTAACCTCCCACCCCCAGAAAGACTCCTCTTTTGGGAAGGACAGAGCTTGTTTGCATCCAAGCAGGAATTTTGCCTCGGCTACTTCCCAGTCTGGTGTTCATCTGCCCTTAAATTCACTGCTGGCCTCAGCAAATGTCTGGGAGGGGGGTGGGATTTTGCAGCATATCTTAATGGACCAAACGGGGTCATTTTGAACGAGAGCTGGGTTTAAGTCTGTGTTTTGGGAGCTGGAGAGGCTCACTTCGTTGATGTGCAGTGCTGGGGTGAGGAGGTAAAGGAGCGCTGAGAGTGGTGGGTTCCCTTTGGTTGTGCTGTTTGGTTCATGTCACGTGTAATGGGGCCAGCAATGAGCAGTGGGGCAGAGCCCTACATCCCAGCTTGGGGTGGATGAAAAGGCTTTTGCTTGGGGGAAAAACATCCATGTCAAGAAGCCAGGGACGCTGGTTAATGTGGGTCTTTGCCTACAGAGGGGGCTCCTGCACTGCCCAAGGCTGGGAAGGCAGCAGAAGGGATGCAGCGGCTGCCAGCTGACCTTTCTCAAGCAGTTCATGGGTTTCCAGAGCAGCCGAGGTGTCAGCGGTGTAGAGCAGTCACAGCTTCCCAGTCGCTGGAGGAGGAAGGCAGGGGGCACTCGAAAGGGGAGGAAAAGGCTCCGTCCTGGAAGGGTGGAAACCTTGCAACCCGTTAACCGTTTCTCGGCAGAGAGAGATGGAAAGCAAAACAAGGGTCTGCTTTCCTGCTCCCATCCTTTCTGCCCTTCTCTCTTCTGCCTTTTCCCTCCCAGCTCCTATGGTGGCAGAACCCAGGACATTGAGGATTTAGGTGAACATTCAGCAGGGGGGGTTGGAACTAGATGATCTTAAGGTCCTTTCTATGATTCAGCTCTGCCCCGACCAAGCCAAGCAGACCTAAACAGAGCAGCGTGCTGGAAAGCAAAGCATGCCTCTGCACCCAGAGCCCCAGCGGTCCCCATGGCTGCATCTCCATACAGAGCCCTCTGCTTTGATGAAGTCTCTGCAATCAGTCTTAATCAGTAGGCAGGGATCCACGGGGAAAACCTCTTCCAGCCCCTTTTTATCCAGCGTTGTCATGGGGTGCTCTTTGTCAGATCTTTACTTGCTCAAAGCGCGTTTGTCTCAAGCAAGGGATGGGGCTGAGTCGCTCCGTAGCAGCCTAAATCGAAGATGCTTTTACTCACGGATGACAAAGCTTGGGAGTAAATTAGCAGGCAGAGTCTGTGAAAGGAAATGTTTCCTTAAACGTTTCCATAAAAGCTAATTGGCCTGTAAGAGCAGCATACCTGAGGGCGTGCTGCCTCCTGGGGTCCAGGCCTCGAGGAATCTATTCCTGGCTCCACTTGTAATGTGCAGTGTGACTTTGAGCAGGTCGTTTCAGTTCTTTGTGCCTTGGTTTCCCTCTCTGAAATGAGAAGAATACTCCCTTGCAGAGCACTGATAAGGTTTAGGTACTAAAATTCTATTGCTCGGTTGAAGATCTTTGGTGAAGGGATGTTATGCAGTTAATGATGATGATAGGGAGAGAATAAAATGAGAAATTGCTGGTTTATTTTTATTTTGTTCTTTTAAATGATGTTTAATAGCCAGTTTTCAATTCAGGAATAAAACCCAGTCTCCTGTGACCACCAAATTATCTTGCAAATGCGCTTCTGCATGCTCTTAAACCTTGCCGAGCAAGCAAGGGGCATACCCCTTCTTTCTGCTCAGAGGAGCAATCAGCAAAACATGCCTTGAGCAGCTGATCTCCACCACCGGTTTTTGTTTTCCCAATTAGGAAGCTTGTCTTGATCCATGAATAATTAAGAAAGCTCTTCCCAAGAGTCCTCCACCCGGTGTTGCAGAATCCCAAACTGGTTTGGGTTGAAAGGACCTTAAAGCTCACCCAGCTCCAACCCCTGCCACGGGCAGGGACACCTTCCACTAGAGCAGCTTGCTCCAAGCCCCTGTGTCCAACCTGAACGCTGCCAGGGATGGGGCAGCCACAGCTCCTCGGGGCACCCTGTGTGAGCACCTCACCACCTTCACAATAAAGAACTTCCTTATATTCAACCTGAACTTTCCATTTCAATTTAAACCCATCACCCCTTGTCCTGTTGTTACTGTGCCAGGGCTGATGGTCCCTGCTGGGGTGATAGCCCCATTGTGCTGTGTGTTGGGTCAGCTCCTTGCCTATGGTCTGAGCCAAAGGAGGGACCTGCCTCAGGTTGGGTACGAGGTCAGGCAGACCGGGCAAACACGAGTTCAGCTCTGCCAGAGGGAATTAAGGGCTGAAGTGATGCCCTGCCCCGGCAGCAGCAGCGGCCACCCCGGTTTGTCATCCTCACCACAGCCGCCGTGGGCTGTAACTGTCGACCACAGAGACACCAAGCGCAGTCTGCGGCCGGGCCTTTGCTTATTTATTTCTTTCTTCATTTGTTTTGTTCACAAACATCAGCTATGTCAGGAATGGCATGTTCCTCACCCCCAAACTCTGACAAAGGTTAAGGTCAGGTTTGCTGCATGGTTTTGGCTGGGGTAAAGAACAATACAGACGGATTGGTCCCCATGGGTGAAGCGTGGGGGCCGGAGGATGCTGTCTCCTCTTTTTCCGCCGGTTGTGGATGAGGGTTTCCTGTCCTGGTGGCAGTGTCCAGCCATAGGGTGGAGGCTGCATCGCTGGAGATGCACTCTCAGTGCTTGTGCTCTCTTTTCCCTGCTGAATTCCACTTGGAGAAATGCTCAGTGAGATGTGGTTTGTTAGGGCAGGTAATATCTCTTATTAGGCCAACTGATACACTAGGAGAAGGAAATGGGAAAAAATGACTAAGTTTGGACACACAGTCCTCCCTTAGTCACTAGCTGGTCCCAAACACCATCGCTCTACCCTCCTTATGGTCCAGTGGCTTGCTTGAGAGGTGTAGAACTCTGCCCATTTTGCTCATCTCCTCACACACTATTGTATCATATATCATACTTGGTATATGGATATAAGGATGCTGGGGAGGGACTCTTCATTAGGGACTGTAGTGATAGAACAAGGGGTAATGGGTTAAAACTTCAACAGAGGAAGTTTAGATTGGATCTAAGGAAGAAGTTCTTTACTGTGAGGCTGGTGAGGCACTGGAATGGGTTGCCCAGGGAAGCTGTGAATGCTCCATCCCTGGCAGTGTTCAAGGCCAGGTTGGACCGAGCCTTGGGTGACATGGTTTAGTGTGAGGTGTCCCTGCCCATGGCAGGGGGTTGGAACTGGATGATCTTAAGGTCCTTTCCAACCCAATCCATTCTATGATTCTGTGATTCTATACCCCTCTGGCTGGGCAGCCAGAGGATCCCATGGTCCATCCTTCTGAAGGTCCCTGTCACCTCCCACCAAGCTCATTGTCCTGTTTTCTTTCTGCACAAATTTCCACTTTGGTGATTCTTTCCCCTATTTGCATTTTCATGGCTCTTGTAGTGAGCATCCCCTTCCCCATCCCATCTGTGCAGCAGCAGCCTCGCATCTTCTCTGGGATCACTGCACTGCTGGGCCTGAATAGCTCCATCCGGGAGCCTCCAAGCCTTCCCTGGGTGACAGTGCAAGGTACACTGGAGCATTGCTTTTTGGTTCTGCATTTGATTGCAGTTCCCCCCCCCCCCCAGCTCATCTTTGCCATTTCTCTGCTTTGGGAGTACAAACCCTGCAGGAAGCTGGGTTACAAAGCTTGGTGTTGCTTTTACCAGCTGGCCAAAGTGTTCTGCAGAGAAGAGCGGGAGTCTTAAGCCAGGTCTCAAAGACCTTGCCTTTAATCCAACTTGATGACCAAGTGTCCACACAATGGGAAAAATCACTGTGGGAAGATGAGGGATGAAACCAAGTGGTTTGTCTCTACCTTCCTTTTCAGCCCTGTGGAGTGGGGTTGTCCTAGTGTATGTCTCCCCGTGGAGGCTCTTGCTACAGAAATTTGGTTGCCTGTTCCCTCTCTGCCCATTCTAGGAGCTGAGCACTTGGGAACAGGATGGCCTGGGGCTTTGTGCTGGCTGTTTGCTGGTGGAAGAATCCCACCCCAGAGCCTGTATTTGACTCTGAAGTGTTGCTCTTTTTCCCTTTGCTGTTGACCTCATCAATATCTCCGAGTTTCTTCCCAGCACTTTAAATTTTATTGCCTGTATACCAAGGATCCTTGTGCTGTCCCCATCTCCTCATCATGCTCACTCAAAGCTCTTCTCAAAGCTTTCTTCAAAACCTGCTATGTGTGTAAACAGCCAGTTCTCTCCTCATCCCCATGCCCCTCTCCCTCACTCCTCCATCTCCATCTGGATTCTCCTAGCTGTTTATGGAAGGGATTCAGCTATAGGTGCAGGATGCAGTGTCTGCTCTAGGGATGGAGTCATGCTTCCATTGACCCTCCCACCTTGATAAATATGGTCATGGTGTATTTATTGAAGACATAGGGATTGTTTCTATCATCTGTGGCTGTACAGAACCATTATGGAACGATGGTAGTGCCTATATTTCATGGAGCATCTTGAGTTGAAAGGGCCCCATGAGGATCACTGAATCCAGCTCCCTGAAGCAGGAGTTACCTGCTCACATGTATGTGTATAAAAGCTCTCCCATCAAGACCCTGCTCTCTCTGCTGACCTTGAGGTGCTATTGCAAGATGAAACAATCGAATACCATTGCCCAGCAAAAGGTCACGTTGCATCAGTAAAACTCATCCCTGTAAAGAAGAGGAGCTCGGTCTATCTCTCTGTTTAAGAGCCAAGCTGCAGGTTGGTGTGAGACAAACCATTTGGGTGTTTGGTTTGTGTAATGGATGATGGGGAAGCACTGCAGAAGGCTGGAAGGGAGATCCCTGAAGGTGTGGGTTTGCCTCCTGCAACCCTCCCTGCCTGTGCTCTGGGTCCTGCCTCTCGCTCAGTGCTTATTCATACCAGGAATAAAGCCCTTTTTTGACCTGAAGTGATGTTCTAGGATTTCTTTTATTTGTGGACCTTGCCTTGGCCTTCTGTCACTATTTGTCTCTCCAAAAAAAGGATTCTGCTCTTTCAGTTTCTGCGTCCAGTTTGGAGGAGGGGATATTACCAATCGGGGTCAGTAAATAGCTGATCTGACTTCATAATACTTAGCATTTAGATAGTGCTTTCCACTGGCAGAGCCCTTTGCAAACTGCCAGTAATCCTCTCAGCACCCCTCGAGTTAGGTAAGTATAACTAATCCCAAACAAATAGCTTCAGTGTGGAACTAATGTAGAGAATGCATAAGAGTAATTTCAGGTTTCAAAGGAAACTAGTGGGTAATCTCGCAACAGCATTAGCCAAAAAGGGCAGAGAGGAGGAAAAAAAGCCTGAGTTATTGAATAGGGAAGTTAAATCAGATTGAACACGTTGTTAATTTGCATTTCAAGGAGCCAGGGTAGGCAGTAGATATTACAACTACTTAGGGTAGGTCCTGCCATTTGAGGGTATGAAATACATCAAAGCTTCAATGATATAGAAAACAGTTAAAAAACCCATCAAGCTTGGCTCTTTTGTGCATGTTGGACATTATCAGCTTTTTCATGTTATTATTCTTTTTAAATCTTGCAAACAATACTGAACTCCATCTTTTCTATGTGTTTATGTCTAATAACTGTATTTACTTACTAGCTTCCAAGTTTCATCCCCTCCTGCCTCGCATCTCTGAGGACTGGGAATTTGAGGAGATTGGCACACTCTCATTAGTATTTTCATCAGTGTCTTGTGATTTGTCTTGCTTGGTTCACTTTTCCAAACCCAGTTGAACAGTTGCATTCAAATCACCAACAGAACTCATTAATCCATGTTCCACTTGGGATACGTTTCTTGAAGGGCTCAAAATTGGATTAGCTTTAGGAATTGGGTACCTGATCTTTGTTCTAGGTGATGCACCTTGTGCATCCTGCACCACGTGCAGGAGACCACGTCTGAGGGGCTTGTGAGGAGGAAAGCTGCAGTGCGACTCAGGCTTGGATTTCCACTTCTGATGGTTCAGCAGGCCACCTTCCATGTGCTTTCCATTGGCAACCCTAGGTGCTGTACCAGATGTAGGGCTCAAGCAGACTGAGTCTTCTGTGAAAGCCCATTTGCTTGTTCATTTATTTGCCCACCCAGGAAACCCTCTTGCAGACTGAGTGACTGAGCTGGCAGTTTCCCTGTGCATATCCTCTGAATGGGGCTGCTTCTTCTTTAAAAGACGACTCTAGAGGCATCTCTTTGGTTTTCTTGCACCCATACATTGCAAGCAGTTCCTGTGTTGTGTAAGATGTTGCATGATCTATCAGGGGTTTACAGAGTGATTTAGCTGCAGATACTATTGCAAACCACAAGTAGCCATAGAGCATCATAAGGACATTTTGCAGCATTCTTATTGCTCCTGAGGGCTGCCCACTGATCCAGGTCCCTGTCACAGAACCAGCACTCGAGTAGTGGTGTGTGCCAAAGCCCTGAGTGTCCCCACTGCCTTGGCTTGGATTGGAGGGGTTGGGGTGACCAAATGCGATGATGCTGATGTGTGACTCCAGATGAGCACTGGCCGGGGCTGTGGATGTGGAGGGCAGGATCAAGGTGTGCTGGGGGGACCTGGCATGGGAGAATGCTCAGACCTGTGCATGGGGCATCTCAGAAGTGAAGACTGAGAGTGGGACAAGCTGTGGTCCAGACCAGGATAAACCATTTTAGCAGAACTGCAGAGGATGCTCTCCAGGTGCTTCTCTCCCTTACACTCACCTAAATCCCAAATCCACTGCCTCCTTCCCCAGGAATTTCTAAGCAATTACATATTGGCCTTGGACTTCTCTTTTCCTCCATCCTCAGTGCCATGTTTTGAAAGGAGAGTAATGAAACGTGCCTGAGGAGGACCAAGCATGACCATTTATTGCAGAGATCAAGCCTGGGAGAGGCTGGAGGGAGCCCGCCCCTCTGTGCCTGCCCTACCCCTCTGCTGCAAGCTTCTCAAGAAGAAAGAATAATAAAGGTTTGGCAGGTCTATTCACACAGTGTAAAATTGAATTAGTGGAGGTATGTGAGGAACATGGCTCAATTTCCATGGGGATGAGGAGATCTTTATCACCCCCCTCCTAGGATTAGCCCATGCAGAACAAAGCTGCTTTTGGTGCTGGCGGGTGGGCATCACCCCATGAGCCTCATTGGGGTAAAATGAAGGTGATGTCTGAGTTGGGGTGGCCTTGCTGGGCTTGGGGATTAGCTGGGATGGGGAAGAAAGGGGAGAGCCGAGCTTGGGGAAAGCTGAGATGAATGTCTGCAATGGTGCAGGCCGGAGATGGGGTGAGCAATAGGAGCCAGGACCCACGTGTTGTTTTCTGACCCCTCTCCTTGATGAGGTTCAGCACCTTTTGATGCCCTTTGACAAACCCGTGGGGTTTGAGGAGGTCTGGAGCTGCGACAGGGGCAGGGGAAGGCAATTGGAGGAGATTGCATCCTAATCCCAAAAATAACAGCACTGCTTTTCCTGTCCACTGCTGCTGAGCTCCACCTCCTCCTGCGTTCAGTGGCAGCTGAGAACACGTCTAGGACACGACCTGTAGAGATGTCAGCCCTGTTGCAAAGCGATTATCTCTTCTGTCTGTCCCAGAAAGGTCCCTGCAGCCCATCCAGAAGCTCATCCAACCCAGCACACCCCCGTCAAACCTCAGAGAAGGGATGAGGCTTCATCCCGAGTGTGGGAGGCAGCGCCACAGGACGGACGTGACGGTGGTGATGACGGGGGAGCGGTGGGAAAGCATTCCCAGCTTTCTGGGCTGACGGGCCCAGAAGTGCAGGATGGAAAGGGAAGGCGAGAGGGAAGCCTGATGCACGCACACCCCTGTGCAGGCAAGCCAAGCCCGGGGGCCAGGCAGCCGGGAGCAAGCGGCCTCTTTGCTTCCTCCTTCTCCACCCTAGAGGGATGTGGCTGGGTGGAGATCTGGCCCATCCTCTCGTCCTCTCACTCACCAGTGCTTCTGAGCCAGGGTAACTGGTATCTAGCATCAGCATGGTGCAGGCATCACAGCAGGGAAAGGCACTGTGCGTCCATGTAGTGTGATGGGGGCCAGGGAGAAAGTCTTTGAATGGGATGGGAGAGTGCATAGGATGATGTGCTGTGGCTTCAAGAGGTGCAGGGCAGGGTTTAAAGCAGGGTCCCACCGTGTTGGGTGGGAATTTACCTTCTGATTGCATGGACTGCGTGAGCAATGGTACAGGCTAATGGAAAGGGGCTGTTTGGGGCAGAAGGGCACCCAGAAAGAGGAGAGCTGTGCAGCATCCCCCAGCAGAGTAAGCCTGCCTGGGGGTGTGAGGAGTGATGGGGTCTTGAATGGAGAGCTGACAGAGCAGGGAGGATGGAGCAGCCATTGAGCCCTTTGGTCCTCCCTCCTCTGACAACCGGAGCTGCCATTCACAGCCTCTTTTTCCCACCTTGGAGTGGTTTGTCCTCCGCTTCCTGTGGAAGGGCAGCGGCCCAGTTCTCATGAGCAGCCCTGCCAGATCTGCTAGCCGAGCCCTGCCCATCCCAGACTGGGAAAACCGGGCCCAAAATACCATGCGATGAGCAGATGTTCCCTTTGGGTCGCTGCCCATCCCGAGTATCGCAGGCCAGGCTCCATCAGCGCTGACCCATGCGCTGCACACTGACAAGCCTCACTGTTCCCATTCAGAAAAGCCTGTTTCCTTTAGGTGTGACCATTCACCATCTTAAAACTTAGATGTCTTGTTTTCCAGAGGGCACAATCTCTATGGCTGGGACCTTTCTAGATTGAGCTTGGCCTCTTAGGACCTCTTTCACACCTCTGTTACTCCCTGCAAGGGCAACCAAGGGCTGTAAACACTGATGGTTTACTTTTCCAATGAGGAGCTGCTCCCTCTCTGGCATGTGTAGCTGCTGGTAACCATACCCTTACTCCTATATGGCACGTGTGTGCAAGGATCAAATGGAACATGACATCTAAGCAGTGGGTGGGAGGTCTGCAAGTGGCATCTGGGGAGCTGCTGGGGACATCCTGCTATGGCACTTCACCCATCCACCCCCTTCAGTAAGATGGGTTACAGTAAATCAGTTTGGCACCAAACATTTGGGGAATGGGTGCCATGGAAGGGCAGAGCAGCATCTCGCTGTGCTCACTGCTTCACACAGCACCATGGGCTGCCTCAGCAGCAGAACCAGAAGTAGAACTCACCGCTGCCTTTGGGTACAGCTGGTTGCTCTGGCTCATCTGCAGCAGCCTCCCTGTATCCCACCCTTTTCTGGTGCCAACGCACTGGCTCAGGTAGTGAAATCAGCATCAGCTTCCACGCTAGCAAAGGGTTACAAACAACCCCATGCATGGGCACAGTGCTGAACCATCCAGGAGAGGAATCACAGCGCCTGCTCAAGCCCCTATCCACTATCCACTTTCCGTCATCCCGGGAAGCAGAGCCCGCAGCCCTTCTGCTTGTTCGGTTTCACCCTGTGAGGAGCCTGTTTATTGTCCTGAAAAGGTTAAATTGGTCAGGGGGGAAGAAAAAAAACAAGGACAGATTTTTTTCTTCCCCTTTCTAATGAGAGTCTGGGGACCTTTTCCCTGCTGACGTCAGAGTCGGATCCAATAGCCTTTGCAGTGAGGCCTGATTTGCAAAGGGCACCCTGGGGAAAAGCAGGAATCTTGGTGAAACCTTTAAAAAGCAAAAGCACCCTTTGAGAGGATTCTCTGCTGCTTTTATGTCCCGAGTTCACCTCCTAATTACTAATCCCTCATCTTTACTTTTCAATCCCCCCCATAGGCGAGGGGAGGGCGCTCGCAGCCCCCCGTGCATGCAGGCGCTTGCCGGCATTCCCTGCGCTTGGCTCTCCCCCCCGGCTGCCATGCGAGGAGAAGCCAAGCCCGAGCAGCTGGGCTGCTCCATCCTGCCTTGGCCGGGAAGCCGAGGGGGCCCCGTCTGGGACGCGCTGCGCTCAGGCAGCCCCAGCCCTGCCATTCGCCTTGTCTTGCCTTGCATGTCCTTGCCTTGCCCTGCCTGTCTGTGCCTTACCCTGCCTGTTGACACCTTGTCCTGCCTGCCTTTGCCTGTCCGTGCCTTGCCTGTCCATGCCTTGCCAGCAGGACAGCGTGGAGCCCACTGCATCGATTGCCTCCAACCACCCAGCAGCTCCCAAAGAACGTGCGCACCGTCACCTCTTCCCTCCCTCCTTCCTTTCCCGAGGCATGAATAGGCAGTGTCAAAGTGGAGTTGTGGCTCTGCCCGTGCTCCTTGCCCATCCAGGCTTTCAGAGCAAGTGTGGCATCTCCCGTGTCATGCCCAAGCCATGCCCTGCAGCCCCCTGCTTCCACCCCACAGCAGGACCCTTGAGGGTGTAGGTGGCACAGCACAAACTCACACAAGTTTAGCTCTGGATCCAAACTTCATGGCCATGCCCTTCCTAAGGAGTTGAATCTTGTCCTGGTCTGAATACATCCAAACTCCGAGCGAGCTCAGCTTCTGCTCTGGCTCTTAAGCCAAGCTTTGCAGATCCAATCTGTCTCCTTTCTCCTGCTTTGCTCTGGCACTTAGTAGAAGATCTGGGTCCAGCAGCCATGCTTTCCTCGTCCTCCCCAAAGCTTTTCCTGTCCAACAGCAGTCCGGCTACTCAGTTTTTGTGTGCTGAGCCCAATATAACTCCTTTGCTTTGGTGTGCTGGGCTCTGGGCACGCCAGGCTGCAGGGCAAAGTGCCTGGGTGTCTGCATAGACACCAGTGTAGGGGGACAGTTGCATCTCACTGATGCTATTAACCCATCTAATTAGTATCTTGTAGCCTACTAAGTACAGGCTATGACCATGCACTCAATCGGCTGCAAATGTCATTGGTTTGACAAACCTGCTTGTTCCTCTGCTGGGTGTTGTGGGGAAATCCTGTTGGGAAAAGGTATCTCCTGGAAACATAAATCCTTCTGTGCCTTGATATTGGGAGGCTCTGTGTGAGGGGCTCTGCAGGTACCGCTCGGGTGCTATCCAGGACTCTCTTTTCACTGCAGACCAAAAAGCAGGTCGCCATGCAGGGTGGCAGGGGGCTTCACAAGGGAACAGGGCTTCATTATAATGAAAAAAAGCTCAGGTTCTCACATGTCTGTCTTAGGACAAGATTGCTTTCATCATTCTTTGGAGTGATTGGAATAAGTGACTGTCTTGCTGTAGGTGTGTGTTGATGCAGGACCCAGAGGTGGTTTCTGCATCTTTCAAGGTGTGTGCAGTCCTGAGGATGCTCCTGTGGGAGGAGGTTGGGTACCTGTGGCCCAAGAGTGGGACCTGTGGAGAAAGGCAATGCAGGTGCCACACTGCACCGTGTTTTGCCACGGCAGGTCTGGGGACAGCCCCATTTACACAAGGGAGCTGAGGGCTATCATGAAGCAGAGGTGATGCAGCAGGACCACAAGTCATGGTACCATCCTCTGGGCACCGCACCTCTCCCCGTGGCACCCACAGGAGCCCAGCCTGTCCCCAAACAACTGCAGCAGCCTCCTCCTCCAAGAAAAACATCCTGGCTGCTGCTGTGGTTGAGCAGGAGGCTGGAGAGGCTGAGTACAGTGGTGTGACACAGGCATGGTGAGGAGGTCCCAGCGATGCTCATGCAGCCCCGGCTCTTCTCTCCCTGGCAATGGGGCTGTTCAGCCAGGTTTGTCTCAGAACAGTCACACTGGGAAGGTTGGGAGCACCCTCCACTGCCCCTCCTCCTGATTTTCCCTCACCTCCCTTTTTTGCTTGTTCCTCCTCTGCCCCATCATCACTGTCTGCTGCTGCTTCTCGCTATGGAGTTACCTTCAGCAAACACCGCTGCCTTCTACCCGAGCCAGGCGAAAAAGCAGCTCCGGCCTCATGGCCAAATGTAGGCTTAGAGGCACAGCACAGACACAGCTCCATTAAGCCAGGCCGAGCCTTACGGGAATCATTCCTGGCCCAGGCTTGAAAAACAAATATAGCACGTTGGTTTGCTTTGGCTGCGCCAGGAGGGTCACGCAGGGACACAGGTTTTCTGTTCGGATGGGAGGCAAGGTCCAAAGAGCAGCGTAATAGGCTGGAAAGCCCTGGAAATGGTATGTCATTATTTACATGTCAGGGACGGAGCCAGCAAAGCCTGAGGATGGGCTCGTAGGAGCAGTCAGGGTTGTGCTTGTGCTCATCACATGCAGGAGAGACATGGAGCATCACGGAGGCTGATGGGGTCTCAGCCACGTGTTCAACCAGAGCTTGGATGGGTGAAACCCACCCTGTCCTGCGAGGGGAAGGCAGTGTCCCATCCATCCAAGCTTGCACGGCTCCTCTGCACCCACTTGGCTGTCTCAAAGCGTGACAACTCCATGCTAAGTTGAAGCATCCAAAGGTTTGCTGGGTTTTAGCAGAGGTTTGACCACCGTGAGCCTGCCCTGCATGCTTCTCCTGCCTTGGGTCCAGCAAGGGGTAGGAGTGGAGGTGCTGGGATCAGTGGTTTGATCCAGGCAACTTTCTGAGCTGCCACTGGCATAGGATTTATTCTGCCCCTTGCTACACAACCTGGGCAATGAGACTTTTGCCCTAGTTTTGCTACCTCTAAACTGTTTAAATTGCCAGTTCTTTGGAATTATTCATCCATAAAGCATCCAGCATGTGTTGGTCATTATTTGGATATGTTATTATGAATCAAATAGGCAGTAATAATTTATGCTGGAGCTGGGGCTGACCTTTGTACACCAGGGAAACCAACCTGAAAAGGGAAAACAGGGGTGATATCCACTGTGTTTACTGACAGTTCGGCTTTTTGCTGGCATGTTTTGAAACAGCAACAATAAGTCAGTAAGTGGATTCTCTATAAGTGCACATCAATATAGTGTATAAACATGATGTATAACACAGGGTTTGGTTCTGTGTTTAGGGGGGGATGTGTTTTTATATAGATATAAAAATGCAGACATCAAGTTTGCAAAGCTAATACTTAAATGACTTTCTGTTTGCGTGCGTTCTGTTTATGACCAAAACATGATTTCCTTTTCTTTCATAACCCAGCATGTAACTGCAAAACAAAAAAGCCATAAATCTAGGTTATATATAAAAACTTCTCATATCATCTGAAGCTTATGCTAGACCAAGAAGGAGGGAAAAAAAATGCCTTAAAGTTAATTCACCATTTTTATAGCTGTATTTGGCATGGGGGGATGGGGGCAAAGACAAATATGGAGCAGGACCAAGATTCAGTCTTTGGTTTTATTTCTTTTCTTTACACCTCCTCGCAGTGATTTCAGGGCTGGTTGTTAGCCCCGTCCAGGAGGTGGGCACAGACGTGCCTGCGGGCACGCACGCGTGCACACACGACCTCTCTCCTCTCGTTCCTGTTCGCATCCAACCCAGCCCATGTAGACGGCTCAGTCATCACCTTGTAAATAGCTTTTCCTTCACGGAGTTGGCCAAGTGCATAATGCAGCGAGTGATACCCAGAGCTGCCTGGATTCTCGTTGCAGGTTTGCTACTGACCCATTGAGGGAGTTTAGAGCTGTTGCTTCATCCCTTAGATCCCAGCTCATCCTTTGGTTTGCTCTTTTGGGACTGGGAGTTGGCCAGGACAGGGATCGTGTCTACATGCCCAGCACAACCAGGTATCAATTAAACCCAGAGAGGGCATGGATATTGGTCTGAAGAAATAAGAGGTGTGTATGCATATGTGTATGTGTATATATGTATGCATGTATTTAATTATGGCCAAAGGGAATGGTTCCCCTTCTTTCCCTCCTCTAATAATTGGAAATATTCCATTAAATAAAATCTCTCCTTACAGCCCCCTCCCTGCCCCCTCTTAACACCCACTTAGGGCAAAAGAGAAAAGCTTTTTCTCTTCCTGACCTTTTAAAAACTTCACATTTTTAACTGTCGGTGATTGTCTTTTAAAAAGACACTTTGAAGGCTAAAATTGCATTGTTCCGTTCCCAACATGTCGTAACGGGGCCGTTTCAACACTGTCAAAGGGATTGCCTCACTTCATTTCCCCCAACCCAGAATGTCTTTGACCTGTGTGCCTCTTTCTAAACCTCTTATTCTTAACCATAAGGATAATTTTGCTGGATAGCTAGCTTTGACCTAGTAACCAATCCTGCTCATAACTGCAGCCTGGTCTCTTGGGAGATCTCTAATTCATTTTGGATGGCCCAAACTGGCAGGGAGGAAGTGCCAGTTTTGGGAGCCTTTCCCCATCGAAGCTGCAGAGGTGACCAGGGGAGGCTCTTAGGCTTGGGCACATCCCCATGCCAGGTCCCACCACCCACTGCCCCATGCACGTGGAGCTCTCTGTGCTCTGGTGGGTCAAACACCACCAGGATGGACCCCCAGGCACAAAGGGAGCCCTGCACTGTGCTGGGTGTGGGTCAGTGTGTTCAGGTACATGCTCATAGCCTCAGTTTATTGTTAGATGGTTTTGCAAGCACTCAGCTTCCCCAGGTCAGCCAAGAACATGTTCTCCTCCTCCTGTACCACAGCCCCCCATTGGCTTGGCTTACCGGAGGGTTTTCTCTCAAGACAAAAGGACTGGGATTTCTCCAAGCCTATGATGGTCTGGTTTTGTTTCGCTGTCTGTTTTTGCACTGTCCTTGCAAGGTGAGCTGCTCCAGCTGCCATGACAGCTCTTTGGTCCTCTTCTCTTTCCCCCACCCATTCTTCATGTGGAAACCCCAACATCCCTCCCCGGGTGTCTGTGAGCTGCAGGAGCCCCTCTTGGCTGCCCTGAGCCCTGTATGGTGAACGTGCTCGGAAATAGCTCCAGCAGCACCTTTCTTAAATCATGTGTATGACTACACACAGCCCCGATGTTCGCAGGGAGCCCACTGGAGTGGCTGGGAGGGATTTACCAGGTCCAAATTCACTTGACAGAAAAACAAAATTCCAGCATAATTTTAACCAGCTGTGGTGGGAGAGTGAAAGAGAGAGGGAGGCAGGAGCAGGAAAGCTCCATGTGTGCGGGAAGCACAGGAGGGAAGGTGAGAGAGAGGTGCTGCTGTGAACGGGCTGCCTCCAGCAGCGCTGCACAAAGAGGAGCCCTGGAGGCCACCACATGGTGGGCTGGTGGCTTTAGGGACTTGGTATCTGCCCTTCCCCATGGTGGTCATTGCCCCTTCCCCGTCACAGGAGATGATGCTGGTGCCAATGAGGTATCACTGGGGTTGCTTCCTCCTGCAACTGCTGGGCGTACGGGGGGATGCGCTTTCCGTGCCGTATTCCTATGATCTTCCGTACTGCAGTATGATGTACATGATGTTAAAAAGATTGCCCAAAAATTCAGCTGATGTCTAAAAAGAGGAGAAAAACCAAAGTTTAAAGAGAAAACAGCTATATGACTTCAATATCTAGCTTTTTTATATATATATTTAGGACTCCAGACTGAGGGTAGTGTGTCCTCCAAAGACATATGGCAACCAACTACATTTAGTTTCAGTATGATTTTAATTTTAAATTTCAATAATGTAAATATGGATTTTATAGTGTAATAGCATGTTTTATACATGTGCCTGTTGTGTGTGTGTTGTAGGTACAGTTGGAACAATGCAATTTTAAATCAAATACAATCTACTCGTCGAGTCTGACTGTGAGAAGATGGTTTCAAAACTGAAGAACTTACAAAGACAGATATTTTTTCCCAATAACCTGAAATGTTTAAAGACATTTTTGTTATATTTTATTATGTTACCGCCCCCTGTTTCCGTTTTAGACTGCGTGTAGCAAGTGAGTCAAACAGCTGATGATTCTGGGGGCTACTGTTTGAACCCTATTGCTATGTAATAATCTTTCCAGATACATAAAACATGAGTACAGCTTCAGCCTCTCCAGCAAGCTGCTGATGAACAGCTCGTTGAACCCAAGGAGGTCTCAGGCACACACAAAGCTGTGCCCGTGTCGAGATTTTGCAGGATCAGGGCTATGTGTTATGATGCATAAATGTTGGTAAAAATGGATTCTTGTAGGACAGAAATAGAGGAGAACATTCACACTATTTACAAGACAACTCTGCAGTGTTCATGCTGGTGGAAGCACCCAAATATACAGTATCCTGTGGGGAAGGACATCCTGCTCAGTTGAGAAGAAATTCCTTGGAGACAAATGAGCTGAGCATCCTGAGCCTCCTGGGGATAACAAGTATTTCTGTTGTATTTTTATTGACTTTTTACTAAAGAGCAGCACAGCATCCTATCACTGTTCTTGGTTTAGTGAGAGCTTTTGTGTGCAGTGGACTTGATGCAGGCAAGAAATACCCATGTGGTAGGGTTGGGCTGGAGGCCTTGCAGTGAGGGCAGAAGGTTGGAGAAATCTGCTTAATCTGTGGTGTAAAAGAGGCTTTGGGGTCCTGCAACATGTCAGGGTGGCTGAGAGTCCTTGTTTCTCCTGGTCTGCCCCCACAGCAATGGTCCCTGCTCCCCTAGCGCAGTTGCATGTGCCCATCTGCAAGTGTGGTATCATGTTATTGGAGCTTCTGAAGACCCCAGAAGACACTGCTTGTCCCACTGAATGGTCTTCATTACTATGGGCCTGCCCTACTTTCTCTCTCAAATCCTTTCCCCCTTGATACTAAAGTTTTGTGTGAGCAATTGCATGAGACTGGGTATTGCATCTTCTGGAGATGGACCCCATGTGCAGCCTGCAGATCAGCTCTGTCCAAGCCATAACCCTGGTGGAAACTTGATGTAAGTCACCTGGGTGAAAGAGAAACCCTGCTAGTTGAAGGCTTCGTTACGGGTAGACAACCTTCAGTCCTGGTATCACTCCCCATTTGTGTATGTATATGTCGAGTGGGTTTGGATAGCCTGGTTCAAAAGAAGGAGGTGTTTAAAGGAGCTGCGTGCCTGCTCCAAATGTCATCCAGGTAAAAGCGGTACCTCCTCTTCCTGGGAGCCTAAAGGCTGCTTGTTCTGTGGGGCTCCAGATTCCTGGGAGATGTCAGCAATAGTGGGTGGCATTTAGCAGATGTCCTCTGAGCACACTTCCCATAACAGCTTTGCTGCCCCAGGTAGTGTCAAGCAGCCAGTTGTCCATTGCTTGTTCCCCTCAGCACTCTCACTTCTCTTTGCAGTGCATTATGTGGCTTCTGTCCGACCAAATGGCCCAAATAGACTTCATACAAGTCTTTTTTTACCCCAGTATGCATGACTGACTTTATCTGCTTCTTCATGGCTGGGGAAATCATGAGTGAGCTTGGGAGGCATGGGGAGGGCAGCTTTGTCATGTTTTTACTTGCAGCAACATCTGTTCATCTCAATCCTATTCAGTATTCAACAGGGTAAGAGCAGGGAGACCAAAAAGTGGCAGCCAGTGAGTCAGGATGTTGATTTCTCATTGCTTT
Source organism: Pezoporus occidentalis (assembly GCF_034315485.1). NCBI lineage: Eukaryota > Metazoa > Chordata > Aves > Psittaciformes > Psittacidae > Pezoporus > Pezoporus occidentalis. Next base: position 1,836,667 of record NW_026915987.1, read on the forward strand.
CTGAGGTGCCCCTTCCCTCTGGCTGTCCTGAGGACATTGACATCATCACTTCTGGAGATGCTATTGCCTTCAGTATGATTTAGTGTGAAACAACTGAACTTAGATGTGTCTAAAAGGATCTGCCTTCCCCTGGGAGCACGGAGGTGTTGACTCTCTCTGATCACTCACTCCTGGGCTCTCACCCATGGATAATTACATTCTTCCATGGATTATCCTGAAGGCCAAGTTCTGCTGGAGCGGGAGGACGTGCAGGTGGGCAGTGGTCAGCTCTTCACCTCGTGCTTCCTACAGCTGTTGCTGCAGCCCCTTTTCTGTTTTCTATCGAGGGAGGGTCAGAGGCAGGGAAAAGCAAACCTTGACGTAACTGTCCCTCCCTTCCCTGTCTGGTAGCAGCGGTGAAATTCGTGATCCATTCTTGTTGGCGCTGAGCTACCCTTGATGGCTTCTCACAGGAACTCGGGACTTCAGCTCAATCCAAGGGGTTGATACGGAGCAAAACACTTAGTACCTCATCCCACAGTGATCCCTGGACTTGGATCCTGGCTGCTGTGGTGACAGTCCCCCTTGAGATGCCTAAATCAATTAGACAGGGCCACATCATCTCTGGTCTCTTGACTTTCTCCCCTTTGCCCTCCCCCATCCCATCTAGCTGCATGTTCTGTGTGAGATACCTACCACTCCCAGCCGGTAATGACTTCCACATGGGGCTGGACCTTGTGGACAAATCCCCTGTAACAATAGGAAATGTTCCTTGGTCTCTCGTTGTGTCTGTCTTTGGGAAGGAGGAGAAGGCGTTGACGACAAGCCGAAGAGCTCTAATATTCCTCCCGGACAGCTGATTAATTCCATCCTCTGCATCCGCTCTGGACCATCCCGCCCCGCCCCGCGCCTTCTGCTTTTTATTGTTCTCTCCACCTGGCTCCCTCTGGCAAGGAAGCCGATGGGATTTCGTGCCATGTGGAGCTCCAAATGGAAAACCCGGACAGTGAGAGCCTCTGCTCCCCCCACACTCCAGGCCCAGTGGCTCTTGCTGGAGGAGGAGAGACTGCACCTTCCTCGCAGCCAAGACCGAGCGCTGGAATGGGGACGCAGCATTCCTCCCCAGCACGTCTGCTCCCGCCTGGGAGAGACGAGACCCTGCCTTTTCCCACTCCTTCCCCCACCATCAGGATAGCTCCTCTCCTTGCAGATCTCTTTGCAGGCTCACTCTCACACTTGGACCTTCTTCCTATATGTATGGCCACATTCCCGCTTAGAAATGGTCCAGGCTCTTGCAGGGATGTGCCCACCCTTGCCCTGGAAACTGCCTGCCCACTGTGTGCTGCAAAGCCCACAGTGCTCGTTCATGTCATCGGTTCACTCACAACCTGACATAGGAAGGGCTTGTGGTGGCTCCCACACCCAGCTGTGGTCACACGTGCACTCAGGTTTGCACGCTCACTCGCACACATCCCCTCACTCTTCCACCGCGGTCTGGTTGTGTCTCATGTACTGGCCATTCCCTCACCAGACACACACTCTGGCCTCATTGCTCAGCTGTGATCCATAGAAAAGGGGGGAAAAAAGGGAGACAAGGGCATTTTGATTATGATTATGGAGTTGATTTATTAGAATCATTTTAAAACACAAAGCCATCTGTGTGCCTCTTCCCCATCCAAGATTTATAAAAGACGAAACCATCCATCTGACCCCCAGCTCTCCCTCCCCTCCTCTTCCCCCGCCTCATCCTCGCCTTCCATTCTCCTCTGTGGCTCTCTTGCCAAAACACTTGCCCATACTTAATTCTCCTCCCAGAGAGACAATGCTTTGCATTCTTGTATTGGAAGCCAAAAAAAAAAGACAATTCTATTCTGTCTCTGCTCTGCAGCTTGGTCTGCTAAGTTGCTTTCCCGAGAGCCTCTGTTTAAAACAAAGATAGATAAAGGAAAAGACAAGTTGGTGCTGAAAGATGCTGGAACATCATCGCGTGGGGGTAGCATTTTCATTCACTCCACATATCAAACAGCCACTGGCAGGCTGTCCCCAGGCGGGCGGATGGGACTCGAGCCTGTTCCAAAGGGCTCACCTTTAGGGCGGAAAGACGCTTTTGGATTCCATCTCCCATCCTTCCTTTGCTCCCTTTTGAGGGCCTTGGCTCCAGCCCCAGTTTTCGAGGGTTGAGGTGTGCTGACAGATTCTCCAAGCAGGATGAGCCAGTGGCTGAAGTCCAGAGCAAGAGGAGAGCCGAGGTCCGAGTTTCCTGGAATCATGTTGTGACAAGCAGGAAGAGGCGCAGTCCTCCTCTTCCTCACTGCTCCTCTTGATGCCGGTCCAGCCCCCCTGGGGTGCTGACATCAGAAGAGCTGTAATGATTTACACCTCTTGAGGATTTGGCCAAGTCTTTCCACCTCTCCATTCTTTCCAGATCTATGATGCTTGAGGCATCCAGAAAGCTAAGCCAGCATCACCAACTGGCAGTTAAGGATTTAGACATTGTAATGCTGTTGCCCTTCTGATGAGGTTGGAAGGTAGGGAGCACATCCAGAGCTCTGGAACTCTTCTCTTAGAGGAAGGAAGAGCTAGAGGGAATATTAGCATGCAGTTTGTGTGAACTAGAAGTGATCAAATGAAGGTTGGGATTACCTAATGCACATTTGCCTTTTCTTATTTACACATCAGGGAAGCATTTTCCTCAGTTTCAGTATATTCATTTGTAGCCAGTGTCCAGCATTCAAAGTCACAATGATGGTGGGAGAAGGTCACAGATGATGGTGATGGCAATGCTGAACAGCAGTGTTTTGACTTTGATTTTATGTGTGTGAACTCAGGTACAAACGAAAACCTCTCTGGGTTTTGCAACTGTTCTTTTGAACTTCATCTTTCCATATAAATTTTATTTTTATGTTGTTTGAGAGTCCCATCTGAGATCTGACATTTGTTATTTGATATTGGCAGAGGGGAATGAAACCCGTTAGTGAAGGCTCATGGGTTCAACAGGATCCTAGGGAATAAGAGCAGGGCTTGTGAAAAGACATGAGGATTTAGTGTCACTGTCATCTGCTCTAGCTCTTGAATCTCTTTAGTGACCCCTTTCTGTCCACAGAATTGTCTGTCTTCAGTTTCCCTAGTTCCAGGTGTATATTCATGGAAGCTGATGACTTATCCACTTCGTTGTGCACTAAATCACCGAAGTGCTGAGTCTCCTCCAGGACCATTTCACAATTCCCTTATGTCTGCTTAGAAAAGATAGGCATAACCTCAAGCATTTCTTTTGGAAAAGAAGGAAAAAGGAGTTTTACTTAGAGCACAAAACTGCTGTGGTTTGCATGGCACCTCTTTGCACTCAGGTCCCTCTCATTCCTCTTCGGGAAAGGCATCTTGTAGAGGACAGACATTACTCAGCTGACCTAAAATTTATCAGGAATATTAGAAAAGGGCTGGAAGTGACGGTCTTCTAGGCCTAGAGCCAAATAACCCTGCTTAAACCAGCCGTGACAATGGTCTGACCAGCAGCCTTCCCAGAGCATCCACACCTGCGCTGAGATACCCAGCCATGAGAAGATGAGTTTCCACTCTATGTATCCCAAAGTGAGTGAGGACAATGGACAGGCACATCTCATAGTCTCATCTCAGATCAGAGCACAAAGATCCCTGGTTGCTCCATAAATGCCGACTGAAGAAAGGGAGTTTCCAGCCCGTATTCCCAATACACTCAGCTTCTCCCTTTTGATTCCTCTTGACCGCGCCGCTCATCTCCGCTTCCCGTCCAGCGCTGCTGTATCATGGCTTAAACAGCTGCCCTGTCCCACCCTCCAGGCAGCTGCATCTCGAGGCTGCCTGGGGAGCACAAAGCTCCAACATCATCCCTCTGCCCGAGCACGGTGCTGCCCTGCAGCACTGAGGGCCGTGGGCACAGATCTGGCTGCAGAGATGAGCAAGACCCTGCCAAGCCATCACCCCGTCTTCCTTCACACTTTGCAGTCTGGTGCAAAGATGCCTTTTCTCCTTATATATTTTTTTTCTTTCCCATTTTTCTTCTTTTTTCCCTTTTTTTTTTTTTTTTTTCTTTCCATTGGTTGTTTGGATTAAGGGGCCTTAAAGGGGCCAGACATTTCTTGTGTTCTCTCATACCCTATAAATAACCGGCACCTCTCCAGTGCTCCAACTCCACCCTTCAGTTGCAGATTCCACTGTCTAGCTGCCACCACGCCGCATAGCCTTTCACACTCTTCCTTTCTATTTAATATGGAAATATTAGCAAAAGAAAACACTTGCTGTCACCAATTCTGCAAGAGGAGGAGAGGGGAAAAAAGGGAGAAAGAGGTGGGAGGCACAAGGGGAGGACACAACCAGCCAAAAAGAGTATCCGGAGGAATGTTCTTCTCCCTCCCAGGTTTACAGCAATGTCTTTCCATCTGTTTTGTTTTCCTTCTCCCTCAGCCTGAAAGGGCTGCAGCATTATCATGTAATGTTGCTTAATGTGACCAAAGGCTTCGCAAGTCTCCTCATGGACCGCAAACATAGCCCAAATTCCAAGGGAGCAATGCCTGTGGCGTCTCGTTAAAGCAGATGACTTGCAGCCTTCTCTGTAGCCCATGAATGGTTGTTTGGGGTTTTGATTTTTCCTTTTCTTTTCTTCTTTTTCCCCTTTTTTGTCTATTCCAAGTGCATGCCGCCACCCAATCCTGGCAGGGGTTTTGTAACGCGCCGGCATATCTGGGAGGTATGCATGGAATCTTTCAAGTGCTTGGTCAAGTCCTCTGTGGTTTCCTTTGAGCAACTGCCCACCCTGCCAGCTCCCACCACCCCTTCCCAAGCCCCCATGACATGCAACCGGTTGCGCCATTCATGCCACAATTTCACATGACTGTTGTCTCCTCCCGGTTTCTTTCTCTTCCTTCCTCCTGGCACGTTTCCTGATGTTGGTGAAGGATCAGAGGGCAGTGGCTGAAGACTGAAACAATCTTGAAGACTATGGAGCAGGCAGAGAGAAAGGAAGAGCTCTTACCTACCAAGTGTCCCAGTCTCCTTTAGGGAGGGAGATGTAAGCCTCACTTGGTGCTAGATGGTGTTAAGAGCTTGAGTTGAGGGGAGTGGGATGCTCTAACTGATGAAAGTCTGACTTTTTACTGTACCTGAGGTGTTACTCTATCAGTATTTTATAATGTCTTACGGTTTTTGTTCTCAGCAACTCTCTGTGGGGCAGAGAAATCTTGTTATTCCCATTTGGAAAAGGTAGAATAGAAGCACACAGCCCTGGAGATAAGGGTTGGCTTGAGCATTGCTAGTTGTCTGGGTTTCCAGCCCAGTTAGTGCCCACTGGCCAGAGTGATAGGCTTTTAGCCTGTGGGTGCAAGCTCCCATGTACCAGTGTCCATGTGGCCCTGCAAGAGATGTATTGGTGGGTTATATTGACTACAACTATGATCAAATTAGTTATGTGGATGGAAAGGTAGACCTGTGGGATGGCATCTCATGGTCCTCCTTCCTGAAGCTCAGCCCATGTTCACATTTCAGTTAGGCTTTGTTGAACGTGTGTATTGGTAGAAGTCTGCCTATGGAACTGGTTGTTTCCATGATGGTTTAGCTGTATCCTTGGGCCTGGACACATCCTCGTGGATAATAAGAAAACCCCAATGCACTGAAACAAGGAAAGTGAGGTTTATTCCTATATAATTTGCCAAGAAACTTCTCTATCACTTTGTGACTGGATTTTATTGTTTTCTGTTTTTCTGTTTTTCCTTTGTAAGACCTAAATCCTGCCCCACAGTAGTCACTGATGTTCCGCAGTGCAGGAGGCAGCTGAAGCCCTTTAATTCAGGCTCTTCTTCATACAGTGAGATCTCTGTGTGCATTCATTCACCTGTGGAGCTCTTACAGAGCCTCTTCAAGACCCAGTAGAGCATCTTCTGCCGCCCCTGCATTGCCCTCTGCTCTTTCTGCACTCCCGTTGCATTAGTGCTTAATGCACATGTTGGCTTTTCCTCGGGATGCAGCAGGCACCAGGCACTTGGGAAGCATTAAGTGATGCTTTTCAGTCCTTAAATAAGTAGTGACAAAGCTGCCTTTTGGCTGCGACACACTCACCCACCCTTCAGGAGGGATGTGTGCATGGTGTGGTCCAGTTTAGGAGCTGGGAAGGGCTGAAGCATCTCAGGGAGCTCAGGAAAAGCTAAAGGATCCCTCTGTGGAGTGTCTGCACACTGAGCACTGCTGGCTTGGCAATGCTGCCAGTTGGAATGGAATCTCTACAGGGGCAACTAAGCTATGTGGTTAGCACAGTGACCACCTCATGCCAAATGCCAAGTCCCTGCTCTGAGCATTGGGGTTTCACAACTAAAGTTGTAAGTTAGTTTGGGTTTTTTTCTGACTTTTTTTTTCTTAACATGAGGAGAAGTGTATTTTTTTCCTGAGCTGCTTTGTTGGAATTGGCTGGAGTTATTTTATCTGGAACTTTCCAAACAAAATTCAGCCCGAGGCAGATACCCAGTGTGGAAAATTTCAACCCAAACAGTTGAAGTTTGGCAGTGGCGTAGGAACTGAGTGTATGGAAAGTGCCTCAGCGTGCTGAGGCCATGCTACCTGCTCTGCTTGCAGGGATGGAGTAATGGATGGCAATGTCTATACTGGGTTATGGGCGTCTGCATGCTAACCATCAAATCCCTGTTCTGGTGGGACCCTGCCCAGTCACCTTCACAGAGATGCTGCGGTGGGATGAGCTGGGGGAGCTGGATCACCAGCATCAGGGCAGTACTGGTGCGGTCGGGATGCTCTTTGGGAAGATGGGAAACTGGAAGGAGAGGAATCCTCTCTGCTTCTGGTCCCTTTTAACAAACTGAGGGTGACACCAGCTGCTGGTCAGTGGTATTAACCCTTCAGAGCTCACATCCGAGATGTGTGCTTATGTCCGAGTTGCACCCAGTTGTACCTATCCACTGGGCTGACAAGAGGCTTCAGCTCACATCCAAGATGTGTGCTTATGTCCGAGTTGTACCCAGTTGTACCTATCCACTGGGCTGACAAGAGGCTTCAGCTCACATCCAAGATGTGTGCTTATATCCGAGTTGCACCCAGTTGTACCTATCCACTGGGCTGGCAAGAGGTTTCCAGCATGGGCACCAGGCCACCCAAAAGGTAAGCAGTTGCCTTATGTTCCCTCTGTGGCATCAGTATCAAACAGAGCCATGGTTTTGACCTGGTTGCACATGAGTGCTGGGGAGTCATGATTCTGTGCGAGCTGCTTCCCGAAACCCCGTGACTTTCCACCTCTGTGAGCCCCAGAGCTCCTCTTACTCCACTCTTCCTGTTCAGAAAAGAGTTTGTGAGCCCAGGGTTGTTTTGTTGTTGTGTTTTTAGTGAAGCCTTCAGCCTCTTTAAGAACGTGGCTAATCCTGTAAGAGCCTGGCATGGTTTATTGGGCATCTATTTCCCCCAGGTCACTTGTGGAAGGAAGAGGGGCTCTGCTCCCCCCTCTGCCTCCCCTCTCAATGCCCCTGTCTCAAAACCCCCAAGCATGACCTGGAACCAAGTGCCAAGCCAAGCCTCCAGCTTTTCCATTCCCTTCTCCACATCCTCACCCGGATGCACGCCAGCCCCGTCACCTCACTGGTGGCCACCAGGCATCTACCACCAACCCCATGGGGATGGCCACACACACAGGGTAATGTATTACTGCCAGGCAACCTGAGTGATGACTTCTCTTAATTAAGCTGGCTTTCCTTCCCTCGCCTTCTTTCTTTCTGTCCCCAAAATGTGGCAGTAAGCAGCAGCCATGTGGCACAGGCCGAGTGACATCAGCTCTGTTCCTTTGGGATGATGCTTTATGCTCCAGCCGAAATGTTTAGGGCCAGTTTTCATTAGAAGTGGTTTTTGGGAATGGGTAAGTAATAATTTGCTAAATCAGGCCCTGAGCTGCTCAGTTGAACAAATTATGACTTGATGGGGTTTTTGTCTGAAGAATATGTGGAAAGGGAAACCCAGTTTAATGAAAAATTAGCCAGGTTGGATGTTAATTCCAGCTTGGTGTCACCACCATCTTCGTGTGATGGGTTAGTCATGGCCTTCTTTACATGTTAATTAAGCTGATGTGTCAGTAAGTGTTAGAAGCGCAAACTTGGGTAGTGTTTGAGTTGGTTTTTGTGCGTTTGCAACATTTGTTTAGTTTTCATTCAATGCATAAAATATGAAGGGAACAAACAGCTCAGGCACATTGTATCGGGTAATGAGACGAGTCACCAGATGTTAATTAATATATGAATATCGTTTTTATTTCCAATCGTCTGGCTGTGGTTTGAGCGAACCTATGTCCCCCAGCTGTTGCTACATGAGACAGAGCAAAAACAGAGCTAGAGTTCAGCTGCTCTATTCCCAGAGCACAGACTCTTACCCCAGCTGAAAGAGAAGACGCTTTTAGGGTGTGCTGTCCCCAGATGTGGCACGGAAGTGTGACGTTCTTCTTCTGTCCAGTGGAGGGCAACAGGGGACACGCTCACAGCCCTTCCTCTGGTTTTTGGAGGCAGCAGTGCTGGGGCTTTGAAGCCCTGCAGAAACACATAGAACCGTAGAACGTTTTCGGGTTGGAAAGGACCTTAAAGCTCATCCAGCTCCAACCCCTGCCACAGCCAGGGACACCTTCCACTAGAGCAGCTTGCTCCAAGCCCCTGTGTCCAACCTGGCCTTGAGCACTGCCAGGGATGGGGCAGCCACAGCTTCCCTGGGCAAATTGTTCCATCCAGGTCTTTCCTCCTGGTCACCACAGTCCAGTGGGATTTCTGCTTCAAGCAGTGATTATTTATACACCGGCTTTGTGGCTCTTGGAGGACTCCTGGGAGATACTCAGAATTCAACTGGATAAAGCCCTGAGCAGCCATGCCCTGGCCTTGCTTTGAGGAGGATGGGCTGGAGACTTCTTGAGCTTCTCTGATGGCAAGGCAGGTAGTGAGCCACCATATTCAGCCTTTCGCTATCAAAAGAATCATAGAATCGTAGAGCAGTTAGGGTTGGAAAGGACCTTGGGATCATCCAGTTCCAACCTCACTGCCATGGGCAGGATTTGATTATTCTGTATTTCAACTGGAGGAGCCTTTCTAAGCTGGTCCAAGAATCTCCTTTCCATTTCTCCAGCTCTCATCCAACAGCAACACATAGTTGTGCTGTGACCAGCCAGTGCATCCAGAGATTTCTCCTCCTCCTCCTTTGTTTCTGTCTGCAGGGGTTCCTGCTAACAAAAGCACTATTTTAATGTCCATCTTTAAGTTACTTTGCATTTTTAAATATTAAAATTCCTTCTGCTTGTATTACTACAGCCCTCAAGATCTTTTAATTTGCTTTGACTGAGCCTCTGATCTCCTGTACACTAATAATTCATTCCACTTCATTCAGCGCTTAAATCACCACTGTTTCGAGTGAGAAATAAGATGAATTACAAGCCTGGTCATTGAAGAACCTTGTTAGTTATAACTCAGTTTCCATCACCCTCTTTTCAGCACAGCCTGTGTTCACTGGTCCGTTACTCAGTTCCTTACCTTCTCTATAATTCTTCTGCTAATTCCCACCTTTTCAAGCTTACCTAATAATTGCCCATGTCATGTTGTGGTGCCTCTTGATACCCAGATAAATGAGATTGTACCACGCTTCTCATGTCTAGGGAATGAACTGTCTCATTGAAGAAATGCATCAGGTTCATCTCATGCAATTTACTAAACCTGGGCTTGCGGTTTATTCTCCTTGTCTCCATGTCGTTTAGGATTCCTTCCTTTAAAAGAAAAGGAAAAAGAGGGCTGTAGGATGAGATCATTTTCTTTCTCCAAGCTACACCTGTGCCTTGAATATCAGCAAGGAAGGCTGAGCTGTTCAACCTCCTTGACCCATCGCATGGTCCACAGATGCATTGATTTTTCTCAAGGCATCCCATCTTCTGCTAAGACAAGAGCCCGTGACTTGCTCTAAATTGCTTGTGAACTCCCTGACATTCTGTCTCTGTTTTCCCTCCTCTCCTCCCTCCCCGCCAGTAGCTGCCAGGAGGAGAATAACAGTGGAATCTCCCACATTGCTGTGGTCTGAGCAGGTTTCTCTCACATTATGGCTAAATAAATATTAATAAGAAATATGGAATAAGAGCTCATTGACAAATTCGGCAAATATTTGCCTGTGCCTCCCCTTTCCAGCCACCTGGCTCCCACAGGAAAGTTTTGCCCTTTCTCAGACCAGAGCATTCAGGAAATAAACACTCGCTTTCATTTTCTTAGAGGAGGAGGAGAATGAAAATAGCATTTGGGGGCCTGAAACCCACATCTTACATTTAGTGTGGCCAGAAGCAGCTTCAAACCCGCTAGTTTGAGTGATGGCTTTTGTCCCTGCCTTCAAGTAACAGGTTAGCACAGGGCTGGCCAGAGTGGGCTTGAATGATGCCCCTGATTTCACCTGGATGACTTGGAGTGCTTTGCTGCACCTTTGGAGGGACAGCATATCAAAATAAGCTCCCAGAAAAAAAGAGATTGAGTCTTCGAGGCAATCTTTGCACTTGAAAAAAATAGAAACCTTGGTTTTAACAGGAGCATCAGGCAGAAGGAATAAAGAGAGAAGAGCAGGGATGGTGATGGCGCTCGCTCCCCTAGGGACGTGGTTCAAGTAGCTGTAGCCATGGTTGCTAGCAGAGACCTGGAGCATGATCTTTAGAGACAAACTCCCACCTGGGAGGTGGCTTTAGTGCAAGGCTGCTTAAGGGCTTAAAGGATGCAGGGTAACCCTTACTTTAAAGAGTGACTTCAAGGTTTAACTCATTCCTGCTTTGGGATTTGGCTTCCTGACAGCTTGAGCAGAGGCTGTGCTGGAGGGCGAGAAGATAAAGTTGAGAAGACTTAGACCAGGTGATTGTGTTGTTGCAGGGCAGGTTTCCAGTTGACCCCAGTCTTTTGATGGGGGTTACATTTGTTCCCACTTTTTCTTTGGTTTTCTTTGGAAATGATCTCTTGGTGTGGTCTTGCAGAGGTATAGCAGAACTGGTACTTCAGTCACAGTTATTCTCTATGGCAGAAGTGTGGGACTGTGTGAGATACTGCGTTTAATTTACTAGCAAGCTGCTGTGGGAAAACCCAAAGCACAAATGCTCAAGAGAAACCACCTTCTTCAGAGCAATGGTAGAAGCAATTCCTTAGTCAGTAGTTGTAAAGTTCTCCTACCTTCAGGTTACAGCCAAGTTCAAAGCCACTGGCAGCTCAAAATGTTCAGAAGGTTCCCCCTGCGCAGCGTTTGGGGGTGTTGTTGCTATGGTTTTGGTCTGATGTGCACAGCATTCGCCCTGAGGATGCTTGGGAGTAGCAGAAGCACACATCAGAAGTGGTAAGGTAAACCTCCTTGTGGACTGTTGGGGTGTGCTCTTGTTCACAAGCTCTCTGTGCCAGGCAGTGTATTTTTCCTGCATGATATTAGCTTATCATTAACTACTAGTCGAAAGGACTCCGTCTCCCCTGCCCACGCTGGGTTAAAGGCTCAAGGAGCAGAGAGATCTGAGGCACAGCCCAGGTCTAACTGGGTGAATCGGTCAGCTCTGCCTCCAGGGAGGTAAAGTCAGGTTGTGGTGGCTTGTTCTCAAACGTCTGGAGCGGCAATTGAGGTTCAGGTAGCTCTTTGGCCTTCCTGCCATCCACAACACGTCATGACTGGTCTGCATCCGTGCTCACAAGCAAAGGTGAAGGACATGGTTTCAATGCAGAGAAAGAACTACCTGTCCTGCAGCTCCGTGCTGAGGCTGGCATCGGACAAAGACATCAGGGCTGACCCTAACCCACGACCACATGGAGAGGTGTGACGCAAGGGCTGCCTGCCTTCCTCCAGAGCAACCACTGGTGGTGTTCACACCGTGGGCCACTTTCGTCCCAGTTCCCACCTTCAGGTTTCCTCTAATCACTGCCAGCAGAAAGCTGCCTTTCAGACACATCCTTGCTCCCACAGCTCCTCCGGCCCAACCACGGGGCTTTGCTCCAAGTCCTGGGATACCACGTGGTGGCGTTCCTTAGTCCTCCAAGGATGGAGCGGTGGATCCTGCTGCTCCCTTAACGAGACTGACTAATTATTTATTACAAAGGAGGTTGCAGGAATCTGGAGTGGAAACTACTCCCCAGGCCAGCAAACTCACACCTAAGCACGCCAGGCTGCTTCCATAGCACAGCACATGCCGGAGCAATCAGTGGGAGGCTTGCAGGAGTGGGACCAAGGCTGTTTTATGCATGTGTGTGTGAGCGGAGGGGGGTGTATATATATATAGAGAGATATATGTATAAAAAGTGTGTGTGTGTGTATTTTACTATGTTAAGCTATAAACTGTATGGGTTAGGTATGAATTAGAACCTTATAAAATGTGTTTACTCATTCTGTGTAACTCAAAGCGGGGATTAAACAGTAGGAAAAACTGACCAGGAGAATTTTCCAAGCAGAAACAATTTTACAGCTCTCATTGTGAACTTTAGAGGGAAGGGTTTGGGGGTTTTTGGTGTGGGGTTTTTTTTTGTTTTTTTTTTTTTGTATTTAGAATTTTTTCAGAGCAGGTTTTTTGTGTTTGAATTCTTATGGTTATTAGATAAAAGCAAGGGGGGAGATGAGGAGGAAGGATGAATGGAGGAATAGCAGGAGAGCTTTCTGGCAGGCAAGATTCTCCCCAGGCACCTGAGCCCCATCCTCCTCTCCATCTCTTCTGACAATGTACTTTCTGTGCCAGTGGCATCCTGGAGGGCTTTCCCATGGCATGCTGTGTTCTTGAGCAGGTTCTGCTTTTCTCATCTTGAAGGCATCCTTTATAGGGAAAACAGTCCCCTAATGCTGCAGAATTGAAAGGGAATGGGCAAAGGAAATGAGCAGTGGAAGCAGAGGCAGCAGGAAATCGAGGCTTCACTGAGCATCTCAGGCAGGGGAAGAAGAGAAGGAGGAGCAGAGGATGGGGATGGATTGAGGTCTTAGAGCCTGTTTGCCCTCCTTCTCATAAAGGAAGTCTGGCCAAAGCACCAAGGGAATAGTCTCACCACTATCAAGTGATTTATGCAGGATCAATTCCACTTGAGTGGTGTTCGGTAAACATCAAGGTACATGCAACCCAGAACCTTTTTGTTGCTTAGTTCCTCCCCTTCTTTCTTTCCACCCTCTCTTTTGAGTCTCTTCTACCTTCTTGTTCTTGCTGCCATGGTGAATCATCTCTGCCTTCAGGACCGGTGACCCTTGTGCAGTTAGCAGAGCCTGACTCACTCTTCTCTGCATGTTATTTCCAGCCTTAGGAAGGTTGGGGGTTGGTTCTTGGGGCTGGGGTTGGTTTGGGTTTGTTGGTTATTTTTTTCCACTTCACTTTATGAACATTTTCCAGGGGACTGGGGAAGGGAGGGGAGAAAAGAGACCTGAGAGGGTTCATTGTTTGGGTAATTTTCCCTACTGCTAAATGTCAACATCCTACGCCTAATGCTTGGAGAGTAGCTGGACTTCTATTTCAAGCTTTGCAAGGGATGGGAGAGACTCACCTTATCTCTGTAACATGGCCCAAGCGATGTTTGGGTTCTATTTAGGGATTTGAAGAAAAGAAGGAATTGATAACCTTGCCATATGAGCTCCGGGTTGGCTACCTGGCACTGGCTTCCCTCGTCAGCACGGATTCTGGAGCAGCCCTGGAATCCATTTAGCACTTGGCTTAATCCTGCTCTGCTCATTCTGGGAATCTGTCTTTTGTCGTCTGAGTGGTCAGATGTTGCACAGTTGCTGGTGATGACGTGTCTCCAGCTAGAGTGATCGGTGATCCTGGGGATAGGAAGTGTGCTGAGATACCTTGCTTTGCCAAGGATATCACCTAGGACTTTGCTGTTCCCACCATAGAGGGCCTGTGGTGAGATGATTTCCCAGGGGACATCATCTGTGAGAGCTGCCCTGGCTACTAACAGCTCCCCTTTCTTGTGGATGCCAAGATTGATTTATCTTGGTTTTTGAGAAGCAGGACTTAAAATTCACATTCCTGCTGTGCACTTACAGCAGGTATCCACAGTGCCTGCTCACATGTGAAAAAGGGTGAGTAGTCTTTCAGAGATGAAAGCCAGCTATTAATGGTTGGAGATCTGGGCTGGGGCTCTGTGTTATAGCCTCAAATTTGCCTTTTGCTGTCTTGAAAAAGTAATTTCCTTTCTTTGTGTCCCTGCTCCCTTGCCTGTCGCCTCTCCTGAGGCTGCAGCCTTCTGCGATGCAGGTGTGATGGAGCTCACAAATGCTGCCTACGTTGTCAGAGGTATTAATGGCCTTTGTGAAGTGCACTGAAGTCTCTGGGTGTCAGCGCCTTGTTAACACGTGTTTTGTCCTCAAGGAAACAGAATCAGCTCAGTTTAAGAAGTCAGGGATTGTATTCTGTCCTTGGGAGCAGCGAGGCTGTGCGGTGGTGCGGGAGATCCCGTCTCACCTTGTAGTTTTAGTGGGAAAAATGGGGTGATTGCTGATATGATGATGGATGCTGAAGTAGGCTCCTCATGGCCAAAAGATTCCCAGCTCTTCCTCCTCTTCACTGGCTTGTGTCTTCTCATAAATCAAAACCGTGAAGAAAAATGTTAACTTCATTATGGAGAAATCAATAAGTGAATGATTCATTAGCTGTGTGGAGAAAGCTGTTGTGAAAATACTTTAGTAATCCAGGTAATTCCTTGTTCAAGAACTGATGTCAACCCCTGCATATGTTAATCCTGACCGAGTGGGTGTTTTTTAGCTTCTGAGTTTGGTCAAATAATTGCTTATTTTCTCAGTTTCATTCTGATATCACATTTGGCTTCTCTTGTGATACCTGCTTGGATAAATGGGGAGTTATGAAAAGAGGCACAGTGAAATGACCTGCTCTCTAGTCTGAATCCAAGGTAACTGGACGTATCTATACAAATATTTAGAACTCGCTGTGTTTGCTCAAGTTTTAACCTTGGTCCTGCAAGCATGTACATTAGTTTATCTGGCACACAAGTGTAATGGAACAGCTCACATGAATAAAGCTAAACATGTGTAAATGTTTGCAAGATACGGGTCAATAATTCTTTGGAAATCATAGCAAACCAGCTCTCCATTTTCTTATGCAGTGGTATTCTCCTCTCCCTCTTAGACAAGTGGTCTGAAATATCTGTAATAATCATTATGGTGTGGTTGTTCCAAATAGCTCACAGCCAGGATGCAGAAACTCAGCTAGTGTAAATTGTTATTGTTCCATTGACTTCAAGGGAGCTACAGGAGATTTTATGAACTGAGGAGCTGCCCCCACATTCTCAAATGTCCAAAACTGCATATTAGGGCCAAATAAGAGGTCTGCTTCCATGTGCATGCCTCCATCAGGACCAATTTTTGTAAGTGTTCGTTGGCTGCAGATTTGGCTGCAGTTGTGTGTGCTGAGCCCTTTGGAATATACTGGTCCAAAGTCTTATCGCTAATTCATCAGCATCTACACATATTACCTCTATTTAGAAGACATGGGGCCAACCAAAGCTGGTTGACACTACAGATAGTGATTTGCTCCACTTTCCAACATTGAGGTATCAAGTGTAAGAAGGGACCGGGAGGAGGGTCAGGCAATAGTGGCAATATAGAAGAAACTGGCTCATCTAGAAGTCCAAAAATCCCACTTTCCTAACAAGCGCAAGGAAAAATGAAGCACAGAGCAACCGATGGCTTTTCAGCAAAGCTTTACATTAATTAGCTTTGACAAATTACCCAAGCTAATTATGGGTTTAGTGATTAATTGCACACTGACTTTCTTTCTAGGAAATGTGCTTTCCTCCTCCTGCTAGCCTGGTATTTGCATATGTGTTGTAAGGCTTGAGCTCCAGTGGGTGCGAGTCAGCCAGTGGGGTTCTTTGGGGCATTAAACTTCTGCAGTGTTTGATCATAAAGACCTGAAAATAAAGGTAAAAGACTGCTCAGTAGAGCTGGAAATGAAAGACCTCAGCCTCCTTTCTTCATAGACCATCATATACTAGGCAGGTTAGGAGGTTTGTGTAGGTGTAGCACCACGTCCCACTTGGACTGGTCAGAACTACCTTGTCATTGACCTTTCCTTAGGGAGGATCCTGGATTTCCACTTCGAGTTTAGTCATCTTAATTCTAGCAGTAGATGGAACCTCCTCATTACTCTGAAGTGGTGGAGGTCCAGGTCCTTGGCGACATCTTTGCATCCAAACTTTGGGAGTCGTTTTCAGACACTGGCTTGTTCCCAAGGAACCACAGGAGTACAGTAGCTTTCTGCATTTAAGAAGAAAGAGGTCATGGTACAGGCTTTGTTGCTCTGTCTGAAGGATCTGAAACGTCAGTTTATGCTGTTGAAGAGTGGCTGTGGGGCTGGTGGTGTTCCTGGTGAACATAAAGCTCTGTGCAGTCCCTGGATCTGCTGACTGTGGACCTTGGGACCCACCAAGTGTTCTGGACCATTGGTCCGTTGTTTAGAAATCTCTAATTTAAAAGAAGCTAAAACTGAAAGGAAAGTAAGAATGGGAGTAGGAACTAGATCTGCAGTGATGAGAGTGAGAACTAGATCTGTGGTGTTGGACAAGATCTTCTGCCAGACACAAAGTATCTGAGGACAAAGTTGATGTCTTTGTTTTGTGTCTGCACAACTCCCAGAACAAATGGGTTCCCACTTCGCCTTGAAATCAAGTAACTACTTTAACATGCTGCAGAGCCCGAAACAAACTCCAAGGGAATAGATAAATTCACTTGGACTCTCCACCATGCTAATGTGAATACGTGGCTTCGAGACTGGAACTGGCTCATGCCTGGATGACTCCAAGCATAGCAAAGTCAGCTTGTGTCTGGCTGTGGTTGACCCTTAGCAACCCAGTGAACCTTGAGAAATACTGGAGGGCTGTTAGCACAGAATGAAATGCATTAATTCTCACTCTCCTCCAGCAGTGTACAGCCTTAGGGGAGATGGAGGAGGTGATGCATTTTTACATGAGTTGAAGCCGATTTTCTGAGGTCTTGGATACTGACTGTGAAAGAACTGTGATAAGCAGTCTGCAGAGAGCTCAGGTGAAGGAGCAGTGAGTCCGGTTGATGAGCCTGAAAGCAGAATATGCTTGTGATTACCCTTGTGCATCATGTTTTTAGAACGTTGCAGCTCATCCAGATGAAGACCATTTCCTTCTGTCCAACTGGCTGCTCTTGATAAGAACAGTGCAAGACAGCTCATCCTTCAGTTCCATGTGGTCACTCTGTATGGAGCAAGCTGTAGCCCTGGAGAGCACCAGCAAAGCCATTCAAGGGACTTTTGTGGCACTGGAAAGCAACTTTTGCTCTTAGCTCAGCTAAAGCATCGCTCCTTACATTTAGCCATCTACAAATGCAGCCTTCCAGAAGAACTGGGAAGCCCAGAGGAGAGCTCTTCATCATTATTAATGTGTCTAATAGCATATAAATTATAGGAAGTTAATGCCCAAAAAATCATAACTTGGGCAAGATGAAGTCGTTCAGAGAAGTTCTGCCATTTGCACCTTTGTACAAGTTGGCAAATGAGGCACAAACTGTGCCTGAAGTTGCCCAGCATCATCACTGGCTTTTCTCTTTCAGCCTGTGCCCAGCCAGAGGGATTCCTGATGGATGTGTCTTAGAGGAAAGAAATTATCCCAGAGGCTTCAGGTTTTATGGGCATGGGGCTTCAGCTCCCGTCTAACACAAGAGGCTGGCATGCATGGATGCTCCCAGAACGTGGGCAGAAGGGTTTTTTTTTAGTAGTAACTAGGTCTTTTTATTTCTTTTAGAATCTGGCAAGCCGTGTAGGGAAGGAGGTTTTGACATCCTTCCACCAGGGTCTGTAGGGACGGTTTGCTGTTAATGATCTAGGCAGCAAGACAGACCATCTGCTGATGTAAATCGGAACAGCTCTGTCGCCTAAAGTTATGTTACACCAATTTAAATCAGCCCATCATCTCCAAGACAAACCACCTTTCACTGCTTTCCCCTATCAAGCACCAGCTCCAAAGCACATTAAACCCAGGCACAACCTTCTTGTGGAGGATTCACCCCGCAAGCCTGTGCTCCCCATCCAAATACCCAGTCCAGGCCTTCCTCTGAACCTCTTCTCCTTGGAGGCAGAGCCCTGGAGGAAGAGGAGGGTGGGATGAAGACCCCCAAAAGGTGACAGTCATGGAGGGCTGGGCATGCCATTTGTTTCCCCATTTCAGGAACTAAATCCTGGCAACAGAAAGTGGAGTAAGGTCTCTTTTTCCATCTGCTTCGCTGGCATTGCTCCGGAGGTCATTGTCGGGGACGGAGGTCCTCGCTGGGCCCCATCTGCCTTCCCCGGGCTCCCTCATTTATGCCCACTTGGGCCTCTGACATTCTACTCTGTTTTTCTTTCCTTGAAAATGGATCGGGAATTGGGAGCCGCTGCGCAGGAACGCGCCTGTTCCCCATTACAGCTCCACCGGGGCTGTAACACGATCGTGCCTGCTCCGTACCCACACAGATATTTATTTATCCATACAGGCTTTCTCCTTGTTTTCATTAAGTTAGGCAGAAAAGGTTAATCTTTCTTCTGCTAAAGCTTCAAAACCAATCAAGCTAAATAAAATATGATTTCTTTCATTTCTTTTTTAAAGGACACTCTCTCTCTCTCTCTGATTTTTTTCCCCCTTTAAGTACCAGAATGAGGTCACAGACAGAGATGCCACAAGAGTAAATTGAAAACAGGTTGAAAAAAAAGCAAAAGGGAGAAAGATGGGGAGAGAAAACCACAATCAGAAGAAAGTGACTGGTAACGTTGCAAGGTTGGTTTCACCCAGGCTAGTAAAGAAGATGTCAAGACAGAGACATTGGTGCCTTCCTACTTTCCCCTTTCTATTCTTTCTAGGAATCTCAGAGGTGAATTGCAGCAGGGAGGTCTCTCATCTTCATTTCCGCTTTGGGTTGCACTGAGTTATGTCTGTGCCACTCAGCACCCAGACATGAGCTGAAGGTGTGGGAATGCCTGCAGAGAGAGGGCTTCCTTTTGCTCCTCTAATTTCCTGGAGGCTCCTGGTCTTGGTCTCTGGTTTAGTCTATAACTCCTGTCGTCTTCAGTGAGGTGGTTGATGGTTAATTCATCCTGCCCACTGGCCGCAGCCACTGGCACTGGCAATGCTCACAATGGAAGGACTGAGGCAGACTAAGACTGTTGGATGCTGCGAGCGAGTGGTCTGAGCCTGCTCCCACCCATTATCATTCCTCAGTCCCCATTCCTGGCCATCTGAACCTCCCGTCACTAGATATGTGCTCATTCAAGAGCAGATTAACAGCTCAACCTTGCAGGCAGGCAGCTGAGTAAAGGATGTCCTTCTCCAGACCAGGCATCAAGTTCAGTTCCCAGATGGGTATCTGAGAGCCATCACCGGTGGATGACCTATATACCTCACTGTGGCCAGAAGTTTGCAAAGCTTCATGAAATGGGATTAGCCCATCCCACCCCACTGCAATATCTGCTGTTATTTTCCTCTGGTTTAGGGCAAGCTCTGACCCACACAACACCAGCATCAGCGTAAAGATGCATGTTTACAAAACCAAAGAGGATGCTTGCCAAACTCCACAGTATGTGTGCAGAAGAGGATGAGGCAGTAGCGAGAGAGTTGCACTAGAGACAGAAGAAAAACGCTACCTGGAGGGAGCTGCATCTTCATCATCATCAGTAGTAGAGCAGAGATTGATTTTCAGAAGCTACCCGGGGAACTGAATGGTTTGGGGCAGACCAGCACTGGGAAGGCAGTGGTATGGAAAGATTCTTGCAGAGATTTGATGTGCAGTTGGGAGTATCAGCATCCCATTGCTGAGCACAATTGCTCTGTTACCAGTGTGCAGCAAGTGGCATATTTTGCTCTGTGCACAGCACTTACCACAGTGATGCTTGAGCTCTGGTCTGGATTTTTCACTACTGAGAAGTGAACACAGGTGAGGGATCCTCACAGGAGCTGGTCATTTTTCCTTGATATCTGTAACAGCTTGTTGCTTTATTTAGTGTGACATCAATTATTTATTACTATTAATGAAGGACACAGATGGCTGTCTGGTCAATAAAATATCTTCTACTCCACAGAGATGATCTATTTAGCTATCATTTACTCTGCAGAGAACCTTTGGATTCTTTCTGAAATTTAATAACACAAGCAAAGATACCAATCTACAAGGTTTGTGCTTCAGTGCTGCTTGGGGAGGCTGAAATCCTTCTTTATATTTGCTGGCGGGCTGTGTGCGAACACAAGTCCAGATGGGAAAGAGAAGCCCCTTTGCTTTCCAGCACTTATCCATATAATCCCCTTTATAAAGTGATCAAACTCCTTCTTAAAAGCTAGTTATGTTATTTGCCCTTCTCAGGAGTAGCCTGTTTATTCATATCCAATTTACCTTCTCTTGCCATTACTGCTCATTAGCCCAAATATTTCTTTTCCATCTGAGTGCCTGCCCTGTAGATGTATTAACAGGTTTATGTATCTCCACTTGGTCGTTTTATGTCTCTCCTTGCATAGTAAATTTGTCCTTTTTGTTACTTCCTTGTGAAGCCTTCTCTCCTGGTTTCCCCATGCCTTGTTCTTAAGCACAGATGAGCAATGTCACATACTGAGCTCTCACCATGGCCTTGTGCAGTTAGGTTGGTATTCCTCTATTGCTACATCCCAAGACCACTTTTCCTTGGTAGGACAACATTAGTGCTCCATTATTCTCTTGTAATGCCAGCAAAAGCACTCATTGCCTTAGTGACATTCCAGTGAGTAGGATCCAGTCTAAATCTAGGGAATAACTTGTTTTCTGGCCCTGGAGAAGCTTAGGAAATTTCTCTCTGAGCTCCATGGACTGAACAACGGCCTCTTACTTCTTTTGTGCAAGATGTTGCTGTATGCTCTGCTTCACCCAGGGGAGAGCACAGCAAAGCAGCTCCCCACGTTCACTGTGGGTTGACAGCTCTGGGCAGTCGGTTTGTCCCTGGGACATCCTTTACCCACTCCATCTTTGCTCCATGGTCTGCGCAGTCTGGCACAGCCAGCAACCTCACTGCTGCTTATACAGGTGCAGAAAGACTCCCAGCCTTGGGGCTGAGGTTTCAGCACCTTTGCTAGCATCTGTTTTGCTATTTTCATAACAACCTCTTTGCTTTGGCTTGATTGTAGCAGGTCCAATGAGAGGGGAAAGTTCCCCAGAGGCTCAGGGTTGAACACTAAACACCATCTTGCCATAAGGATTTTATTGCAAGGGTTTTGGCTTAACCCAAGCTGACACTGTGTTGGTGGACACTGAGAGCTCCATTTCCTTGCATGCAGGGGGACAGCAGTGCAACAATCTGTGCGGGTTTGGTCCATGGCAAACCACTGTGTGATGGAGCTGCCGCTGTGTTTCAGGGCAGTGCTCACTGCAACACTGTTCCCCTCAAAGCTGCACAGAAGGACCATGAAAGATGAGCGCTCAGAAGGTAGTGGGTGCCTTACAGAGTTAACGCTGCAGTTGTAATACACTCTTAAAGTCACTGGTTGAACATGACATTTTCCACCCCCTTTTCAGTCCTCCGCAAGTCCAGTTCCACCCTCCGCACTCCCTGTCTCAACCTTGTGTTTTTCTCTCCTGTCCCATCTCTTCTGCTCCCTGGCACAGATGTCCTGACTGATGCTCCTGGTATCCATGCACTGCCAGTCCACATCTCCACTTGATCTTGTCCAGTTGCTCATCATGGTCTCTCTGCTCAGCTTTTCTCTTTCCTGCCTCTCACTGGCTGCTTCTCAACCCTGAGTGCTCTGGAGGAAGGTGTGAGATCCCACAGCAGGCCCCTATGGGATGATGTTCCCCCTGTGAAGTCTCCTCCTCGTCAGAAGAGAGGTTTCTTGTGGTCTGAAGAGGCTTAAGAGTTCTAGTTCCAGTTCAGCAGCACAGTCTGGTTCTTTGTTATGTGTTTGTGATTCATCTGGTTTGTAAGTCATGGTAGTGTCTGTTCTCAATGACTTCTGGTGACAGGGAGTTCCCCAATCCAGCCCAACATCATATGAAAAGGGATGGTAATGAAAGTTGGAAATGAGCAATAGGGTTCTGTTTGTTTGTTTAAACCATAAACCCAGAGCTAAGGGGCTTGCTCAAGGCCATTCAGTGCTCATGACTTCCAAGCAGTGATTTACCATTGCCAACCCAACCTGCCCATTGAGTTGGCTTGGGATTTGGTATGGACCATGGCTGGGAATTGGGTTAAACTACAGAGACTGGTGACAGAGTTGCCTGAAAAAAAAAACAAAAAGTTTGGAAAGAACAAGTCATGCTGGGAGCATTAAAATGAATAATTAAGGCTTGGATTCCTTTAGGGAGGAAAAGAATTTATTGCTGCTCTTTTCTCTAGCCAAGGGGGACATTTGTTACTGAGTTGTGTATTTTGAGACAAGACTCCAATGTGGTTTGGAGGGGCTGGGGAGGAGGGGATTTCTTCTTCTACCTGGGTAATCCAGCCACACAGTGAGACCTTCTGGGCTGGTTATAGCACTGGGTTATTTCTTAGGGTCTATAGCAAGAAATCAGACTTGTGCTTCATTTCAGTCATCCTCAGTCACTTTTGCTCTTAGGAATATGAAGTGCTGAGAAGGGAATTCTCCTCCTCACTTTGCTGTGGTGTCTTGACATTTACATATGCACAAGGTACCTGGCACGGCAGTCTGCATCCAGGTTTGCTTATACCATGCTTATATCAGCATAACTCCATCAGCTGCAACAGCCCTTTCTCTGATTCCCATCAGTGGAAATGGGGGCACAACCAGGGCAGCTGCTCGGGCTTTTTTCACTGCTTGAGACCTTGGGCTTTCAGTTCCATTGATGTAAAATGGGAATTGAATGCAATGAGCTCTAACTGATAGACAACCTGCCCACTGCGAGGAGACAGGTTGCACGGCAGTGGATAATCATGCCCCAAAAGCGTAATAAATGGAGCGTTTTCAGTTTCAGCTGGGTCATGATCTAAGTGTTTAATAAGCTTTAAAAACCAGAAGACCAAGGGAAAAAAAAAAAAAAAAGGTTTTTCATAATTTTTAATTAGGATTTTTTTTTTTTTCTTCAAAAGCTTGTAAAGGAGCAATGTGTTCCTGAGCACAGCTGAAGGAGCTCCAGTCAGAGCTCCAGGAGCTGGCAGGGTGCATAGGAAAGGGAATGCAAAGCTCCTGATTTTCATTGAATAAAAATAAAACACACAAGAAAAGCCCCAGCGCGTTGAGAGAAATTCCATCCAAGCTCTAAAACTGTCTCTTTCCTGATAATCTAACACAGCAGAAATACATATCACTGTCACAGGTGATTATTGACAAAGGCCGTGTTCCCCTTAAGAACTGACTGCAGATGAACTCCCTACTAGGAGAGCCTTATTTATCCAGGCTTCCAGCTCTCCTGGGGACCCGCAGCCCATCCTTGGATGGTGGTCCCCCATGTGGAGCTTGCAGGGAGTCTACATGCTGCCTGGATGCTCTGTGAGTGCACCTTCCACTGTCCAAGCACTGACTTTGCAGGTTTCTCCAGTGGGTCCATATCAGCTGATGGCCCCAGTGTTTTCTACTTTGCTTTGTCCACAGGTGACACACTCCATATAGATTTGGGGCCATTCCTACCACAGCTAGAGTGTGTTGATTGCCTGTCCTATGTAGAGGTGTTCCTACAGTGGTTTTCAAATGGTCAGCAATAATCTTGTACCTGTATTGATGCTCATCTCTTTGCTCTCCAGGAGAATCCCTGAGCTTCGCAGATGATTTGCTTTCTGGCCTTGCAACATCCTGTGTGGCAGCGGGTAGGAGCCATGGAGATGTCCCTGAAACCAGCATCTATTCAGTCATTTTCAAGTGCCTGGAACCAGATGGTCTCTACAAGTAAGGAGAGGCACGTGGGGAGGTGCTGGGGGCAAGGAGGGGTCTCCAATGCTATTATTGTGACTGACTTTTTTGGTCAATGCTATGTTGCACCAGATGATGAGACTCTTGCTTTGGGCTGTTGGAATGGAAAACCAGGTCTGTAGCACTGGAGGCACTGGGAGTCTGAGGGAATAAGTGGAATAACTCACATATTTCAGTCTTCTTCCATGCTTCATGGATAGGGTTATGTGTCATGGATGAGCTGAGCTGACGTGGTCGGATTGAAGCAAGTTGTCAAATGCCTGGTGGACTGAAATAGCCAGATGTCAGAAGTGTGGTAGGTGATGTTTCTGGAAGTTGCTGTTTATATCAGGATACATACAGCAGATCAGAGAGACATCAAATCCATCTCCCCACCACCCAGTTACTTCTGCAGGGATGGTGGCCACCCTTGTGCTGATGTTCTTGTGTCTTCTGAGATGTTCTTTGAGCACATGCGATTGGCTTTTCTATGTGAATCCTGTGGAGCAATTAGTGTCCAAAGCCAAGGGATAATTTCAGGATCTGGATGTTAACTTCTCCTTCAGTATTGTTTAGAGGGAGAAAGAAACAGAGAAAAAGAGGCAAGGAGACAGAGGAGAGACAAAGTAAGCAAGAGAGAAACACCCAGGGCTTAATGTCAGAGGGACTGTAATAATTAAAATGCATTTTGTAGTGAGTAATGAAACTTTTTATGGGACCACAAAAGCATTTAAAACGAGAGCTGGCAAATGGTCTGTCAACGAGAACTTTTAAAGATCTTGATTAATACTTTCCCTTTGCCTCCCCGTCCACCACCTCCCCAGTTCAGTATGTTGACAGCCTCTGAAGAAGGAGAAGCTTTTATTGCACATCTCTTGAGTGGGGCTGTGTCAGGAGCATCTCCAAGTGATACCTCTTGCCATTGAATGGGTTTAGATGTTTTCTTGTTAAATATACATAATGCATCAATATAGCTATTAGTATCTATGTGAACCGGGCTGCTCAGAAAAGGTGCCAGGGGGAGGCTGGAGCAACCACAGTTTGCTATCAACCCACCACCCATAAACTCATCCGGTTGTGGGCTCTCAGCCTTTTGGCTGCTGAGGGCACTGGATGAGGGAAGAGCCACTGGGTTTGATAGGGAGGCTGCTGCCAAGGTGAATGCACGGAGTTGGGAGCCAGAAGGTCTGGCTCTTGGGCAGCCTGGGCTGCCAAATCATCTTCTCCATCTGCCAGGCAGGGATAATTGCACTCACCCATTGCTTTAGGGACTCTGTGATCTAATTCCTGATGTCTGCAAAGGGCTGGGAGAGCCTTGGGTGGAAGGCGGAAAGCTTTGTCCAGGGTTTTGTCATCCCTTTGGTCCAAGCCAGGCTTCTGCTTTGCAGTCATGAGGCACATTGCCGCGGAGGTGGTAAGCAGAGTCGGTGATGCCCCATGTCCTGGGGGTGGCTGTGGGCAGCTCCTGCTCTCTGTGGGTGCATCTGGGTGTGGGACTGTAGCTTCCATGGGCAGCTGTGGCTGCAGGCAGCAGTCCCCTGGCATCGAGGAGCTTTGGACCACATCCTTGTGTGGGGACAGGCCCTAGGGTAGCGCACAGTGCTGGCTCCATCCAGCAGCTAATGCTTAGGAGGGCTTGGCACATCATTCCCAGGGCTGTGCATGCTTAAGTGCAGATGTGTGGACACATGCATATGGATAAACGTCCATGTTGGCACTTGTGGGGCATGGACCCACACTCCTGGTCATCGTATTTATGTGCATCAATATGATGTGCATCAATATCAAACATGCATGCCCCAGCACACCTGCATGGACTGATACACGTGTCTAATGCATTGCCATGGATGCATGCAGATCCAGCACACACACACACACGTTTGCTCCAACCTGGGACCTAACCAGCACGTGTTTACTTAGCATGTGTGCATTCTCAGATACATAGGCACACACATTAAATATTCCTCTGCTCAGATGTCCACACAGTTGCAACACAGCATGAAGAAAGCCAGAACAGTGAAATGTGAGGCTAACACTCTGTTCCGAGCCCGCGCAGACGGAACAACAACAGAAACAGAGGCACGGGGTCATTGCTTAAATTGAATTTCTTCTGCTTGTTTCATTTGTTTCTGTGGAAAAACAGCTATCTTGGAAGGCTCTGGCCTGGGTATAATCCTGATTATAGCCACTCAGCAGGGACCTGTGCTTTTCTCTAGGCTGTTGGGTGAGCACACAGGGTTCAGCATCAGAGCTCTCCAAAAGCAAATGCTTTTGCTTGTTTCGTAGTCTGAGGGTGTCATGTAAACTGAGAGAGGGGACTCTTGAGATCATGGAAGTCTCTTCTGGTCTGTAAATGCATTGGACATCCTGTCCCTTTTCTTTGGTAGTACCTACGGCAATTACACCCTGTTGTTGACCATTTATTTGGAGTCTTACCAGCCTGAGATCAAAGCTGAGCTTGAGTATGAAAAACAAAACCAAGAAATGCTCTAGAAGCAAATAAATAAACAGAGCGTGATTGATTCCTCTGCTTTTGAGACTTCTGAAATTTCAAAACATAAACTAACAAAAGGAGAACTAATTCCTTTGTCCTTTGCAATTGCAGTCTGATGAAAATCTATTGCCTGTCATCTCTTTTCTTGCCCTTGCCTGTGGTATGTCAGGGTTGGGATGCTAGTCCCTGCACAGAGGGCTTTCAGAGGGAAAGTGGTTCATGTCAGCGAAGATGGGTACCGCAGGTTCATGTACACGTGTGGATACTGCTGCTGGTCTGTCACAGGGCCCATGTGTGGGGATCCATGCTGCAGCCATGTGCATGCACTTGGGTACCCGGACACAGGGACACTGAAGATGGTCCTCAAAGACTGTTGAGTTTGATTTAAGCTCTTAAAAAACAAAAGTCTTTAATTCTTGCAAAGTGCATCACAGGAGAGGGGATTATTCTCCCCTGAGATGCTAGACCAGAGCAAGCTGTCAAGCTTCCTCCCAGGTGGATCTGGACGAGGATGGGGTGAGGAGGGCAGAGGGAGAGATGTCTGTGTGTCTGTTAAGTGCTTGTCTTACATGGACAAGCCAGCGTGGGCAGCATTTAATGCCAATCAGACTGATGGTTTGCTGTGACAGGGAACTTGTGATGCACCAAGCACCAAACCCCAGTCAAGAGAAAGGGCTCTGGCTTGTCTCAGAGGTCTGAGGACTGAGCTTACATAGCTCAGCACCCTACGAACCCAACCAGTCTCTTCACTGTACAGACAGGAGCTTCTCTTGTGCATCCCACAGCCTCCCTGAGCCTTCAGCCCAGCTCATCCATCTCAGTTTCTCATCCCATCATTCCATGGGTGCCTGGGGATGTCTCTTCCCTGGGCTGTACCTGCTCAGCTGATGGAAAGCAGCTCTGCCAGCCCAGCACGTTTCTTTCAGATACATGAGGAGACACCAAGCATCCCTCAGCCAAAAAGGGAAATTCTGGAGAGGGAAATGAAACCCCCTCGCGCTCCTCAATGGAGCTGCAGTGCAAACACACCAACTTCTTCCCCGTGCCACAGATACTATAATTATAGATTAGATTAAATCCTAATGTTTCACTTTATTTACATTCCTGACTTAGCCTATTCATTTCCAGTGTTTGTGCCAAGAATCAGCACAAAATTTACTGGAAATAATATGAAAGTCATCAGGATCCCTTCCAGAGCCTTTCCTTGGAGTGCGTTCACGTGCTGAGAAGGAGCCTCCACTTTGTATTCCCTT
The DNA here is from genome assembly GCF_034315485.1 of Pezoporus occidentalis. Classification (NCBI taxonomy): domain Eukaryota; kingdom Metazoa; phylum Chordata; class Aves; order Psittaciformes; family Psittacidae; genus Pezoporus; species Pezoporus occidentalis. Next base: position 1,864,230 of record NW_026915987.1, read on the forward strand.
TGCTGGCTCAGACAGGGTTTCCCCAGGGGGATCCTGAACCAGCCCAATGCCTATGGCTGGGAGAGTGTTCCAGGAGTGCTGGAAAGGTGGAAACCCCTTCTTAGGGGATGAAGGTAAGGCACCGCCATTGGATAGAAGGGGATACAGTTAGACTTCAGAATGACGGCACAAGGCTCCCGTCCACAGCAACGACCCACCAAAACCTGCCTGGCCAACGTGACCCCATGTAGAGCCTGAAGGCCACCTCCAGCATGGCCAGGCATAGCCTCTGCCATCATGTGCTGCCTAACGGTGAATATACCTTTGTTTTAGGTGAGCTTGAGGAAAGAGGCAAAGGTGTTGAGTAGGGGGAGCCCATCATAGCATGGAGAGACAGTGACTGCAACTCAGCAAGCTGAATGTGCTGAAGGAGCTGGCCCAGAGCAAGGCTGATTAATGTTGACTGACCTCTGCCTTGCGCATAGCTGGGATAAAGAGTGGAATGGAAACCTTTGGTGCTCAAGACTGTGCTAATGCTGGCAGCAGTCCCCCTGCTCCTTATATGATACTAATTGTTATTGTTGGTCTTCTGTCAGGAAGACACATGAATGAGCACTGGAGCAATTGGAGACAGATCCCAAATAGCTCAGTGGCATGGGTTAAAACACATCTGTTACAGCCTTGGCTGAATCCCCTGTGTGCACAGGAGCTGTGCTGCTTCATTGAATCCACCTCTTCTCTTCCACATGCTCTCCAGCTTCCTGAAGCCGAGTGGTGTATGGCTGTAGTTTCTTCTCAGGCATTCCTGGCTTGCGGAAGCTCAAACAAGGCAAGTCAGGAGTCAAACAAGTGTTTGCTAATCCTGGGGCTGTGCTTATCCTTCCTCAACAGCTTAAGGTTGCTTCAGAACCAAGCTGCCAAATGCTGGCTCAGATGAGTTGTTGTTTTTGCTGAGTCCGTCCAGTACCAAGCTGTCTGGGCCCATGTGGGCTTCAGTGGAGGTGGATTGGCCCCATGAAGGATGGTCTGTACAGGGAGGTCAGGAGCTCAGCTGAAGAAGGAGAGAATCTCTCTTTCTGCTGATACTAAAGAAGTCCCATGCATGGAACTTGAGGAAAGTTGGGCTCCTGTTGAAGTTTCCAGCATTAGGAATGTATGCATGCAAAAGCCATAGAGAAGGCATTCACACTCTCTTCATGTCAAGTCAAAGTGCTAGAGGTTCTTCCCAACTTTACCATTTACTCTATTAAGTGATCTAAGCAGATCACTTTGTCTCACTTTCATCTTTACTCTTTTCCCGTCCCTTTATCAGCTCAGGTTTTAAGCTTTCTCTCACTATCTCTGTACAGCCCAGCCTGAGTAAATGAGATCAGGGCCTCCATGTGCTGCTCCAATGCTGCTACACCAACCATTTGCCATCACTCTTCTGAAAGTTGGGATTCTGCCTGAATCCACCTCCTGATCTGTTTCTGCCACCAGTATCCAGCCACCTGGGACAGATCTGGAGTCAGGAGGTGCCTTTCCAGTGACCTCAGTTGGAACCTGCTCCTCCTGTATCTGCCAAGTGTATGAGCGTCTCTCTCCTTCTTGCTGGAAAGATCAGGTTATCCACCCCAAATTCTCTGTTTCTGCTCATACCTCATGCCACAAAGAGAAACAGAACAGCCTTTGTTACCTCCTGTGGCCAGCTCCACCCCACCCCTTCCTCAGGACATCCAGATTGAAATAACATCCTTGGGTTTGTCCTAAAACCTCCCAGTATCCGAACCCCAAACCTGGCTGGGCCCAGGCCCATTGGCTTTGCTCCTCTGTGATGGCTGGAGGAAGGCTGGCAGTGGGGGACTAAGGAGGAGGAGGCATGGACAGGTCATTGTATAGGGTGTTGCAGTGTGTGAATGTAGGATTCTTCCTGGAAATGGTAATGGGTGGAGAGGAGTTTGGCCTCTTCTTCTATTGGCAAATGGACCTTTGCAGTTCCACCTTTTCCCTGTCACCAATTCCCCTGTCACCAACCCTTTACAGTTACAGACTTGGAGAGTATTCCTATTTCTGAGTGTGTAGAAACCTAATGCCACTAACACAGACCCGTCCAAGTCTTATCTCATTGAGTAATGGGAGAGATGCGATATAAATATCAACACTGGGCGTTGCTGGCTTCGGTTTGCTTCTAATCCAGGAAAAGCTGCACTGTACTACTGATTGGAGGCATTTGTTTTGTTCAGCAGTTCTCCATGGTATAGAGCACCTTTTTCCTGAAGGCTGGAAAGCTGGGGGCCGTGTTGGTTTGATTCTTACAGCGGGGTTTGATCCCTCTCCCCTTCCAGGACACAAGGAGTTCACTGCTTGCTGTGGGTGTTACTTTTATCTTGTAGGGAAGAAATGGGTCAGAAGAAGGGCAAATGGGTTTTGTTTTTCTTGGTCATATCCTAACTATAGAAACTGAGGCAGGGAGAGGTGATGTGACAGTGGGCTGGAGCTGAGCAGAGTCCAGGGATACCCTTGCTCGCACTTAGGAGTACTTAAGAGAATTGCTTTTCTGAACAGGGGGTTCAGCAGTGCCTCCTGAACAAATGCCATCTCCTCTTCCTAACTTCATCATGCAGTCTGGGACCAGGTACCTGAGGGTGCACATGTGAAACCTGAGGCATGCCCTCAATGCTGCTGCCTCCCCTCTCTCTTGTTCTTTTTCTCTGTGTGTTGGTGGTTTTTTTCCCCAGCAAAGGCAAATCGGGCAGCACAATGCCTTTCTTTGCACAGTACTGGAGACAGTGGGTGACGGTGCCACTTTGCCAGCCAGAGTTCCCCCTCTGTTGCCAAAGCACAAGCGAAGCTCCTGTTGCTCACATCACTTTGCAGGAGCGCTGCCTGCACCGGGGCTTTGACACCAAGAGGCAGTGTTACATTGCGTGTGCAGCTCCAGGTCCTGCACGCAGCCGAAAACAAGCTCTGCCCATGCTGATCCTGGAATGTAAAATATGGGCAAGTGTGATGCAGAGGGATCCAAGCAGCCTGCGTGCAAGCCAGACCGAGCCAGATGCTGCACGGCCGTGTCCGCTTGGCAGCCCCATGGCTTTACACCTGCCCTGCCAAACGAGAGGAGACCAAAGGGGGATCAGACGGGGTGAAGCCTGAGCACGCAGGGCTGGTTTGCAGCAGGGTTGGAGCTGGTGCCCTATTTAATACAGTGCTGATGATGTTTTCCTGCTCAAGTCCCATTAGGGTGATTGTGCCTTTGCCGTGTGTTGTTTTGTGGGTTGATAGCACTTATACACCCCAGGCAAGCTTTGTCTCTGTAAAATGATGGTTGGGTTTTCCACGTGTGGGTTCATGGGTCCCTAACCAGCACGTTCATGTTTGGGTTGGAAGTTTCTGTCTCCTTCGACAGTTTCCTTGCACTCAGTAGCAGCTCAGACTGATATTTGCAGACAAATCAAGTTTTTAATAGGCTAATTCTATTCCTTCAGGAGTGGCCAAAAGCAGCTCAGCTGTATCCATGAGTATGCCCCAGGAAGGATGTGAGAAGCTGCTCTGGTGCCCAGGTGTTCAGATACTACTGCATTCACAGGTGTTACCTGAACCTATAGCAATACCTCAGCCCAGGGAGTAAATCACCTTGGACTCTGGATGGGACCCCAGGTCCCAAAAGCTGGAGATACTTGCCCCAAAAGGTGATGCTTATCTAAATCAGACAAGTTACAAGCTAATCCTACCTGCCCATCTTCCATGATCTAGAGGCAAAGTTTGGATGCCATACCTACAAGACCCATCCCAGCTCAGACCAGCAATGTGCATATATCTCATATATAGCTTGCAAGTCCATTAATCTAGTTAAGTGGGTTTTGTTGTTTCATTTTGCCAAAGGACACCTGCAGCACATCCCACCCCATCCTTTTCTTGTAACAGCAGCACAGAGAGTCCCTCCCCAGCCTTGTCTGTCAGAGAGCACTTTGTATCTTCATTTGCCTTCTCTTTTGGGGTGTGTATTTAAAAACCAAAATCTCTCTCAGTCTTGACTCATGCAGCACATTACATCTGTAAGCATCCACCTCCTGGTTGTGCCACGCTGGGGTTTACAAGCACACAGCAAGCCCTCCAGCTCTTCCACCCCTTCTCCCTGTCAAAATCATGGGACAGGGCTGGTTCCCACCTGCAGGGAGTTTGTCATGGGGGAGATGATGGTGATGTGTGTGAGTGATGGAACCTGCACAGGAGGTGGCTGACCTCAGCCCCTTTCCAGTAGATCTCAAGTGACCTTTAACTTATTCCTTGGGTTTTGGCATGTTTTCCCCCCTGCAAAAGAATTTTGATTGTAGTTTCCTAGTTTGAGGATATTGGCTGTATCTAGACTAGAAGTCCCTCAACTTCACTTGTTCACAGCCCTCACTGCCTGTCTCGAGTTATGTTAGTGCTTAGATGCCAAATACCCCCTGCAGACCCCCAAAAGTAGCCAGCATCTCCATTTTGGGACCATCATCTTCAAGGCTTCACAGGCAGAGACACATCTCCCATTGGCCTCAGCTGAAATTGCACCAGAGTAGATCAATGTGAAATGGAGACAATGTTTAGCAACTAACCTCAAAGTAACTGCTTCTTCCTGAATTTTCCCACCTGTAAAACGTGTCAAAAGTGAGCTTCACCCTTTGCAAGGTTTCCTATACAGTGAAGAAAACAGCATCATAAAATGGGAAAGACAAGAAATAGCTTCTTGGTTGCAAGAGGTGGCATCTACACGGTGAGGTGGGTCCCTGCTGATGCCCTGGGTGATGGTCCTTGCTGGAGCTGTGGCTTATTTGGTCTCTGCTTGATCTCCTCAATCTGATGGCACATTGTATTGCCAAGGATATTTGCTCTGCATACCTTCAGGGTGATTGCTCCCAGCACACATGCCCTCATTGCTCCTGGTCACCTCGCGCACACACTCACTTCCCTCATCAGGAATGAGATAAATTTGATTATAGAGCAATATGGTTTCTGTTATGAAAAGGGGAAAGAAAATACCCTGGCTTTCACTGAACCCCCTCAGAGCCAAAGCTTATGTCATAATTCTAATGTTCCTTAAAAAAGAAGTAGGGTCTGAGGGTTGCTTTTGTTCAGGGGATGGTGGGGCAGGGTCCTTCAATAGATGGGCTGATGGAGCTGGGGTTGGGGATTTGCTGCCCTGGCAGGAAGGAGTGTAAATGGAGCCCTGATTCAGGGAGCGTGGTGCTGGGTTACTGGGAGAAAACATCCCAAACACCTTGGGCCCTGGCTAAGCAGGAACCAGCCCAGAGCTCAGGGAGGTCCCTTCTTGCAGGAGCATCTGTCCTGCATGGGCAAGGATTGATGTGTGTCCCTGGCTTGGGCAGCCTGTTCTCCAGTGGAGGCTGTTGTCATAATAACAGCATCTTCTTGATGAATTGTGAGCTGAGCTGTCCCAGAGCAGGTCTGGGATAATGCCTGAGTCACATCAATGTGGCTCTCCCTACTTTATGCCCATAATGGAGAGAGAAGACAGAAAGAAGGACTCTGTCTCATCCCTACCCTTTGTCTTGCCCTTCCAGCTGGCATCATCCCCATCAAGGCAGGATGTAGGGGACTGGAGGGGACCTGAAGCTGCCTGGGGTAATCCTCTGGCACTGCCACAGGCTGTGATCTATTTGCCTGAATGACAGGCTGCCTCTGGGGAGCATCAGCACTACTGGTGTCACCCTCCCTGTCTTCTCTTTCTCTTGTGCTTCTCCCCTCTGGGTTTGGGGGGTTGTGAGGTTTGGGTACATTTTGTGGTGCTGGAGCATATGGATGAGGTTTGGTGTGCCTTTCTGTCCGTACTGGTTATGGGCTTGGATCCGGGGAGCTGGGACACCTTACTTTGCAGGGGGTCTTTCCCATACCAGCAGCAGGAGCATGTACCTTAGTGCTACCTAATAGCCCCATACACCCACCATCCCTTATCCCGTAGTCTGTATGAGGTGGAATCACAGCCAGATCCTGCTCTAAACAACCCCTGGCTGTGCAGGTGTGTTTTGAGATGTTTGATGAGGACACGTGTGGCCGTGCACGCACAGAGCAGCGTGTGATGGTGTGGATGGGTAGCCCCATGCTCTGCCAGGTGAAGCAAACCCTTTGTGCAGGGATTTCCACATCGTTGCAACCAAAAGTACTGCAGAGATTGGAATATCCTCTCTACTGCAGAGGGCTGCATCTCAGGTTCCCTTGGCAGTGTACCCCATCGCATGCTCCCCAGGCAGCAGCTCACAGTGGCTTTGAGCTCACTGTGGCTCTTCGACTGCGTATCCTAACCTGATGCTCCAGCAGAGCTGGCTGGAGCAGCCCACCCCATGGTGTGAAGCCCACCCCATGGCGTGAAGCCCACCTACATCACCCCACATAGCTCCCAGGCTTTCATCTCTGTCCCTGGCTTGTACCTGCTGCACTGCCGCACGCTGAATTGTTTTCCAAGTGGAAACATGAGTTGAAGTATTAACTCCACAAGGGCCTTTCTGTGCAATGCACCGGGATTAAATATTTATGTTGGCAAAAAGCATGTAATAGGCAGCTCGAGATCAGAGATAATGAAATTGAGGTGTATGGAGAAGGTGGGGGGAGGCAGGGGGCTTGCAGGAGCAGGAGGGAGAGGGACCCAGGTGGGTTGTAGTATGTGCATGGCCAATTGCTTTTGGTTTTAATACCCTACTTGCTTCTAGGGGGATCCCAACCTCATTGCTGGTAGATCTGCAGTGCACAAGGGAGAGCAGAGATCACCCATCACCCTTCCTTGTGTGCCCACCAGTATCTGGTGGGAGTAATTGTCACCCTGGGGGTTTTAACTTGGAGCCCATCTGAGGTGAGGCGGGAGAGGGGCTGTCCTGGAGAAGATGTAGCAAGGGTTGAGACTCTCTCTGTGTCATCTGCAAATGATGTACAATCCTAAATCATTAATAGCAGTGATACAGGATCCCTCACTCTTCCAGACTGCTGCAGTCAAGGTTATTTACCGGTGACTGCATCCGATGAGGAGCAATGTGGTTTGGATTATACAGAGGGTTCCCAGTCGGGTCAGGAGGATGCTTATTGCAGTGACAGCAGCACACCAAGCATGGAATGCCCGTGTAGGGCTCCGTGGTGGGTGTTACTGAAGAGCCAATCCTTGGGGTGCAGGAGAGGAGCGGGCAGAGGTGAGGTCCATGGCAGAGAGGGCGCTGAGTGATGCAGGAGGGAGGACCTGCTCCTCCACCACAGCAGAACCCGCAGCGCATCCAGCAGCAAAGGGCGCTGCTCTTTCTCAATTCATTATCTTTATGAGACAACACCATCTCCCTATTTCCACCCAACAGCAAGCACCGGGGCAGGCAGCACATGGGGGGTGCAAGGCCCACACCGTGCTGTGGGATCGTGGCCAGTCATGGAGCCTCCAGGGAAGTATGAAACAAGGCATGAATGGAGTGTTAGGAGAGAATGGAAACTCTCCCCTGGCTCCCAGGCTGGCTCTTTTGCGGGGGGTCCCTTGCTCACGATGACAGAGCTGCCTCTCATAAACACGCGTTTCCTCATCCCTGTTTGTTTCTCTCTCTTGTGCAATCTCTTGTACCAGACGGGAATGGGAGCGAGTCCCAATGGTACGTGAATGTGTTACAAAAAGCCTTCCCACCCTGCCACCAACGAAGTACTGAGAAATAACAACAGGGCTTGAAAGGAAAAAAAGAGAAGAAAGATGGGGGGAGCCGGATGGATTTGCTACTGGCCATGAGTTATTGCTCTTGAACATAAACTCAAGGGCATGGCTATGCTGGTAGTTTGCAGCATCAACCAGCACTCAGAAGCCCCCACTGCACTCAGTGCTGTGAATCCCTCTGGGAAAAGGAAATTCCTTCCTCAGAGGAGTTTTCTGGGTGAAAAACATGGGACAAAAATAGGGGCAAAGTAACTTGGCTGAGAACATATAATGCTCAAACCAAGAGATAGTCCCAGCTCCATCCTGCCTGCCCAGCGCTGTCCCCTGGGCTGAGTTGTTTCACTTGGGCCCTGTTGCTGGTCCATGTGCCCTGGCCAGGCTGCCCTTGTCAATGAACATGCTAGGGTGCACAGCTAGGGTGAGGTGTGAAGCTGAGGAGTCGGAGCAAGGGCAAATCACACCATCAAACATAAGTCTCCTGGGCCAGTAGTATTGGTTAGAAGATTTCCTGGACCTGGGCTGGTGGAGCAGGGATGGAGGATCCATGCGTTAGCTCTAGCTGCAGAGGAGGAAGAACTGCTGTGAGTTGCAATCTTTTCATGTAGAAGGAAAAGCAAAGGAAGAAACCTGCACCGATCAATGCCCCCTAAGCAGCATTTGCAGGAACATGAGGCTGGCTCCACACCTCTGGATGCTCACAAGCATGGCCATGGCAATGACGAGGTGCTCTCCCTAAATGCAGGGCAGGTCACTGGCCCCGGAGCAGGCCAACTGGGGTAGCAGGGCTGTACAGCCATCATTTCAATAAAGAAATGATTCAAAGGGAAGGGGGTGGGGGAGAAAACCCCAAAACATCTGGTTTACTTCAAATCAGGGAAGATTCCTTTGCTTGCAAAGAATGTGTAAATCACGCCGGGCTGGGAGACGTACATAACCCTGCCTGAAAGCTCCTCTGCACTTCAAACGAATTCTAACGTGCTTACTGGGATTTTGTTTTTATTATTTGTTTCGGGTCCTCCCCACCACCCTCCTCCCCCCCTGCCTGTGGTGCTGTGAGAATCTCCTGCCTCCTGCCAGCCCCTTGCCCTCTTCCCTCTTGATTCAGGGCCTCAGGGCATGGAAGGACCTGGGGCTCGCTGCACACAGCATCCCTGCATTGCCACTGTCCTCCCCCTGTGCCAACATTGTGGGGTCATTGCAGGGCCCCATTGGCTGCTCTTGCTGCTCCCATAACCCAGCACGACGGATGTCTCTTGCTTATTTGGACCCTGGGATGCGGCAAAAGGAGGCATCCCCCTCCTCCGAACTGTTCCCTTGTGGGCAGTTATTGTTGTCGTGCTTTGTTTTGCTTTGTTCCATGCAAAGGGTGAAGCTAAGGCTGGCCAACAGTGCTCGGGGACAAACCCAACGTAGATAGATGGACAGCCTCTGCTTGCAGGGGTGCACAACCACCTCCCCGTGCCAGCCTGCGAAGGTGACTGGCCCCGCACCCTGCAGTCAACGCAGCCCTTTACCATTCTTCTGAAGCTGTCAAGCAGGAGGCCCTATTGTGGTGGCTCGTATAAGAACAGTCAGCCATTGACTCGCTTGACGTGGACCACCCACTACTCCTCAGATGACACTGCCTTTTGAAGTCGCTACCAGCCGGGGCTGGATTTCAACCAGCAGCCCAGATGGAAGCCAAGCCCCCAGGACGATGAGAACAAGCCCTACCAAGGGGATCTCCAGGGGTAGCAAACTGTGGAGTGTCTGGTTCTTGTTTAGAATGACTGTGAGCTTGGGAGGGGCCAACGTTTCCCAATTTGCCAAGGGTCACAACCTTCCTCTCCCCACATCTCCCGAGGGCCGGTGATGGCCAGGCTTTGCAGAGCATTGGTAGGTTGAACGGCTGGTATGGTGAGCTGTGAACATTTCCATTGTGGAGCTCACCACAGGGGTCCAGGGCCTCACTCCTCTCTCCTTTCTCCCTGGCACAACTGGAGGAAGAGTTTGATTTATTCCCCCTCTCCTTCTGAGCAGCCTTCTCATCTCCTGCAGCCGCAGCCTGCCCGAGCCCTGCTGTCTCTTCATAGAAGTAGGATTGCAGCCGTCCTAGAGGTAGCCCAAGGAAGGTACTAAAGTGATAGATTTCTCTTCAGAGAACACAGGGCTAATGCTTTCAGATGGGGCTGAGAGCCACCCAGCCATAGATCTGTGCAAAGAAGACAAGCAAAACCTCAGAGTGATGACTTACCCCTCAACACACAACCTTCGTGGAGCTGGAGGCTTTGGGGTGTCTGTGGCTGAGGGAAGAGGGGCAGGGTGGTACCTGGCCTAATGGGAGAGCAGAAGGTGTTGCAGTGGAAGGGAGAGAGGAGTGGGTGCTGCCTGGGGATACCCTGACCCTGGGAGTGGAGACCTGGAGGGGATTGATGGGTGTCATGGTCCTGTGTGAAGGCTGCAGGGACATGTGGGAAACGTGGGATGCAGAGCCTGGGGAAAGCCCTCCCTGGCCATGCTGCACCCAGGGCAGCTCAATCCATCACCAGCTCCACTAATATTCTGCATCTGGAGCAGGATGAACCCCTGCAGTTCACAGCCTTGGGCATCAATCTGAGCCGTGGCATGGGGGGAATTGTTCCAGCAGCACAGGGAGTCGGGGGCAGCTCGTTTGACCTTGGTCCAAGGGCTTTGTTCGGGATCTCCTGGGAGTCCCAGCATAACAGGGAATGGTGCTCAACAGGCTGGGGTGAGCTGCTTTTGCTTCACTGGAGACAAAAGCACCAGCTGCTAGTGGCTCAGCACCACCTCCTTCTGGTTTTTCTCTCCACCAAACGATGCTAGAATCACATCCTGGGTAACGTGGGACCTTCTCTGCCTTGCCATGCAGAGCTAGGGAACACCTTTCCTCAAGCACTGGGATAGGCAGTAGAGACGATGAAGAGCTGGCCCAGTTCTTGCTGCATTGCATTTATAAAGCCCATCTGCAAATCTTCATCCTCACAGCCAGCAGGATGAAAGCAAGGCCACCACTGCCAAGAAATACGGACCTCGAACACCAACACCCGTTATCCATCCTCCCCAGTGCTGGGAATTCCATAGTGACCCTGCTTTTTCTGCCATTGTCCTGTCCTTAGAGTTCAGGGACCATCCCTGTGGGGTCTACTGGGCATCTTAAAGCTAATAAAACACTTGCTCCTTGGAGCACGCCTAAAAGCTAAAGCCCCAGGGGTGTAACATAGGCTGTGTTAACGTTATCTCATGTCAGGGCAGCTTTTCTGGGTGTGCTGTTCTGCTGCCGTGCCAAGGAGCTGTTCTCTCACATGCACATCCCATCTCCACCAGCAGCTTTGTGCAGCACAGTGACCCTGATCTCCAGAGAAGCTTGTTCTTGGTGTAAAGCTGCCTCTGAAAGGATGTACTCTGAATGTGAGCCACGCACCGGGGAAATAGAAACCTTTTTAAGGGAGAGGAATGAGGGAGCAATTATCTGCTCCTTGCCAGTGGTTGAAAGGAGCAGGGGTGACAAAGGAGGATATGTGTAAGGTAGAGAGAAGGGCAAGGGGGACGGGGCACTGCTGGTGCTCTCAGCCCTGGGGTGGTGAAGGCACCCTATGGTCGCAGCAGCCGGGAGGGCTGCAGGGACCATGCTGCACCTTCTGGGGTGAATCCATGGCCCGGCTGGCATCTTTCCCTCATTTCTAGTGAAACACGTTTTGGCCTCAGGCAATCTTGGCACTGCCGCTTGCAAGGTGTCCGGCTGGCAAAGGGGCTCCTTGTGGGATCTTGGCCCTCCAACACAGGTATCATTCAGGAGCAGGGCTCCAGGGAACAGAAGGTGGCCTGTGTATCAAGGCCGTCTTTCACAGCCATGGCAGTACTGGGAATCGCTGCTCTAGTGGGGTTTATTGACAGAGTTTCGAGGGAAATTGAGATGTTGCAGCTGAGGCTGGGAAGGCGAATGTCCTACCAGGGGTTTCTCCAGCGAGGAGGCAATGGATCCAGGCAGTAGCCATAAATGATCCGGCCTTTTAATGAGTTTCTTTCTTTCCCTTTTGTCCTCGCTTTGGATCTTGTTTGACAGGGATCTGAAAACAAAAAGATTGATGAAGTGCTGTAAGGAGTGAGAGCTGAGTGAAACTGCATTATAGCTTGGCTCAGGCGCGCAGCATCTGCGTGCGTGCAGGAGGGAATCAGGGGGAACAGCACTGACACCTTGCCTGCTGCAGGTTTTGGCTCTCCATGGCCTTGTAGCTCAGGAGAGAGCGAGCAAGTTCTAGGAGACCTGGAGCAGCGTGCAATGCTTACCCAGTGCTGTGTGGAGAGCATCTCAGTGCCAAAAGTCATGGAGCAGCATTTTCCCATTCCTCAGCTTTCGAGCTGATATGACTGGAACTGAGCTACCTTGTTCGTTCTACCTGGGGGTTGACCTTGTGTACAGACATGTCCTATGAGCCTCTCCTCCTTCTCGTCATCTCCCCAGTGCCACCCAGTTTCCAGGGGACAGCAGCCACTGCCTCAGGCAAATCTTGGTGTTGGGTAAGAAGGCATCTTATGCTGCTTTAGTTTCTGTGTCTCTTGTTGTGCATGGTAGCAGTGGGGTTTGTGGTACATGCCATGGGTGCTGCAGAACACCTCAGTGGTGGGATGCTGGGACACCAAAATGACATGTCCCTTGTTGCATCCCCATAACGCAGCAGCATTAAGTGGCCCTGTCCTCCCCATGAGAAGTACCACGTTCTCAAGTCAGTGTTTTGGAGCATGGACATAGCACCAGCTGCAATTCAGGGTCACCTTGCAGTGTGGGTAACCCTGGGTGACTTCCCCAGGGTTGCCACAGAGCAGACATGGACCCAGGGCTGTGCCAGCCTGTTCCCAGCCCCACTTGAGCAAGCCTGCTGAGCATCCCGTGCTTTTCCTCCTGCCAGGAGTATTTGATGGGCACTGGTTTATACACTTCCAAAAGGCATCAAACACCTGAGGCGTGTTGTGGCAGGTACATTTGTTTCCCTCCATCTGACAACTGTGCTCGGGTATTGTTGAGAGGCATCTGTTGAAGGGTAATGATTAGTCTCATGACATTTGCTGTCCCGGAAAAAACAAGGTGTGAATGGTGAGAACAGTTTCCTGACAGCCTCATGTATTCGTGTAACAGCAAAGCTTCATGCTCTGTTGTGACACCAGCATCGCTGCTAACCTGTTCCTCCATCATACTGATGGGAGCAAGGTCACTTGTCGCAGATGGTTAAAATAAGCCCAGTTATAAAAGGTACTTTTCTTGGGTAGTACAACTGTGAGGAGAGCTTTCTAAAAGATGGTTTGTGTTCAAGATGGCTCTGTGCACTGTTCCCTTAGTGCGGTGCAGGCTCTGCGGAAAGGCAGAGCCAAAAATGATGGCTGTGCAAAGCAAAAGCCATGGGTCCTTCTGCAGAATGGTATGTATGGTGCGTAAGCAGCAGTTCACTGGTAGCAGGTTGGTGTTGCCTCCCTTTGTGCCCTCCCCTTGATGAGCTGCTTCTCCTCTTTCTTTTCCACACTGAGCTGTTCCCTCTGGGACAGCCCGAGGTCATAGCACAGCCCCTTGTCCTTAGCTCAACACCCTATTCCTGCCAGGCTTCAAACACCCCAACAGGAGCATCTGATTGCTGTAATACCTACAGTGGTGCCAGCCTGGGAGACAGCACAAGGATGTCCACTGCCCTGTAAAGCTTAGCCCACATCCCAAGCCTCCAGCAGAGCCATTGGTAGGGATGCAGTGTGGTCATGCCAGGGTACCAGCTTGCTTTCTGGCACCATGGACACAGGCATGGCATAAGCGATCAGCCCTAAGTCAGAGCCCAGCAAAGACACTGAGAAATCCTCTCCTTCTAAAACCCACTCCCTGCTCTGTCTGCTTGCTGTTTGCTGCAGAGACTTGAGGGGGTTGTTCTCATTTACCTTGCTAGATGATTTCAAATGGCAGAGTTGCCAACAAGCTGAGCTGCATTCCTGTGGCTTGCGTGGATGGGCTGCTTTTATTGGATTTGATTTCTTTTTAAATTGTAATGGGTTCTGAATTGGGAATGCTTGCACTAAACACACACACCCCTTCCCATGCATGCTGCTGGCAGGCGAGCTTCACTCCTGCTCCATGGCCATCCATGAAAGTGCCTGGGAGGCTCAGCAGGAGATGTGTGAGCCCATGCTGGGGAGACAGGGGTGATGAGTGCCCTGCGGACCATGCATGCACCTTCAGCTGCAGGCTTGCAGCTTGCAGCTGGGCTTAAAATACCCATAGCTGTGCTCCTCCCCACAACCCCCCTGGGCTCCCCCACCTTGCAGGAATAGTCTTTCAGGGAAACTTTGGGTAAATTTATTGCTGGCTTTAGCAGCCACAAGAAGCTTTGCTACACTCACCAAAATGATGCTCTACTGTGAGTACTGGGATAAAGAAACACACAACCCCGTCAGCCTTCCCACCTCTGGGCTGCCTCCAGCAAGCCCCTCATCTTGGTGTCTGAGAGCCAAAGGTACTACAAGATTGGGAAAGAACAGTTTGTGCTCATGGGTCCCCCGAGCATAAAGATGTTGTGGCACTCTTCCTGGTTGCTCTGCTCTGCACTTGCCTGTGTCTGGGCACATTCAGAGTGTTGCTGGCCCCAGGTCCCTCATGCTCAGTCCCCATGCTGACATGACAGAGGAGCAGAGACACGGGGATTGCCAAGAGCTGGTCCATTGAGAGCTTTTAAACAGGGGCCTCTTGACTTGTTTTGAAGCTGGAACAGGAAGCAAGAAGGGCTGGCAAAGCAGGGGTGTGATGTGTGCATGTCAGCGTGCTGGACCAGCCTCAGCAGCGCTGGTTGAATGTGAGCCCAGAGACCCTGGGCTGTGCAGAAGGCATGGACAAGCTGTGATCCACAAGAAGGTGATGGCAGGATGTGCACGTAACACCGAGGTGATGCCACACAGGTTGGGATCTGTGTTCTTGGGCTCAGCATGGTGGGCAGTGGTACCCACACTACCAGGGGAGAGGGAATCCAGTGCACTGTGTGACAGTGGCCAGGTCTACCCTGCACCAGGCTCCTGGAGCTCAGCAGTAGTCTTGTGGCTGCAGGAGCAAGGTGCTGAGCCCAGGCTTATCAGCCAAGCTCCAGCCAACTGTCGAGAGCATCTTGTGGTTGCACCACTTTGGAAAGCATGAGACCATATTTCTGCTGGGCTCAGCAGCAGCATCTCTGCCTTTTCCTCCCTTCATGTGGTTCAGGGCTTTCCTTAGCACAGCACGGGTTTGCCCCACAGCCATTGCTTTTGGATGCAGCCAGCTACTTGCAGGCACCCAGTTACTTAACATGGGTGTTTGGCACCTGCAGGATTTTGACTCCTTATAGGGCCCATATCTCAGCAGCCCAGCCAGCCTGTTTGCAGTACAGCATCTCATTGAGCAGCTTCACAAGCCCAAAGGCTTCAGGAAGACACCAGTCAGTTGCCAGAACCTATAATAAATGCTTGGAGCAATGTAGAGATATCCCAGCCGCTCCAGCCAATGAGCCGGCTTCAGTTGGAGCTCAGCTCTGATGCCTCTATACAAACACACGTAGCATGGGGAACAAACAAGAGGAATTAGAGATGTGGGCATGTCTATGGGGGTATGATATAATAGGCTTCACAGAAACACGGTGGGATGGCTCCTATGACTGGAGTGTTGGAGTGGAAGGTTACAGGCTCTTTAGGAAGGACAGGCCTGGCAGGCGGGGAGGGGGAGTTGCCCTTTATGTTAGGGATAGGCTGGAGAGTATGGAACTCTGTCTGGGGACAGGTGAGCAGTCCACAGAGAGTCTGTGGGTCAGGGTTAAAGGGAATATAGCTATGGGAGACATTACTGTGGGGATCTGTCACAGACAACCTGATCAAGGGGAATCTGCAGATGAAGCCCTCCATAGACAGATAGGAAAAGCCTCACGCTCGCAGGCCCTTGTTCTCATGGGTGACTTCAACCACCCTGACCTCTGTTGGAAGGACGGTACGGCCCGGCACAAGCAATCCAGGAGGTTCCTCAATTGTGTGGAAGACAACTTCCTTCTGCAAGTAATAGAGGAGCCGACAAGGAGAGGTGCCATGCTTGACCTCGTGCTCACCAACAGGGAAGGGCTCGTTGGAAATGTGATGCTCCAAGCCAGCCTTGGATGCAGCGATCATGAGATGCTCGAATTTGAGATCCTCAGGACAGTGAGAAGAGCGTGCAGCAAGCTCACTGCCCTGGACTTCAAGAGAGCAGACTTTGGCCTCTTCAGGAACCTGCTTAGGAAGGTTCCATGGGATACAGTCCTAGAGGGCAGAGGGGCCCAAGACTGTTGGTTGATATTCAGGGATCACCTGCTGCAAGCTCAGGAGTGTTGCATCCCAACCAGAAGGAAGTGCAGCAGGAGAGCCAGGAGACCTCCTTGGATAGATGAGGAGCTCCTGAGGAAAATCCAAATGAAAAAAGAGGCTTATAATAAGTGGAAGCAAGGACAGGTGGCATGGGAAGAGTACAGGGATGTTGTCCTAGAAGCTAGGGACCAGGTTAGGAAAGCTAAGGCCCAGTTAGAATTAAACTTAGCTAGAGGTATTAAAGATAACAGGAAGGGATTCTACAGGTACATAGCAAATAAAAAACAGACTAGGGAGAACGTAGGCCCCCTCAGGAAGCTCTCAGGAGAACTGGCTACACAGGATTTGGAGAAGGCTGAGGTTCTGAATGACTTCTTTGCCTCGGTCTTCACTGCCAAAGGCTCTGACCAAACCACCCAAGTCTTGGAAGGCACACGCAGGGACTGTGAGAATGAAGACCTTGGGCCCACTGTAGGAGAGGAACTGGTTCGAGACCATCTTAAAAATCTGAATGTGCACAAGTCCACGGGTCCTGATGAGATCCATCCACGGGTCCTGATGAGATCCACCCGCGGGTCCTGAAGGAGATGGCGAATGAAGTTGCGAAGCCGCTGGCCATCATATTTGAGAAATCATGGCAGTCAGGTGAAGTTCCCCATGACTGGAAAAAGGGAAATATAACCCCCATTTTGAAGAAGGGGAAAATGGATGACCCGGGGAATTACAGAGCAGTCAGTCTCACCCCTGAGCCTGGCAAAATCTTGGAGCAGATTCTCCTGGCAGGCATGCTAAGGCACATGAAAATCAACAAGGTGCTTGGTGACAGCCAGCATGGCTTCACTAAAGGGAAATCCTGCCTGACCAATTTGGTGGCCTTCTATGATGGGGCTACAGAACTGATGGACAGGGGTAGAGCAGTTGATGGCATCTGCCTGGACTTGTGCAAAGCGTTCAACACTGTCCCACATGACATCCTTGTCTCTAAACTGGAGCGACATCAATTTGATGGATGGACCACTCGGTGGATAAAGAACTGGCTGGATGGGCGCACACAAAGAGTTGTGGTCAATGGCTCAATGTCCGGCTGGAGAGCAGTAACGAGTGGTGTCCCTCAGGGATCAGTGTTGGGACCGGTCTTGTTCAACATCTTCGTCACTGCCATGGACAGTGGGATTGAGTGCGCCCTCAGCAAGTTTGCCGATGACACCAAGCTGTGTGGTTCGGTTGATACCCTGGAGGGAAGGAATGACATCCAGAGGGACCTCGACACGCTTGTGAGGTGGGCTGATGTCAACCTCATGAAGTTTAACCATGCCAAGTGGTTACACTCATGAAGTTTAACCATGCCAAGTCCTACACCTGGGTCGGAGCAATCCCAGGCACAGCTACAGGTTGGGCATAGAAGAGATTCAGAGCAGCCCTGTGGAGAAGGACTTGGGGGTGCTGATCAATGAGAAACTTAACATAAGCCAGCTTCAGTGTGTGCTTGCAGCCCAGAAACCAACCGTATCCTGGGCTGCATCAAAAGGAGCGTGACCAGCAGGTCGAAGGAGGTGATCCTGCCCCTCTACTCTGCTCTTGTGAGACTTCACCTGGAGCACTGTGTGCAGTTCTGGTGTCCTCAACATAAAAAGGACATGGAACTGTTGGAACAAGTCCAGAGAAGGGCCACGAGGATGATCAGGGGCTGGAGCACCTCCTGTATGGAGACAGGCTGAGGAAGTTGGGGCTGTTCAGCCTGGAGAAGAGAAGGCTGTGTGGAGACCTCATAGCAGCCTTCCAGTATCTGAAGGGGCCTATAGGGATGCTGGGGAGGGACTCTTCATTAGGGACTGTAGTGACAGGACAAGGGGTAATGGGCTAAAACTGAAACAGGGGAAGTTTAGATTGGATATAAGGAGGAAATTCTTTCCTGTTAGGGTGGTGAGGCACTGGAATGGGCTGCCCAGGGAAGCTGTGAATGCTCCATCCCTGGCAGTGTTCAAGACCAGGTTGGACGAGGCCTTGGGTGATATGGTTTAGCGTAAGGTGTCCCTGCCCACAGCAGGGGGGTTGGAACTTGATGATCTTAAGGTCCTTTCCAACCCTAACTATTCTATTATTCTATGATTCTGAGCAGAGCACAAGGCAGAACAGAAATGCCTGTGGTATCTCTATGGGATATAAAGACATGAGCCGCCAAGCTAAGGAAGGTCAGATGCAGAAGTTCTTATCTCCCTTCCCGCAAGTAAGGATCATGAGTAAAGCACTCAAACATGAGTATCATGAGAGGAAGTGAAAAAAACATGAGCTGACATTGGTGTCTATAAATAAATAACATCTTCTGGGGCTTCATTCTTAGCCTGAGAAGTAGTAGAGCCTTAGTGCCTGTAGAAGTTTGTATTTTGAGTTATTTTTTTCTCTGGACTGAAAAACGTTTAAAATGGAAAACTAGAAAAATAGAAATATTTCTGTTATTTTTCTGTTCTTTAATATTCCTTATTTCAAATGCAATTAACCATCTTCCACATTCATTGGATTCCAGGAACCGGAGCTTAAACATCCCCCTCTGCTTTCTCTTCTTCCCCCAAGAAGCATCTTGAGCCTAGTGATAAAATCCAGGCTTCAGCCAATGCTGGGTGGGGTATCTACAAGGAAGGTGTTGACATTTCATGAGGCCAAATGTTAATTGCCTTCTCTCTCTCTCTCTGAAAGTTCCTTCAGGTCCCAATGGGTTTGAGTTTAGTAGTAAACATTTAAGCAGCATTACTTTATAGGATTTCATCCGCTGTGTTTTGCTGCAGAGGTGGCAGCGTTTCCAGGCATGGAGGGCTGATCTCTGCCAAGAGCATACGTGCTTGGAGTGGTGAAATGCGCTTTGGGACCTCTTTGGGCAAAATACGTCTTAGTTATTTGTAGAAAAACAAGTGTTCATGTGTGCTCTTACTGAAGGCACTCATGGAAAAGAGGATCAGCTGTGAGACAGTAGCAGGTAGCCCCAAGCTCCTTTGTAAAGCACAGGAAAACACGAGAAACCATCGTGAGGAAAGTTGATTGCTAAACAAAACACCTCCAGGTTCTGAAGGAGGCTCTGTCAGGTCGTAGCTACCATATGGCATTCCAGGTTGTCTGACGTGTTTCAGGCACTCAGTGTGGGTCTGGGACCTTTTTGTTTCTGGCTTTGACTTCACTCCAGAGATCCCCTGCCTTGGGCAGAACACTCGGAACCGCTCTTCAGCCTCATTGGTTTTGTTTTGCAAATTATCAGGGTTGGCATCGTCAGGTGCAGCTCCATCATTGTCGGTGGGGATGCTGCCTGCTTCGGTCCTTGGCTCAGAACACCGGACTCGAGCCCACCAGCTCCCTCCCTCAGTCGTGCTTGCTGCAGCTTTCCCCTTGTTTATATGCAGACCTCCCCATCCCTCCCGTGTGGTTGTGCTCCCTCATGTCCCACCACCTTTGTGCCCTGTTGGGTCCCATGCTGGTGCTATCCCTGCTGGTGGCACCTCGGTTGCATCTGCTGGAGGCTTCTCTTAGATGCAGTAAGCAAGATCCTTCTGTTAATACCAAGTTTACTCTGAGCTGCAGATCTTTGCACTCTCTTCTCTTCATTATTGTCTGCTTCTGGGAATCAAAGTAAAACATAAACCCCATTGCTCTGCACAGTGCCATTAACTGCCCATAAGAGTGTTTTGCTGAGTGGTCAAGTGGTTTGAGAGCAAGATTGGAAACCATCATCTCCTGAGTTTCCAAACTGTTCATGTCACCGAGCCTCTCCGGGTCACGATGCTTCATCTCATGTGTCTCTGTTTACCACTGATAAACAGAGCTATTACTACTGCTGTGCTCCAGGGTGATCTTTTGGACCGTAATTAATGTTAAAACCTTCTGAGATCACCCCTGGAAGGGCCTGGAGAGGTGCAGAGGGCTGTGGCTGCCAACCAGCTTCCACCAAAGCTGGATTTACTGGTGCTGATTCCATAACATCTCATTCCGAGTGAATGGAAATGAAGAGCTTTCCTCTGAGGTTCTTGAAAGAGGGCTGGTTTCAGGTGAGGTAAAGCAAGTATTTTTCTTTTTCCTCAAAAAAAAGTGGTTTTGAGCAGATCAAAATCACTTTGATTCTGATGTTTTCCATTTACATTTATGGGGTTTTTTCTTCTATCATCTGAAAAAAAGAAGGATGAAATGAAGGGCTTGTTTGTTGATATGTATTTTTTAACCTAGGCCTGACCAGTACAGATGCTCTTGCTCTTGGCAGCTGAATGACTTTGTTCTTGTGTATGCTGGGCAGAGGGGAAAAGTGCAGTCAAAGGGCTAACATAGGTCTTTAACATCACCCAGAGGGGTGGATACGCTTTAACACCCAACCAATCTTCCTGACCCCCCTGGCGATGGACTAGGTGATGTGGGCACTAATTGCTGAATATTACAACTGTGTTGGGATAAAAGTCTGCTGTTTTTCATGGAAAGTGCTCTGGCACTGATTGCTAATGGAGCCTTGCTGCCTGAGCGGCTACAAGGCAGAGCAGAGGTTACACATTAGCTGTGCCCACCCATTTGAGAAAGAAAACACAACAACCCAGCTGCTGTGGCTAAGCAAGTGGCCCCAGGATGGGGATGGAGAGCAGCACGCAGCGGTAACCTGCATGCTGAGCCCTCTTACTGCTTGTTGTGCTTGCACTGGTGAGCAAGAAGAGCGTTGTTCAGCTCTCTCAATGCAGAATTCCTCGTCTCACTGGGGCTGAGGTCCCCCCACCGAACAATGGGTGCTCCTATTGCTGTTGCTTTCTGGGCCTGGAAAGAGAGGGATTCATGCTGCCAAGCTGCAGAGACACATCCCTTATCTGCTTACAGCAGGAGACTCCTTACTCACCTTGAACCCTTTGTCTACTGTAAGGAGGTGGTACATCTGGAATGGGATGCTGAAGTTAGACTCCTGCCCTAAATTTGCTATTACTCTATTACTCTATTGCTGTCCCTTAATTATAGGGAGTGAACAGCCTGTGTGTGGTACTTGTGAAGCTGTGGACATCCTTCCCAAGCTGCTCCCACTCTCAGCAACATTCCTTGTAAATTAAGGAAATTGATGTCATGCCAAAGAGTTAAATAGCATCTCCATGGGTGAGCTGAGAGTGTGCATCCTCTGCATGGCCCAGCTTAGTGAAAATGGGAGTTGCCCCTACACACAAGCTGGTTCCTTGGCAGGCTGCTGGCATCCTTTCAGATAGCAAGTATTGTTAAGGAACTAAGGCTAATTGTTCAGGGAGAATGGGTCCTGTGCTGGGAATTGCTACTGTGCAAATGGCAGCTCTTATCAGGCACGTGCATGGGGTGCAGCCGGGAGGAGAGAGGGGGCTCGTGTGTGGGGTGAGGATAAGGAAGGCATTGCTCTGCCCCCATGAAGGATGCTGGGGAGTTAGGACCATTCCTTAAGTAAACACACCCCAAGGTCTCAATCCCATTTAAGCTTCAGCTGCTTTTATGGGACTCTTTAAACTCACTTGCAAGAGCTGCTCATGTTTAGGATAAGGAGTGGGGCTCTGCTGTCTCTTGGGAGCTGGGTACCCCACCACCAGGCATCTCCAACCTCCGAGGGGTTCAAGCCAGCTCCTGCGCTTTGTCAAAGCCAAGCTGGAGTTTCCGTGCCTGGCTTGGAGTGAATAAATATGAACCAGTGCCTTTTGGGAGAGTGGACAGAAGATTGTCCCCCCTGCTGTGAAAAAGCTCTTGGAGCTTTGATACTCTGACCAGGGCTCTGTGCTCAGCATCCCTGGACATCCCATGCAGCCACAGCCTGTTTATTGACTGCTTCATCCAACACAAAAGCCATATTTTACTGTCAGATGCTCTCCATTAGCTTTGAGTGTGAAATTATCATTCCCACCCTTTTACCAACCCCACCCTGGTGGGGAAATGAGGGAGAAAACAACCTCAAGGCCGTTCACAGAATGTGTACGAGCTGTCACTTGTCAGCACAGAGCCCGCTTACACCAGGAAATACTGCTCAGTCTCAGGAGGGCCGCAGAGGAGCCCGGCTTGCAGACGCCAGAGCATTATAACGTTTGCATCAGCACATGGCAAAGCAACCCTGGAGGTGTTTACACCCTCTTGCAGTCAGGCAGCTGCAGGGTGCAGCCCCACAGGGCTTCCAGGGATGGAGGGGGTCCATCGTGCTGCATGGGGACATGGTGGCCTCCTGTCCCTGGGTGCTCTCCTATTCTAAGCCCATCTCGCATCTCCTTGAGATGGCAAACCTGACCCCATTCTTGCTTCCTCTTGTGAAGGCCGGTTCCTATAACAACCCCATGGTGTGGGATTGGGTGATAAAGGCTTTGTTTTCCTTCTCCTTCCTGCCTTCCAGATTTACCCTTTACGCAGTGGATACGCGAGGGAGACACTCAGAGCCGAGCACGGTCACCCTGAGGACAGCCTGCCCGCTGGTAGATGACAGCAAGGCAGAAGGTCAGTGTTCAGGTGCCTCATTTGCCATGACAAAAGACATTTCCTGCTAATTTTGCTTTGCCTCTATTCAGCTCTGGGTGTTTAGGAGGATGCTGGTGGCAGCTGGTTTGGTTCCGAATCAGAAACACCAGTAAAAGCCCCGCTGCTTTTGCACATCTGCATTTTTGAGGTTTGAAGCCAATACCTTTTGTTCTTATGCCCAGAGCTTTTGGCTGCTTTCAGATTTAAAGATTCCTCTATGTGAAAGGCAGGTTACCTCTTTTCTTTCTTCCTTGCTTTCTATTCTGAAAAGCACACAAAAGGAAGTTTTGATTAATGCTTTATTCCATGTTCTTGATGAGCATTACCAGGAAAAGTAAGCAAACAGGAGACTACAGAGAAGGGAGGGAATGGAGTTTTGTGCATTTTTCAACTCTAAAGAAAGATCCTTTTCTACAGCAGGGTTCACCCTCTTGTTTAATACATCTGAGCGGCTCTAGTAGATACCACAAAGATGATGCGCAGTATTTGTGGCTGAAGTACCATCTTGTTACCAACAGCCTTGTATTCTTCCTATCCTTTAGCATCATAGCTGTGCAACTGCTTTTGTTCTGGTGAATTAGGGAAGAGCTTGCCTGCCCTACATGAGAGGGTAAGGCTGTGTTTGCAGCCCTCCTCCTCTTCCCATTCCTTCATGGAGAATTGCTGGAGTCTTTAAATGCTCCCCCAGTCACCAGATACTGCTGCAGGCAATCCCAAGGGACCAGCAGGCACCCCAGATGCCCACCCCTGTTCATTAATCCCATTCCCCTGATCCTTTCCAGAGATAGCTGACAAAATCTACAACCTCTACAACGGCTACACCAGTGGGAAGGAGCAGCAGACAGCCTACAACACGCTGATGGAGGTCTCCGCTTCCATGCTCTTCCGAGTCCAGCACCACTACAACTCCCACTACGAGAAGTTTGGAGACTTCGTGTGGCGTAGTGAGGACGAGCTGGGGCCCAGGTACCTGTCCCTTCCCTGCACTCTCCCCTGCACCAGTGCCTGGGGCACACTTCTGCTTGGCCACTGTGGATGTGGCCGTCTCTGCCTTTTCCTTGTATCTGAGAGAAGTCCCCTTTTGGTGGTCACCAAGCTGTCATCCCCTAGGACCACCAGGTCCCACTCAATCTTTGGATGAGTGGTTATGGCAGATATAGCAGCTTGGAGGTCTTTGGATGGGAGTGTGTGGGACATGTAGCAACCAGCCTGACACAGGCAGGTAGTGCAGATGAGCTGGGTGTGTTGGAAGAGCTGAAGGGTGTAAATTAGGCCTGGGACAAGAGAGTAAACTGGGACCGACTCAGATCCTCTTCAGTTGCAGAGCCGTGGTAGATGAGCCCATGGCTGCCCCAGGGTTCAGAGATGTCCTGATGAATTGCAGGGTGGATGCTTGGAAAGGGTGACTGAGGGGATGGAGCAAACATGCAGCAGGTGTGTATGTGTTGAGTGGTGTGTGCACCAAGCATTAGGTACCAAGAGCTGCAGTACAGAGGCAGCTGTACACGTCGGGGTGTTTGAGGAATACAGGACAAGTCCGTCCTTATGCTGTAGTATTCGTGCATGCCAAAGAGCCAGGTAATGAGGAGCAGCAGAATCCCTCCTGGGCAGTTTTTGCTGGTGTCAAGGAACATGACGTGACCTCCAGGACCAAAGTGGATTCTGCACCCAGGACAGATCCGTTCTGCCATCCTGCATTCACATTGGCTTCCTCCACACCCAGGAAAGATTCCCTGTGAACATTGAAGGAGAGGACCACTTGTCCCACGTTTAGCTTTGGGCTCCTGTTACCTCCTTGTGTGGCTGGGGACATGTGAGGCAATGCAAACGCCCGCTGCAGGGGGATTAATCCTATGTGAAAACAGTTTTTAGCCCCTGGAAGGGCAGAGCTGAGGTGCTGGTGAACAGATTATTACTTGTGTGTGTAGATTTGACTGTTTGACACCATCAGAGGGGTCAATGATTGAGCAATCGATATGTGATAAACTTGGCTCTTCTAAATAGTACCTTTCATGAACGTTTCCTTCTATTTATTTCTCTATCTATCTGCCTTGGCGTGTGTTTATTCTCACAGTGGTATATGGTTGCCATACAAACCATAAATGTTTCCAAAATTCCCTTTTCCACCTTCCCTCTGTCCCAAAAGAATAATTCAGCTTGCTGATATAGGCACTAGAAAGGTCCTCCTAAATTCTAGCCCTGTGGTGCCCCTGACACCATGCAAGGATGCACAGCACCTCATCTGTTACCTATATACACCTTTATGCTAGAAGTATTTCCTCTTTACCATACATTTCATGCTTTGAGGAGGGCTGGGAGAGGATTGGTTCTGGGAGTATGAAGAGGAACCTTTCCAGAGGGACTGCATCTGCAAACCCCAGTGACTCTAAGATATCAAAGGTACATGAAGTACATTGCACCAAGGGTGCTGGCAGTGTCCTGGCAAAGGCCAGACTGCCACCCAGCCCCTTAGGAAGCATTCTGCTTCTGTCTGCTTGTTAGATACTGCTAAGGATCTGCCTATAACACCAGATGACAGCTCCTCACAACAGTTTATATCCTTCCTGGACACAAATCCAAGCTGGCCTGGGGCTTGCCCTCCTCCAGAGATGACCTTGGTCATAGTTTCTTTGGTAGTCCATTAGCCTCTGGCACAGAGCCATCCTCATCCTCCCCACTGCTCTCCTCCTCCCTTGATGATACTGCAGACTCCTTTGTCCTTTTCAGTTGTTCCTCTCTCTTTAAATCCCTGGGAACCATCAGCCTCTTCTTACAGATCTTTATTTCCTGTTATTTGAGACCCACCACACTTACTGAAGGATGCTATCTAACCTGACACCTGCATCAGGTCGTGAGAGGTACAAAGTGACATTCAAACTGCCCATCTTGCCTGACTGTACCACACTGCATCTAGAGCCAGTGGTCGATTCGGCTGCTGTCTGCCTTCCTCACCAAGCCAGAGGAGCTCCTAGCAGTGCCCCTGTTCTCTACTTGAGCAATACGTGACTTGGAGCCAAGGGGAAGCATCTACAAACACCACAGCAGCCAGTGCCAGGCCCTTGACAAGAGCAAAGCTCTGCCATCCAGCTTGGACAGAAGCAGAGGCACTGACTTAGCGGGAGGAGAGTAAGGATGTGCCAATGGAGGCCACCTTGTGACGCGATTGGAACTGACAGCCTCTTCTCCTTCCCGGGGGAACGTTCATTTTCCTACCTTGAGATGTTTATCAGATGAGCCTCAGCTTCGCAGTAAATGTTCCCTCATAAACCGGAGCGACAAGAGGGAAGTTGATTGCCTCTGTGTAATAAATACATCACCCCAGAGCCCTCGTGAGCCCAGTTTCCATGAAAGCCACAGGTTACTGCAAACAGCTGCTTGCGAGGAGCCATGCTGACAGCCAGATGTCCCAACCAGACCGTTTACATTAAGGAGACATTAAAAACTTAGCTCATAGGTGGCCCTAAACCAGGACTTTCTGTGGTCAGCAGCATCTTGGCACCTGGCTTGCCTCTTCCTGCTCGTCTCCTTTAGCAACAACAAACCCTTTTCCTGCTTCCCTTCCCAGTCCTCTTGCAGACACGGAGTGAATCTCACAGAGTTAATTTGTTCCAACAAAATCTGTCTGAAGCAGTGAAGGTTTAATGCTACTGTGCATTCAGACCTTTGGATGTGTGCAGCCAGAGGGCTTCCTGACACAGCAACAGGGAGGTTTCTGTATTAAGTTTCTCTCACTGTGTTTTCAGGACAATTCTGATGACCACTGGCTTTACGAGGAGGCAGGAGAAGTAATTAAGTTTAAATCTTCCTTCCATGCCCCTGCTTGTGGCCTCCAGCAACAAGCAGGGGTCAGGATGTGGCATCAGCCCAGGGCTTGCAGCCTTTCTTTTGCTGGAGCAGGTCACCAGGCAGGCAGCTGGGACAGTCACGGGGGATGAAGTGCATCTCCAGAGCAGCTGCCTTCTGGTACCGAGGGGGAATGCAATGTTCTGATGGGAAGCTGTGATAAGAGGCCATCGAGTCCTGGACTCATTGTCCTCCCTTATGAGGGTCTGACAGACCCAGGTCAGTTCTCAGTAGAGTGGAAGAATCTGTATTTATGACAAAATCACCCCATATGGGAACACAGCAGCCAGGCAGCAGTCCTGGGAATCTCATCCTCCCTCTACCCCAGGTATCATTTCTTCTTTGCCTCTTTATGCTGGTTCATTCTCTTTTAATACCTTCCTCCTAGGTTAGATAGGGCAAGGTTCTGCTGGCTCTGGATATGTTTTCATCCCACACCAGCCCTCAATGTGAGTGGTCACAGGCCCCTCTGCATCTGGGGGCAAATGTCCCTGTGGGAACACCCCTGGGCTGGGCAGAGCAGGACATAACATGTCTCCTGCTCTTGGTCACAGCCTTGTGGAGCTGGGGCTGGCAACCAGGGACATCGGTGCCCTGTCCCCTGTGCAATCACTGCACTGCACTCCCTTGCAGTGGGGCCACTGTTTCATGCACGAGCACTTGGAAGATGCCCTGGCAGCACCCATCCCCTTTCCCTTTCCTCTCCCCCACCATGCCACAAGGTACCACAGAGGGAAACAGCCGTACAGAGCCTATTTTTAAATCCCCCTCTTCATCATTTATGGCTGTGGCTGTGACCTCCTAAATCCATCATAGAAGTGGAGACCAAAATCAGTCCCTGGCTGGTGCTGACTTAAAACAACAGCCCCTGTGGTGGGCACGTGGCAGGTGGGATTGCTCCACTGGCTCATGCCAATGTGGGGGCACCCCTTGTCTGGGATATGGGGTGAGGGGAAAGGGTTTGCTGCATGCCTTTGGGGGCTGAGAGCTGGGGGTTTGGCCACAGGCAACTCCCCCCCTCACTCACTCCTCTCCCTATTCCTGCCCTTTAATAAGGCAATAAATTACTGTTCCTGGCAGGGATGAGGTTGGTCAGCATTTAGGAAGATTTCATTTCCAGGATTTGAAAAGGTGGTCGTTCTGACCCGACAGCCCTCCGCAGGGAGCGCTTGGGTAATACCCAGGCCTTGATTTATGGTGTTAAATTGGCAGCCCAAGAACTGCTCCTGTAATTTATTACCCCACTTCACCAGAGAGCCTCTCTTTTCCCCTCACCCGCTCTGGGTCTCCTTCTCCTTAGTTGTTTTAAGAGGGAACAGCTGACAGCCGAAAGCTAAATCTAACATTTACACATGACTTCATTACCCCACTAACATAAATGACTCAAAGTGGTGAAACCCATTAAAACTGGGGCTTTTTGGCACTGGGCACTGAAAACCAGGGGCCTGATTCCCTCCCTCCCCATCACCCTGTCTCCTCCTTGACCACAGTGCAGCGTGTTTTCAGCATCCTTGTAGCACCAACCCATTGTGTGCTGCATCGCAGCATTAAACACTGATTCTTTCCTGGGACTGACTGCACCAAGCACACCTGCAGATGCAGTGGTGTGTGAACAGTTAGTTGAAGTGATGAGAAGGAGGGAGAGAAAGAGAAGAGCTTGGCCAGCACATGTACAGGGATGTGCTGGGCAGTCCACTCCTTGTGCTGTTTAGGGCCAAGTTGTGGTTATCACCACTGGGTTTGCCTCAAGGGCTCATCATGGCCACTCATTGTTGCTCCCTTCTTGCCTTATGGAGTCAGTCAGGGGGAAAATCATTGGGTTGTTTGGGTGGCCTTCAGATGGATGACTTCCCCATGGCACTTGTCACATCCAAGTCCATCCTAGGAGCTGACTGTGGGCTCTTGGCTCTAAAACCAGATCAGAGAGATATTCATCAAGGCAGGTTGTTCCCAGCAAGGAAATGGCACAGATGGTGGTGTTTGGTCCCATCCAACACCAGTGACTGTGATTTGCTGAAGTTTGTTCACTGCAGTGACAGTCACTACAGACCTTGCTGAGCTGAGCTTTACTCGATCAGTCTTTACTGAAAGCATCTAATGCCATCGTAGGATTTCATAACATCTGCAGCAGACATGCAGCAGTGACGGGCCTGTTCTCAGCAGTGGGAGCACCAGCTGCTGCAGAAGGTCAGGTGGCTGCTATGAAGAGTAGCATGAGTAGAGGATTCTGTCAGAGCTGGGCTCAGCTCAGCCCATGACACCATTATTATATGTGTGTGTATAGCTAATGACTCAAATTGCCTAGTCAGGCTTGTCTTTATACATTAAATCACTACATGGGTACCATGTAGTGTGGTCCAAGAATGACCAACTCCCTTTTCCCTTCCCCTGTAAAGCCAACCCTGCCCCAAGACCCTGGGGATGGAGCAGGGCAGTTTTCCACACGCAGCGCTGGAGGAGCAGTGGTTTACTACAGCCTTTCATCCACTGTTTCTGCTCTGCAGGGATTGGTCTGTAGCTGTTTGGGATGCTGGGATGCTCTCTTGCCTCCTGCCACCGTCTCTGCCCTCTGCTCCGGCGCTGGGTGGCTCCAGGCAGCCCTTCCCTGGCGTCCTGTCGCCGGGTGCCTGTGGGTGCATCGGGCTCCCCCCACACTGCAACATCACTCAGCTTTCATAACCAACTAATCCCTCCCTGTGTTTGTGCCTCGCTGCCCCTGACATCGCATTATCGGGAATTTACATTCCTGCAGGAACTGCGAAATCCCCAAGCCCTGAATCCAGAGCTTTCCTGTGGCACCCAAGGGAGAGGAAATAATCTGTGATCTTGCGACTTTCAGACCACTGAAGTAAACCCTTTTCCCCTCCCTTTGTTTGATTTAGCACTTTACAGGCTCCCACAAGGGGATTCTTGGTTTCTTATGGGTTTATTTTGTTTTGTCTTCATGTGGTGTGCTTTTTTCCCCTCGCTTTTCTAGTGTCAGTCCTTTTGGGCCATTTGCCTCCTGGAGACTTGGGAAAGCAGGGAAGGGAGGGCTGACCTCATCAATAGGATGCTGGGAGTGTCACCAGGGTGCATGGGGACTAGCACATGTGCTGGAGCCTGTCAGAGCGCGTAGTGGTGATGGTGACCCTATAGCAAGGGCAGACAGTGACCCCGTGCACCCAAGCTGCTCTTGTGGGTCAGACCTGAGGTCCCTCCAGCCTGCTGCTGTGGAATAGTAGATACACCCAGAACATTTGGGCAAAGCAGAGCTTCTCACTTGAAATGGGAAAGACAATGTCAGGCAGATGGGTCTCATGCATTCTTCATAGAATCATAGACTGGTTTGGGTTGAAGGGACCTTAAAGCTCATCCAGTTCCAACCCCTGCCACGGGCAGGGACACCTTCCACTAGAGCAGCTTGCTCCAAGCCCCTGTGTCCAACCTGGCCTTGAACACTGCCAGGGATGGGGCAGCCACAGCTTCTCTGGGCACCCTGTGCCAGCACCTCATCACCTTCATAGACAGAGCTGGTGGTGGACCCCAAAAGTCCTGTCTCCTGGTCTCTTTGCACTGCCCGCACTGCTCTGTCTCTATCTCTATCTCTGTCCCCTCCAGGAAAGCACACCTGATCCTGAGGAGGCTGGAGAAGGTCAGCAGTCACTGCTCCACCCTGCTACGCAGTGCCTACATCCAGAGCCGCACCGAGACCATGCCCTACTTGTTCTGCCGCAGCGAAGAGGTCCGGCCGCCCGGCATGGTCTGGTACAGCATCCTAAAGGACACCAAAGTAACGTGCGAGGAGAAGATGGTCTCCATGCTGCGCAACACGTACGGGGAGTCCAAGGGGCGGTGAGGGAAGGTGCAGGCCTGGAGCTGTGGGAGGCAAAGGGACTCCGAGGAGTCGAGGACTTGTGATAATGCTGAGTGCTGGTGGGGTTTGGGGTCGGGTGGTGTTTGGAGGGGTTGGAAGGGGACAGCGAGGCCAAACAGGACTTTCTCACGCAGACAGCAGAGAAACAAGAAATCAGCAAGTTGGACTTTTAATTTCTTTTCCTTTTTTTTTTTTTTTTAATTTTTCAAGAGGAAAAAAAACCAAGAAGAAATTCCCTAATTTGACTCAGCATCAAAGCCTCTCCTTTTTAATCTTTTCTTACTGAATTTCCTGGACTACACACTCCAAAACCCTGGATAGGAGGAGATAACGCGCTGGAAGCCAGCGTCAGGCAGAGGGGAGCTGCTGGGCACAGGGTGATCCCCTCCCTGCCTGTGGGGTGCAGTGGTGGCCGAGGACGCAGGAGGAGGTGGCGCGGGTGGCCGGTGACACCGTGCTGCCAGCCAGGATGCCCGGATTGGGATGCCAGGCGGGTGCCAGGATGCTGCAGGCAAGCTGGGCTTTTGTACCACTGCGAGTCGATGGAGCGGCTCCGTGCGCAGCCGGCGCCCGGCAGCTTGTGCTGTGCATTAAAGGTTCATATTAAGTCCGTCTCTGCTGCCTCCTTGGTGTTTCTTCCTGACACCACCTCAGCGCTGCTTGGGCATTCACAGGACCAGGTATCACTGGTGGCTGTTCCTACTCGGCTCTGGATGCAGTCCTGCATCCAGCTCTGGAGTCCTCAGTACAGGGAAGACATGGGCCTGTTGGAGAGGGTCCAGAGGAGGCCACAGAAACGATCAGAGGGATGGAACAACTCTGCTATGGGGAAAGCTGAGAGAGTTGAGATTGTTCATCCTGGAGGAGAAAAGACTCCAGGGAGACCTTATTGTGGCCTTTCAGTGCTTAAAAGGTGCCTAAAGAAAGATGAGGACAGACTTTTCAGCAGGGCCTGTTGCAACAGGATGAGGGGTGATGGTTTTAAACTAAAAAAGGAGACATTCAGGCTGGATGTGAGGAAGAAATTCTTTACAATGAGGGTTGTAAAACGCTGGCACAGGCTGCCCAGAGAGGTGGTGGATGCTCCATCCGTGGAGAGACTGAAGCCAAGCTGGATGTGGTTCTGATCTAGTTGAAGATGTCCCTGCTCATTGCAGGGGGTTGGAACTAGATGACCTTTGAAGGTCCCTTCCAACCCAAACCATTCCATCATTCTATGAGGAGCTGTATTTGGAAACCGGAGCTGACCCCAAGAGCTGGATGTGCAGAGACAAGGGGAAAGTGCAGCCTCTTTGTGTAGGGTCCTTCTCCCTCCCAACACCCAGCTCGGCCACTGGCCCCAGTGGGAGCTGGAGGCATGTGGGAAAGCCCAAGAAGGAAGCCAGGGGCTAAAAGGACATAGAGAATCTGGTTTCTTTTACTGTCAGATGTGGGTTAGGCTGGCCCAAGATCCCTGTGGGTAATGGATTTCTCAGCCTGGCAGCCAAACCAGAAAGTGCAGGAGGGTGAGAGGGGAAAACACACAAAAAATCAGATCAGCTCAAAAGCTGTTGCTTTTTAAAGCAAAGTGACAAAACCTGGGGTGGGGAAAGGGAACAGCGTGGCTTGAATGAATCGGTTTGGTCAGCCCAAAGCAAATAGTTTTGTTTAGTCTTTCAGGTTATTTAACCCTTTAATGTAAAAGCAAACAAGCAGGAGGTGAGTTTCAAAATGAAAATGTCTTGAAACCAAAGGTGCAGGATTTGATGTGGAGGAAGTTCAGCCAGAGGCCTCGGAAACCTTTATCTTCTTGAACTAAACCTATTTGCCTGATTTGCACCCACTCGAATAATCCTGATGGTTTCTCCCAAGCTGCTCTTTTTCACCCCCTCTTTGGTTTTGTCTCTTCATTCATCTTAAGCCGCATTGATGGTGCACGTTGGAAGGCCTTGAGTACCTGGTCAAAGTCCTACTGGAGTTCAGTTGTTGGAGCAAGCACCAAATCCCTGCAGATTGCCTGAGGTCTTACTTTTTGAGCTAAATCTCTTTTTCTGATGAAGAAGAGGATGGTGATACTGAGGGATCTGGGCTATGGCCACTCTGTCACTGAGGCTTACACAGCACTGAGCACGAGGGCCATGGAGGGACCATGATGCCATGTGTGTTAAAACCTCTCTCAGCCCCCAGCACAGTTGCTGCCTGTCAACCATCCCTTTACTCTTCAGAAGTGGCTGGTGGCCATGGAGTTTGGTTGTGGGGATGAAGATGACCGTGGGGTTGGAACTGGATGACCTTTGAAGGTCCCTTCCAACCCAAACTCTTCTATGATTCTATCACTTGCTGCAGATGAACATAGACTTAGCATTTGCTTGGCCAGAGCTGCTGAGCCCTGGTGTAGCTCTCAGCACCCATCCAGCACCCTATGCACCAACCAGGACTGAATAGGTCTGTGATGTGCAGTGGGGCCGGAGCTCACAGATCTTGCACCTCCCATAGCAGGAGACACTGGTGTGGGAAGAGGTGAGGCAGTAGTAGTTCAGCTTTGCTATTGTGTAAAGCAAACCACAGCAAACCCCTTGGAATCTAGATGTGCAGGTGTCCCAACCAGAGCCTGGACTGGTGTTACTGGCACCA
Source organism: Pezoporus occidentalis (assembly GCF_034315485.1). Taxonomy (NCBI): domain Eukaryota; kingdom Metazoa; phylum Chordata; class Aves; order Psittaciformes; family Psittacidae; genus Pezoporus; species Pezoporus occidentalis. The sequence goes on from NW_026915987.1 coordinate 1,896,965, forward strand.
TGGTGTTACACTGAGGCTGAGTACATGACATGGCACATGCACTGCCGGGGCTGGGGGAAACCCTAAATCCCTCTTTGGAGCCATTGATACAGACTGACCAGGGCTGATCCTTCCCTCTTTCATCAGCTGCAGAGTGTGCAAAGGCTCCATCACCCCACAGGACATGTCATGTACTGGGAGTGACAGGTCAGGAGCAACCTGGCTGGTCCCAACCCAATGAATGCACCTCCATGTGCTTTGAATCCTTGGTTTTCAAGGCTCTGGCCCCCAGCCTTTCCCTGGGTTTATTTTGGTTTTGTTTGGTTTTGGCTGGAGATGATTCATTTCTCTGCACAGCCCCGTGCAGTGTGTGCTGCAATAGGGAGCAGCTCCATGGTTTCACTGCAGGTGGTGGTCGACCTGATGGACATATCACTTGTGTTCTCACATGGGGCTGGAGGCAATGGTTGGTGTGATGGGACTAATGCTATTCATGGGACTCCTGACCATCATAAACGTGGTGCTAGGTGTTAGGAGTAGGAGATGCCAGCCAAAATGCAGGTTGGCTGGCTGGCTGCCCTTCAACATCCAGGAGTTATTCTCCTCTCTGACACAGTGAGCTCCCCACAGTGGTGTGTTCTGCACATGGGATACCCACCCCAGCAGCAGAGTGCAGGGGAAAGGGGGCAAAGCCTGCAGCATTGGGAGGTTTTACTGCGGATGGCGATAGAATGGAGACCTTCAACTCTGGTCGTCTTAACTTCTGCTGGGAACAAAACACGAGCAGCACAAGGCCTGGGCTGTGTATCCTCCCTGGCTCCACGCTGCAAGGACCAGGGGCTTAATTCCTGCTGCTTACCTTGGAAAGCTGCTGAAGAGCCTCACTTCACATCCTTGGTGAGGCTGGCTGTTGCGTACGGGTACGTATACAGAGCAAGTTGTGTGTAAGCCCGTGTTGATGTGTACAGAGCAGGTGGAAGAGTCTAGACTCCTGGGCAGGAAGGCTGTGCAGTTAGACAGCTATTAACCTGTCGAGAAGCACACCTAGCTCCCAGATCAAAGCCAGGGGAGCCTCTGGCCAGCGATGCTCCCGGTGTACCCAAGCCAAACAAACCCGAGGCATTCGTGGAGGCTGCACATCCTGCGGCGCGCAGCTGAAAGGAAGGGTCTGTGTTTGCTCCCTGGAAACTCTGGAGAATGTAACCCTCCGGCTTTCAAGATAAACACTTGTAGTCACAGCCCAGCAATGCTGGCAGATGGACCCGTGCCCCGTCGTGCGTGTGCACACACATCCCACACCATCCCGCTGGCTCCCATAAGGAAAAGGGATCCTTGCTCTAAAGCAAGTTGCTGCTGCCCCAGGAGCTGGCTCCTCTTGCCAGGCTGTACCCTGACTTTGCTGTGCCATTGGCTGGGCTTTGGCAGCGCTGTCCTGGCTGGGGAGAGCACCAAGGGTGGATGAAACATGAAAAGGGAGTGGGGAGAGCGACAAAAAGATGACATCGTAAGGGCATGGAGCCATTGGAACAAGTCCAGAGGAGGCCACGAGGATGATCAGGGGCTGGAGCACCTCCTGTATGGAGACAGGCTGAAAACATTGGGGCTGTTCAGGCTGGAGAAGAGAAGCTGTGTGGAGACCTCAGAACATCTTCCAGTGTCTGAAGGGGGCTGAAAAGATGCTGGAGAGGGACTCTTCGTCACGGACTGCAGTGATAGGACAAGGGGTGATGGGATCAGACTTAAACAGGGGAGATAGAGATGAGGCACTCTTCCCTATGAGGGTGCTGAGGTGCTGGCACAGGGTGCCCAGAGAAGCTGTGGCTGCCCCATCCCTGGCAGTGTTCAAGGCCAGGTTGGACACAGGGGCTTGGAGCAAGCTGCTCTAGTGGAAGGTGTCCCTGCCTGTGGCAGGGGTTGGGACTGGATGAGTTTTAAGGTCTCTTCAAACCCAAACCATCCTGTGATTCTACGTCTCTATGATCATCCTGGTTTAACACATAAACTACCCACAACCATTTGCAAAGCTGAAGTGATTTGCCTGATGGTGTGAAGCAGGGAACCTGCGTCAGTGGCTCCTGGATCACCACCTTTCAGATGAGCTCAGGATGAAAGGACCAACCTCCTCTATGTGCCTTTGCAGTGAGTGCAGGTACTGGTGTCAGTGGAGCAGTCAGGGGTGTGTGCAGGGGGTCCCTGCACAGCCTGGCCCTGCTCCCACCATCCATGACACCCCCCCCTACACTCCATTAGCTCCAGCTCAGCACCAGGAGATGGTTTCTCTGTGGATGCTGCTCATTCTCCACTATAGGTGTGGTCACACTTAACAAACATGCTCACTGCCACTTCCAGCATCCCTTGGAGGTCCCTGTGAGCATCCCAGATCTGACACTTGTTTGTCAGGGCTGGTGACAGCAGCAGGTCCCTCTCAGGGCTGCTTGGGGCCATTCTCTCTGAGGAGCAGGGCTTCCCTGAACAATCCCCATTGTCCCCATGGCCATTGTTCCCCACCACCCCCATCCCGGGCCAGGCTGGAGCTGGCACCATGCACAAAAGGGCTGATTGTTCGGGCTGCTGTGCTGCCGATGGACAGCTTCTTCCCATAGCAAAGGCCTCTGGAGTCAAGTGCTGTGATTGCTCCTTTATTTATTTGGTTGGTTTCTGCTTTTCCCCTTTTTTCTTTTCTGATTTTTCTTTTCATTTTAATTTTCTGCTTGGCTGGATGAGGCTCTGCTGAGGCTGGGGATGAGCCAAGGGAGTGCCAGAGGCTATTCAAGCATGGCCAGCCTGGGCCCTCTCCATCCTTGGGGGTACCTGGGGTGTACAAAGCCTTGCAGCAGCACTAATGCTTAGCTATGAGGGTGCCCATGATGTGATTGATGCCTCAGTGCCCTGCGAGCTCACATCTTGTTGCCCCTGGGAGGATGGTAACTGCACATTGTACCTGTTGGGCCAGAGTGAGGATTAGCTCTTCAGACACTGAGCATCTCCAACATGGATCAATTTGTGCACTGCAAAACTCAAAGGAAAAGGTTTCTGGTTGGTTTCTGAAGCTCAGAAACCAACTCAGCTCAGGTTGGCCTGCCTCCTTCAGTGTTGGTTGCTGTGGTATTAAGGCAGGAGGGACCCTGGCTCAGTCCCATCATGGTAAGGATACATACCCTGGGCAGCTCTGGCCTTTCGGGTGTCTTTCACCATCATGAACTGGGGCTGGGGCAGATAAAGCTGGGTCCAAAGGGCTCTTAGCAGCAACCAGGAGCTGCAAAGATTTCGAGGAACAGCTTGAGCCAGTATGGTGTGTTTCATTCAGCGCTGGCATTTCATACAGTGCAGGGATTGGGAGGCTTTAAATGCTTGGGTGGAAAGTTTGAGCATCAAGGTATTAATAGAGTGTGCAATAAAAAGGGTTCCCTTTCCCTTCCCATGTCTCCAAGCCCATTTAGCAGCCACTGTGGCATGGAGCCTTCATGCCTTACGGAAACACAGCAGCTTTGGGGCTTGGAAAGATCATGTTATTAGGGTGACATTAGGAAAAGAACCTGCTTATTTTGAGTGCATCTGTGCTAGAAAATGCCCAAGGACAGAGCCGGGCTTTGAAGTTCAGCCAGAACCATCCCCATGTTTCAACTCTCATCAAAAATGCCGGTGAACCTGAAGTGCTTTTGGTTCATCCCTGTGGGCTGGATGACAACAGAGGGTATGGAGCAGCAATGAGCTTAGTGATGGGGCTCCAAGGCCAAAAAACCTGTATGAGTGGGGGTGATTTATAGATGGGCAAACTCACAGATAACATCTTAAGAGCAGGGCAGGGGGTGGCTAGACGCGACCATGTTGTTGTTTGGCCTAGTTCTTCATTCGTCAGATGGAAAGTCGTGACTTTTTATCTGAAAAATACCCAAATAGAATTCCATCAAAGCTGTTTTTAACCACTAACAATTCTCCTCAGGCCCCAGAAAAGTCAGCCAAAAGGTTCTCAAGAGCTTTACAACTGTTTTGACACAGTATTGCCTCACTGTACTTAAAAACCAAAGTAGGACCCTGGTCCTTTGGCTGTATTTTATCGGAGAGCTTAGGCCAGTTGTTGACTTGAGTGATGTAAGCAGTGGTTATTCCAATGCAGGGCAGAGGGAAAATATGGGGCCATTGTAGTGTTGTGGTAGTTCATGAGCAGTGAAAAGGAGACTTCTGGCCTGGGAACTGTTCACCTCTCAGGTGCGTGCCTTAGAAACTGGGAAACTGAGGCAATGGGATGAACAAGTAAAATATAGAGCTGGAGCACAGAGCGTTTGCAGGGTTGGTGTGTGTGTTTCTTTTTGGGGTTTTATGTTCATTTCATCTTCAGATACCCTTGATTACATGGGAAGAGGGTTTCGTTTACACTTGTGAGTAGTTTCCTTTATATTCTGCTCTTTCCATGGAAGTTTTTATTAAGCCTCTGTGTCTTTTTGCCCAAAACCAGCTTCGTTTTCCCATTACCACACTTAGCAATGCCATACTTGCTTGAGAAGCTGTGGCTTTCAGCTGGGAGAGGACTTTGCTGTATGAATCCAGAGCTTTCATATATAATTAATGCAGTCAGCTCCTTCTGATTTAATGCAGCCAAAAGGAGCCACATCTGGTGCCACTTCCGCAGGAGGGCTCTCGGGGAGGCTGGTGGCTCAGTCTGGGTGACTTTGAGTGCGTTATGAGACTCCCTGGGCTGGTCACTGCACAAGGCGTTACTGCTAGAGGGCTGAGATATGAAAGCAGCTTTAAATCTTAAAGCCAGGTTTAACACTTCCTGGTGGCCATGAGCTCTGTTGCCATCTCACAGGACGGTGCCTTCAAGTTGCTCTATGCATGTATTGATCTTCTTTCTCTCCTCTCCCTCTCTTTAGCGATTGATTCTCAGACAGACACGTAATCTGGACATAGAAACTGTTGTTTTGACTGTGCATTTCAATTGATCCTGCTCGGGTGGTTGTGACCATAGAGCAGCAAACTCAGCCCAGCAGGAGCGAGCTGCCCGCTATGCACTGCTTTATGGGCTGCTCCCATCTTAAAGCCCTTATTTATGCTTAATAGATAATTCTACACAAAGCCAATTGATTTGTATATTGCTATAGTCACAACCCATTGAATACATTGTTTATGGGCCTTTTTACCTGCAGGATGTTCTATTGATAGGGCTGTCCATGATGTGCTTATACCCTATTAATAATGCATTGACCAGAGACAAGGATGATATAGAGAGCACGATGTGCTCTTGCTTGTGCTCTTTCTCTCTCTCCCCTATTCAATATATTGCAGTGGATTTTGACAGCATGCAAACTAATTTTGTATTGACTTACTTATGCCAGTGTGAAAAAACACCAAACCAATTTATTCTCATCCTTCAGTCTATAGCCCCCAAACGTCCCATGGATTGGGTGGTGTGGAATTGATTTATTGTTCAACCCACAGGTTGTTTAAACACTATGTTATTGATGCTACCCCTTTAAAGGGGACCAAGGTGGTACCAGCCAGCAGCATAACTACATCAGTTTGGCAAATGGAGCTGGCTGGTGTTATGGCCCAATCCTGACTAAAACAGATGCAGAGGGAAATGTGTAACAGGGAAAGGATTACTGGTGTTTAACGCTTGTGCCACATGCACCCCCTTCTTGTCCTCTGCCCTTGCCCCCAGCCTCTGTGTCTTACCATGGCCTTCCTGGGGAGTTAAATCATTAATGAGGTTGGGAGTTAACTAACTAGGTTAAAATGACTCTCTTTAGGCTCAGGGGTCAGTAGCTGTCAGGGTTAAATGGCACCTATCCTGACTGCATGTGCATCCTCAAGGTTTGGAGCTGTCGATACTGAATCAGTTCCCATTTGGAAGCTGAATCAGTACCGCTTTCTCAGTGCAACAGCATGAAGTCCCTTACCCTGCCTGCCACAGTGGGGTCTGAGCAGGGGATGCAGGACCCAGCCACCCTTTTGGTGTTGAAGGACCAACTTTTAAGTCACTTCACACATTAGAAGACCTGGCAGCCCTGGGGTTTGAGTCCAGGTGGTTCCCTTTTGGACCTGTGCATGCTAGTGAGCATGTGGCTGAGAGGCATCCATCACTGCACCCACTAAAACAGTGTTACTGGGTTGCAGAACCTCATTCTCCAGGAGGAAGAAATGCGTCTTCATTGCAGGTGAGCCAGCTCTGAGGAGGGCTTGGGACCAGCACAGGCTGTAACACTGCATATGTCTGTGTGTGTGTGTGTGTTTATACCAATCACAGGGCTTTATCACCGCCAGATGTGCAGGAGCTCACTGTGCATACCTTACAAGGCCTTGATCTGGGAAAGGGGTGCTGCAAGCCCAGCTATCTCTTGACCACTGGAGACTCCCTTATCTTTAGCTGTATGTTTTCTTGTGTGTCCAAAGGCTTTGTGCATCAGGACATTCAGCTCTGTGGCTGCACATAGCTATGAGCCTTCCCTCCTAGGTAATACCCCTGAGGCGAGGCACATTCCCACTGGGACTCATTCTCTGGGTGACCACGTTCTGCATGTGATGGAGCTGGTGAGCAGAGTCCATGGACAACTTAAAAGCAGTAAGATCAGAAGCATCCACCCTCCAAATTTTCATACATCTCTGACACCAAAACCTAGAACAGGCTCCAGGTTGCTTGAGAACCACCTTGGTAGAACCAAACCCAGTGGATGTGAAATGAGCTCTTGGGTTATCACTTGGCTCCGACCAGTGCTGCCTTCCTTTCCCATCAGGGCTCTCTTGAAACAGACCCTGTTGTTGTGGTTTTCGAGACCCCTGCCCAAAACTGAAGCTCTGGAGCTCAGCAGGGGTATATGGATGTGCAGATGTGCAGCCAGATGTGGGACCCCACAGCCACACTCACCACCCTCCCGGGGGTACCCGGCGCCGCTCAACCGAAAGCAAAGGAGACGGGGCAAGAGCAAGTGGTCCAGTTCAGAACTCTTTAATACAAGCTTATATTGTTTGTGTTTCTGATTCTCTGTTCTCCCAGCATCTGGGGACATTAACCCTCATATGTGTGTGAGCATGTGTATGAAGATATATACAAAATCACACAGTTAAATATTTAAGCATACAAGGTATTATATATTTATATAATATAGAACTTTAGGGTATAGGAATCAACAATGGCAAAATATTTCTGATGAATCTGACATAACTTCTCTTTTTTTTTGGAGTGAAACATGACCTGTTTTGGAAAGACCAGAGGAAGTTGTTGCTTGTTCAAAAGAAAGAGAAAAAAAACCTGTATAAAGAAATTCTGTGAAAAGGATTTAAATCAAAACCATCATGAACCGAAAAAAAAAAAAAAAGGACAACTGTTAAAAACTGTATTGAAAAAAAAAATAAATTAGATGAACAACTGTGTAAATATAAATTAAAAAAAGATGACAATCTTAATAAATAAGCTTTACTATTTACATCTTTATATATTGCTTGGAGACTTAAATTAGATCCGTTAAAAACAAACGAACGCAAAATAAAACCCAAAATCGGAGCAGCAAACGTACAGGCGTGAGGTACAGAATTAAGGGTTGAGCTGTATTCTGCTTGTTTCTCTCTTATTTTTTTTGTCTTTTCTCTTTTATACAGTAGACCAGTAGAATTCGTGTGAAAATAGATCCTCAGCACTTCATTGGAGTATTGGTTGACATGGCTTCCAAAAGGTGCCAAGAAAGATTCCATCATCATCATCATAATAATAATAATAACCATAATAATCATAATAATTATAACAATAATAAAAAGATACAATATGATACATAAATATGGAAGAGCAGTTGGTAATATGAATACATTTTTTCTCTAGACGAGATCACAGTTTTATTTGTAAATATTAACACTGATATATATATAATATTACACAGATAATATTATATATATATCACATATATATTTATATATATATTTATATATATAGTACGGCTCAATCCTGCTCCCAGTGAAGTCAACAGAAAAACCCTGTTGACTTGATGGGAGCAAAATTCAGCCTCTCATCTGCAGACAGGTAAGTAATTACAGAGGCCGTACAATGCAAACTCCGCAATGGTTCCAATTCCCTCTTTAATTGCTGGTGAAATGTTCCGTTTAAAGCCCTGGTTCTTTGCACTCAGAAGATGGAAACTGGTGGCTGAATTGTGGCCTCACCAAAGGAAGGAAAAAACCAAAAGACTAAACCAAACTAGAATGGGAACCAAAGACAACTTGGACTAGTGAGCTCTGCATCTCGACCTAACAGGACTACCAAGTAGCACCAAGACTCCTCATCTAACACCTGAAGCCAACCCAAGCTCTTGTTTCTGGCTTCAGAGGAAGGAATTATTATTCTTAATGAATCTTGGATGTGTAGATCAGGCAAAACATGGAAAATTCAGTTTGCCAAACAAAGACAGAAACAAAACGTTAAGCCCCACTTTGCTCCTGCTGAAACAACTGGGGTTTTGGACATAGGTTCCCCCGGTGGCAGGAACAGTCCATCACCAAACCCCTATTGCTCAGAGTAACCATGGCTCCAAAGAAATACATCTTGGGCCACCTGGACCTGGCTCCTGCTGATGTCTTGGTCATGCTCCCACTGAACTCAGTGGTCAAGGTCCTCCATTGGAAAGGGGACTGTCCTGTGTGCCCAAGGTCAGTTGGAGGCAGAGACACTTCCACATCCCCAGCAGGGAGATGGCTTTCCCCAGAGGATGGGCTGATGTGGAAGAAACACAAAGTAAATCTGCTCAGTTGCACCACTGAGACCAAAATGAGGCCCACAGTCATGAAGAGTGTATCTAAGCCGGGCATATGGTCCTCTCCCAGTGAGATGAAGATGCCCATTAATTCTCACTGGGGCATCCAGGGATTGGGCAGGGGAGAGCAGGATGCTGCCAAAAAGCTGTGAATTTCCACAGCATTCCGATAGTTCAAAGGCCAAATCACCAGCTCTGAAACCCCTCTGAGCATCCCAGCCTTGGCTGACTTAACCCCAACCCCTCCTATCTTCTAGCTTGGCCTCAAATGGAAACAACGGGCTGGAGTGCGGGAAGGGGACGGTCGCATCCCACTTCCCACTGATGGGAATCACCTGTCTGCTCCAGTAGCAGCTTTCTCCTTCTCTTTTCACTCCCCATCCCTCGCAGCTCTTCGGGATTCAGACTGTGCAATGCTTCTGAGTGCAGTAAATAGAGCACAGTGAAATACTGGTTAAATGCGTATGTACAGTTGGATAACGTAAAAATAAGCACAAATACACACTTAAAAAAATAATCTGGAAAACCAAAAAAAAAACAAAAACCACCCTCATAAACTCCATCCCCTTCCCACCCCCAAATAACAACAGACCAGGGAAAAATCACCTTAGCCTCAGTTCCTGGACTTCTCACAAAGCACAAGGAAAACAAAACCAGACAACGTTATAAAACCTCACGGTACTTCTAGGGAAATCTACATTTCAGTATCTAGCTCTCTACTCAGCTGGCAGAATCACTGTTTTCCTTTCAAACACACAAAAATAGGCTTTGCTCTTCTTGGGTTTGGATTATGCGGGTTTTCTTTTCTCTTTTTGTGTGTGTGGGTTGGTTTTCTTTTTCTTCCTCTCTCTAAAGCCTCAGTTGTTATTCTATTCCCCCACTTGAATCAGTTGCAGCAAGAAACTTCTGCTGGCTATTGGGCTTGCTTTTTTCTTTTTTTTCCTCTCTTTTTTTGTTTTTTTTTTCCCTTTTTTTGTCTTTTTTTTTTGTTGTTGTTGTTATTTTTTTCTTAAACACAGGTAAAACCTAGAACAAACCGACAGTTACAACCAAGTGAAACCGAAACCGGAAGGGAGGTAGCTGGAACCCGACTCCAAGAGTCCTCTGGTGCCATCCTCCTTTCTCAGCCTGGGGTGGGGACAGCGGAAGATGCAAGAAAAGCAGGAGGACACCAGCTCAGCCTGTCTGCAAGAGGGTGGGGAGGGATTGGGGTAGCAGCTGATAGGAGTTTCCCACCCCACCATGCACCACTGACCGCTTTCTGCTCCAGCTTTCCCTCCCACTGGCCATGGACAACCCCAAGAGCTAGAAGGCAGGCTGGTGGCCCCAGGTAGGGTGCAGCCTTGGCTCGCTATCTTTGACAGAGAAGATCTTGGCACTAATGTGACCTGGACTTCATGAGCAGCTAAATGTCATCAGCATGAGCACCCTCTCCTGATCCTCCCAAATTCTTGTTTGATGTTGACCTACGCCACTGGGTCAGCGGGTGGACATGGTGGGAAATGTCCTTCTCACCCCCACCCAATGGCCATCGTAGCCACGGAGGGTCTTTCCTATAGACTCCACTGGGCATTCAAGGCCCTTACAGTGGTAGATGCTGCAAGGCCATCCAGCTGGCCTTGCCCCAGCATGGGAACACAGGGAACAAGAGCTGAGTCCATGCCCCATGTCTCCCCTCTCCACATCCCCCTGGATGCACGGTACAGCACCTGAAACGCAGAGGGCAAAGCTTTGCCTCAATGCTATCTTTTCTCAAAGAAAAAAAAAGCCATTGGATTACTGGATTTAACATGACTCAGAGCAGAACTTCCGCTCCCATTGGAGGAGATGGACAGTGCCAACATAGCAGTTGGAAAATAAAAATCAAATAGCAGCATGGAAAGCCCATGGGAAAGGGAGTTTGGTCACCCCTGGACTGCAGGAGTGAAGCTGAGGTGTGAGACTGCTGGCAAGAAGCCACCATCTCCCTTGAGCTTGAAGGACTCCAACTCAGTGAGCAGGGGCTGGCCCTGGCTGGGCAGAGGAGCTCATCAGGCCCTGAGCTCCTGGAAGCCCACAGCAGCAAGTGGCAATAACGTTTATACAGACCTGTCTCTTGTGGGCAATGTGTTAGGTGGGACAAGCAGATGGAAAATCTCCTCCATGCTGAACTGCATCACCGAGAAGGGGATTTTGGAAACGGAGCTGCCATCAGGATTCACACAGGACCTGAACTGAGGGTCCCTGCTAGGGTAAAACCCAGGTGGCGTGGAGGGGAGAGATCACGTTAAGAGGCCTCATTGAGGACCTGATACATTGGCAGTCTGAAAGGTTGTGAGCTCTTCTGATGGATGGCACATGAACAAACTGCCAACACAAAACAGGAGGTCAAAGGGACCAGAAGGAAGCAACTTCTTCACCATTAACTTCCATTGTTAATGAGATGGCAAGGGGCAAAAGTGGACATTTTGCCCAGGCCCAGTTTTCGTCACTGCTCTCCACACTGGCAGACGTTCAGCCTAATTCCATGAAGGAGCTCTGATTCCACCACACCTCCCTTTCCTGTGCACCCCTGTCCCATGGTGCAGAGCCATCGCACAGCTCCCATGGCCAAGCCTTCTGCAGGAATAACTAGGAGCTTCACAACAGAGCTCCTTACGTTCTCATGACAACCACCTCTCCAGGCCTCTACATTTTAGTCCTCGAGATTCACCTCTGGTTTGTTCAGATGAAAACAACCCCAATATTGGGTGACAAGAGCCTGGCTCCTTGCACCTACAACTCTGTCAGTTTTCCATATCTAGTTCTCCTACACATTTTTACATCCACCTCTATTTTCCTTACCTTTCTGTCTTGCTCCAGTGCCTAAATGTTCAACCAAACAGGAGTAGGAAAAAAATCTTTCCAGCCTGTCTTTACCCAGTAGATGTGGTTAGAACTAGATTATCTTTAAGGTCCCTTTCAGCCCTAACCATTCTATGATTCTATGATTGTACAAGTCATAAAAGCCCCAAGGAATAGAAGGAGACTCTTTTGGATGTATGTCCTTCCTAGCAGGAGCCTGAAGCAGCAGAAAACAAGCCCAAGCCACACTGGAAAGATCTGTGGGATTCCCTTGGGATGGGTTGTAGCAGCAGTGGCAGCACTAGATGCACTAGGCATCTCAGTGACTCAACATGATGAACCCTATAATGAAATAAGCCGAGGGTCTGGCACAACACGGATGAAGCTATACGATAGGGAAGGGTGAGGTCTGCTGCAGCTAATGCCCTTTCCTTCTGGAAGATTACAAGCAGCTAAGCTCCTGGTCTATCAGAAGGCTTCAACCCGCTGGCCTGGCAGCTTAATACTGACAAATACAGCCAAAATTCTAATACTGTCCCCTACAGCCCCTTCCCCACAGCACGTGCCCCTTCCTGCTCTTCCCCTCTCCTGAGAAAACAGGAGCATGAAGCGGTTGTTAGATACAGACCACCACAAGGAGGTGGAGGAGGTCTAGAGAACCACTTGGCTGGATGAGGACCAGAAAGCAGATTCCTTTGGCTGGCTGGTGTCCTGTTTTCTTGCCCCAATGCTGAGGAAGAGACCAGAGGGTTTGAAAGGCAGGTTGTAGGTAAGCTTTAAGGCAGACTGTTTGGTTGCATGGGGTTGTTTTTCACCCTGTCCTGACACAGTAAGGAAACTAGTTGTATGGGACATAGCAGCAGGAGTAGCAGCAGCAGACATGCTCAAATGACAAGTGCGGGCGCAAGTTACCCTCTCTGCTCCTCAGAAGCAATCATCCACCTTCCTCAATGCCAGTCCTTAGACTCCCCACTCCCTGACTCCATCATGGGACCATTTGCCCATCTCCACACAGAAACATCCCAGCAGCCCTGCAGGCTACAAGGGGACTTTTTGTTGGCTTTTTTGAGGGCAGGGGGAGAAGGAGGAGCTGTACAGAAAGGCCACTGCAGTCTGCTGAGCTCCCTGGCTGGAAGTAGCATTCCTGTGAGGAGCAGAAGCATCCCACATCTCGAGCTGGCTGGGCGTCTGGCAAGTCACTTGCCAAGAGCCACAGCCCTGTGGAGATCCCACCCCAATCTCAGTGCCCCGAGCATGCGATACCTTGGCATTCAGCATCAGAAAAGGCTCAGCTTGGAGTCCTCCAAGAGCACAGCCTCTTCCATGAACGGTCTGACTTGTGAGTGCTGGGGAGGGGAAAGTGTTTTTGCGTTGATCATCATCTCTCACTCTTTCTCTCTTTCTCTACTTATTTCTATAAATATGTGTACATAAATAGCTTGTTTCTCGCCTTGAATCTAAATATGAACTGTTCAGATTAGGTGGGCATAACATGCTGTTTTGATACATGAAAAGTCTTCTCGACTTGACTCTCAGTTGTTTGTTTCTCATCATCACTATTTAAGATAGAGTTAATACATAAACCCCTACTTTTGAGTTCTCCTTGGACAAAAATTAAAGGCAGACTGGTTGAATTCTAAGGGTCCCTGGTGCAGAAATGCCATCCAGTTGAGCAGCTAAATGTTAAAAACGATACCAAAAGGGATGTGGTGTCTCTCCTAGCCTGCCTTGAGCAGTGTGGTCCTCCTTTCCACGTCACTTGGCATTACCCAAGACTGAAGCCACGGAGGTCTTTCTGATTGTGCTCTTGGGCGTTGGGGTCCCGGCAAGCACATTCTCCTTGTAGGTCACAGGACATGGGGAAGGGAGTAACCTGGGGAAAGAAACCAAAGACACAAAGACATGAAGGAGGGAATTATAACTACAGCACCCTGGAGAACAAATGAGACCTCTGGAGTGGTATCTTCAGAGATCAGGTGCAGCCTTCAGCTATGTTATTTCTACAGTGATTTTTAGTGCTGAGGTGGTGGTGCACTGGGGCCTCAGGTGAGCTACCTGTCCATAAAAAAGGCTGCAAGAAGTGTAAAGAACCTGTTGAACTCACTCATTCAGTTACTGTCAGGTACTCCCTTAACAGCTCATATTAAGCACATGGATATAGCTGGCTGGGAGCATGTGCTTCTCAGGCAATTCAAGGGCTTTTTGGGGTACTTACCACAGTGCTTGGATTCTGTTACACCTCCAGCCTCCTCTGGAAAGCTACCCTTACTCTAAAGGTTGCAAACACTAAATGACAGCAAAGTTGACCCCTCATCTCCCATGGCCAACTCAAATGCTCACCGAACACCACACCAGGTCCCAACTCCAGCCTCACCATGCACTTCTACCCAGCTTGGGGGGTTTGGTGAACCTAGGCCATAATTCCCTGCTGTAGGGTAGCATTTTTACTCTGTGGCTTGGGATGCTGCTTGAGTGCCTATCTATCTATGCATTGAGGTATGAATGTTCTTGGCTCCAGTTCCTCAGGAACTGAACCAAACACTGCCTGGCACATCAGTGAAGCTGCAGTCCAGCAGAGACTTCTCCAAATACCTGTTGTGTTTTAAGGTCAAGAGATGCAGCTAACGGGCACTGAGGAATGGCAAAGGAATGCAAGTAAGAGGCTTCTGCATGCATGAGCTGTCATCTGTCCACGATCTCCCTGGAGTGGGAAGGAGCTGAAACAACAGCCTGCAGACCTGGCTAGTGGAGCTGATTTTGGCTTATCACATCACAGCCTTTACATAAAGAAAAGGGGGTGGCAGTGGAACGGTGCCCTGCTTGCCCTGAAGTGAATTCCCAAGAACTTCTCCCATCTGCACAGACTGAGCAGTGACCTCATTCCTCTCCTTTACACCCCTTCCAAGGCAGTGCCACAACCTGTTCCAACGTTCCCAGCGAGGACTGCACGCATTCTCCTTCTGCTTCTCTTGGCTGTGCTGCCGCATGTTTGCTCTCTCTTTCATAAACACTTTCCTCCAGGCTATGAATCCTGAGTCTGCCTGTTACCTACGCATCATCAACAGCACATCTAGGAATGTGGAGCTAGCACCATGTGTGAGCACAGAGCTGTCATTTACACCTAGACCTTCCGTACGTGTCCCCGCATGTCCATCTCCAGCATGCCTTTCTCCTGACGCACACAAGAACGGGATGGAGGGGTGTGGATCTTTATTTCACAACTGGGGAGCCTAAGGCAGGGACATGCTGACAGAGACATTAGATAGCCAAGGCTCATCACCACATTAGGGTTTAGAGAGCCTCCCCCCCTTGCTTTTGACTTCACTGCCAGAAGACCAGGTAGAACAGGGTGATGACTCTTATTCAAGCCATGGCCTTGGTGGTTTGCATGCTAAATAACCAACCAGCGAATGATTTGAATCTGCAATTGTGCAAATGTGGAGGTTTCAAAGAGAAGAGATAGTCCAAAAAATCAAAAGCAAATGAATTGAAATAATTAGAAACTGAAGAAGTTTATAAACTGCAGAAAACAATAGGAGCTTAAGGGTCACTTCATCCAACAGCAGCCAGCCAGAGCAAGACTGTCCCATATCACAGTGTTATGAATATTCTTAGATAGGAAAACAGAGAAGTCTGCAAACAATGGGGCTTGGGGAGGAGGCTGAGGAGGGATTGTTTAATGACTGAATTAAAATACTGAAAAAAGAAAAGATACATGAAGAAAACATTGACTTTTTCTGCTCAGTGTAGAAGGAAACATTTTGCTTTCAGATCTCTGCTACAGTTCAGGTTTGACCTTTCCCTCCAAATAAACAATACAAATAACAAAGACTATTTCAGAGCAAAATTATGTCTTGAAATAAAAACTTATTTCACTTAGAAAATGCTCAAACAAAACCATATAAATAAGTTTTCCCCTATTCTTATTTTTTATCCTAAATCATTCAGTTCAATCTGGATTTGGCACTGATTTTGACTTTAAAAATCCTTCTTTTTGTACAACAAAGTTACTGGTTGGAGGAGTTGGGAACCTGCTTCTTCCATTTGTCTTGAGTAAGCTTTTTCCTCTCCCTGCCTTGGTTTCACTGTGTTTGTCTGCAACAGCCTAACAAAGGTATTCAAAGCAGAGACAGGCTCACAGGGAAGGTGGATCTTGCAGTGAGCACTGGACAACCACACACTCAGCTCAGGCATCTCAGTAGTGGCTGAAATTAGCCATCACCTCCTACTGCACTTTGCTGCTGTCCATGCACAAGTGCGGCAGTGAAATGTGTTGCAGGCATGGAGATCCCAGAAATGTTGGGACGTGCAGAGACATTTCACTTATGGGAACATTGGAGCCAAGAGGGAAAGCCCTGCATAGCTACATCTCCAAACTACGAGCTCACACTTGCCAAACCTACCCTGTGGGCTGTGCTGAAGCAGTGGCCTTAGAAACCCCAACTGGCATGAGTTTGGTGTTGCCTTGAAGTGAGCCACTGTCTTCATCCTCTGTCCTCCCATTTCTCCTTGCAACTCCCCCATTTCCCCCTTTTGATATCTTACAGGTGTCTGAGAAGTGTGCGCTCAGCACTGGAGCAACCAGAACAAAAGGCGCGCATAAAACACTACGACATTGCCACTCCATTGCAGCCAATTTCTGGTGAGAAGGAGCCACCACAGAAGGAATGTCTTGCTGTGTGGTGTCCTCTAGAAACCCTCCGGTCTCCTAATAGTGACATGGACAGAAGAGCAGAAGCTTTCTCTCTGGGGCAGACGAGAGCAGACAGTTTCATGGCTCAGCAACAGCTCACAGCAGTGGGTAGCCCCAGTGTAAGAGGGTTCCTTCCTGATCAGATTAGTCTTATTCACTTTATGTCCCTTACAGAGCTTTTTTATGCAATCTGATTTTTACAGTGCTATTGTCCAGATAGATGAATTGTTTTGTCTTATGGCAGTGAGCTCCAGAGATCAGTTTTCTATTATGTGAAAAGGCAGAGATTTCTATGGGTAATGAGCACATCCATGGTCATATTAGACAAGAGAAAATTCTCCAAACACTTAGCAGTGATACAGGGTTTCCACTTTAAACAACATCTACAATACACATTTGAGTTCCCCAGGGACCTGATTTCCACAGGTATTTAGGGCATCTAACCCCCACACAGCATCAACCAGGATTGCCACAAGTACCCAATTGAGAGAAATCATAAAACCCCTTAGAAGAAGGAGTGTCTCTGGCCTTGGGCTCACACAGTGATAGCCCTCTGGAGTACAGAGCCATGAATAAAGCTGCTGGATGTGCTAGGAATAATAAATGCAAACCTTTATCTGAATGATAGCCCATTTAGGTGTGGAGCCCAGATCTACATACTCCAAGATGAAGTGCTTCTTTTCTTTTTAAATAGGTCTGTGAAAGCCCAACTCATTAACAGAATATATGACCTGTACTTGTATTTCCAGAGATACCCATTGTAAAGCCAGTATTAAAGAATTGGCTCTTCTTCCTTCCTGCATTTCACTTACATCTATCTCCCCCCATAGAAAACCTGGTTACTATTTAGGAGAGCAGGGAGAAAAGGCTAAGAATTAAACTTGGAGCCTGGCTTGGTCATTGATGAAGAAATGCACAATATTGCCTCCTTAGACTAACTAAAATAGGTTGCAAATGCAAAACTGGAGAACACAGCTCCACATACCTACGTGCAACCTGTACACACACACACATATCTCCTGTGTATGATCTAGAACAGAGCTGTGGATCAGCAGCACTGAGGGTGATGTGGGTCACCTAAACCATAGACCCATCTAACTTCAACAGACACAACCTAAGTCAGGTCTGTCACTGCAGAAGTGTGATGGAGCCTGAAGGAGCAATTGCAGCAGGTATAGGGTTGTAGCCTAGGCAGGACTAGCACAGACACCAGGGTGTGATGCACGGGAGATCTGAGATACTTTCACCTTGATTAACACATGCTGCATGCTGTGAAGAGCTATGAACCCTCATTTCCACTCTCTGCAAAGGAATGGAACCCCTAAGCATCCTTTCCCATGAGACCATGGATAAAACCCAAGCTCCCTCTTGGAAACAGGGCTGCATTTGCCCTTGATGCCATGCTCCCAACTATGGGAACAAAGACAACGATACAATAGACCAGTGCAGAACTAGGATCGAGGTCATGAAATGAGTGAGAGGCCACAAATCCTCGCTACATGGCACCTATCTGAAGAGGCTGGTGACATCCCAGCTGAGAAAGGCCAGTCTATAGGGAAGTGGTGGGAATGCTGACACGAGAAATCCCAGACAGGTACAGGGAGGGATGGGAAACAGTCCTGCAAAGGGTCGGAGCTCATCCCTCACGAAGGCTCCTATCGGGCTGACCCCATCAAAGCAGCACCAGGGCAGGCAGAATCAGGCCCGGGGTGTGTTGGAGGCGAGGGGGAAGCAGGGGAGGAGGGCTGCGAAGTGTTGGGAAACAGCCTGTTGTTAGATTTCAGGCCTGAAGTGTTTGCGAAATGTCCCAGACAAGCCTAACAGGGAACCTGAAGGCCCCGCTGCAGACAGAGGCACTGCGGGCGAGCGCGGCGTGCCGAGATAAGCGTGGCAGGCTGTGCCGAGTGCTGCAGCCCCGTGCCTCCCGAGACCCTCCCTGCTCAAACACCGGGAGTGTTCTGTTCCCTGACAAGGCCCTTGTGGGACAAAAATGCATCTTGTGAGGGTCTTCTTGGTGGTTTTCGGCGCTGAGGTCACCAGGGCTGTTTGGAGATAACGGAACAAGAGCGAGCCCCCTTTTAACTCGGTGCTGGTATGCAGGTTCACACCTAGGGCACCGCTCCGGAGGGCCTGGGAAAGGCGAAGATGAAGCTCTCTTCTCTGTGCAGCACAAAGAGTCTTGAAGGCTTGAACTTTAATTCACTGCCCTGCCATAAACCAGGCTTCCACCCACTGAAGCCAGGAGACGTGGTGGAACGAGACACAGCTCCGCTGAACCCAACAGATCCTCCTCTGTCTCTATCGGGTGTGAACTGGGAGCAGCCTCACCAGAACGGGTGGAAGCAGGGTGGCCCAAAGCCAGCAGGGATTCCCAGGAAAGCCCTGCCCGCATGGATCCCCGCATCCCTGCCTGCCCGCAGCGAGGGAGCCCGGGTGCCAAACCACACGGAGCTCAGTTGCTCAGCAATCAGCTGTGCTTCCTACCCTCGTGCTACTGATTGTGCAAACACGAATGTAATTAGTCTAAATAATCACCAAAGATTTAATAGGAGCCAGACCACCCAGAGGCCAAATAATTGGCGGTGGAGCAGGGAAGGTTTGTTCGCTGGTTCTTGTAACACTTGCTAATGAAGTGAGGTTGGATAGCAAAGCAAACACCCTCTACTAGCACATCCCGTGGGAACGCTGTATGCTGTGGGAAGCCCCATGTCCTTTGAAGCCAAGAACGTTCTCGCAGGATAGGCAACATGTGCTACTACCATCACTGCTTTTAATTTATCGCTGCCTGGAAAGTCTCCCTGAACAATTATGAAACCAATAGCTCTGAGCCCCAAAATAAGCTCCCATCCCAGCCAACCATGACTGAAAACACTCCTCACATGGCAAACAGCGAGCCACCGAGGCTGCGACAAGCAGCTCATGGGGAATTGAGTTCACCCACAGGCCTGGGTGACCCAGCGTGCTTGGAGCATGCAGCAGTGCTTCCAGAGGCATGAAGCAACACTCCACATTGCATCCTTCCTTCCTCTGTTGCTCACCCACCATTCATTGTATCTCACCAGCTAATTATAGAGCTGACAAACACACCCAGCTGGGGACATTCAAGTTGTTGGGAGCAGCATCCTGGCAGGATCATCAATTCTTCTGGATAAGCAGAATTTCTTCAGCCAAGGTGGTCATTTAAGCTGCTAATTGCACCAACTGCCTCAAAACCATGTTCTGCCGATGGAGCAAGATCTGAGATTGCCCAAGTCAGGTTTGTGTTGCTGTTAGAGACCTGGGAAAAGGTGCTTTTATCTCCAAAATACCAAGAAGTGGTTATTTCTGTTCTTGGGACAGGAGTGTAGCAGACCCCCCTTTTCTGAGGAGACAGGGATAGTCTTGGGAAATCCCTGCTGGAGCCAGCAGCAGCCCCTTAGTTCAAAGCTCTTTTCTTTAGGCCTTGAATTCTCGGCCATAAAGTCTCTGAAGAGGTTTTGATAACTTGCCTATCTTTTAGATAAGCAAAGCTTGGGATGAATCCCACACGGTCCTCTATCTACCGCAAGTCCTCATTTGTTTTCCGCTGAGGCACTTGCTGGTTTTCCTCTCCAAGGTATTGGACAGAAATGTCAAGAGGCTGAAGGGGTGGGATGATTTTTCTTTCTCTTTTCTAAGTGCTATGGGGCAAAGTGGTTGAGGGAAAACCTGGGTGATAACTGACTGAGACAGGTTTTTCTCATGGGAGCTGTAGGTTTACCCCTTCCGTGACGAAAAGGGAAGGCAGAGAGGAAAGACAGATGAAAGTTCACCTTTTCAAATGGCTTAACTTGGGGGGATTTTAAACCAGCAAAATTCTTGGGTTTAAATCTTCAGGGATCAGATTTTAAGCAAATCTGTGATTTGCTTAAAGCCTGGAACAATGTACGTGAGCAGGGCCTAAAGAGAGACATTTCCATTTCTGCAAGGCTTTTCTAGACAGCTTTGTCCAGGGAAAACTTGTAAAAAGGAATGGGAAGAGAAAAGAAGTGAAGGAGAACAGTGACTGGAGAGATTTCCTGAGATGAATCAGAAAGAAATAGCCATAGCCTCTCTCCCTGCAACCACACACCCCAGGAGCAACTCACAGGCAGCCGCCAGCCCAGTGAGAGCCAGTTATGCCCAAGTTATTTATTTTTCCCACTTTAGCAGTGTCACGTATTTAATGTTTTAAAAACCAGCATCTTCTTTTATCTGTGGCAGGATACAAAGCAAGAAGCAGCTTCCTAGAGCAGCCAGGCAAAAGGGAGCTGGCAACCTGTGCTGGGTCAGGAGGGTAGGAAGATTAAAAGGAGATGGGATTTTGCTTTGTCCTTCATGGAAGACTTTATCCCCTCCAGATACACAACAGAAGCTTTCTCTCCCTTGGAGGCTGGCCGGCAATGGCCTTCCTGTCTCTCAAAGCTGCTCCTGGGTCATGCACAGGGCAAGCTGTGAGCAGCGCAGCCCCGTCCCCTGCCCCATCTGCAAACCCAAACACTGGCCCCATGCTCCCCACCTGCCCCATGAGGCACTGCAGGACTCGTGTCCCCGCTTCCTTGGGTGGCACTTGTCCCTGGGCCAGCCCTGGCTTCCCTCCCACTGCAGGGGGATGCTGATCAATTAGCGCCCAACAAATAATTAGGCTGATGAATGTCTCTTTTTCCCGCTTGCTGACTGCGGCTGCCTCCAGTTTATGCCCAGAATATAAGTGAATTTATTCGCTGCCATTTGTAGCATTCAAAAGAGAGCTTTAATGATTTCTTTTAAGCTCCCTAGCCCGATTGTGAATAGCACAGGGCAAATACTCATTATTCCCTATCTAAGCAGCAGTGCTGATTAGTCGGCAGCTGGTCAGATAAGTCACACTGCTCTGTTCCCCTCTCGCTGCAGAAATGCACAAGGTCATTTGCTGCTAATGCTCAAATGCAAAGGGAAAACATGGCCTAAGCGACTGCCTCCATGGAAGTCCCTGGTGGATTTTCAGGGCAACAAAACAGGAGCGTGCAAATGAAATAAGAAGGCTCAGCATGGAAGTGAATATGGGTTGAGGAGTAATTTTGCTTTCACGCAGCCTGGTTCACAGCATTGTGTGCAGCTGAGAGTGCGTTTGGGAGGGTGGTGGGATTGCAGTGAAACTCAGTCTTGACAGTTCGCGGACATTAAAGATCTGCAACCAGCTTTTACTTGGCTGTTAACTCCTGAATCTTCACATGATGCAATGTTAATCTTCAGCCCTTTCCTAAAATAATGTGTGGAGTTGCAATGTTCTGTTTAAATGTGAACCATGTGTCACCGCGGCAATGGCTGCAACGGTGAAAAGATGATAAATCTCAAGCTTGTAAAATGTCCTGTGACATTTCGGGAGAAAAACAGGTGTTGCATAAATGTTAGACATTTATGGGTAAACTTGCAGGGGCTTTAAAAGACTGACACATCTGCCACATAGTATGTAACCCTGAAAGGAAAGGAGCAAAGCAGGCTCTTTCATGTGTCTCGCTCTTTCTACAACCGAATGAAAATACATCCTCATCTGGTATTGGAATTAGGAGAGCTGGACTCGCCCCTCCCTACGTCTCCTCCAGGTTTTTGGCTTTTACACCCAACGTGTATTTTAAAACTGTGCCTTTTTAAGTAGGTGGCAAACTGTGCTGGAAGGATTTGGTATGCGGAGTATTTTTATTCAGCTCCCTTTTCTCTCACCTTTCATTGTTTTTCCCTTTGGAATATCTCCTGTAACACTCCACTCATAAACCTCTTCAAAGGGAGGGCTGTATTTGAACAGCCTGGCCTGAAATCTGGTCTCAGTCAAAGGCCTCAGACGGGAAAATCACTCGCAGAGCCGAGCCCCAGGGCTGCTGCCGCAGGTGGCGGCGGCCGCTTTGCAGGCAGAGAGGTGCTGCCTCTTCGGCTCTGACCCGCTTGGGTTATTATTCCCCCCTTTACCTTATAAATGTAATAAACTGGGACTTAGCATCTTGTTTTTGGCATGGAAGGTCTGAGGAGAAGGTGGTTTTCTCGCTTCTCCTGAGAGCTTTGTTCAGCTCCTGGGATGGTGTTAGGTATTTTGGGAGAGAGATTTGGGGAGTTGAATGCCTGCCAAGAAAGCAATGAGCTCTGTGGTTCAGCCCTCAACCCACGTGATCCCTAGGATGGGTGTTTCTAAAGGACAACACAGGGTCACTCCATTTCCCCTGGTCACAAGGATACAGCTCCCAGTGAAGTCAGTCGAAGAAGACCTAAGACTTACCTCCAAAACCTCCCTCTCTATGAGGAAACCCATCAGATGTGTGACCAGCTGCCTGTCTCTGAACCACTTGCCCTTTGCACTGGGCATGTTTAACACAGAAACCAGTAACCAAGTGGGCTACAAAGTGCTTTCCCCCTCTTGGGTGGTCACTTGGTTTCTGGGTGGCAGTGAAGCAGCCAGATACTTTGAGAGTGACTCGCCTGGCTGGTAAGTGCTCATAACTCTGTACAGACCCCACTCTGTCTCAATTCTCTACCCAGTAATAAATTATTCCAAACCTTAATCCTATCCGTTTCCCCATCAGTTCGGCACTCACAACTCTCGTGTTTCAGTCCCATCCCCACCCCTGTGATACACTGTGCCCTCAGCTCTTGTCTTGATGGGGCTGGTTTGGGTCGGTCCCATCCCAGCCACCTCAGTTCCATTCCTCTGGCACCACTTGGGGTTTTTCATCCTCAAGCCTGAAGGCAGCGAGATAAAGTTTCCCAGGCAGGCTGTTGTTGGAGGAGAAGACCTACCCATGCTGAGCTACCGGCCACTTCCAGCTCTGCCCTCCTAGCTGGTGGGCCTGTGAGGTCAGTGAGCAAGCTGAGATTGCCCTTGGGCTGCTCCTCCCAAGGAGGTGGAAAAGCAGCCAGAGATGGGAATCTCTTTTTGGAGATGGCACTGAAGACAATCTGCTGCCTGTCACCCTGCTCGTCTCTGCAGTGGTGGATTCAGCAGGGAGCCCTGTGTGCCATCTCCATGCTCTACTCCATCCTTGGGGAACAGAGAAGCTCATCTGCCTCTGCTTCCCTCCCAGCACGTGGCTTGCGAAAGAAACACAGTAACACAGGGGAAATTTGTCCAAAAAGGCATGTTTAGGAAAACTACTTCTTCCCCAGTGGAGAAATGAACTCCTTCCACTTGGAAGACATGTCCACTTCCCTATCTCAGTGTTCCCACATGGGCCAGAGATAGCCCACAGAGCTCCCCGGTAAGAGATCTTTGGTGGAACCAAGGAAAAGAAGCTTCTGGCTAAAGCTGTCTTAGATAGGACTGTTCCCTGCAGAGACATCTTCATTCCCACAGCTGTGGTAGAGGGGAGCTTCTTCCTCAGATAAGTGAAATGAATGATGTCTGCTGAGCCCAAGCTCCCTGAAGATTTGAAGTGTTAGCCATATATATCAGATACTTAACATAGCTGGGTTGTCACTCTGATGCACACTCAAGTCTTGAAGACAAGGTAAAAATCTCACATGACAGAAGCTAAGCTTTTCTTTCCTTTCTTTGGGAAACAAGTTTAAAATCTATCCTGCTTAGAAACACATGAAATGTTGTATTGCTTCAGACTACAGGTTTCACTGCTTCAGTCACTGCCTCTAAAAGTAGCCAGAAATGGGTGTTAAAGAAGCACAAACTCAAAGGCTATATGGAGGGATCCTTCCTCAGGCTAAAGCAGTCAATGGTTTAGATAGTCCTGAGCCAGAAACTGCATCCAGATCAGAGGATTTAATGGCCACTGAAGGAGGTAACCTCTGCAAACATACTTATTCTCTGATTTCAAATATAATTTTGGTCTTAGTGACTTACTGGCAATGTATCCCATCCTTCAAATGCACATTGTGTGAATAAGAAATGCCTTTCATTTGTTTAGATCCTGCTTTTAGGTATTAGCTCACCCCCTCATTGCTGTGTGATAAGAAACACTGGGGTTTATTTTCCTCCCTGCATTAGGTAATGTTTTTATGAATCTCTGCTACTCACCATGCCCACTGCCTCTTCTGAAAGGGCAGCAGGTCCTGGTCTATGTGGTATCTGTGCTGAAGATATTACACATCTCTACTCAGCCCTGCTGCCCTCCTCCCCACCGTTCTCTGTCCCACTCTGTCCTTTAGGAGATGGGATGGTCAACAGTGAGCCATGTGCATGTGGATACATAGAGATCAAAGTACAGACCTACAGTGATGCTTTCATTTTGCTCTCTGTTCTTTTCCTAATGACTCCTAACCTTTAGTTTCCATTTTGAGCATTGAGAGTGGATATCAGGACAGGCAAATATACCCTTGTCAGTGTTTCTGTATGAAGGGCTCCTGAGCAGTAGGTGTAGCTTTGCTGATGGATTTTGAAGGGAGCTAGCCTTTGTCTATAGAGAAGCTAAGGTTTAATTACAGTAAGAATGAATGAATGCCACTGACTATTGCAGAACCTGCCTTGCACAGGTATAAGGTGGGTTATGATGAGAAACACACATGTATATCAAGAGAGGATTTCAAAATGGACCAAAAACCCAGTGCCTATAAGCTGATGCCTGGACTGAAGGTCCTTCTGAGACCTTGGACCTCCTTTGTCCTAGCAAAAACAATTCTTTTCCAAGCACAAAGCAGTGCTCAGGAAGGAATTCCCAGTGGAAAAAGGAAGGGCATCCCTACCTTTTTGGTCTTGACTGTTGAGGCGCAGCAGTCCCCACCATCATAGTTGCAGAAGGCTCTGTTGTTGATGGAGTCACAGTAGTTGTCCCCCATGAAAGGCTGAAAAGGAAAAAGCAGAAAAAGGCTGAGAGCGTGGACATGAATAAACCGTGCAACAATATGTCAGAAGGAAAACGAGCAACTTGAAGGAGCTATAGAGTTTGTAACATTATCAACTGCCCTGAAAAGCAAGAGAGAATTATTTCCCTCTCCCTTCGAAGCAGACAGAGAGGAAAAAAAGGACACTAGATGGAAGGGAAATGAGCCCTTGTTGGCTTTTCACATCCCACATAAGATGATGCTTCAGGAATATTAATGTGACTAGGCCCAGAGACAGCATCAAGGCATCTAAAATTGTGGCACCTTTTGATAATTTTAAGCTAACCTTCCAAAACTATGTGGGATAGGAAGAAGGTTATGTATAACAGCAAAACTGGCTTGCTTTTAATAGCTGTACTTTGCACCACAGTTCTCCTAACTATGCAACATGTGTCAGCAATGAGGGCACAAAACATATCACAAAGAGAAATGGAAGTGGTCTGAGCTCAGCGCAGGGACCATGTGTTCTCATTCTCTGACCACCAGTAACCCAACATGACCTTGGCCATGACACGTCATCTTCCTCTGCTCCACAGCTCAGAGCTGGGATAATGGCCATCATTCAGAGGGATGCTGTGGAGAGCTATTAAGTAAAATTCATAAATCACTTTGGAAAAGAAAATGTGGTCACTAGTCTGTGCAATGTGATCACTAGGTCTATGCGCTGCACAGGACCTGAATGATAATCACAGTTCTAACAAAAAGGCTCGAAGCCCTCTTGGTCAGCGAGTACAGAAGTCTTTCCTGGACATTAAAACTGTGCCTGATGCTCAAAAAGGCCTTTGCCAGGGATGAGAATCCCAGGAAGCAATGAAAGTTCAGAGAAGCGGATGCTCAGCAGAGAGCACAGTCATATCTGTAATACGTCTTACATGCACGGGCTCATGGGGCCATTCCCATTTTATCTGCTCTTTGGAAAATTCATTTATGCTGCACTGAGTAAAGCACACCAGGGACTTTTCCTACAAGAAGGCATCATTGCAGAGCAGGTGGGGAGCCTTTTGGAGGCTTCCTGGGAGGATTCTGCAGCAATTGCAGTACCAAAGTCTCCCTTATGATAGATATCTGAAGAACCAGCCATGAGAACCATGGCTCTCCCCAGACAGAGCCATGGCTGTGCTCATCAGTAGAGCAATGGACCCTCTGCAGTGGTGTAAATGCATGCTATTGCTGCTGCTCATGTTTTGCAGGTTTAAGTATTCCTATTGGGGTACATGAAATCCAGGCAATGATGGACCACAGCAGGACTACCAGGAGGGGACAGACTCATTGCATGTCACTTGTTTAGCTATGTGCAAATACTATAGATGCTGACCAAGAATTCAGAGTTACAGGGTGAGGCTCCTATCCCTATAACCTGGCTTAACTCCACTGTGACTTCCACAGAGACTGACTTCTTTATACAGGCAAAGACTTTGACTTGCAAACATCCTTCCAGTTTAATTCATCTGCTAAGAGTTAAAAGGGAATGATTTATAAGTAAATGGAGAGGTATTTTTATGCCAACCTGGTCATAGTCAAAAATACAAACTTTGTCCAACCTCCCAGGAAATTGTGTAGGTTTCTCCATGTTTCCCTTGTATTGCCTGGCTCTGCCTGCTTGTCAAGAAAGGCTTGACTTTAATTTTCCATGCCTATATCCTACACCTATGAACACTGGAAAAATCAGTAAAAGAAATATGTGGAAAAATTTGCCTTTCACTGGCACAGAGTAGGCGAGTGAGTCCTTTGGAGGAGAAGAATGGGACAAACAGCATCTATTCTGCTGTGGTACCAAAATCCTCATTCGGGAGACCTTGGAGGCTGTGGAGGGTGAAGTCTTTATAGGGCTTCATGCCTATCACAGTGCTCCTGTACTTTTGGAGGACTACACAGGTAGCCCAGAGGGGCTGGTTTTCTACTGAGACAACTAAATTAGCTGCCGAGGAGTACGGGGCTCACTCAAAAAACCTCTATTCCTGCCACTAGGGAGCGACAAAAAATCACATTGCAGCAGGAGTCTGGGTTACCACTGTGACCACCAAGAGTAAAGTAATGCCCCGCTTACAGCCTTCTGTTCAGGGAACCCTCCCTAATGCCGAGGATATTAATATATAAGAGATTGTATCAGCTTAATGGCCCAGTATAATTGACCTACTGGCTTATTAGTCCCTATTTCCATAGTCATGAATAAAAGGCTTGATGAATATGGTATTTCAATGCCAGAGAACAAGCTCTGGCCCATTCGCAGCTCCTGGAAGCATCAGGCTCTAAAAATGATGCTAGAAGCCATTATCAATTGTCTGGGCAAAGCCTTCCAAGATGATAGATTGGGATGCAGTGACACTGCTGAATGAATGATGAAAAGAAGAAAGTTCCTATTGATGCAGTGGGGTCTGGCAATTAACAATGATGGAAGGGAAGAAAACGCTGAGAAAAAGCATGTCAGTAATAATGGCTTCTGGTAAATTATTACATCATTGCAAACTTTGCCTCAGTAACAACTATCCTTAACCAGCAGGAGAATGGCTACCCAGTGGTGCATCAGCACCTGAATGGCATTTCTTAATGGTTGCTGGATGTTATTTTAGCTCTCTTTGGAGAATAGGGGCGCCTAGCCAGCCTGCATGAATGCAATGCCTGAGATGGCTTATGACATTCAAAGCACTGACAGCAGAATGCTTTTCATTTAGGGAACAACTCGACAGAAACTATTACATTGTTGGAGAGTTATTACCCTCTTGGGCCCAACATTTGTATGCGAAGGAAACCTGTCTTTCACTTCAAGACAAATCACGTCGCGCAGCAATGTGGTCTAGAGTTTTGTGTCGAATTTAGGAATTCTGTGCCATGTTCTGCCACTCCAGGCAAATAACTTTAAAGCGCTTGTAAAATTGGGTTACTGGGTGGTGAGAACACAGTCAGTGCTGCAGAAAGTCAGGAGGTGGGAGGTCAAGACACAGCTCTTCCACTGCCCACGGACCTGAAGCAGCCATCTACCCTTCTGCTTATGAGCTACCCCAATTCTACAATGGACATGGAGCTTCCCAGCCTCACAGACGTACTACAAGGCGGGGGGTGGAACTAGATAATCTTAAGGTTCTTTCCAATCCTAACTATTCTATGGTTCGACTTCTTGACATGGGTGAGATACTCAAGGGCATGATGGAAACCACATGAGCGCCATGACCCAGCGAGAGATGCTCTAGCCCCATTTAACCGCTGGAAGCATCTTAACACTTCTCAGACTTTTTTGTTACCAGCAGAAACAACATCCTTCAATATAATTGTTTTTTTCAGATAACACACAAGACTCTCAAAATGTATCACAGCTCAAATGAAACTGCATATGCCTGGGACTTTTTCTGGTTCAGATAGAAGTGCACAGTGGAGGGTTTTATGATTTCCTCACTATCCACCCAGTGGTATCACCAATGCTCAAAGCCTAAATGGGCTTGGGAAGAACTAGCCCTCTAATAGGATGTCAAAATCAAGGAAAAACATCTGAAGGTTTTTGCAACTTCCCAGAAATTCCCTGATCCTGGGTAATTTTGATGGTCTACCAATGTTATTGAGCTCCTTGATCATTTAACTCCCATGAGAGTCACCCAACCATCGGCTCTAGGGAAACCACCAATTTCACCACTGAGTGTACAAACTAATGCAGGCAACCACAGTCTGACATAGTCAGGGCAAAAGCCTGTTTGTCCCACTTGTAAACCAGCATTTACCGACCATGTGTCTGCAGTGATGGTTACCAGAACGTTTGGGGGAGCAAGCATGGACCACCTGAGCTAACGTGAAAGCTCACCTCGCAGCCTTTGACACAATGGATCAGGGAAGGGTGGGGGTACCACTTGAGTCCCGCCGTGCAGACAACACTCTGGAGGGAAGAAGAAAAAAACCCAACAGGTTAAGACAAAGAAATCAGTGTACAGAAAGCCAGTGCGCTGGGCTCCTATGGCTCTCCTATACTTAACCAATGAAGTTCAGTTCCTAACACCTCTTGTGTTCTCAGGACCTGGCTGTCCTCCAGGTATTTACAAGAAGTGTTGGACTTGACACTTGCAATAACAGAACATTCGAGATTAAAATAATATTTAAGGTTCTCTGAAAATGTCATGTCCAATATTTCACTCATGGTGGGGGAACGTGGCAGCGAAAGGTAAAGGCACAGCTCCGCTGTCTTGCTCTTGGGTAGGAGGGGATTTCTTTGGGTTCTTTGGTGCTGCAAAGCCTTGCTCTCCTTCACCCATCAGACCTGTGCTTCCTGAAGATGGAAACAGCTAAAGGTCAACTTTCAGATACATTTTCGCACCATCTTAAATAAAAGCACCTCCCACTACACACCTTCAGAATAACTCCCAGATAGGACAGCATCATCTGCTACATTTCATGAGCTTTATCGTTCCGGTATAAACTCTCTTTATAGATTTTCTAGAAGAAGAAAGTTGGAGTGCTTAGTTTGGGGTTAAAATTGTGACCAACCTACTGAAATGACTGCATACCCCAGGTAGACACTGTTTGCCTTTGGACATGGAAAACTAGATTTTAAGAGGGGATGAAAAGTTTGAGGTGACAGTGGAGCTGGTGCTTCTATACCATGGAGGTCTAGGAGAGAGGACTCCCATCCGTTCACCAGGATATCATCACAGGTTCATTTTGGGTTATCATCCACGGATGGAACGCTACAGTGTCCACTTGGGCAAGATGAACACATAGGTGCTCACCCAAAGCCAGGGGTCAGGGTTGGATGGAGGCCTGGGGAAGGAAAGGGATTAACATTTGGGAAGACCTGACGCACAAGCCATCCCTTCCCCTGTTTATTTGAGGGCTAATTTAATCCATCTGCAGGGGAACCTCAGCATGTTTTTACAGTTTCTGTCATTTGAGGCTTACCTGGCGTGGGTTAGAGAAAGGACTTTTATACTATCTGACTGGGGCTGTTTATCTTTCCGATGCTTTTGGATTTTCCACTATTAGTCAAGCCCGGCTTGCCCCACCTGCCTCACAACAGGGCCCGTCTGTGTGAGCGGAGAAGCGGCCGGGAATGGGGGGAGGATGTTGTTTATCCCTCGGGAAGCAGGCTGCAAGGTGCGGGGGCCCTGCAGTGTCAGACCTTCCCCCAGCACGCTCCCGACAGACAGCTGGAGATTTCCAGGCTGTTGCCTGCCACAAATGGTGAAGGCTTTAGTCGGATTCTTTTCCCCCTCTTCTGTTTATTGCATTTCACAGCGAAAAGAAGGGAAACTTTTCTAGGTTTCAAAATAAACAAGGCAAGTCAACAGGCAGGGAGGGGGGAAGAGTAAAGGAAGCAGTTCAAGAGCATTTGAAACCAGGAATTAAAACAAAGTGGAAAAACTCAGGCGGTTGCCTCCCGTATCCAAGGCCAGGCAGACAATAAGAAGTGCACTTCCAAAGAGCATCTCACATTCCCCTGGTAAGAAGCATCAATATTTACAGAACCTCTCAATATGTGTGAATGTGTGTGAGCACATGGAGTTAACAAAAGCAGCTAGGTAGCGCTGAAACAGGCTCTGAAGAGAGGAGGTTTCCAGCAATCCCTTGCAGAGGATGGACTGACTACTTTCTATGCCCTCCCAGTATTAAAACCCCAGCACCCTCCCTTAGAGGAATGGATGGAAAGTGAAGTCTGGGCTAGGACAGCGCTCTTGTTTAAGATTATCCTCAATCCCAAGGGCTGCACAGCTGGACATCCCCCAGGGAATGTGAATGCAGCCCCAAGTTGCTCTCCATAGCACAGGAAAGCCAACTGACCTCATGCTAGATTAACCACTGGATCAGTGGGACATTCACGTTGCTCTTCAGTGGTCATCAGCTTAGTCCCAGTTACTTTGCCTTCTCCTTGGATAAAGCTTTGCTAATGGAGACCATTAGAGCTATTCCAGCTGAATTCAATCCTGCTAACTTCATGCTAATTAATGGAGCTGGAAGCAGAGTATGCTCAGGGAATGGCCATGGTCCCAACTCCTCTTGTTGGTTTTCCAAACCCTGAACTCTTACCACCAAGCCTGTTTGTACTCTCAGGCTGCTTTTGCGGTGTGTGCAGTGCAAGAGGATGGGAAAAGGTGTGGGCAGAGGGAGAGACTGGGCTGGGAAACTGAGAAACTGGGGATGATTTGGGTTGTTGGGCATTGTTCCTGTCTCTTGCAGTGCAAACAGGCATACAAGGTGCCATAGAGAGCAACTGGATGGGGCAACTGAGACAAATAAATATATACAGAGCATGCAAAGAAGGGTACAGGTGGCACTTGTGAGGGACATGATCAGGATCTGATGGTGTCAGTGCACACAGAAAGGAAGCTGACCTCACAAGGTCAACAAAGGATGCTGGATGGAAGGAGGTGGATGGAAGGACCACATCCGATGCGTGCCAGGAGGTGCACAGGGAATAAAGCCCATCTGGCCACTTCCTCTGCCAGCCCCATCCCTTCCCCTTGCTGCCACTGTGGTGACATCTGCTACCCTCATGGCCCCAGCTCCCCTTGTGCATCGGCTTCTGCAGCTCAGCAGCTGCATCGGCCACGCTGTGCAGTCGGCTCTATTGACTTTGGTCGTGTCCCCATCCCAGAAACGCCATCCAGCCACATCTGTGGTTTGCTGGCTGTGACTCCATCTGCTGCGAGGGGAGAGGAAGCCAGGATGCGCTCCCACAGTAGGTAACAAAGAGCCAAGAAAGCAAATCAAGCTGTCATTTACTCCTTATGAGGGAAGACCTAGTGCCTCCAGTCACAGCGCTTCCCTCCCATGGTGGGACTAACACAATGATGTCAACCATTTGCGGGCTGTGGAGGGGATTAGGTTTCCCCAAGAGAGGCTGGTGGAGAGCTCTCCTCCACCTTAGATGGGTCAAGTGTCCCCCAGGGCTTATGCACAGTGACTGGTATCTACTGGTCTCAGCTAACTCTCTCCTCAGCCACTAAATGAACATGACAACCGAGTGGCGGTGGTGAGGGGATCGGCTACTGATGCCAAGAGAGAAGAGACACAGAGTTTTGTGGCTATTTCCTCTTGTAGCTCCAGACAGGGTGGGAACTCCTGACATGCCAGGAACTAAGCCGCTGCAGTAAGTCATTCCACTGTTCCATGACTCAGTTTCCCTGCCTGCAAATTAAGCCCAACAGTCACAGAAAGGGGAGAGGGAAAGGAAGGAGGAAAACTGCAAAGCTTTAATGAATAGAGGGGATTTAAGGAGAATTCCTATTAATGGGCATCCAGAAATCCCAGGGCTTGAGGTGCATATGGGAAAACACATCACCATCAGTAGTGCAGTGTCCCAAGAGTGTGGAGGAGCCATGGCCACATTCACCCTGCTGGTAGGCAGAGCTGGGGCATGCCAACCCTTTGCAGGTCACCCCAGGCACGCACATGCTTGTGCAGTGTTTGGCCCGTTCCTGCTCAGCACAAAGGCAAGGAACCAAATTCAGCCAACCTAAGAAATTAAGTGTCTGCCCTGTTCCTCTGCAGTCAATAGGAAAGGGCTGTCAAGCTGTCTTTGTGAGATGCTTCCTTTTTTTCTCTCCACTGCCTGCACAGTCAGTCCTGGCAGCTCTATCTATAGGTGTCTTCAACAGCTCACTGCCCCTTGGCTAATGGGAAATCATGGGAACAGCAGTGGTTGCTCTGAAGACAGCCTCCAGCAGAAGCACAGACACCCACAAGATTTCAGGTGGTTC
Organism: Pezoporus occidentalis; assembly: GCF_034315485.1. NCBI lineage: Eukaryota > Metazoa > Chordata > Aves > Psittaciformes > Psittacidae > Pezoporus > Pezoporus occidentalis. The sequence continues at coordinate 1,929,670 of NW_026915987.1, forward strand.
TTTTTTTCCTGCTAAAAGCACTGATTGAGAAGGCACTGCCAACGTACACTGATTTCAGCAAACTCCTTCAGATCCAACAGAGCAACTCGGCCTGAACCAATTCTGCAGTCGTATGCGTTTGTCAGATGTTCTTCGGAGTGAAAGATCTGTTGTTGTTGTTCCTTTGAGAGGACATTTAATTTCTAATTATTTCTTTTTTCTTTGTCATTTTCATTAAACAAAACCTTTTCCAAAGTCCTTGGAAATGAACGGCCACGCTCTGTTCAAACCAATGCGGTTTTTCCTCCCATTTTTCGGTTCACTAAAAAAATCACAACAACAAACCAGGCCCCTTGATTAAAGAGAAAACATTTTGTTTCTTCATCTGACACAACTTCGAGTGAACCGAAAAAGCAAGTGATTTGCACAGCTCTGCTCTAAACAACCCCCAGAGGAGAGACGGTTCCTTCTTCCCTCTTTGCTTCCATAACAGCTATTGCCTGAGCAGCTACACACAGATGTTATTCTTTTTCCTTGGGTTTTATCTGTGCCTGTCCTCTCAAAGGTAAGCTCCATAGGTCAGTTCTGCCTTTATCTGCTTCTCATTTGTACATTACTTGTGCCTGAATTATGTCACTAGAAGTGTTTCCTCCGTGTCATTCAAGTACTTGGAGATCCACAAAGACTTGCCGTGTAAATACAACCAGCTGCTCCCTTGACTTGTATGGCACAGCAGCAAGCTGTCACTGACCATAAACAGAGACACCTATTATTACTGGTATATAACACATTGCCATGGGGACCTTCCCCTAAGGCATCCCAGTCCTGTCTCTCCAGGGGGTCTCCCAAGTCCCACCGGTAGCAGCATTTGCCCTGTGAGGTACCACTCGCTGTGCATGACATCCCCTTATCTGAAGAGTTGAAGAAGATGGATGATATACAGCTACCAAAATATCCCTTCCATCATGTCTCAGCACCATCCCACTTGTCTCCTAAAGGTTTCCCTCCACCTCCCAACACAAGTTTTCAACCCCAAATCCCACCCTCTAGTTACAAATTGTTTGTGGGGTGAGACTTTTCTCTGCTCCCAGCCTAAATCTCTTGCAAGATCCTCACCATCAGGGCAAGAAAGGTCTTATTTACCACTGTACTCTTGGAAAGCATGATTTCTCCTCCATCCCTCACTCCCCTCATCTCCCCCTTTACAACTCTATGTTTTCCCTGCTGCCTAATGAGCCCTCCAGAGACCTGCAGGTATAAAACTCGTTACAGCTCCCTCTGCGCACCCGCATCAATAAACGAGGGAGCACAGCAGAGAACAGGAGGGAAGCTGTCACTTTATTTCACCATGAATTACAAAACCACTTTAAAGTCTAGCACTCGGGAAAGGACCAGTGAGAAATTGCCCCGAATACAGAGATAGGGGTTTTCTTTATGCTTCATGCCTGAAACTTGGCAAAGCCTAGGCTTAGGCAATGATATAATCTCAGCATCTGGAGTGAATGGGAAGCTGGGAAGGACACTGCAAACTTGTTCTGCTCTCTGGACTTAGGTTCCCCACTGCTTTCCAGGATTTATTCTATTGCTCTGTGTGAAACAGGGAAGTATAAAGTGGTTATTTTTCAGAGCAGCTCACAACCCACAGCCAAGGCCAGATTTCAAAAATCCCAACCCCTGGGTACATACTTAGGCATGTAGAGAAGCAAATAGACTGTCAAAGCTGCTCAAAACATGCTGGGGCTGTGCTGGCTGCTTGTTCGTCTCCTAAATGGAGAGTTGCAGTGTGTAAAACAGACTCCTGTAAAGCCAGGGCCAAGTATGTGAAAGCCAGTAAGTGTTTGCTCAAGCACCACCAGCAACCTGCACCCTGGTGACATGGGATGTGCTGGTGTCTTCTGACATGCACTTGAGCATGGCCAGATAAACATCTACGCCATGCAGGCACAAGTGCTGGTTACATGCATTTTGGGGCAGGAGAGCACATTTGTGTAGATGGCAGGAAGGGGGTTTAAGAGGAGGTAGATGAGTGTGTCCCCCAGTGTCTCCCACCAGCATCCAATTGTCTCCCACAGGTATCCAAGTGTAGGCACGAAACCAAACAGCTCTTTGCTTCAGGTGGCCTGTGTGTATAGGGCGTGTAAGGCACTGTACATGGTGCGCATGTCCCCATCAGGGTAGACCTGGAGGATGCGCAGGATGGTGTGCCATGAGTGGTTAATGCTGCCTGAGTGCTTGCTGCAGGCAGGAGGAAGAAGTGGTGACCTCTGGATGGGGCTGTGCTGAGCAGGCATCTCTTGCATGCGGGCGAAGGGGTGGGGGGAAGGACTCAGCCAGCTCTGCTGGTTCGGGAAATGAAATACCCTCTGTATCAGCTTCTTTTGTCATCCAAAAGCAGTGCAGAAAAATCCAGCTCTGCCACCCAAGGAAAGCAAAATACTGAACGGGAGGAAGCAAATAAAACCTGGCCAGTGCCCTTTCTCTGTCTGTCTTCCTGTGTCATGAATCATGTTTCCAAATCAGACCCACTGTAGGTGCCAGGTGGATGTGAGCACACTGATTTAGGGCCTTTACCTTGAACTGACTTTCATTGGGAAATCATAGAGGGAAAGCAACTTGGAGAGGAAGCCACCACATTACTGGAACACCATGTAAGGACACAACAAAAATCAGGAATTCTTTTCTAAAGGGCAGAATTAACCCTGCATTCCCCTCGCTGAATGAACCACAGGTAATGCTGTTCACTCCCTTCACATCAACGCACAGCAATGGATGTAGGTAGTGAAATTGCCAGGCACTGACCTTCACTCTTTGAGGGTTCATCCAGTGCTGGATGTCTTGCACGGTCTCGTTCACACGCAGGAGGATGGGCTCGTGACTGTGATCCAGACATGAAGTGGTACACTCCGTGCCTGCAGGAAACACAGTGAGGATAAGGCTAAAGGATAAAGCAAGCAGCTCCTGACCCTTTCGGCATCCCTCCAGCTGAAGGACAGGATTACAGCTCATTTTTCCTAACTTGCAATTAGCAGTCAACCAGAACTATCACATATCTTCTAGGCACACACGAAATGCTGAGTACAGCCCTGCACCTCAGCAGATCGTGGGGGTGGCAGATATTCCAAGGCCTTTCTGTATGAGCTGCGTATCTCTGGCTATTAACTCCAAGAAGGGGGTCAGGTTTTGCACTTTCAGATCATCAAGGAAATGTGAAGGTTTTTCCATTTCAACTGCTCTTTCAAGCAATGGGATCGATTGAGCAGAGGCCGGCGAACTCATCTCACCTATGACATGATAGAAACCTACTGTTTGATCTGTCACATATACAGACCTTCAATAATCATCTTGCAGAGGGTGCCCAAGCCTAACAACATTGCAGGCGAGCTAGCACCTAAGTCCACAGTCGATAAGAAGTACATGGAGAGGTAATGATGGCTTTGTTCACACATAAACCTGCTTTTTCCCTGATTAACTGTCATGCCCAGTGGGAATCCTGTCCTTTCTTCATTAAAACATGCTGCGATACTCTCCAGCAATATCCCAGAGCCCTGTGGTGACACAACCGTAAGCCCTAGTGTGTTGGACCATTACCATTTCCCCTCTGGAAAATCACTCCTGAATGGCACAGCTGCTGCAAACATGTCATTAGGATTTCTGCACTCCAATCAGCGCTGGGGGAGGAATTAATCTCCACACTGGTTTGGAGAGCTGAACCTTTGGCTCAACACACACCTCAGCCTGGAAGGGCAGATTAGGTGTCTGAGGAATAACTGAAGGTGTGTGGGATTCACAGTGACCATAACTGGATGCTATTATTTTCCCCACCTGCTTCTGACTTCTCAGGAACTCCCACATGGAGGAGTCACTGGGAGCAGAGCAGACCTGGGCTGTTGAGCCAGGAAGATTGGGAGGACTTGGGGTTTGTTTTGCTTTCCCAGTGCACGCGACAGTGGCTCCATGGACCAGCTGGGTGAGCCCCATTGACACCACCCCCATTGCAAGTGAGTGGAAGGAAAACAGCTTCTCGGAAGAACATGGACCAGGATTCCAAAAAGATAAAGAAGAGAAGGAAAACCCAACAACCTGATCCCAAAACGTGGTGCTGGGCGAGCCTATCAAAGTGTGTGGTATGCTCTCATCTGCTGAGGATAAGAGCCAAAGGTGGCTGTGCCCTCACTGAGCTCTTCCTCTCCAGCAAGAGCCACACTCCTATGGAGGATTTAGCCCATGAGACCCTCACCTCCATGACGGCTGTGTGGTCCCATCCCAGAATCAGGCCCACCAGACCTTGCATGCCGGACTGGTACCTCCTGACAGCCACACTTGCAAGAGGACCAAGGGCTGTCAGGCACCCACTGGGTGGGAAGCTGCAGACCCTCCTGCTTCCAGCACTGAGATGCTCCCCTCCAAAGCAGGAATTGGTATTCCTCTCCTTGGAAAACCCTGGCCAGGTTGGAGGTAACCTCATCTCGAGGATAAAACACCTCTCTACATTAAGAGTCAGGGCTCGCCGCTCGCTCTCCTGCCACGCTTCTTACACTCTGGGAAAGAAGCAGGTCGGAATTGTTTTGATATATGATCTGTAATTGGCATCATTACAGAGCGGTGATCTCATCCAGGTCGTGTTCTCCTCCCCAGGGAGGGAACACAAGCAGGCTCGTGGTCCCTTCGCATGGCTGCGATATAATGAGGGAGCCGCGCAAGAAGGAAATATCTCCAGGTTCAAAGGGACAGGCAGAGGGAGGAGGGGGCTGGCAGGGGCTGGGAGAGGGGCTGCAGGAAGGGGCCTCGGAGGTCTGTGTGGGTTGCAGCCTTTACAGCACGGAGACCTCAAAAACAGGGGCTGAAAATACAATACAGTGTGTACAGTGTGGAGTCTTACCCCTCCCTCTGCCTGGGTGACACAAAGCACGGCTGAGGGCAAGGAAGTCAATGACCCTTTGCAGGGTGAGCAGGCATCCCAGAAAGAAAGGGGAAAACATACTCTTACAGCAGCTCCTAATCAACTGTCATACCAAAAGGGATGCTCAGCTGGTCTCATATTCTTTCTGGAAAGACTTGAATTACCCTCCCTGCCAGCCTCCTGCCTTTCCGCCTCCGGGGCATGTGTATGTGTGCGTGTGGTTGATGGAGGGGGACATGACAAAAGAGCAAACACAGGTACATTCTCTGCCTGTATTTTGAGGACTGGATGTGTTTCTGGCATGGTCTGGCCTGCTGGCTGCCCATTAAAACCAGCTGGCCAAGAAGGCACATGATGAAACTGGAAGCATTGCAAGGAGCCAGCAGTCATGTTAACATGATGCCTGGCCTCGCAGAGCTTCATGTTTCCTGAAAGCATTTCTCTGTAAAGCCTCCTGTAGCAGCCTCTCACTCAGGCAAACAGGACCATAGGACTTCAAGGACCGCAAGATCCTTCCTTCCTTCCTCCCTCTCATTCCCATCTTCCTCCTCAACTCCTGTCCCTGTGCTTCCCACTCCCTCCCAAGCTGCATCCTGCAGGAGCTGGAGCTCACAAACCTATGCCGTAGCCTCCGGCGCACTGCAGCTTCAGGTGGCTGTTGAGCTGTGTGGGCAGTGTGCACTGGCCCTGCATCTCCCTGCAGAGATGAAAGGACCCACTCCAGGTGCCATCCTTTCGGCAGTGAATCACGTTGCTTCCACGGCCCTGGAATGAGAGGAGGAGATAATGTGGATGGCCACAAAAACAACAGCAAAGACAGGCTAAGAAGTGAGAAGCAGGCAAACCTGAGCCAGAAGCAAAGTTCTGCTGGAGCTGGAAGAGTCCCTGGTTGGGAATGTCAGTGCTGGGGGACAAGAGGGAGTCTTCTTCCAAAGAATAAAGGAAGCAAACCTGCACTGCATACACGCGCACCTCTCTTGTGTGCAATGCAATGTCTTTACAAGGCCCTTGCACGGTCTCTACCTTAAAATAGACCCACTCTAGTTGTGATAAAGGTGCATTCACTCCATTTGCCTTCTATCTTGTTGAGAGGTTTGTGTTGAATGCAGACAACCTTTTCCGTCTTCCCATTTTCTAACTGGTTGCATCATCTTTGTCTCAAAAACGAAAGAATTCCCAATGGCTATCTGAAGGAGGAAGGAAAGCGGGACACGAGCAGGGATGCTTAGCAGGGCAGAACGTGCTCTTTAGAGCTTGGCTGCCTTGAGTGACAGCAAGAGAAGAGGCCGAGACAGACACTCACAGAGGCAGGTGGAAAGGAGAAAAAAAATCCTCTGGCGTGGGAATGGGCAAGGAATACAATATGACATTTCTCTTATAGAGAAGATTCTCCGTATGATACTGAAGAATGAATACCAAAGTCCGAGGGGAAATATCATGCCCTTTAGAAACAACAAAGGAGTGCACAGGCAATCTTTTGTCAGATCTATCCTCATGGCACTGGGGATTTCTGCACAATCTATTCTGCAGGATCTGCGAGCCCAGCTGCCACGGGGTAATGCGGGACACCCAACAGGAGGATGTCTGGTGTGGCTCCAATCCTCCCGCAGGGGCCTTGCTGGGTGGGAGAACCATGCACGATCTCTGCTTCTCCTCACCCATTTTATGTCAGGCATGTTGTCTGCAACCTACCCACCCTGCTCTTGGAAACTGTGTTGGGTATCTGGGAATCCTTTAGTGTTCTCTCTATGATGGGATTCCAGCAGGGCTGCTGAACTCTTCGCAGGAGCTCTTCCGCATGACCCACACCCATTGTTGCACAAGGATCGGCACAAGCCACAGGAATATGCGTGGAGGATTGAGCAGCCTTCAATGTTAATCTTGTCCTTAATATCCCAACGCTTTCTTTGCTCAGCTTTGCTGATGAGCACAGTGTTTAGTGAGATGCAAAGTGGTCTCATCGGCAGACTACTGCGAGGGACCTGCTTCCCCTTCTCTAGACATCTGGCCATTGCCAGCAGTAATAAGAAAATCATATGAAAGGATAATGGACCAGATGGACTCAGGGTGTGATCCAGCTTGGTGATTCTCACCTAAGGGCCAGTTTGGCAGAGACTGATTAATTTAGATCTGACTGTTCATATGATTTGTGCACCATATTCTCCAATGGAAGACCCTTGCCCTGGGTGCCAGCGGAGGTACCTGCTTAAATGACCATTATGTTGCTGGTGATTAAGAGATGCCATATGTACAGCTGAGTAATGATCTTTCAGCATGGTGACAAATTCAGGAAGAGATTGCTAAGTGATAATTGAGCACAATTTGCTGGGGTAGCAAGCATGGTGCACTTCCATTGCAATCTGCATGCCAGGGTTCAAGCATGGTTTTTCAAGGTGAGCCATGAAACCTGATTTAAGTTCCTGGAGCTGGTTGTGTTTAAAGGTACTATTGTACAGTTTCTGCAACATACTCTGAGATCCCAGGATACCTATTGCTATAGTAACATCCTGTCCATCACTCCCTGACCTGCAAAATCTCTTGTGAAAATCCCTGCTGGGTTTCTTACTTGGATGCAACGTGCATTATCACCTTATATAGCTGAGAGAGACTTAGTGGGGTTTAATCCTTAAATAATTAACACCTCTCAAGTGGTTCTGGCTTGTGCCAGGAGCCCTCCCCCTTTCTCCAGTCTATTTTCTGGGATATCTGGAAATACCTTTCTCTGCAAATCCCTTTCTCAAGATGTTATCTGCCCCCTCTGCTCAAGGTGCTTTCCCAGCTGAACAGTCACTACACTCTTCCTTACAGTGAATAAAGACATAGCCGTATCTCTCACTTTCCAAGAGCCACTTCCTTACTGCTGTAACTCTGATTCCACTGCCTTCTCCTCTGCATGTCCAGTTCATTTAACAGCAAACACAAACCCATTATACCAGCTGTTATTACACTGCTGCCCCAGTTTCCCTGCACTGCCAGCAATGGTACACCTCTCCAGCCATGCTGACCGGTGATAGATGTACAAAGCCACAAATGCTGTATCCCAGAGCTCCCACCCAAACTGCACCCACATGTGCTGCTTCTCATTTCACAGGCTCATAACCTCACCTAAGTTTTATACAAGGAAACCTTTAATGTAAAACCCCAGGGCTCTGCCTGTCGTCCCTGTGAAGAGGACAGGCCAACCCAGAAGGGAACAGGGGCAGCAACTGGCTTTTAACGTTTGGAGCAGGTATCAGAGATGTCTTCACTAGCACTAGGGCATGGTTGGTCCCTTGTTAATATGTCCTCAGAACTTGGAATGATATTAAAAGGCCTTTAACATAGCACTCCCTACTCTCTGCAATGTAGCAGCTTCTATATCCCCACTTTCTCTTCCCAAGTGTATTAAGCAGAGGCAGCACTTCTGGCAGAAGTTACTTATCTCACAAACTATAATTACCTCTGGTGAGGAAAATTAAACAATTCAAATGACATACTGAAGGCCAGACCATCTCACATCAATGAACACAGCTTTGTGAAGTCAAAGGCAACACTCTGATTAACACCAGATGAGGATCTGACCCCTGATGCCAAATGACACCTTCACAGCCAGAAAAACATGAAAATTTAGAGACAATTCACCTGAATCATTGTAATCCCTATAAAGTTAAATTACCATATTAAACATATGATGATAATAATAGGAAAAGAGAATTGGAGAGAAATCAAGGTAAACCAGAATGACCAGCCAGGACAAGTGTGGGTAACTCATATCCTGCTTTCATTCATTACTCCTTATTTTCTGGCTAGATCATAGAGCCACTGTGGCAGGTTTTTCAGCCACTTATTGTCCAGAAACAGTAAGTCACTCACTGTTAGTCCTTTATGGGTACTGGTTACTACTATCATAAAACCAGTATTTCCAGGCTCTCCACAGCAGCTCTCTCACCCTCTACTTTAATGACATATTTGCCTTCTTCATTCCTCTGTCTCTGGTCTCAGAAGAGCTCAATGGCACTGGGTCCCTCCAAGATCAGAGTCCTTTTGGAACATACGATAAACCCACACTTGTATGTGCTGAGATAACTTGGACATGAGAGACTCACCGACTGATTGTCATCATCTTCACACTTGATCCAGCATTCGCTGTTGAACTGGAAGCCATTGGTACACTGGTAAAGCCCATGAAACTTGGAAGGAGGAGGGTCGCAGGTAACGGGCACACAAGCGCCCGGCAGCCACGTGCCATCCTGTGTGCACTGGATCTTAAAGGCTCGCCTGTTGGTGCAGGAAAAACCAAGACCATTCTGTGAGTGGCTGAGTCAGCTAGGAGCCTCTAAAGCCTCTCAGCTCTGCAAGCAGGTTGCAGGGGATGCGTGTGCTTCAGCTTTTAACACTTGGGGAACAAGTTGTGAATCTGCGTCATGAAGTCTCTGAGCAAAAATAATCATTATTTGCAAAGCCAATATTGAGCTGTCCAGCTTAAACTCCTCTTTTGGCCTTGGACACATATCCCAGAAACTCTACTTCAGAGGCTTGTGGGCTGTGGTTGGTTTGAAGTGGGTTTGTGCAAAGTCAGAAGCATATGATAGCACCAACTCTTTCCTGTAATGCTTCAGAGGGGACTCCCCAGGCTCCGTATCAAAGGGGTATTACAAAGGTAAGGTCTGGTTTTGAGCAGTGGTTAGGATTTTCAAGGAAACCTAAGTGAGGAAGGTGCCTAAATCCCCTTGAAACTGCATGAAATAATTGTTCATAGAATCATAGGATGGTTTGTGTTGGAAGAGACCTTAAAGCTCATCCAGTTCCACCCTCCTGCCATGGGCAGGGACACCTTCCACTAGAGCAGGTTGCTCCAAGCCCCATCCAACCTGGACTTGAACGCTGCCAAGGATGGGGCAGCCACAGCTTCTCTGGGCAACCTGTGCCAGCACCTCACCAAATATTCAGTGATATTCCCTACAGCACACATAGTCTGTTTAAAACAGCCCATCCCTTTCTCAAAATAATTTTAGCTCATGGCTTTCAGAATCATGCTGATGGCATGGCTTTACTCCTGCACGTACTTTCTTGCTTTTCTGGAGGATCCAGGGACATGGTAACCTGGTTTGCATTTGTACTTGCAAAACGAGCCCACTTTGTGCTTATCTTCTCGGCAGCGACTTGTCTGGAGATCTGCATTAGGGACAATGGAGGGTGCTCGACACATCAGCTCACAGAGGGCCTCCGGAAAGGACCACAGCCCATCCTCCATGCAGGTCAAGTTGCTGTTGTTTCCTGAGAAGAGCAGAGAGCCAAGTGAACAACGTCCAGCAGGACCATCTTTCTGACATGTTGTTACACCCATAATACATCAAAAGCCACCTCGGTTGACAAATTCAGCTGTGTATGTCATGCATTTTCTCTATGATGGCATTAAATCATTAAGGACTCTGTTTTCAGATGACAGGCAGGCAGTGCTCATTTCAGGAAACACTATAGGATAGGGGAAACCATGCTGTCTTTGTAATCTTTTGTGTTTCTCTTCCTTATTTTTGTTCTTCTCTGCAATGAAGCTTGCTTCGTACATCACCCCCCTCCTCTCCAAAGTCATGGCATTAACAGAGCACTTGGTTCCATTACATTCTTCATTCTACTTCTGTGTTCTATCTCCTCCCTGAATCTGTCCTTTTTATTTCAATTTTGAGCCTCTTTGAGCAGCATCTGTTAGTATTAGAGTCACTACTCCAACACAATGAGGAGCCATTCTCAGCTGGGGACAGTCAGTCCTTGGGGACTACTGTGATAAATACGATTCTAATACTCATTAGAGACTCATTTTCCTTAGGAAGCTTTCTTGGCCAGCACCTCAAAGGTAAAAGGTACAATAGATCTATTTGCCTCTGCTATGACCTACTTGACTTCAGAAGGTTAAGCTAAAAGTAGCCTAGTCTCAGTGTATTTTACATTCTTTGTTATTTTATATTGTATGTTGAAAAGGAATAAGCTTTTCCTAAGAAACAAAGCACAGCTATGAGCCACTAACCCTTCAAAAATCCCTAATACTCTATTGAAATCCCCAAGCATTGCTGCAGGAACTCTTCTCAACCCACAAGGCATATTTTCAACACTAAGCCAACTTCGGGAGTTATCCCAAATAATACTGACAAACTGCTAACCCCAGAGCAATGCCATCTCTCCGAGAGGAAAGGAAAAGACTGGAATTCAAAGGAGAAGAAAACAAAAGGCTCTGGAGGGCTCAGGAAGGTATGTAGAGGAGCCCTCCTGCCCTACCCACAAAGATAAGAGAAGCTGCATTCAATCAGGCCTGGCTTTCTCTTTCCCCTCCCCAACTGCAGATGATTGCAGAGGCACTCTGTGCTGAAGGGAGCTCTTTTCTAGAGCACCAGCATGCTCCTCTGCTCTGACTCATGCAGCAGCTCTGCAGACCAGCCACGGTGATATCATACTTGCCACTGCAAAGTGATAAGCTGTGACATTACCAACAGTGGCTGTCATGACGTCAGTGATTGAATTAGGCATGAGTCACTCCAACGCCATTCTCCAGAAGCTTAGTGGCAACATCTATTAGTCATCACCCATGGCTCTACACCCAATGGTGCCTTTACCTCACAGCTCACAGGGTTTCAGGACAAAAGGGTAGTGATCCTACACACCAGAGCTGCACACCCTCGCCAGGGGGTTGGCTATCATCCCTCCAGCTCCCCCCATCAATGTCATCAGCTAAAGCTGTTGTTGGTCATGATGAGTGTCGTTGTTTGCACTGCTGCCCTCAAAAAATTCCAGGCATTTTCAGTGAAAAAAAAACACCTCTTGTTGAAGATGACCTTTAGGAACAGAAAAAGGGAATTCTTTGATAGAAATCTCCATCTAAGTAGTTTTAACTTTCACTGTGTGGTGGCTGCTTGTGGTTACCCTCCTAAATCAGAGGTAAAAGAATTAAGCAATTTAGTTATATATGAAGAAATCAACATATCCCTTCACTGAAATGAAAAATACTTCCCATGCCTCTTTGGAGATCTGCAATGAATCCTAGCAGAAAAGGTGATACCACGTGTACAGAACAGCTTATACAGCCTTTGTACCTGGGTTGGCAACAGCAGTTGAGATTACTCCAGTGCAAGATGACAAGTTCATTTGGCTGTAAAGTTCTTTCAAATGAGCAATGAAATCTTTTTGTGTTTCCTGAGGACCAGATCAAAAAGGGTAATGTGCCAGTGAGCAGGAGAGTTGATAGCGCTGAGGGAATGATGGGGATGCTTGCAGAAAGGCAGCAGGGAAGAAGGTGGCGGAGGAAAGGAAAGAAGGCAGCGGAGTGTGTTATTTTTAAGGAATAAACAATTGTAGAGAGTCACAAACAAGAAGAGGAGAGAAAGGTCAGAGGGAGAGCAAGATGAGTGTGGAAAAGGAGAGAGGTAATAGGGTGGATTAGGAAAAACAGTGACGGGGATGGTGCCCCTGGGACATGGGACTTTTCAGTCTTCTCCTGCCTTTCCAAATACATGGAGGACACATAAAAGAGAGATAGACACAGAAGAGAGAAGGCATGGGAAAGAAGATGAGAGAGTTCAGTTTGATTTATCCCCATGACTTTTCCATGTTTTGGTTGTATGGAAGTAATATTCACTGTCATTACTGCCTGGCCAGCCCTGATCAAGGAAAGGTCAAAGGAAGGTAATAGAGAGATGCAAAAGAACTTAACTTCTAATATAAATAAACCTTCCCATAGAGTCTCATAATTCTCCATACTTAAAATATCACGAATAATTCTAAACCAACAGCAGAAGTTGCACAGATTACTAGGAGCAGTCTGCGCTAACAGTGTTCTCCCCAGGTCACGGCATAGACAGCCTCTGATACCTTTCAGAAGAGCAGGAGGTCGGCAACTGAAGGAGCATTTCTTGCCAAAGGTGGTCCCCTCGCTGCAGTTGAAGGTGGCTGGGTAGACATGGTACTGGTCTGGGACACCACAATCCACAGGCTCGCACGTCACCTGTTTGTTCCACTTCCCATCCGTGCAAGTCATGGTGATGCTGGACTCCATCTGGAAAAAGACATATGCCTACAGCCACCAGAGCCAGCAAGATCAAAACCATTCCAAGCCTAGTAACAGCCATTAATGTGGCCACAAGTTAAGCAACGCTGGGTCTGACCTCTACCATCACCGCTTGGACAGCAGCTACTAAATACAAGTTCCTACAAGAGTGTCAGAGAACCAGGATGGATTTCTGTCACACTTGGGGTGAGAAACCAAAGCTCTTCAATATAAACAGCAGAGCACTACAAATAATCAGAACTCTTGTCTGCATTGCCTCCTGAGACAAGCCAGGAAGCTGGCTGAGCTGTTTGGAGCTGACAGCCATCCCTGGTCCCTGTCACTGTGCAGTGACACAGCCACACCAAGGGGATCCCTGTGTACTTCTCAGAAGTCGAACTCGCTCTTGGGTTTGAAGTAAAAGCCAACCTGACATGAACCCATTTGGGACTCCCATCTGAGGCTCTCCCAGGAGGTGTCAGTCACCCTTGGACTGGGGTACCAAGGGAGGTGGCCAGAGCCGTGTCAACATTGTGTTCATGTACTGACAGCTGCTATGGCTTTTACTGTCAGAGTGCCCCAAGGCTCCAAACGAAACCAGGACCCTGCTGTCCTGGCACTGGGGACCCAAATACCCAAGGAGACAGGCTTTTCCCTGGAGAGACCTGCAATGGAGAGACCCAAGAGCATCCTGCGCATACCTTTACCTGGCACTTGAGAGGTCAAATACAGAGCCAGTGCCTGTGCTGTGACTTCCCTAAAGTCTCTCTACACCATAGCTACACAGAGGCTACATTGCTATGGATTTAAGGAATAGTCCAAACATTATTATGCTCTGTTAATCTTCACTAACAGGCTTGTAGGACTATGAAAGCTAATAAAGCACTCAATGTCTTCTTATCTATTACAGAGGATGATCTGTACCAGTGGAATTGCCTGATAAGGATGCTGGGGAGGTACTCTTCAGTAGGGACTGTAGTGATAGGACAAGGGGTAACGGGTTAAAACTTAAACAGGGGAAGTTTAGACTGGATATGAGGAGGAAGTTCGTTACTGTAAAGGTGGTGAGGCACTGGAATGGGTTGCCCAGGGAAGCTGTGAATGCTCCATCCCCGGCAGTGTTCAAGGCCAGGTTGGACAGAGCCTTGGGTGACATGGTTTAGAGTGAGGTGCCAATGCCTATGGCAGGGGGGTTGGAACTGGATGATCTTCAGGTCCTTTCCAATCCTAACTATTCTATGATTCTAATGCAGCAGATTGAAATCCTGAAGTGCTAGGGAGAGAGAAAATAAGGTGTGGGGGGGTGGTGGTGGTGGTGGTGGTGGTAAAGAAGCCATCTAAAGCTAAGATGAAGAATTTACTGGGTAACCAAAGGACAAACATGTTGACAAAGAGACCAAACAACACGTCTATTTCCTAATTAAAAAGGGAAAATTAACAACCAGAAGTGAAGAATCTCAAAGCAAGACCCTTGATTCTACACCAGAATAAAGAGAAGGACAGAAGAAAAAAGAATGTGAGAAACCCAAACACAAGAAGGGGAAGATACCATCGAGGAATCTGAGCGAGCTGTACAGCAGCACTGCTCTGCCTCCAGGGAATATCTTATTCAGGGCTGGTAGGCTCGCGGGAGATTTGCACCGCTGACCATTGATCTGGGTTTATAAAAGGAAGGGGAATTTTTCTAGCACACATCAAAGGGACCTGGATTCCCTTTTTGCAAAAACACCCTAATGGTTCCAACAGAAGTTCAGACCTGTCTCCCTTTGATATATGGTTGCATGCAGAATGGAAAAAGCAGTCCCAGAGCTGAGAAACTGGACACTTCCCCAGTGGGCACAAAACCCCTTTTCTAGACCGTGGAGTTTATTTAAACAGGAGCACTGCTGATGGAAAAAAATGTTGTTTCTGCAAACTCAGAGCAGCACATTCAGGGATTCCCGGCGCGCTCAGGTGAAGGGACACTCTGTGCTCTCATTCCCACTCATTTTGCTCCCCAGTGGCTATTAGTTCTGCCTTTGTTGCTGGTGGCTATCAGTTCTGCCTTTGTTGCCAATCAGAACACCTGCACCATTAAAGAATATATATAATCTGTAGCCAGTTGATAACTGGAAGATGACTGTGCTTCCAGGAAGTTGTGGTGTGATGGCCACAGCAGAAGGGATGACACAGCGTATTTCCATGTCTTCATAATGCATACGCACAGCATCACCACCACATCTACACTCCAGGCTCGGCTGCCCCAGCATTCAGCAAATCCTCCATTTCCCTTCAGAGATGCTATCATCAAATAACACTCCAGCACCTCAGCAGCGGGAGGTCAAAACATAAACCCAAGCTACTGATGCCAGGGGCTATCCAAATGTGATGGGAAAGACATGGGTCTTGCACTGGATCTTGCTGGATGCTGAATCCACACTAAGCACAAGGAAGTGATAGGAGGTTTCAGTTATTGGTGTTGGTGTGATCTAGTTTAGGAATAAATGATAGCTCCTGCCAGCTGATACTGGCTGCTGAGACACACTATGGTGCACAAGGGAGTTTCTCTGATGATAAGGTTGCACATCAGATGCACCTCTACAGAACACCAAATAAAAGGTGCAAATTCAGGATCTGGAATGCAACACAACCATTTAAACAGAAGCAATATCTGTGCATGAGAGTCACAGCTCATGGAAAATGGGCCAAGCAAACATTTGTGAGACTATTTCAGCTGCAGCCGTGGTCTTTTTTAGCAGAAAGCTAACATGGGGTTTTGCCCTATGGTACTTTCCCAACAAAAACACTAAACCAAATCTGGAGGAGTCCCCTCCTTCCAAACCCATATGGCTTTTCCTCTTCCTAGCACACTGGCAAGGCCATTCCCACATAGAGGAGCTGTGCCTGTGTGGGTAAGATCCTGGCTTCTCAGCTTTTCCCAGTAATTTGTTCCACACTTTGTATGATGGAAGCTGAGGTTTTCAAGGTCAGACATAATAATGGTGCATTTTAGAGCATGTCTATCATGTCATCACTTCAAGCAATAGGAGCACATGCACTTCTGCAGCAGAACATAACAGAACATTCCCCGCAATGGAGACAAAGACCAGTGGCTTTGATTGAAAGCACAGGGGACAACCCTACCATGGAAATCATTGCAGATGGCACTCACCAGCCTTCAGCTTGTCCCTGTTGTGATGTCCCACCTGAAGGTGGGATCACTGCAGTGCCCAGGGGCAGGGCCCCAGGCTGCTGAGCCGGAGCTCATCTCTCCCCAACACCGCGCTGAACCTCAGCGGTATTTCCAGTTTACTTGGCCCGAGCAGTGCTGGGTGTTAGCAGCAGCATCTGCATCTGCCTTTGCAGATCTCCCACCCGAAGCCTGAGCAGGCACATGCCTGTTTCGCCTGTCTGATCTGACAAGGTCACCCAGCTCACAGCAGTCCACACGAAGCGCTTGGCTTTCTCATCTGGTTTATTAGCTGTCACTTTGGGCACTCTGTGCTGCTTTGACTGGCATCACAGCAACCGCTTCCCTTCATGTCCTGCCTTCCAAAAGAACCTTACGCAAGGAGGGAGGGCGGGCGAGGAGGAGAAAAAGAGGACAAAAAGGGCCTCCAAAGATACAGCGAAGAGGATGCAAACTTAAACTAATCTGGTGCCAGAAAGATTTGTTCCTTGGGACTTTTAACAGCCTGGGAGAATTCGTGTCTCCTTCCTGCTGCCCAAGATCCCAGCCGGCTCCTTCTTCCAGCGATGTTTCACGTGTGAAGTTTCCTCTCCTTAAAAATGAACAGCTGTGCCCTCCCCTCTAAGTATTCTTCCACTTCTGCCCACTACTGTGCCTCTAATTGAACCCACATGAGCCGTGCTTTCTTTTCCTGGCATGATTGATGATGCCTTTGCACAACATTAGGGAGCTGCTGGGTTTTAAATAACACCTCTTGACCAGAGCAGCAGTGGTGGTAGCTTCAAGGAGAGATGACAACAAGTAACTGAATGAGCGGGACTTTCAGTGAAGGACAAGAGGAGAGCAGTGAAAGACAAAGAGGGAAAAAGGGAAGAAGAGAAGAAAGAGCATTGGAGTTGTCAGGGGGGTGGGAAGGAATCGGGGGGAAATGAAAACATCCTGAGATCTTCTTTGTGAGAAAGGCACATGAAGGATTTTGCTCCATCTCTATGAAAACCTTTTTTCGTTCGTGTTGTTGCTGAAGTCCCTCAATGGGGATGAGAGAGCCCAAGAGCCTGCAAACAGCTCAGCTTTTTTGTATTTGCGAACAGTTTCTCCTGCACATGGTGCTGATGGGTTTTAGGGTTTGGTGATTTTATGGAGTTTGAACAGAATTTGGAATGGGAGCTTCTCCGAGAGCAGAGATGAATGAATTTCTTGCCCTAAGCCTGATTAAAATGGTGGCTTCAGAAGACACAGAGGCCAGAAAGTGCAGAAACTGTTAAGAAGATTTTCAAAGCCCCCTCAGATGTAAAAGGCTGATTTGAAATGTGACTTGTGCCCCTGCATCTCCGAGGTGCTTTTGAAACTTTTGCTTTTAATTCTCTGTTCACCCCTTTTTCCTCTGCCTTTCGGTGAAATACAGAAGACAAATGCGGTTCAGATGCTAAACCAGGGTGTCATCTTCATCAGCATGTGGTGGTCATGGGCTGCTGATGTTCAGTCTGCTCGTTGAGACATTGCACCTCACCTCAGCCTCCTTCCTACCCAAGAATGTGAAACATCAGCAGAACTGCTTTCCTTCCTCCTCTTCCTCATGTAGCCTCCCACGCTGTCAGTTAAATGAGACAAAACAAGCTCTAGATCCTCAAATCAGTCCAACAAGCAAACTACTCAGCTGAATGACAACAGTGAAACAACCGACAATCAGCACAAGGTCCCTCAATCACAGCAGAAGGCCCCTCTGACCATAGATAACAACCCACAATGCCCTATCTCCTCTCCAAGTGCTTGTGATCAGAAGAGGAGCTGAAGGAATTGTGGAAGGAGCACAATGCAATTCGATACAACACAATATGAGGAATCTAAGCCATGGATTCTGGACTTTCTTGGATAATTAATTGCTTGCCTACATGTTCCAGAAGTTCTGATTTGAAGCACCTGACACAAAGTCATAAAAAAAAGAGGATAGTGAAAGAAACTGTCTGTTCCTTTTCAACAGATCTCCAAAGCACATGAGTATACTTTTTTAAAGCATGTGTTTAATGTGTTCAGCTGAACACGGATGTCTTTAAGATGCTCCACTTGCAAAACAAAACCATCGGCCTCAGGGGTTTTATTGGTGGAAAAAAGACGATGAAGTGCAATAGTAGACCAGGGTGAGAGGAAGCATGTTGTAATAGGCAGTGAATCACGTTAGCTAGGGGTGCTAAAATCCTCCACTCCTGTCACATGAGTCTGATCAAGGCTCTGAAACCAAACTTCTCAGAGCAAAACCATATACAGTTGGCTGAGCATCTCCAAAAGGTGCTTTCTGAACGCAAGTAACATGTTTAGGCTGTTTTATTTGGTTTGGGACTCCCGTGTGCTCAATGTACAGATCCCTTCCAAGTGTTTCCTGGTTCAGCCATTCCGGCTTGTTTGAGAACTTGTTTTCTGTTGTGTAAAAATGCTCAGCTGGAGCTGGGGTTCTGGTGCTGATGCCAATTAGGATGGAAGAGGCCCAGCTCGCAGGGTCCTGTATTTGTTTTGTAATTGAGTTGAAAGGGCTGACTCATTCCCCTCCACTCTGGCTCCCTCCTCTGTGAGCTCATGAAGAACACAAATACAGACAGGCTGCTGAGCACACTGCCTGCCCCAGCCCTCCCAGCCCTACATGTGTGTGTGCTGCCCAGACAACATGTGAGAAGATGGGGGAAACCACCCCCGTGTCCTGCTCATAGACTGGGGTGTCTGCCCTGAACCCTGCTCCCAATGGCATGCCAAGGGTGCGCCATTCATCACATACACCTCATCCACCTCCCCCAGCACAAAGGATCTGCATTTTATATTAAGGTTTGAAGAAATTGATAGTTTTCCTCAATATCCCACTCACTGCATCAAGACATGCTGCTTTGGTAGGACTGGATTATTAATGCATGACTTAGAGAAGGCGGGGAGCACTCCCTGGCTCACTGGGAGTAGGTTTTTGATGCTTTGTTTGGAAGCAAAGGGGTCTGGGTGCTTTTTCAACCCCCTTGCTCCCATGCATTTCTGCAGTGTCAGGGTGTGGTTGGGAGCAGATGGACTGAAACCCTGCAAAGGAGTTAAGACATTGTTAGCCTCAACCCAAGGGACAAAATGAGGTATTTTGCCCAGAAACTGGTTATGCAAAACCACAAACACCCCACCCCCCAAAACCAACCTAAGAAACACTGGCTGAGTAAAACCAGTGAGATCAAAGAAGGCCCGAACACATACTTAAACCTTTTGGGCTGAAAACTTCTAAATTTGGGGGACATCTGAGCTTTGCTCACTGTCAGTCCCTCCTCCTACACAGTCAGATGGCTCCCATTCTGATGAGAAGTACTTGGGTAAGGCCCCATCCCAAGGGCTGAGCTGAGATTTTGGGGTTTACACTCACTTATTTCTCAATCTCTTCACATCTCTTTGCTCATCCCTGCTTTGTGGGTGACAAGAAACCGACAGAACAAACCTGGTTCTTGCTGAGATCATCATCCCGCTGGACCTGCAGAGTGTAACCCGCCTTGCAGCTCACGTTGCATTGGGCCCCATTGTACCACCCGCCACCGGAGCAATCCAGCAGTGCATGCTCAATCTCCAGCTTCTGGCAGTTGGTGGCTTCGCAGGAGTAGTGGACACAGCTGGGGGGAGGCAAGAAGTGGTATTTTCAGTCAGTTCATTTCATTCATTCCATAAAAGCAAGTGTGCCTGACTGACAAACCCATCACTTGTCCCACAGTATGTACACAGGCTGCATATTGAACCCAGCTCACCAAGGAGCAACGCTCTAGTTATGTGTTCAGGACAGGGACATTGGTAATGGTGATGATAACAAAGCAAATTACAGGTATTGTGGCAAAAGGGAAAAGTCTGCCAATTGCCAATTCTGCACAGTTGCCTTTTGTCCTGAAATATTCAACTGCACTGTGGCTTTCCTACTCCTGTACCAACATCCATCCATCCATCCAACATCCATCCATCCATCCATCCATCCATCCATCCATCCATCCATCCATCCATCCATCCCTCCCTGCCTCCCTCCCTCCCTCCCTCCCTCCCTCCCTCCATCCATCCATCCCACAAAAACCCTCTCCCTCCAAGAACAGTCCTTATGCTCCATCCAATTTTAAATCTCAGCTGAATTCAGGACTGCCTGATAGTTCTAGTGATAAGAGTGCATGTGTGTACGTGTGAGGAGGGGGTTCTGTGATAGACACTCTTATCTATGAGAAACTCGATTGAAATCAACACATTCATTTCATTCCACTTCACGAGGAACACCAAACATCAGCTGTGTAGCTGTGTTGATAAGCTCTTATCAAGCTCAGCAGCAAGCTGCCACTTCATATCTCTCCAGTTGCTGTCCTGCCATCCATAAAATGTTTTCCTGGATGAAAACTGCTCTCCCTACAGTTAATTACTGTAGCATTAAGCACAAGTTGTAAAGAGAGGTTTTCGCTTTATTTTGTATACACAGAGATGTCTGATTGACACAAAATCTTTCACCGTCTCTGATGACCTGAATCAAACATTGCAGCACATGTCCCTCAGCTAAAGGGCAATGAGAATGCTGAGAGTCCTAAAGCACTTAAGGGTAGATTCAGAGTAGATACAAGGAAGAGATTTTTTACAATGAGGGTGGTAAGACACTGGCACAGGTTGCCCAGAGAGTTGGTGGATGCCCCATCCCTGGGAACATTCAAGGTCAGGTTGGACTCGGCTCTTAGCAACCTGATCTAGTTGAAGATGTCCCTATTTATGGTAGAGGGTTGGACTAAATGGCTTTTAAAAGTCCCTTCGAACCCAAACTAATCTATGATTCTATGTGCAAGGATGTTTTGCTGGATTAGAGACAAAATCTCTGGGATAAGGATTTCTACAAGATTATTTGCCTCTCCTGAAAATTAAAATGAGCTTGATTTAAATACAGTTAAATTAATTTGGAGGAGGGAAAACCTCAATTTATTTCACCATCTGCATGGATAGGGAAGAAGCTGGAACACAGAAAGTTACAGAAGGAAGGGAAAACAATGCATCAATACACATATTTTGAAAGGGATTACAAGCAAGCTATTCCTGCCTCCTAGAAAAAGCATTAACAGCCATAAAAACCCCATCCACCTTAGTAAGCACAGGACTTAGCGTGTCCATGATGTTTTGCTGTGTTCAAAGCATTGTGCAGACATTATCTAATTAATTTTCATTGCACCCCAGTGAGACACCTGGGCTGGCATTGTTATCCCCATGTTACTGATAGAGAAGCACATCTGCACATGTCTCCACTGAGCCCTAGATCAGATTAAATGACAGTATTATGTACCTCCACAACTCATTGCTCTGTCCCAGACCAGTGCTATATGGGAAGTGCCCGCTGCTTGTGATTTAAGGTTGCTTGTTCACTGCAGCCCTTCCCTGGAGTGTGATGAGCCATAAACAATTTCTACATTCAGAAAGATCTTATTTCCTCACTGTGCACAAAGTATTGCCGCTGACAGGCCTGAGGCAGGAGAATTCCACTTCTGTGTTGGCCAACTTGATACCCTTCTATGCAACAAACAGCGCCCCATCTATCAGCACTGCAACTGCGATGCTCATTACTTCTGTAGGACAGATGATCCTCTGCTGGAGCTGACCTACACAGGCATCCTGCTGTCAGCAGGATCACCCCTGCCCCATACCAAGGGTTTCATGCATGCTTTCCTGACACTGCCACTGACTGACATACAAATTTACACTGCCATGGATCTCACTTTGCACTGACCCATAAGACTGTGGATGCGATGGTGGAATCACAGAATCAACCAGGTTGGAAAAGATCTTTAAGCTCATCAAGTCCAACTGCTCCCCAGCCCTGCCAAGGCCACCACTAACCCACGGCACTGAGGCCTCGTCTCCAAGCTGTGTGAACACTTGCAGGGATGGTGACTGCAGCCCTGCCCTGGGCAGCCTGTTCCAATGCCTGAGCACCCTCTGGGCAAGGAATTGTTCCTCAGCTCCATCTGAACTTGCCCTGGTGCAGCTTGAAGCTGTTACCTCTTGTCCTAAAGAAGAACAAGTGGACAGCATATGCTAGTGTGCAGGTAGTCTCTTGCAGAGAAGTGAGATGAGGAGAACACCCATTTGCATCTGTCTTTAGATGCCCAACATGAATCACTCAGGAGTGTGGAACACAAACTTGACTTGGGCAGCAGCCCCCCAGGCAGCCTTATGTGCTGTGGCTCCCTGAGCAGAGCAGTACCCTACCTCTCACCTCACAGCACTGCTATTGAATAAGTCACCAATCAACATCAGCAGGAATATCTGAACATGGATGTTGAATGAGAGCATAAACCATGAATGACGTCTTGTTGAACCTTCCCTACGTGTTCCAGTTACACCTCCCTATGACGGCTGCCACTTTGCTCCCCTCTGTTTTTCAGATGGTGAGGCTGCAATACGAGTTGCTCCAGTGCCAGGGCTCCAGTGATGAGGAAGTTGACTCATTGAGGGAAAAAAAGGCAAGGACAATTGCCAAGCCATTCTCAGAAGTACATATTGCGAACCTTGACTGCCCATTGCAAAACTCCCGCAAAATCTGAAAACCTTTTTGCGCTAAAGTTGGAAAAATAAAATAATAGCAGACCTATTTAATTTAATACTGATGGGAATCAATGTGCTACACATTGATGTAGCACTGAATTCAGCCTTGAATGGCTTCAGAGGGTAGGATAAGCCTAAGGAAACCTTTGCGATTTGCACAAAGGGAGATGTGGAGCAACGTCACCGCAGTCAGTGGCATTGCTTTTCATTGCCATCAATGTAAAGGAGAAAAAGAATTTGGTTTTTTGAGTTCATATCAGGACACCAGATGAGCAAGCCTGGTCTTAAAAGTCCTGCAGAACTGAAACGCCACAGACAAAGGCATTAAGAAACACTTATTGTGATGTTCTTCTGTCTGTTTACAAGTCCCCTTGTGGTCTTCTTACATGGCCAGGGAACATTTTTAGCCATCCCCCTCCAGGCTCCAGATTATGCCTCGGTTAGTAGATCATCTGGGCAGCTCTCTCTGTCTGTAACTCTATATGAATGACTTCAGTGACAAACAATACAACCATTCACTTTTAGTAAAAAAACAACCACTGCTACCAAATGGTTCCAATTTAAATACTTCTGGTTCTCTAGCTACTGCTTCCAATTTGGTATCAGCTACTGTCAGCTGCAAATCCCAATGAAGTTTGAAGTCACGATCTTGAATTGAGTTCTGCAAACACAGAATGACCAAGGAGAAATGAATATCTCCAAGTAGGAAGTTTAGACAAAGAGCCCATCACATCCATGTTGAAGAATTGTGGGTTACAGAAGCTCGTGCATGGGTACTGCCATTGAAGAGTGGTTAATCATCACATGCTCCAGAAGCTATGCATTCCTCAAGAAAGAAACAATATAGAGTATCTGAGAATGAAATCACTTCTCCTTCAACTCATGCTAATTCCTGGCATGGGACAGCTTATCCCGTTTTCTTGCAACCAGAATTGTGTGACTTCATCAAAACTGCCTATTTCAAATCATCCCTGATCTAGCCTAACTTCCCAAATGTCCCTGGGAATTGGTTCCCTGTGCATGATCTGATCTGGATGAAAGCAATATAAGGGACCCAAGGACCACCTTTATGATTTATGATATATATGTAACAAACAAGTGTTGGTGCCTGGGATATTCCTTCACAGTGTTTATTATATGAGGTCCACCTCAGGATTCACCGATTCCTGTTCTTGCCCTGGTAGTGTATGATTGCCTAAAGCAGCATTTTCACACCGAGCTGAGTGCAAGGAGTAGTGGATTTCTTGCATGCATTCTACTGGGTTTCCATGATGTAAAAAAACCCTCAACTGAGTTAGCTTCACATGTAGGCTAAGGTTCTGAGCCAGTTCTTGCTTTATTCACATCCATTCTGCCCATCCCTAATCTAAATGAGCTCAGTCATTAGCCTCTAAATCTTTATTTCTCTGTGCCAATATTGGCTTTAATTCAGCAAGGCACTTAAATATGTGCTTAACTTCAAAAGCACGGTTAAGTCCCACTGATAGATTTGGCTACAAGGGGATGTAAGCAAATAGCTAAAGGCTTTGCTAAATTGGGGTCTTAGTGACACAATCCTAGAAACATTTGTATTTTAACATGTTTATAGAGAATTATAACAATTAAGTGGAACTCTTCCTTCCTCACATAAAACCAAGCCAGGACTTCCTCTTTCGAAAAGCTTACAGCAGCCAAACTTTCTTTTCCTAACCCTGGGGTCAAGCACTTTTCCAAGAACTCATCTTAACATAAAGCCCTAATTGTTTGTTCCCTTCAAGATGAGTATATATGCATAGGAGAGACTAAAAGCCCATAGTATATAGCTGTTATGAGAATCGCCACACCCTTATCTACTGTACACAGGAAAAGCTTCCTTTTTGCGCAGGCCAGGCTAGGCTGGGCTGCAGATCTGAAGCACACCTTCGTTTTGTTCTGTGCCACCATACACACAACTCACACACACGTAGCCTTCTGAGGGTTTATCTAACAGATCTATCCTTAAAATGGGTTTGCCTTTTCCTCCGTAGAGATTTCTCTAAAGGCAAGAGCAGGTTCTATCTCTAATCCAAGCATATATGCAGCCTTTTGAAAAACAAAGGCTGCTAGCCACATTCCTTGTTGTAGAAATGAAAGAAGTCTGAACTACAAAGGGGGCAATGAATTTCTCTTCCTCAGTCTTCAGCTTAAACCCATTGGTCCCCTTATACTAACACAAAACCTCAAAGAACAACCACCTGAATCCTTGGGGCTGGATGGGGACCGGTGGACCTGTTGCTGACTGTGCCACTGGAAGAAGGATCAAGTCCTTTTTAGGTGTTTGCCTTCAAATTTGGTCCATTGGAGTGACCAAAAGAGTAGCAATGGTCCCTTCTCTGGTCCCTTCAGTGATCTCACAGCAGTAGCATTGGGTCTGACTCTGCCAGCAATCACAGCAAAACCCGAATTCAAACTGATAGGGTCAGGAATGAGCATAAACCCAGAGGTTTACAGAAAACACCTGATCCAACACAAAGTAAACTGTGAGGGAAGAAGAGGCACAAGCCAGGATGTCCCCACCACCAGACCAACAACATTGTCCCTGGGACTGGCTCTGCCTTCAGCCTGCCTGCACCCTGCCTTGGGCCATATTCCTGCCTGGGGAGGGGGGGGTCCATATTGAACTGATAAAGCTCCCAAAGCCCCTTCACCCTTACAGCAGGACTGTGTGTGCCTGGGCGTTAGCAGCCCTGCAGGTCTCCCTGCCAGAGTCTGTCCAGGCAAACAAAGAGAACACATCGCCTTCCACTTTAATAAAAGCCAAATGATGCCGTTTGCCAATTACCAAACTGGGGCGAAGGTTAAAAAGCCCATTGAATTATAACACATGTCACGGACCAAAGCTTCTATGATTAACAGTTCTGTGAGAAATTCATTAATTTCACCAGGAGCAAGCTGACAGAGATTGCGCTTAATGACAGAACACAGGGCAGGGGAAAGGCAGCGGGATCGGGAAAGAGAAAGCTGCATTAATTCACCAAAAAAAAACCCAGAGATGAGGAAATCCTTTCTCCCCCCCCCCCCCCCCCCCCCCCCTTTATGAAAAGAAAGAATAACCACAGTTACAAGGGGCAGTTGCATTTGTTCCACTGCTGAAGATTTATCTTCATCATTTCTTGTTGGGGAAGCTGACAGCAGGAGGGAACAAGACAAAGAGAAGAGCTGGAGTGGGCTACATCTCCCTAGGGCTTGTCTGGGGCAGCAAAGGGTGAAGCATGGAAGATGGCCCTCCATTGAGGCCAGGGTGAGGGTAGGCAATGCCATATTGGCCAAGAGTGGGTCTCGGTCTACAGTGCTGGTCCCTCCAGCTGACAAGTGCCCAGATGTGCATGCTTAGGGAGGAAGGTAAACCCCAAATCTCCCCTGTGGAAGCAATAACAGTGAGTTCATGCCAAGATTTAACCAAAGGAAGGGAAAACTTTTTTGCTACACTGACTAGGAAGCATAGGGAGCTGCACAATGTTGGGACATGCACACTGGAGGGCTATGGTCAGCCAGAGCCTGCTCCAGGGGCAGGGAGGCTTATCTTCATTATGAACATGGAACTAATGATGGATTAGGAAGCTGGAAACTCCTGAAATCCACAGCTGTGATTTGGGAATGTCTCCCTGGGTTTTCACACCTTCCACCTGCAGTTTCCAGGAGGAGACGTGTGGTGAACACAGCAGGGAAATGCCACCCAGGGAAAGCAGCACTTCACAACAACTGCCTTGCAGGGATGGGACCCCCCCTCTATGTTTCCTATGTAGCGAATAGGACAAAAACCTGATTCCTGAGGAATTGCTGGCAAAGGCAGCCCCAAGGCACGAGCCTTCCTTGCTGCTTGAGTGACTGCGGGGGGGAAGTTATATCTCTGCTTCTACACACCCAATTGCACCCTGCACTCCATGAGGCTAAATAGGAGATAATAAAGGTATAATAATTCGAGCTATAAAGTGCAAGAGAAGAACTAACGGGGCCATTATATCTAAGGATGTGACGTGAAAGCAAAGCGTGTCGGTTTTGCAGCACATCTCCAGCAGTGAGGTAAGCTTCTGCTGTTTGTGGACAGCTGCAGGAGAGAACCCAACAACTGGGAAAATACAACTGGAAAGTGGAGTTTTGTTGTTTTTTTTTTCATTCAAACCCTCTATAAATGTCTTCAGAAGGATGGAATGGATTTTCTAAAGGGCTAACGATGACTGAGGACAACAACTTATCAAATACCTTTTGCATTTAGGCTCCTTTTCCTGTTCTAAAATACTGTAATACTTAGTTTAAGAAAGAAGAATGAGCACATGTTCTATTTTCAGTTATTAGGTTGTCACTAACCCATGGGAGCGATCCATTCACCCTCAAAATAAAGCTCTGTTAACTCTTAAGGGCTGATACATTTTTTTTCCCCACATTGAAAACCTGCACCCTTGCCTTGAAGTGTCTGTATGTGGCTACAAATCCTTTCCAACCAAAATAATTCTCCTTGAAGAGAGAGAAATCATATTTCTAGTAGAGAAAAGCCAAAAAGTAGGAAAAACATCCATGTTGACCTAAGGAAAATGAAAGAGGCAAAATTGATGCTTACATATAGGAAGAAAAGCTCCTTTTAAAATTCAATATCTTAAAAACAACATTAGGCAAAAGCAACCATTAGGGAAAGGGGAGAAGGGAAGGCTGGGACTGCACTCAAGAGTATGATGGGGGAGACTATGAGCAAAGGAGGCAGAAAACCTACATCCAGCTTCTGAACTGGTTAAGAATAAATTTGACAAAATCCCTCTTTCTAAGACACTCCTGGACTGGGAAAAATCACAAAGGGAAAAGACGGGAGGTGACAGCAAAGGTGTCACTTATTTCCGGGCTGCACAGCTTAAGGCACACCTTTCCCTACACCTTGGATACCTAAACCGCGTAAGGGTTTCTTGTACAGAACAAAGCATATATGATCACCCAAACTGATTCCATCACAAGGCAAACTGGAGGTTTTCCACTATAGCACTGTCATCAATGGAAGAAATCCCGCTGGTTCCAGTTGGCTTTGGATCAGGGCTTTATTTCAGAGAGTTTCTAATTCCTGGACTGACCTGGAAAACTTTATGATCAATCCAGCATTACAACCTGCAAGACCTAAAATGTTCCTTTGAAGGAGCGAGTCTCTGAGGGGTGATTTTGAGAGCAAAGGGGCCGAGAGGGTTCAGTGCATCCCGAAAACAAAACAAGCCCAATGAAAAACATCAGGAAGAAAAAGCAGAGGCAAAGGGGGGACGATTCTTCTTCAAGAGGTTTTTAAAGGTTAGTGTGCTGGGCTGCAGAGGCTCACTGAAGCTTTGCCTTAGGGGAATGCACTTCTTATTAAGGAAATAACTTTCTAAACACAGAGCACTTCTAATTTCGTAAGTGAACAAATGGTTCAATTCCTACTGAACAACTGAGAGGGAGGAATGTGGTCCTGTGCCTCAGCCCTCTGGAGCACCTGGGTGCTTCTCACCATCTCCTTCCAGTGGGTCTTTCCCGCTCTTGCACTGGGATTTGGCCAGACTTCCACAAGTTGAGCTTCTCCTCTGAAACCTGATCCTGCTGTCTTTGGGCCTCTGAATTTATACAACCTATTGCACAGACTGATCAGCCTCCTCAAATCTAGGTCAGAACGCACCGACTGGCTTGATTTAACTATAGATAGACTCTTCTTTTAGGGTCTTTTAATTTTATTTTCCCTTCCCTCTCCCTCTTTTCTCCCCCTCCTGCTTTTCCTGGAATAAAAGCAGGTCCTAAACCCAAGCCAGAACATTATCAAAAAGCCTGACCGCTTGCTTTGGAGGGCTGAGCAGAGGTTTGCTGGGATATGCAACGTGTTTTACTATTGCTGCTGCTATGGTATGACGACTGCTCACAACTTTGAATGGACAAAGGACCACAAAAAAGATTCTTTCAGGGGTTTTGCTAAATTCTCCCCTCTTCTTTTCACAGCCTTGCTGAAAGGCTCCATGAAGCTGCCGCACCAGAGGCCATGAAAGGTCACAATCTCTGTGGGATGCTGTAAAGCAGAGACTGAGAGGGGTTGGTGGTGATCTATTGATGTGTCTGTAATAACAACAAGAATAAAACGGTAGCCATAAACCTTTCATCCTGGGGGGTCCCACAGAGCTTTTCAGTATGTGGGATGGATCCGGAGAGGTTCTGAGGGCCCTTCCCCAGCCATAAAAGCACCACGAATGCTGGTGGCGGAGCACCCACTGTATGGGGCCGAGCACCTCGTCCGATCCATCCCTGCCGGGGCACAAGCATCACTTCGTCTCCCGTGGGAGGTCCCTGCAGCACTTCAGCAGCACAAAGAGGTTTAGATTGAAGCTGATGTGTGCGAGTGGTGAAAATGATGCCGTGATGGGGAATGTATGGAGAGTTAACTGGCCCCAATTCCAAGCTTGGGATAAAGGAGGGAGGAGAAAGGAAGAGGAAATAATTCACTAACAGTATCCCATGCGGGTTAAATGTCCCATCCATCCTGATCAATGAGAACACAGCCGGGTTTTTAGCAGGCACACAAAAGGGTCAGCAGGGTTCAGCTCCTGTGCCCCTCCTGCCTCCTCCTAACCCCCGGCACAGGCAGCGTGGGGCAGGGGGAAGCTCGCTGACAGGCTCACCTCTGCTCTGCTGGGCTGTAGGTCTGTCCTCGCTGGCAGCTGCTGATGGTGATGGGGTCGAAGTTGTGGAAGGAACGCAGGGCCACCCCGGAGATGGCCACAAACTGGGAGCTGAAGCTAATGAGGACAGCCTGGGTGTGATAAAAAGGGTGACTGAGGTCATGGATGACGGGGATAATCAGGGGATTGTTCCTGCAGCTCAGGACGTGGACACCTGCCAGAGGAGAGACAAGATCAGAGGAAGGGTCAGGCTTAACACAATTGCTTCCCGGAGCCATGGGCACTTCAGAAGCATTTCACCCATAGGAATGGCCCTATAGAGCTGAAAAGTTATGGTAAGCTGCCTGGAGGGGCTTCCCAAACGGCTCTGGAGAGCTTAGCAGGGAAGTATATCCCTGCAGACAGCTGAAGAAAGGCTGCCATTCTCTCCACAATCACAGCAAGCTCTCAGAGCAGTTTCTTTATGCCACTTTATTGTGCTCTGTTAAACCAGGAGCAACCAGCATGGAGGGAGTCACACTATTGTAAAACCATGTCCTGAGAGGACAGTTGGAGGGTTTATACCATGCATCAAATGGTACCAGCAGGCTGGGTGGCATCATGCACCATAGGCACGGCACCAGTGGCCTGCTTGTAGCTCTGTGTGTCATTAGCACTCAAGTTAAAACTTCTACACTAAGTGAGCCCAGTTTTGATTTGTTTGATGGTTTTCAGACTTAGGGTATCTTGCTCTCTGCTAACAAAGGCAAAGATGGTCCTGGAGACAGACACGAGGGTGATGGACCCATTGAGGACTTTACAGGTGATCTCATTTGAGAAGAAAAACAACTGTTTCTCAGGAAAACAGAAGTGTCTCAAGAGGCTGAGATGCAAAGAAGCACCCCAGAGGTGACAAGGAGTCTTCATGATCCCTTTTCTTCATCAGACAAGACACCTAGTGATAGCTGGGAAGAAAACCCTATCTTCAAGTAGAGACAGCCTGAATTCAAACAGGCTGAATTGCAGGGGTACCCCGAAGGACAGAGAGCTGTCAGCTGGCCTCAAGAGTCATTAATTGAGATTCACAGCCTGACGGCTGCCTGCACAGCCCTGCCTCCACAGCTCCATGGCATCACTCCGAGGATCAACTTGGCTCCAGCTCCCTTCGCTTCACTGGGGCTCCCAGCAACGGCTTTGGCCCGGGCCCTTTGGCTTCCCAGCTACACTTGTGAATGTGAAAATAAACTCAATTCTATTTGCATGTTTAACTGGCTCAGGGGGTTCTATTATTATTATTAATAATTTTTCCCAGTTCAGGTTTCTTGACTGGAAAAGGAAGGAATAAAAACGTTTTCCTTCTTCTCCTTAGAAAGTGATTTCCTGTGAATTAAGACAGACTTTGACCACTCTCTTTAAGGATCCATCTCCCACCCTCTACTTTAAAAACATCTTCCTGTAATAAAAGCAAAGAAAATACAGAATAAAAAAGCAAACGTCTTTTTGTTTTGGTCTTTACCTGACCCTGAAATAACCTCCCTGTCTGCTTGCCTCCCACAGGCCTTTTGATATCAGCTCCTTGTGGAACGGTGCACGTTTCTCACTTACAAACAGGTGCAGTTAATACTCGAAATCCCGGGTTCCCAAATTCCTTGCAAGTTTCTGCCTTCTCTGATGGGAAGCCAAGAAAGACCTTATGGTATGAGGCTGTTTATTCACTTCAATTTCATTCCTTGCACTCAGGTGGTGTCCACACCAAAACAGACCCTCAGAGCTGTGCTGCAGTTGCTGCTGCTTTCTGACCCAAACAAGGTGAACAGGGGATGCAGGTCAGGTTCATTTAGCTAACCTACCTTCATTAGCAAAAACCACTCAGGATATAGAGCTGCCGTGGAGTTAGAGCTGCCTCCATGCTTGCCCCTGTTTCTGTAGTTCTATATCCACCCATTCAATGCTCAACAGCTCTTGCAAGCACCAAGCAGATGAACCTCATTGTCCACAATGGCTCTGAACTAACAGTACTGAGGTCTTTGGCACCCTAATCTCTCCATTTCCTATGAAGACCCAGAAGAAGCTTCTCATTTCTGGTACAAACTTGCTCTGATCAAGGTGGGAAACTGCACTTGTGGACAGACCCCATTTTGCTCATAGGGGTGTCTTCAGCACTCTGAGGACTGATGAAGCTTTAAATTATTGCTAGTTCCTTTTGGATGTACTTCTGGTTTGCCACTAACTTCTGCTTAAGGCTGGCTGACTGTTTGCAGTCAATCCTGCACCCAGGGCATACCAAGGTTTGCATCTCAGCTGCAGTTTCTAGCTCACCATTGTAATAATTCCAACACATCAAACACAATATCCAGGAAAAGCATCTCATGCCACAGCCAGAACTCAGACAAAACAGTGACTGAGAGCTCTGCTTGGGTGAGAAGTGCTGGGTAGCCTACCTACACCTCTCCTCTGCTCCAGGCCAGCCTCTGGGAAAGGTCAGAGGGGCTTTTCCATGATGAAGGCAGCATTTCAGCTGTGAAGATCTCCAGGCGTCAGGCTGAGCCATGCCAAACTCATGTTGCAACTTCATTGAGGATTTCAAAACCTAACCCTCCGTTTCCTCTTTGCTCCTCTTTCTCTCCCAAACTCTCCGTCTGTCTCTATAAAACGCTGCATTAAGTGTTTGTTGGCATGCTTGTGTCTCCAGCATTTATTTCTCAGAGGGAAAGAGCTATGTGCCACTGTTCTGTGAAAGGAGGAGGAGAATAATCCAGGGCCTCTGGCAAACTGGGATCTCTATCCTGACTCAATCTGCACAACTTGCCATGAATGTCAATTCAACACCACACATACTTTCTTTCCTCTCCTACACACCCCACCCTGGATAGTCATCCGTACCTGTCACCTGTGTGTGTCCCTTCTTCTCATCACTAGCACGAAGTTCATTTGAGTTTCAGCATGTCAAAATTGCCAAGTTATGGTAAAACAGAATGCTGGGAGAGGTGGGTTATCTTCCCTTAAAAACCCAACAAAGTGACATGGCCAGTTTTCTTCCCAGTGGAAAAAACAGCAGGGAACAGCTGGAAAGGGATCTGTGAGTCCTGGCCTGACATGGAATTGGAAGCTATGGTGAGCTCCTTGGTCCCGGCACTTTAACGTAGCCAGAATCAATTCATCAGACACAACTTTCCCAGGTTCAGGGACCTGTGCCCACAGTGGAGGCACTTCAGCACAACTGTCAGGTCCACAGACACTACCAGGCACACCACGAGGCCCTCATAAAGGCACTGGTGTTAGACCTTCACCAGACCTTAAATACTTTGCATGGAAAACTTTGGCCATTAAATACCTGTGGAAGCCTCCTGCAAGCAGGACTAGAGATCCACCAACTACACCTTGCAATGCATGCTTGCTGCAGCAGCTGGTGCAGGCCCCTCGCTCCCTGCTACCAGCAGCTCATCTGCATCACTGCCAATGCCTCTCCAGGGAGAGACTTTGTGTAAAGCATTGAAATAGTGCTTATTTTAATGACGGAAGAGGAACTAATCGCTTAGTGAACACAAAATGAACAGGTATGGAGAAACATCTGTATAAAATGATGCATCATTTTCAACAAACTCGAGTGCAACTCGGGGCTTGGAGCATTTAGCAATTACTCTTTTGTCTGATCCTGGAAAAACTGGGTAGACATATCAGTCAGATTGTGAACAGAGGTACCAGCAGGTTAAGCAAGCAATAGAGGGGGAGTTTAATTAAATACAGTCTTACCAAGATCATGGCTTTGTTCTTTGGTGTCAAACAGCTGCACACCGATGGTCTCCTGCTTCTGATCCAGGTAATAGGTCCCATCAGTGACCAAGTGAACCAGGACTGCTGCGGCTACCATAGGTTGGGAAAAAAAAGCCTGGGAAAACAAAAGCCCCACAAAGGCTGAGATGCAGAACTGTGGTGGGCTTAAAGAAACCCCCAGAGTCAGTCCAGGACTTGTAATGTAACAATTCCCATCACAATTCCCATGCTGAATCACACAGAAATCTTCACTTCCAATCTCTCCTACACAAAGTAGATGCTAAACTCAAGTCAAAGAGCCCTGCAGCTGGAGGGCTGTCACAATAGCCTCGTCACAGGAGGGGACTTCCCCACTGACACTCTAGACAGTGCTCGAAGACTTTGTTTTGCTGTTTTGCACCGTGCTTCAAAGCAAGGAGTAGCTTGGCTCTGTGAAGGCTGTCCCATGCTATTTTGCCTGTTGGGGAAGCTTTGTTTAGGGAGGCAAAGAGAAGACTTCTGAAAGACATGTGCATTTCCTACCTTCAGCCAGAAAACGGTCTGTGCCATGTGGGAGTACTGGAAGTTGGCCGTGCAGGGATACCAGGCATACTGAGAGACACCATCATTCAGGTCAATCACCTTAGTTCGACAGGTCTGTGGGAGAAAAGGGAAACACCAAAACAGACGTAGGTGGTGGTAAGGAAGGATTCTGAGTGTTTAAAGTCCAGGTACACTGCTAGAATCAAATAACCCACAATAATGATGTTTCCAAGTACCGTGAGATGAGTCAAAGGTGAAGTTTTCAGGATTTCCACCTCAATAAAAAATTAAAACATCAAAAAGGAGCTAAAGACTCCCAGCAGCTGGATGGAAGCCCCCAGTTTCCTCTTAACTTGGTGCAAAGTCTTTGACAGCACTCAGGACAGCTCTGCTCTCACCCAAATGGACCACGACTCTTCCCACTGGAGTCAAAGTGACGGTCGCTTCTGAACGTACCAACTCACAGCTCACACAGCCTGCAGATGCTTTTCACAGTACTCAAGCAATGCCCTGTTTAAACCTGCATTTTACCCCAGGGAAGCCACAGATGGCCATGTAAACTGGGAAGCAAGTGTAGCCAGGAAAGTCCTGTCTCTACAACCCAATTAAAGCAAGTGTAGTTTCCTGTATTGTCAGCTAGTTTGTGCAAGTGGAATCACCTTCTTCCTATACCTAGAGCACCTTCCATGGCAGGCAGCAACGACATTATAAGCAAACTGCTCTCCTCAGTAAAAAACAAGTAGATGAATCCCAAATGCTGGCATGGTTTCTCAAAGAACTTATGGAACTCAAAGAAAATGTCAGAATCTAAGCACCAGAGAGGCTTGCAGTGTCATCTGTATGGAAGACGTGCAAATCAAGCTGCAAGAAATGGTAGGATTTACCCTGAAAACACATTGCCCAGCAAAGCTTCTTCAAAAAAGAAACATGCATGACCACAGCCTTCATCCTTCCAGTAAACACGAGGAAGGAACCTTTCACCATGCAAAAGGTTACAACTGCTTTGAGCTGTACCTGAAGGGTACTTGTTAAGATTCACAACGCTTTGGTGAACTCACTGACTGTCCTTACTAGAGTCATGGCAATAGAGGATGTTCCTTGTGGTCACACAGGCTAGTGGCAATGGAGCTGAGAATGTAACTCAAGAGGCCAAAGCATCCCCAGCAGTTGAGCTGGCCACAGGAGAGCCAAGACTGACCACTTGTGCTAGGTGCTAACTGGAGTTATGGGCTCCTGGAGACACTTAGATTTCTTTCCAGGACCAGAGCCTGAGCTGAGCAATCAGGTGGTGATGTGCTGTCAGCAAAGCTGTTCTCATAAGCAATTGCCCTCATTATTAAAACAAAAAGAAAACCCTGAAATGAAACAAGAGAATTAATGGAGATGCTTTTAAGCATTCAAAATCCTGTGCCCACCCAGCTGTTCTGCATGGAACTGCTCTGTTGGTCTCTGCAGGCGAAGTCCAGGCAATGCAAAGAAAGCCTGAGATGCCTGGGAATGAGAAACCAGATTGGTTAGAAGTGAGGTAATCACTTCTATAATCTGAGTCCCTCAAGATCCAGCACAGAGGAATCTATGGGCAAAACATAAATCAGCTTTAATGGGCTGGAAGAAGATTTTGAGTTTATTTATTTTTTAAACAACTGGGACCAAGCTTCATTGAGGCTAGCCAGTGGATAGTGTTACATTTTACAGCAGAGCAAGGCTTTACATAAACTATCTTTGGCATCTGAAATCCAGGCCAGCAATTCGACATGTACCATTTCGCAATCCTCCCTCCTTGCATTTTCAGCAGCCTGTCTCGTGTTGGGAGCATGGTTTTTATTTTCATACCTCTCCAGCTAGGGAATTTATCTTACCCACATCTGCAATTTATATGGTCAGAGAGCTCTTTGACATGAACAAAGGTCTCATTACTTTTATATGATTTTGCTCTTACTCTTACATCTCCTCTGGCTCTCTCGGTCCAAAAAGGTGGCTGAAAGAAACAAAAGTACTGGCGTTTGGTGTATTTTAAGTGCCACTTAATGGATGAGTGAAAACCTATATTAAGAAATCACCCAGACCTTCACCAAAAGTTTGACTCAAACCCAAAATAAACCCCTGCTGAGGGGGGCTGGAAATCTCTGATAACTTTTAAATGCCTTGTTTGATTTGTGTGCATGTGTGAACCCGAGCACTTTCTGCTTCTGCCTGAGAGTATTAGCAAAAACCCTAACATCTCATAAAGACCCTATGTTTGAGACACGTGCAGCTGAGGCGTGCAGCATCCATAGGCTCCTCTGCTTTGGGCAGGTTCAATAAGCATCCTCCTGCTGAAGCTGTTCCATCACTACTCAGACAAGTGTTGCGAAATGGTACTGGGGTAAAAAGTTCTTTTAGGAGAAGAGTATTGATTGAGAAGTGTGGGAAAAGTCTAACAGACATGACATGAAGAGGACCTACAAGAGCCTCTTCTATACTACCTGCTCTCTACTAAACCCAGCTAATGGCCAAAAGGCTCTTTAAGATTTTGTAATAACAATCTGCTTGGATAACTCTACTACCTACAGACTCCACCATCTCAACAGGCTCTAACACACGTGGTAAACACATCCCGTTCTCAATTCTACCCAGTTATTGAGTGTCACACCACAGCAGCAAGGTCTCATTTGCCGGGAGAGTCTTTCACACTTCTGCTTTTAAGGTGCCCCTAGGAGATGGCAGCAAGGTGAAGGTGCTTATTACTTCAGCACCACCACTTTTAAGATGGTACTGGAAGTTCCCATGCCTTGGAAGACAGAACATCATCTCTCCTCAGGGCTCCAAGTTCTTAGAAATTCATGCTTATGAGAAATAAATCATTCTCTAACATCCTCCAGTTTGCTACAGTGATGCAGAACAGCAGCTAAAGCACCTGACAGCTGTGAAGCAAAGAAGGAATAGATGTACTTTTCACTTCAGGGTCTTACCAAACACTAAAGCATTTGCTTTGAAGGATGACGGCATCACGCAGGACTCAAAACTTCACTCGCTGGGGCTTATCCAGGTTCTCAGACCCGCACACCAACTGGGGATCCACAGGAGCTTTAGTATCTGCTCCAAAGTATGCAGGGACTATTTGTGTCTACTTACTGGAAGCCCATGTCATACCCCTCCCTAGGAAGCTGCTTTCAATTAAAGGAGCTGATGTCTGCTCCTCTCGGAGGTTCTAATCCAGCTCGTCTCCCACCCACACATTTTGTACACAAACATCGAGAGACAGAATGAACAAGGCCAAGGAGCACTGTGGGATCTTCCCACAGGAGGGAATGCCTGGAGGATTCCCTTTGACTGATTTATACAACCCCTTGTCAATCACAGGGACAACATGTTCTTCAAACCGCCTCTCCTGTTTTCCTTCTCTTACTCCAGGGGACCCAGGAACGTGTCAGCAAAAAGGGAAAAGTGATATATCGGGAGCACTTAGTTCATTGCCACATCTCAAACGCATTTACTATTGCAATCAACTCAATTTCCTCATAAGGTTTTCCTTCAAAGGAATATGGGAAAATTTGCTGAAGAGCAAATTTTGGAAGGCACCCTTGTGAATGATTCCCAGCCATCCCATGACTTCGGGCAGTGGTGTGCTGATGGGCTCCTGTTGCAGATGAACTATAGGTTGAGGATCACTGATCCTGTGGACTGGGCATTGAAGGAGGTCTCAACCTGACTGTGCCCAGTGCACAGCCCCGTTACAACCTTTTGGGCAGCACTTGGCTTCTCCAAGCCTGCGAGCCCCTGTCTGTAAGACAAGGATGATATTCCCATATATCACACATGTATCTTCAGGGTAAAAGCCATAAGCCACAAAAAGGTGCTCAGATGTTACAAAGAGAAGGGACAAACAAGCACATAGACGTGTAAAGGACATATCTCCCCATAGGAGTGGGTTAGATATAGAGATGCCTTCCCACCCTGTCCTTCCCATTGAGCAAGCACAGCCAGACACCACAGGCCTTGCACACACTGATGGTTCTTGTTTCTCACACTGTAACATCCAAATAATTCCACTTGCATACGGGCAAAGCTGCTACTTGAGCAGGGATGCTGCCCTAAGCTCTGGCATACGGCTGACGCCGCGGTTGGAGTGGACATGCCTGTCTGCATGCCCACAGGCGGCTCTAAACAGAGCACCTCTCCATTGTGCAGATCTGTCTGCTCCCAAAATCCCATCTGTTGTCCCACGGTGGGGCTTCCTCCAGACCACGTCTTCAAGCTATGTATGGCTGTGAAGGGCCATAGCCAGCACTTGTGCATCAGGCAGTGGAGAGCAACCTCCTGGGGGCAAAGGGTGGAGGTGGTTAACATGCCCCAAACTGCTGCCCCTTCTGCACCGAGACAGGCAATGCTGCAGGTTTCTGGGATGAACTTGGCTATACCCTGACCCGTTTGCAAAACAGCAACCACAGAACAAGCAGGAGCAGGACCTATCGGTAAATCCCACAAAACCATCTATTTGTGGAGCACCCAACATCCTGAGTGCAGTTGTACAAGTGCATGGAAAAGCTCACGGACTGATCGGAAACCCGTGGAGGCACAAGCAACACAGTCTATTGTCTGAAGATCCAGCTAAAGAACAGATTTCAACCCTAATACTGAAACCTAATTAATCTCCAGTTTTCAGCTGACTGCTCTGCAGAATGTTATTTATATTTAACTCAACACATGCCAGAGAATCCCAACCATGACACAAGCAGCATTTTAACACATCCCTTACAGATGAAAACTTTCTCTCTCCATTGCCAGACAAGGGGGCTGGCAGTCACCCAGACCTTTTCTTCTTCAATATGTTATTGTTTTTGCAGACCTAAGGTTAATCTTACCCAAGGATGAGAAACTGTGGTGCAGTTGCTAAATATCAGAAAGGTTCCTGCTTGTTTATTGCCCAATATTATAAGGCAGCTTGACTGCCACATGGACACCACCCAGTTTGCCGACTGCAGCACAGACCTCCAATCTGTTCTGAAAGCTGTTGCACTGTTCTTCTCATTTAGAACTGGGCTGGAGCTACAGAGGAATGAAACTGCCCACATCCATGAGCACCGAACCATTAAAAAGGCCACCATTTGGGCTCCTGCAAACACCGCAAAAATCAGCCAATTTCTATGACCATTTCAACCCTCAGGAGCCCACAGAGCTCAGATGGAAATGGTACACACAGCCTTACTCAAGGGGTATCAGGAATTTTGCTCTGGGTTTTCGTCTAGGTTCTGATCCGAAATGCTTTAGGACTAATCTCTTTTATTAGTGCTCTGGATTTGTCCCATCAGAAGATTTGAGTCAACAGTTGTCTGTTCAACTATGAAAGTCAGCACTGGGTCATTCCAGGTTGGCCTCTAAGATGCAAAGAACGCGTTCAAAGTTACTTTTTCCAAACTGGTACATATATTAAATTTTTATGGGCAGTAACTATGAGTTGAAAATACTTTTTTCTTGTTGTAAAAAAGCAAAACAAAACCCCAAACGCAAGTCTGAGATTCAGCAGCACAGATTATAAGCGTCAGATGATGAGAGAAAGCTGTGTCCTCCTTCTTTCAACAGCCTTCTTCCCTTCTCATCTGCTGCTTCTTCCTCAGCAGCAGCTTTCCCTTATCTCTGATGCTCATGAACTGCAGCTCCTACTCCCAACCTCTCCTTGTCCTCTGTGTCTGATAACACAGTTTTACCAAGTTTCATGCTCTTTGTCTGCTTTTGCCTGTTTTCACTGGGGTACTTAAAAGGTCTGATGGCAAAAGATGAAAAACCACAGCATGTCCTGCTCCAGGACAAAGGCATGCAGGCAGGTGAGCAGCAGAAAAGCTTTATCAACTGGAAGCTGATAAAACTCCTGGGGTAACACACTGATGCTATATTACTCCCAGATTCAGTTGGCTCAGAAGTAAGAGGAAATCTCATCTGTCAGTTTTACCCGTGTAATGAAGAACAGCATTTGGCTGTGGGATTGGGAAGCAGATTACGTCTTCTAAGTAAAGCCCATTGCCAGTTGCTATGTCCAGCCTCAGCACAGCCACTTCCCCTTTGAATCTGGAGCAGCCAAGGGTGTCTGGGCCTTGCAGACTTACTATTCAATAGCATGTTACTCCAGCTTTCTTAGCACAGAGCCTCAGCTTTCAGCTGAAGGTCTGGCTTGATTTCTTAGTAATTGGAAAGTGACCTTTATGTGTATGAAAACACTGCAGTCAATGTGACACGGCATCGATAGTTTGTTTGCGATGTGACATGATGATAAATTCCTCTGCTTCACAACGAAAATGAGAGTGTTCCTTTGCAAAGGGACATTTCCTTGGGTAGACTTTTGGACGTAACACAGGGCTGCGATTCAGAAATGAGTGGGAGATGCAAAGGCTATTCTGTTTTGTCGCAGAAGTTGGTTTAGTTTCAGGAAAGCGAATAGGAGCTACAGGGATTTCCATTAGATGATGGCCCAGATTGCATGTGTATTCAATGTGTGTTATTAACTTTAGCTTTCTGCAAAAATGCAGTTATTTCAATTCCAAGGAGTCTGCCCGAACAATATATTTCAATTCTTAAATCATGCAGACCTGCATTCTTTGAGCTTTCCTTTGAATTTCTGTTATCTCCGGATTCAAAGCAAACTTCATTTAAAACCGGTGAGTTCAAATCGAAATCACATAAAACCATAAACTTCACATGCTATACCTGAAAAAGCCATAAATCACTTCTGACTGGCCCTATCCCAAACCCACACCGGCTTTGACATCGAGCCAGGTGCAATCAAAATACCTAGGATGCGAGCTGGACCTGTGGAAAAAACAGCGTGGAGTTGTGATTTTTTACAACAAAACCCTAAACCAGATGATTTTTGCATGGTTCAAAGGATCGCCCCAAAGACATCAGCTGAGCCAGGGCCAGAAACTACAGAATGAGAATGAGAAAAAGGAGAAATAATTGTGCTATTGGGGTTTAATAATCAACTTCTACACAAGCTCTCAAGTAAACAGCAGCAACTGATGCTCAGAAATGTAATTTGTACCTGCTTCTTTTGCATTCCATAACGCACACTGAAAGGATGTGAAATCAAGAGACAGTTCGAATGGCACAGCAATGCAGAATGCAGCCTCCATTCAGATGAATGAAGCACATGAAAGCGTAACTGAGCAATTTGCCATGTGCTCCTGTTTTTTCCTATCAGACATTTGCTGTTTCTTCAACACAGCAGCAGACATAAAGATGTTGCTCTTAAACAACATCCCCCAGCACTGCTGGGATCTCACCTAGGAGGCATAATTCTTAGAATTAGCCCTGAATTACATTCTGCTATATGTTCAAATTCACAGATAACATCTACCAGTAGAAATAGCAGCCAAATGCAACCCACTAGACAGGCAGCAGAAAGAAACAGCACCCAAACAAGACCTTACACCTTCTGTTTTCAAACACCAGCCCCATTAAACCTAAAAAGACATTTTCAATCTGCAGCTGAAGCTCCTGTCTACAACTTCCACACTGCTGCTCACAAAGTGTGAAGGCATTATAGACTGATAAGTGCTTTAACAGACTGTATATCCATCCACTGGAGAGAGAGGTTAAACAAATACAGTAGCCAGAACATTATTGTTGGCTGCACACTCAGGTTCCCAAACTGCCCGTCTCTAACTGGAACCAGTTAGGTCCACTGCAGCAGAGCTTGCCTAGAACTGCAGGCCAAGGCTGGCCGGGGGGTGCTGCGGTGAGGGAAAACAATCCCATCCCATAAACTTTTACACTGATGACAGCAAAAGCTTTGCTGTTCCTTTTTCTTTCTCTTTGACTGGAACGTTACAGTTGGGAGCAGCTGGCACCCAAAATCAAACTGTCAAAGGCAGGGTCTTAAAGGTATCCTTGTTATTCTATTAGTGGATCCAACTGAGGCGTCCCTGCCCACGGCAGGAGGGTGGAACTACATGATCTTAAGGTCCTTTTCCAACCCAAACCATTCTATGATTCTATGACTCATTGGAGTTTTGCTGGTCTGGCACTCCTGCAAGGCAAAGCAGATTGGGCTTCTTACAATCCACTTGGTAACATCCCCTCCTTCCTTCCTAAAGCTGGTCCTATAGATCTGCTTGGATGAAGAAGGCACACAGCTAGTGAGAGAAAGCAACAACAACAAAGGTAGTGGGAGGTGTTCCTGCCCATTGCAGGGGGGTTGGAACTAGATGATCTTAAGGTTCTTTCCAACTCTAACTGTTCTATGATTCTATGATAAGTCCCTAAAGAACTTCAGCTCAACCAGGAGTTCTCCATCAGAACAACACAGGTGGCTGAGGTGGACAAAGATGCTTAGAAGTGCTTGGGCAACATTTCTGATGAGACAAATAGAGAAAGAAAAATTAAGCCTCATTTTGTCAGCTATCAAGGAGGAAAGAACAACAATGCTTTCATTCCCAGCACAGTAGGAATAGACCCCGAACACCCTCATACCTAACCCCACCTCCTCTGGACTGCCCCAGGTACACACAGGGCACAGGAGCATCTTCCAAGAGACGTGAGGACAATGCAGGTGCTACCACGAGCAACGAAGCTGGTTCATGAAGCTTTGCCTGTGGCGGAGGCAAACAGCCACGCAGTGGTTAATGTCAGCTCTGAGCACATGATCACATTCAGGAAAGGTCAAAAGAGTGATTTTTCATTTAAAAACATCTGTGTGTTTAAAGAACAAAACTTTCTCATGTGCAGAAAACCAGGGGTTTCCAGCGCTTTCATTTCCATGCTTTTCAGCTTTGTTTGGGGTTATGGACCATGTAAACACGCTGTGTAAACCACACGCAACCCTCAGCACACAGCGGTTCCACATGCAAGGATAATTGGGGGTGCAAATCTCTCCCCCCCCCCCCGGCTCCTCTTCCCCCTCCGAGCTGCACAGCTTCCCACAGCGCACTCCCAGTGAGCCAGCCAGACACCCGGTTGTTGTCCTTCCCTATATGAAGACATACACATGCCTCTAATCCTAAGGGTATAAGTCTGCTTTGGGCTGTCAACAAGCCTTAATTGGATACATCCAGGGAGATGATGCATTGGGAAGAGGCCCTGAATTTAATAGTGAGAGGGAAGGCTGTGGCAGGGCTCCCAGGGAGAGTAGGGGGGAGCATGGAGGAGAGCTACCATGTGCTGTCCAGGGAGCTGCTGACAGTGACACCTCAGCAAGCAAAGCCTTGGGGTTTCCATCCAACTTGTCAGCCCTACATCAGTGTGTGTGAATTAAGACTGGAGTGGGATGAGGGACTCTTCAGCAGGGACTGTAGTGGTAGGAGACAAGGAGGAATGGGTTCAAACTGAAACAGGGGAGATTTAGGCTAGATCTGAGGCAGAAGCTCTTCCCTGTGAGGGTGCTGAGGCGCTGGCACAGGGTGCCCAGAGAAGCTGTGGCTGCCCCATCCCTGGCAGTGCTCAAGGCCAGGTTGGACCCAGGGGCTTGGAGCAAGCTGCTCTAGTGGAAGGGGTCCCTGCCCGTGGCAGGGGTTGGAGCTGGAGGAGCTTTAAGGTTCCTTCCAACTCAAACCAGGCTGGGATCCTATGATTAAACCCTGTGGCTTGCTTTTCTTAATACCTGAAGGCAGTCATTGTGGCTGGTATGTGAATCAGAAGGTTCCCCCTTGCTTCGCTGGGCTTTTCCCACTGAAACTGTAAAATAACAAAACCACTGCCATTCAAATACCTCTGAAAAAGTTGGACCATCCAGGGATAGTCCATAGAGCAGCAGACAGTTGCTTCCTCCAGCAAATGTACATCTCTACCCAGGAAAAGGTTTGGCTGCAGGTGTCTTCCCTCTGACCTCCAAACAGCCCCAATTGCTCTTGATAAAGCTCAAACTCCAACAAATGAAGCTTAAAGACCACTTGGAGCATTTCATCCTTGACGTCCCATGCTAGCAGGTGAGGTTCACAGAAAATCCCAGCTGCTCCCAAAAGAACTTACTGAGTGGGTTAAAGTACATGCATCATCTGTAAGAGGAAGCTCAGGGCTCCTTCAGCCTCACTGCCTCCCAGGAGCAGGCTCTGGGAGGACAGACTGGGAACACAGTGGATGGAGGAACTGAAGCTGCTGAAGTCTGGCCATTCCCACAAGAAACCACCCTCCCAGGGAAGAGCTTCTGCCTAAGAGCTCATCTCAGTCTCCCCCTGGCAGGTTAAAGCCATTCCCCTTGGCCTGTCCCTACAGGCCCTTGTCCCAAGCCCCTCTCCAGCTTTCCTGCAGCCCCTTCAGGCACTGGAGCTGCTCTAAGGTCTCCCCTTCAGGAGCCTTCTCCTCTCCAGGCTGAACAAGCCCAGCTCTCTCAGCCCAGCTCCCTAGGAGAGGTGCAGGAAGAGCATGTTTACCTTGTGCTTCAGCTTCCCCTCTCTGAAAAGAGACTTCTCTGAGAGCGATGATGCAAGGGTTAATTGCTAACAAAACAGGAAAACGAAATCCACTGCCCAAAGTGCTGAGCATAAAGATTTTGGTCCAATGACAAAAATGGCTATGGAGATCTTGATGTTCTCCAGAAACGAGGGCTTCTCCCGGTGAAGAGGTACATGCACAGACAGATAATAGCACTGATCATGCAAATAACCATTTCCTGGCATGAATTAGAGTTCACAGCCAGACCCTGAGGCTACAGTGGAAACCCAGGCCTGGTGGAGGCTCCCGCTGATAGCAGAGGGAGCTGGGCCCATTTACCAGACAGG
The DNA here is from genome assembly GCF_034315485.1 of Pezoporus occidentalis. Classification (NCBI taxonomy): domain Eukaryota; kingdom Metazoa; phylum Chordata; class Aves; order Psittaciformes; family Psittacidae; genus Pezoporus; species Pezoporus occidentalis. The sequence continues at coordinate 1,973,888 of NW_026915987.1, forward strand.
TGAATCATGGCTTCTTATCAGATTCACCACTGAAATGACCTCAGAGGAAACAGTGATGCTCCAAATTTACAGGCACTATTTCCCAAACTGAGCACGGATTTGGGGTTCCTCAACAGTTATGGATCCAGGTAAGGCAGCACAGCATCACAGAATGGTCTGGGTTGGAAGGGACCTTAGAACTCATCCAGCTCCAACCCCTGCCACGGGCAGGGACGCCTTCCACTAGAGCAGCTTGCTCCAAGCCCCTGTGTCCAACCTGGCCTTGAACACTGCCAGGGATGGGGCAGCCACAGCTTCTCTGGGCACCCTGTGCCAGCGCCTCAGCACCTTCACAGGGAAGAAATCTTGTGGATGTTCATGTCTTGACAACCCCATCAGGAGCAACCCATGATGCAGGAGAGGTTTAGAGCTGCCCAAGAGTTTATTCAAATGGTCCAGATTTTGTTCTTTTCCTTTTTTCTTTTTAAAGCATACACTTACTTGCAGGTGGGAGTAGAGGGACTGACTCCAGAGACCTTCAGGACAATGCTGCATAAGCACCATCCTTCCCCAAACCAGGCCTTTTAGAGCCATCTCAAGATGAACCCCCTAAAATTCACTGGCATTCGAAATACGAGGTCTTTTATGACAAAGTGGGCTCAAATGCCTCTGGGACTCTGAATGAGCAGTGCAGACAATCCTGCACTTCAAAGGAAAAATAAATTCTCTGCTCCTGGCATGAGAAAGTTTACTTTCAGCTTAAAGAAATGATTGTGTGGTTTTGGGGATGGCATTCCGTTCTGCTGAAGAACAGCACCCTGCCTGCCTCTATATCTGTGGCTTTGTAGCTACATTACAATCCTGGAGAGCTCTGTTTACATATTTTACATGTTTTCTTGTGCAGAACATGAAACCAAATTACATAGTAATGGCTATTATGGCTTTGCTCTTGCACCCTTTTCCATCCCCTCCTTCCGATCACTTGTTTTAATTCTATCCAAAATAATCGACTGGATATTTCGAACAGCGCTTGACTGAAGGGCAATGCTTCAGGCAGGTTTCTTTACTGTAGCACAGGGGAAATCATGCAAAAGCTGGTGAAGCTACATGCCAGGGGGGTAGGGAGAAGATAGCCAGGGCTGGGGGTGGGATGAGAAATGCCGAGAACCCTTCATGCATGAACAAAGCAGACGTGTCGATGCATTTATGCAAGAATCAGTCTGCTCTGAATGGAGAGGGACCCAAGACAAACAACCCGGATGGGATGCAGGAGAGCTATCCCACGCTCGCACTGGACATGCTCTGCATCTAAAGGCTCGTGAGCAGCAGCAGCAGACAGAGAGAATGGCAGGTTGAGGGGCAAGGGCCGAGGAGGGGGGTCTCCTTTCATGCTAACAAGCACCGCCGCTGTCGTGGGGTCCTGCTTTCAGCTCCCTGATGCTGGGGGGGGTGTGTGTGTGTCCAAGCTGTTTTCTATTACCATGTGTAATCATGGTGGGTGGCTGGGTGTACAGCAGATATGATCATAAAATGCTATGTTACTTCCTTAAAGAAGCACATAATCCTTATTATTATCCCAGACAATACTCCTTTCTTGCCTTTCTTCTCACTTCCAGCAACAACAAATGGCATGGAGTTCTGCTCTCATTTCGTTAGTGGTAAATGTCTCCTGGTCCCAAGAAGATGGGACCAATTTCCGGCACCTGAGGATTTTTGGTTTGACCTTCATTTCTGCAAAGGTCAGACTGAACCTCTCTGAGAGTACCGATGGCTGCTTTGCTCTCTGCATCATCCTTTGTTTCTTTTATCTATTTTCTCTACAGTACACAAAGGGAACACAGTGTACCAGCCCCTGGTACTCACTGTTCTGTTTCCCTTAGATGACTTGCATATGTGCTCTTGAAAAATTATTCTAAAAACTAAGGGGGGAGGGGAGTGGAAAGAAGAAAATATCCCTGGAGTTTTTGGCAAAATTGCTTGGAATCTCCTCTGACATCTCATTGTGTCCTCTCTGTCCTCCCCTTACACACATCAGCCAGAGGCTACGACATCAGCCATGGTCTACTGGTTTACTATTGCCAGGAGCAAAGGAACACTGGAAGACGTGGGAATGGAGGGGTGAGTGGGAGGGAATCTCTGTCCTAGCAGGGAGCAAGCAGCCAGGTGATGGGCAGCATCTCCTTTTCTCCAGCCAGCTCTGGATTGAATGTAAGGGTAGTGCTCTTTTCCAGCCATCTCCGTGCAGCTGAGTCTTTTTCAAGCCAGTCTACTTAGAAATCCCATTTTATTGTGCTTCAGAGACCTCCCCAGAACACTGAGATTATTCCTGAGCAGGAGCCATGGCACTGATGTTAGCACCCATCTTTGGAGCATCCCTCAGCTTGGTGTGGCCCCTTCACATGGGCTACCCTCTCCAATGAGACAAAGCAAAAACACAATCACGCAAGTGAGGACAAGTGGAGTTCTTTTGGCAGAAGGGCTGCAGAGTCCATCTTTCCCAGCTAGACAGGTGGGAAACAAGGTTCCCAGCCACTAAAGCAAGCTGCTGGTGGGACAGTTTTCCAGTCCTCTTATACTGGGAATGAACAGCCAAACTGTGTTTGGCTAAAGACTGATTAATTCACAAACAGGATGATGTGAGGTGGCTGACAGATCTAAAATGTAGATTTAATGACCCCAAACCCCTTCCAGGTCTCTGCTTCCAGACACTGACTCTCAGTAGGCCCTGAATAGCTTTCTTTTCATCCAAGATATCAACATTCAACTTTCAAGACTTCCTGAACTTCCTGCTCTTGGGGAGATCTAGGCTCAAAAATGCCCGGTGCCTGCAACAGCTCTGAAGGATATTGAGGCTTAATCCTCAAACAGTAGCTTTACCTTTCTGTGCTCCCTTTTCCACCTCTATTAAAAGGAACAGAAACCAAGCAGTGTGGCTGTGATAAGGCTTAATTAATCCCTGTACATTGAAAAACTTCATCACTTAAGCCAAGGAAGGAGCATTCCAGCCTGAATTTGCTCGTGATGCAACTCTTCAGCCTTAAGGCAAAAGACCAAATTGGCTGGTCTGTACTATCCGGGGAAAGGCTGAGATAAAGACGAAGTGTTGGAGCTCCCTTTGGACCCCAACGTTAGACTTGGAGGGCTCTGTAACCTAAGCTGAAGCCTTGTGGTGGATCAGCCAGTTCTAGAAATGAGCTCAGATGTGTACAGCAAACCTACATCCCTCTTGCAACACCCTGTGCCCAGTGTCCAGTTCATCTTTTTTTCAGAACTAACCCCTGATCATTCATGGTTCCTCCATTACTGGTTTTTCTTAGTGGGATTCTGCCCTCATCCTCCAGAGATTAGTGGTTCGAAGCCTGGCTCAGCTATAAATAACAAAGACATTTGCAAAGCAAATCATCTTATTAAAAATGGGGATTCTTCTATCCCTCCAACCACAACAAACCTCTTACCGTTGAAGAGCAACAGGACTTGGCTGTGAATTGGGAAGTTCAAAAAGGGATGCTTGCAGAGCCGACAAGCAGACACCCTCCCTCTTCTCAGCAAGATCACCCCAAAGGAAAGGAATGGCTTCTCCATTAAAAGTTGCAGGTTTCCTCTCTTCCCATTCCTGTTCAACATTATTCTATTAGTTGGCTTTGCTGGATCTTTGGGGAATTATCTTCAGTGTTATATTTATTAGACAGAATAAAACTGTGTGGCAGAGATCGTCTTTCTCTCCCATTTTCTTACAGTATTTTCTTACCACTCTTGGAGCCCTTGCTCTACCATGTTGTTTCTTCTAGTACTCCGAGCATTTCTGTGCTCCTGTCTTCTCCTTTTGTGGGCAATTACAGACATACTGCAGTTCTAGACATCTTTCTGCTGCTGGTGGAAGAATAGGTTCGTGGCATGAGTCTTGATGAGCGCAATTGTGGGAACTGCAATAGGGGCAGGAGGGGGCCGCTGTTTGTGGGAAAGATGTAATAAGAATCCTCTTCCACAACTTGTTACTCCACAGCAACCCCTGTGGGGTACCCAGATGAGAACAGGGTGTGTTCATCAGTCTGGGAACGAACAGGATCTGTGTGTGCCCAGCAGCCTTGGGAAAGAGTCTCCTTTTGGTTAGCTGTGCTGGGCTGTGTGGTTTTTCCATACATGGGAAACCCAAGCCCAAACAATGGCACAGGGAGAAAGAAAATAAATTTATATATATACATATAGGGTTACTTGGTCTAAACAACTTCTGCACAACTGGGAGGAAATGCAATGAAAGACAGTTACTGGGAGACTGGCCCTCTAAATCACCAACACACCCCCCCAGCTTCCAAGTCTTGAGCACACATTGCTGTGACAGGAGGAGCGAGATCAGCAGTAAGCCACCTAAACATCCATTAGCCCCTCTTATAATTCTCTTTACAATGGCCCAAAGGGAAACTGCAGATGAATCAGTTCTCCAAAAGCAGGAGTGCCACCACTCAAACCATGGAGCCACCCCTTGAGACAGACCTGTCATAGGCTTCCTCCAAAGACATGTCTGTATAAAAAAGACACTTTAGATCCAAATCCTTCCTGCTCAGTACAACCTACTCTAGAAAGGGAGACTAACACAGCTAATGCACTTACCCAGTGTAAGCTGTGCCAGAACAAAATTGGCAATGAGGGCAAGGAGGCTGAATCTATGAAGGCCATTGCAAGACCTTGTTTCCCCCCAAGGGAAACCCTCAAGGGTTTCTTGAGCCCTGAAGGACAGCAAAGCTTTTACAGTGACCTGATCCACACTGCACATTCCTACTTCACACACCTTGTTGATGCATCTTTACCAGTGATGCTACAATGGAAATTGTCTGGGTAGGCCATAGTTTGGCTTTTTAAACTCATGTCTTGTCAAGCCCAGGTTTGCTTAACGTGGTGTCAGGAGGCCATGTGCTACCCCCTCCTGCTGGTAAAGAGGAGGCTGACTTGAGCTGGGTACAAACCAGTCAGGGAAATAAGTCACTGGGGACTTCCAACACAGAAAGACTGCAGCTATTCACCAACCAGATCAGACGAAGTACCCTTTGTGTTTATGCCTACTGGATCTGTCCTTCAGCCAGTATAAATCTGCCTAGTGCTACTGCCTTTCTGTAGTCTTTGCCAACACACACCAGCTGATGACTTAATGCTAGCATCAATAATCTTTAGCACAAGAAAGGCCCCGAGAAATAAACAGTGCTGTAGAAAACTCCACACAAGCAGTCCATCAACACCGATAATATTTCACACACAGTGGATGGCAAGGAGAGGCTGTTTACAGACTCACAGCAAGAGCAGTAGGGAAAAGAGCAGCCCAAGAGTGTGCAAAGCCCTTGCTGCTGAATTCCTCCTGCAGTTGACAACAGGTACTGAGCAGTGTCTGCGTGAAGGAGGACGCTGGATTAGAAACCCAACTGTACAAACACCCTACATCGCATTTCTGTGCTGGTGCAATGTTGCTGACTGGTCCCCTTTGGCTCTAAATAGGATGCTGTCAGTACTGAGAGTATTTCTTAATCAGCACTGAAGAGTGGCTGCCAGGAAAGTAGAAGTGGTTGTCTCTCAGTCTTGCTTCTGCAGAAAGAGCAATTGTTTCAAGGGGGGGCTGTTTGACCTTTCCATTTCTCAAATGTGTATCTCTTCGCCAAGACTGTGTCATTCTTTGTAAGCATTTTGTTGTTCAAAACAAATCTTATACTGTGAACTTCTTTCTGCCCCTCCCTTCATATGTTGCCATTCAGCAGCCTCGTACTCACAAGGAAGCAGCCAGCATGTCAGATCCAGCTCAAAATAACGAGCAAGTGAGGGCAACCCTACTTGTAAGGAACAACCGACTCAGAAACACGCACTGTCTGAAGTGAACTGAGCAAAGGGGTGTGGGGTGCTCAGAGGCAACCCTACAATAATAAGGGAGTGTTCTCCTGCTTGTGCTCATAAACAATCCTCCAGCAGTGAACAAGTGCATGCAGGCAGATATTGCTGAGAAATACCCCAGTAAAAACCCAACTCCTCAGAAACAGCCCAGGCAAAAACCATGGGAGTCAAGCAGAGAAACGGGTCTTGAGTTATCTAAGGATGAGAAACATTTTAAATCATGAAGGACATGCTTAAAATGCTTTAAAGCACCTTAAGTGCACCAGGGCAATTATGAGAAATGGGATGGCTAACAATCAGGCAGCTTATGTATTCTGTATATTGCTGTGCACTGCACTCAAACATATCTTTCATGGCATTCTTGATGAGAAGCCAACAGAAATACCACTCTGATTAATCAGGAAACTACCCAGCAACAACACGAAAAGTTTGCACAAGACCAGCAAGCACACAACCTACTCCAAAAGATATCTGGGTGAGGAAAGGTGCTCCTTTCATCAATACACCACCCCCCCACCCCCGAAGGCTCAATGCTTGTACAGATAATGAAGCCAAACATGTTTACACACCAGTGATCATTACATGCAGTGATTAGAGGAGATCTTAGGTTAATTTTCATCTCCGCTGGCTAACACTGATGACCTGCTGCCCCACCTAACCTCTCTGCAGTGACAAGTCAGGTGCTTTCACAAGCCAACGAGCCCTCCTTGTTCCTGGGGAAAACAAAGCTTTCTCAACATATATGATTATAAAGGTCAGTGAACCCCATGCACTCAAACTGGTAACAGGACCAGCTGAGCTAAAGCAAAAATTCCTTTTGCTGGAAGTAAATAGCACACTGTTATCTCCCCAGGGGCCAGGCAATAACAGGAGGCATGTTCCCATTCACTCTGGCAGTGTGTGATATGCCAGTGCTCTGCCTATAAATACAACAGCACTTTTTCCAGCCCCCTTTTTTTTTGTTTTAACAAGGCTGTGACAACTTCATCTCATCGGGTACAACATACAAGCCTGAGCTGTGGCTACACAGCAGGGCTTTGCGTGTGCACGTGGTGGTGGTTATCCCACCGCAGGACCATATGTTACCTACTGCACGGGGTGGCTGCATCTCTACTAGTGCCTTAGGAGAAAAAACAGGGCAGCATTCCATAGCAGCTGCATGGGCACCGAGTGCTTGGGGACATGCACATAAAGCAGCACCTGAACTGGAGGCAGTGGGCTTTGGGCTGTCCTACAGGGAGCTCAAATGAGAAAGAAGTTGTGAAGGCACTGGTAGTGGTCCAGGTAAAAGTTCCTTTTACAGGGTGAGATAATAAATGAGACCATGACAAAGAGGCAATACTGGGCTCTGGATTGTGTCTTGGTACTATCCAAGCTTTGTGCGTTTAAAACTGACCTGGTCATTAATTTGTTACAGACTTGTGCAATGTGGACAAGGCCAAGTCTCTTGCATAAAGATGTTTTCTTTTGCAAGCCAACTGGAAATACTTTGTGTTTACTATTCATGGAGAAATCTGCTTGTCCTATCTGTGACATCCCTCTCTGCACTGCCCACAAGACACCTCCCCGGTAATTAGACTGTCAGAACAACTTTACTGCATCAACCCAAAAGTCCACGTAATTCACTGCTCTATCTCAAGCAAGGGACAACAGTGGATGCTCAAGGAGGAACATACAAAGCAGCTCCTATATCTATCTATATCTATATCTGTATCCTCTACTATATCTTGCATCCTCTAAAAAACATCAATAAGCAACATGGGCTTTCCTGAGTCAGGTTGCATCTGGACTGTTGCATCTGCATCATGTACAGCTCTGTTTTCCAGGCATTTGTCTAATGTCTTTTTGAACTCATTTGGATCTAATTCTTTCAGGGAGACAAAAGGTAAAGTTATGGTAACTGGAGCTATTTATGTTACAAAGGAGACATGTAAGAAGGGGGTTAAAACTAATGAATGGCTTTGGGAATGGACGGGACCTTTCTCAGAATAGAACAATAGGGTGCTTTTATGAAACTGAGAGACAGAAAACACAAAACTATTAAAAAGAAAGAACGCTCCTTTGTGTTATTCAGCATTAGCCTTCAGATCTCATCGCCACAAGACAGTAGCCTGTGCTAGCTGCAGAGAGCCTGTCTAGGCTTTTTGGTGGTGATAGTTGCTCGAGGTGGCTCCTACACAGCATATTGAATGCATGATTGGAACTGAATTTCAACTCTTCACTACTTATCAGGCTCAGAAAGAGGGAAACTGCTGTCAGGGGCCTTCCTTGGTGAAGCAGCAAGTTAACGGGCAGAGGAAACATCACACACCAGTGTTGACCATTGAGCTACATTCATGACTGTTACTTCTTGCTGGACTTTGCTCTCCAGGACAGGAAAGAACACATGCTTTCTTACCTGGGTTGCTGCTGGCTGACCGATGACCACCCATCCTGGACACTGCTGGTCACTGTGATGTGAGACGGAGACGTTGGAAGCCCACTGATCCAGGAAGCCTTTGGGAGTGTAAACACCACAGTCTTTGATGCTGGTCATTTGCTCAAATTCCTCACATACTCCATCACCATCGTGGAAATAGCACCTGCTGGGTTCATCTGCCAGGAGGAAGAGAAATCACGAAGCGCTGGTTACAGGTAGCAATGTAAGAACTAGGACCTGATAACATCAGTGTCCGGTATCTGCTGGACCAGGTCACTGGGAAGTGAAAGCACTCCTAGGCAATAGCAAGGTGATTTAAAAAAAGCCAAGCAACGATAGTCAACTTTTATATTGGGCAATTCCCCCAAGACATTTCCTAATGTAAGGGGATTTCTGCTTATTTTCATCTATCTCCATTTGAAAGGATGGAGACAGAAGAAAGCAGAGACAGAAAATACATAGAGAGACAATGTGGGTGTTGGCGTAATTCCACCAACTTGGATGGAAAAACGCCAGCAGAGGGGCTGGTCTGCAACGTTTCCCTTTTTGCTTCTAAAAGATATCTGCAAAACAACAGCAGCAGCAGCAACTGTGAATTTTGGGATGGTGAAAACTGCCAAGTTCACAGTTGTAGTGACCAAAGGGCCTAAGGGATCTGTTTATCCACAGAGCAGACACAGTATACAATGTGTGAGGGTAAGCTTGCCACATGCACACACGGCTTCAACCAACATGACTCAGATTTGACCTGAAAGGATCAAAAGCAGCAGGAGACTTTATTATCCTCGTCCATTTATTCTGTGGCTTCTCTAATGAGACTGCCAACAAAGATGCCAAATTTTTGAGGTTGTTTCTGTAACACTGGCCCATTAAAAACTGAACTGAGATCCATCTACTCTTTTCAAACAGACTGCATAGCAATAATGACTTTCAGTCATTAGAGTACTCTCTGAAATGGAAACCTTTGACCTGTTGGTATCCTATTTTGTATTGTATTATCATTGCCAGTCCCCAGAGGTATCCAGTTCTGACAGCCTGTTGTATTTTTGTCTGGCAAATAAGCCTGCTGAAAAAAAAAACCTGGTAGGAAATTAGCCAGAGCTGCTAGCTGGACTGATGGAAGCGATCCCTAAGGAGAGTCCTGCCGGTAGCATTGGACTATCTCGAGCTAGGTGTCAGAGAATCCAACGGCTGCTCAATTTTGAGCTACTTCCAAACTACTAAATCCCCTGTTTATTTTTCCTCCTAGTTTACACAGTGAAATACCACCATGAGCCAGAAAAAATCAGTTTATTGCAATTCAATTATTTAATGACTTTCACTCCTTTTCCCCTCCCTTCCTCCCAATCCCCCGTGAAAAATTCCAGGTCCTTCTGAGAGTGTGAGTTTGAAAGAATGGAGAAGTCAATCATTATGGTTTCGTTTCATCATGACCTCTGCGGACAACTCGTGTACGTGGGTAAGTGTTGGGAGCTGTGTGTTTGCTGGGCCAGCGCTGTGAGCTGGTGAAAAGGAGCCAGCAGGAACCTGGAAGCTGTTCAGCTGTATGAGTGCAGCCCTGCGCCTGAGATGGGGTGGCCAAACTCCTTGACCCTACATGTCACGTCTTAAAATCTTCATATGGCTGGGAGCCACTGAACATATACCACACACCTCGAATGGCTGGGAGGAGGAGGCTTGGGAGAGTGCTTCACAGGGAAGAGATGACAATGGCTCCCCGGGGTGTCCCATTGCTCCATGGTGGGAAGGGGCTCCGTGGATGTGCAGATGGGCCCTAAGGCAACCCAGCAGTGCTGGCCCCAGCAGCCACTGCCTTGCTTTTCCCAGGGCCTATCGCCCAACAGCACTGATGCCAGCAGGGCCATGCTAGTCCTCATCTGATATTGACCCAGCTGGGAATGTGAACTTGAACTGGTCATGAACGATACGTGCCCTGGGAGCCACAGTTTGGACATCCCTGTGACATACCTTGTTTCTCTGTAGGGCTTATCAGTGCTGGCACAGTGCTGCACAAGTGTGGCTCATTCACATTGTGATGGCCATGGAGGCAAAGCCTTGGTTCCCTTCACCTTATCCTTCTGCATTTCTTGTTCTGCTCCTTTCTCTGCAGAGCAATAGCAAAGCGTAGGCCAGGTCTCTGCTGTACCCAAGAACAGCAGGATAAAAGCTAAGCAGCTTGCCCGCCTTGGAGCACTATGTCCCAGTTTGAGTGAGAGTCTCAGCAGAAATCCCTGAGAAACATTCAGCTCTGGAAAGCCTGTGGTCAGCAATCAAAAATCCTCAGAAACAAATCCCAAACATATGAAAACATGGATTTTTTTTTTTTAAAGGGTTTCTTTGTCATTTTAGGAAAAGAGGCTTATTTCTGTAAAAAGCAAAAGAAAAGAAAGGAAAACACACACCCTATTAAAAAGACCCAACATTCAGCCTGTTGACATATGCACAGTCACATATACACTTACAGTGAAATACCAGCACCCAAGAGCACCCTGCTACACACCCACACTGACAGAAGCACTGACACACAAACACATAGACGCTCTCTTTACACATCCCCAGAGCAGCCACCCTACTGATGCAAACACATCCCCAGAAACTCACAGCCTCATTTTAGGCATTTAGACAGCGTTTCCCTGGCCTTCCTGAAGCACTGACTTCTTTTCATGACAGGCACTGAAGCACGCACAACGTTTATATAGCAACATACTCCTGCACTGGCTCCAAATGTTCCCTCCTAATGCGATGATAAATGTAATGGGCTTCTGATAAGATCATGTGTTTGGGTTAAAAGAATACTCAAGACCTACTCCAACCCGATGACTTAATTCATACTCACATGGATGGGAAGGCAGCCTTTGAATAGCTGTGATCCAGGCCAGCGTGTGATCCTAACAGAGGCTAATTTGTTCCTGATTATGCTTAAGACCCCAATAAATCTGTCTGCTTGGAGTCTGCAAAACCCAAGGGAGGAACCGAATGGAGAGGTTGGGATGTCTGAATTAAATGGAGACTGCCTAAATGATTAACCAAGTCTTACTGAACTGCACTGTCATGAGCCCTTCGGCTGTGCTGGTCCTGGAGAGTGGCTGCACCCTGCTCTCCACCACAGCATGGGGCTGGATGACATAAGAGCTGAGAGATCAGGTACCCGCTTGCTTTTATGTGCTTTGAAAAATGATGGCGAAAGTGGCTTTACAACCCTGGTTTTCATTTAAGAAAAGAAAAAGAAAGGAAAGAAATAGTAAGTCCTACTATTGACACACCATCCTGTAGCACGCACTGTCATGCTTTGAGGGGAGCGTTGGTGAGAAGAGCAGGTCTTGCCTGCCCATGAGGCTCTACACCTGAGTGACAGCAAAGAGGGGGACTTCTTTAAATCATGAGAGCACTGATGAAGGCATCAATCTACGACAGCCAAAGGTGGTGCATCACCAGGTGGGCTGCCAAAAAGCAGACGCTCTTCCTTCCACAGGTGCTGAGCACCAGCTCCTACTCCTGACTCTTACTGTGGTCTTGGATGCTCGGTAGGTTAGATGTTGGGCTTCACATTTTCATAAAGTAAAGAGCGACCAGATTGTTTCTTCCTACGATTGCCCTCACAAAATAAAAGCTAACAGGCTTCTTCCCTTTCCACAGTGGTGTGAAGACAGCTCAGTTAAATCCGCAGAGTCCTACAGGATCAAAGCCAGGGAGGGCAGTGTCAGGAGTGGTGTTTTTCTAGGAAGCAGTAGCTAACATCTTTATTTCCATCATGGTGCAAAATGCCTTTTATGTTCTATTCTCAACTACTGTGACATGAAAAGCATCCAGGTCCTGGGTAATATGAGCTAACTTTTGCTTCCATAGAGACCTACAAGCTCCCAAGACCTTTTGAAGGTCACAGTGCTGTAGTGGTCACATATGGCCTGCATCACGGACTTGGTTCATCAACACCGCGGACTTCTCACTTCAAAGTTGAATCTGATTTGAAGGAGATATGGAGGAAGGGAACATGAAGGAAATCCGATTTGTCCTCAAGGAAAAAAATGACTTCAAAAAATTACAAAGCAGTTGCCTGGAAATCCAGCTTAAATCTAGAACAGCAAAATGTCTGCAGGCACAGCACCTGGCAAGAGACAGCACCTCTGGGGATTGACAACAGATGCTAAAGGATCCTGAGCTGAACTTGGGGAACGCATATTCATTCAGGCAGCCTGAGCTCCTTTTCCCTGACAGCGTTCTCACTGAAGGCACAAAAATGTTGGGGCCAAACCAAAGTTGCTCTTGTTTGGGGAAAAGGCAGTCTCCTGATCAGCAACATCTGGGAATCCCTGAATGCTCCATGGCAGACACCAACCCAGAGAGGGGGATTTGTTGGGAAGACAGACTAGCAAGACTTGGCCTGCTCACTACTGCATTGGGCTGCAAGATCTTAGGGCTCCCGTGCATTGTGTGAACTCCGCGTCTCCTTACTTCTTCAGCTGCTTGAACACAGTGCAAAAGGCAGATTTTGGATTGAAATACAATCCCCTCATGTAGGGTTTAGAGATAAAAGGGTGCACAAGGTAAGGCAGAGGGTTTAGGCAGCGCTTGCAGGCACCTGCCAGCCCAGGTCTGGATGAGCAGGTATCTCCCCATCACAGTTACCTGTTTGAAGTGAGGCTGGAAAATCCCCAGCAAAATGAATGAATTCTGGTACAGATCAGGAAGCAGACCTGCAGGATACACACTTATCTGTCATAGGCAGCCTTCCACCTCATTAAAAAGGAAAAAAAAAGAGATCAAGGGATCCAATTCATAGCACAGGGCACATCCTCCTTGAGGCTTTGAATGTCCGAGCCGCATAGTCAAAGTGCTGGGGACAGACACTCGGGGCAGCTTCCTGTTTTCAGCTGGAACGCAGTGATTGGCATCAGCATAGTCTTCTTTTGTGCAATAACTACTATTTTTTTCTAAAGGCCAGACAAAAAAAAGGAGTATTTTTAAGCTCAGCTGTTTACTTGGGGCTGTTTCCAACTCTAACAAGCCTCACGCCACATAACTATTTGTCCGAAAGAGAAAAAAAAAAAAAAGAGGGGGAAGAGGGGTACAAAAATGCAGAAGCATTGTCTCAAAGTAACAAGATCTTGGAACAGAGCAAGCTTAATTTTAACCCCAGGAGGTCTGTCCAAAGGTGTCCAGCTCTTTTCAGACACAGTGAGGCACGAATCATAGGCTCGCTCAAGTCAGCAACTTGTACAGAAGCAGGATTTTACCAGCACATCACTTAACTGTAAGGTCCTTTCCAACCCTAACTATCCTCTGATTCTATGATTCTATCTCCAGCACTGGTGTTTAAGTTTACAGATGAGAAGAAACATATCCAGAGGTTTCTATCGCAAAAGGAGAAATAATTCCACTGCAGATCACAAGAACCCGGCAGCTGAGTGATAGCAGAACCTGCTCCATCTATTTCTATGGGAGTTTCACCTTTGGCTTCAGTGGGAAGAGAGTGAATAACCTGGCCTGCTTCCAGGATATCTGCTAATCTCTTCTTTAATATTGAAGAAGCCAGAGACAGAGAGAGATTTCCTGCTACGGTAAAATATTCGAGAGTTATTTTCCTTCCTGGATGTTCAGGTTTGAGAAGAGGAAAAACCATTACACAGAGCTTGGGCAGACCTTGCCGAATAAAGTTGCGTATCAATAAATGGTGACGTTTTCCTTCCATGAAATAAAACAGACACCTTGGAAATGAAGGCAACACGGGTGTTGCAATCTACTGCAGCACATCCCAGGGCCTCGCAGGAGGCTTTTTTCCCCCTGCACAACATGACAATCGTGTCTGAGCATCTCCTGAACCGAGCATGCAGAACGCGGCTCCCTGGTAACTCAGCTGCTTCGTGGAAATACATTCCTGGGCTTGTCCTTTGTCTGGCGTGAGCCGGCTCCTCGGTATGATATAGCAGTTGGGGCACAATAATTATGCAATTGATCTGCATGCTGCAGACAGATACAATTACAACTCTCTCGCAGAGCCCGGCACTGAAATCGGATATTTCACCTCCAAGAACACGAGCCTCTGTCACTTAAGAGAAAGGATATTTCCCGTCACTGGCAGTGGTAGTAAGACCTTATCGGCTCTGTGGCTTGCCAAAGGGAGCCAATGTGGCCTTCCACCAACCACGCATGCTCTAAAAGCACTCCAGTACACGTTCTGGTCACTCTTAATCTTGTTCCCTTCCCTGGGTGGTTGGATAAATCCGAAAAGCAAGGCTGGGAATGTTTCAGGGTTTCCTCAGACTTACACAGATTTATTAGGTAAACTTGGAGACTGTCTGACTGAAAATCTTGAGGCTTCTGTCACACATGGCAGCAGCCACTCTGAAGGCAAGAAGACTGGCCAATGTGGCCCTTCCCGACACCTGGCCCACTTCCTTGGGAAGCTGGGAAGAAGCCCAGGAGTAAAAAAAATAGTGGTGCCAGTCACCAGGGAGCACAAACTGCTTGTTTGTGAGTGTGGTTGGATGTTATTATGTTATTGCAAAGGAAGGTCTTGTGCTCAGCATCATCCTCTAAACACAGCAAGTTGCTATTGAGTCACAGAGGATGCTCTGAGGAGTGAAGCATGGCCAGCCATGGAAGCGCTGATCCATGGAGAGCAATGCATGAGGGACACAGCAAGCAAAGGAGTAATCCTTTCGTTGGGCTGTCATTGTAGCTGTGTCCTAAAAACCAAAGCTGGAATGAACTGGGCTGGAGTCACTGGCCTAGAGAAAAATGCAGGCAAATACCACTCCATCCCACATTCTCCCCCACAAAAAAGCATCTGTCCTTTGTGTTTTACTGCCTGAGATGCCTGCTCTCTCTGCTCTGTGGCTCAGCTGGCCCTGCTAACATTGCACTATTAATGATGACAGTCTGAAAATCACTTTGAGAGACTTTATGACTATGTTGTGATTACTAACTTGCCAAATGAGTGCTTAGACATTTTAGAACATGTAGCCACACTCCCACGAGCTGCAGGAAACCGTCAGCTTCAAAGCATTTGCCTTAAGCTGACTGATTCACACAAATATCATCTGAATGGCCCCAGTCAGTAAAATCATTGCTACTTGCCATTAAATTCTGCTATAGAACCTCAGCTTCTGAATCGACAGCAATACTCTTTCCCAAGCTCCTTGGTCAATGCTTTAGTCTTATTGATGCCCTGTGAGATGCTGAGTTTCTCTTGCAAGGTGGCTCAGTTTCTCCCATGCTGTTGTTCTAGTGAAAGCCCTGAGCAGGGTCAGCCAAGGCCTATTTAATGTTCATGAAAGAAGGCAAAATCACCATTAGCTGCTGTGTGGGGCCAGGGTTTCGGCAGTCAAAGCCGTGTTCCTGTGCAGGGGTATGAGGAAGGGAGGGAGAGAGGATGGGAGCGAGGCACGCTCTCAAAGCATGCCCACAATGAATATGGATGGTCATCCATCAATTTATTTTAAGCACATTACTCCTCTGTCAGAAAGGGAAAAAAAGGAAAAAGAAAGAAAGGAAAGAAAAGACATATAAAATTAGGTTTGTGTCACTCATTTAACACTGCAATTTCCCTAGAGGATTATGCACCAAACAGAGATAGCAAGCTCATGAATATTAATCACTTCCCTGAATGCAATGCAGCCCGCCGAACAATAAGATTAGGGGAAAGTGCTATGCTTAATTTATGGATAATGGGAGAGGTAAAGGATAGAGCTCCCACAAAGGTAAGGCTCACAGCTGGAAGGAGAGGCCTCTGAGGAGGAGAAGGACAGATCCAGATTTGTAAGGCAGCAAAAAACCACTTGAGGCCAAGCAGGAGCGAGAGAAAAGGTGTTTAAGGAACATTGTCAAATTAAAATCATACTTTTCCCTGACCCGGAGTCTAATGCTTCAAGATGCCAGGAACTGGGGGTAAACTCAAGAGCTAGGTGTATTTATTTTCTCTTTTCCTCTACCCTGTGCCTTTTCTTTGTGTTTTACATCCCTGAGGCCCTGATCCAACAAAGCAGGGAGATGTGTGTCTAACCTGAAACACTCACATTCTGCAGCGGGACCACTCACATGTGGAAGTAAGCGGAAGCGCTGCCCTGTTTTGCTGTAAAAAGGCTTTAGGAAGAGTCCCTTATAAGCAAAGGAGATAAAGCGTAGCAATAACAACACCAATAAGATGCAATTGAAAACCCCATAAATTACCTGGCAAACTTAAGGGTAGATAGAAGTTCTGCAGCGACTTCCCAGCTGTGGTTCAATGTGTCTATCAGCCTTTACTCATCTCTTTTCATATTACTTTCTCTCCCCCTCCCTTCTTTTTTATTGATCTCTGCATCTTTTTTATCATATCCTTCTCTTTCTTCAGCCCTGGTGAGCTAAATCAATGCATAATGCACATCACACTCAACAAAAGGAATGCAAATGAAAGCAGCGCTCTTTTTCAATGTCCGCACATATATCTAGATGCATGTGTACAACCTTGGTGTGTGGGAGAGTGCACACCAAGGACAAGGTGCTCAGCTGCTTGTTAGACACCCATTTCTCAATGGATCAAGTGCAAAAAAGCTCTGGGTTCCCACAACTGCAAATCGTAACTCTTACAAATGGGGCCTGTTTTACACAGGGCTTGAACTTGGCTGGGATCCGCAGTAATCGCAGAAATCAGTTATCCCGGGAGGAATCAAGAGCAAGGTGAAAGAAAAGCAGCCAAGAGGTAGGAGAGGGGTGCATCGGTCACAGCGGACACGACTGCAGCTCGCTTGGCTCCTACGTATCCAAAGGCCAAGTGAAACTTCTCCACTGGGACCTGATTCTGTGCGGGGAAGGAGATAAAATGTGCAAAACGCGCTAGGCGAAGGAGGGGAATAAGTAGAGATGATGGATTTCAGGATGGGGAAGGGTGAATGTGCCACAGAACTTAAAGGAGGAGTACTGCCAGATGCTGCCATTAATTAATGAATCAATCTCGCTGTCACTCTTCAGCATGTTGCAGGGAGAAAACGCTATTCATCTTATCTGTTTTCTGTTACTTGCCTTTGTGCTCAGAGAAGGCCAGGACAGCCTGACAGTAAGACCACACAGTTTTCTTCCCTGCCTCCCTCCCTCCTTCCCCCGCGCCCCTCCTCCCGTGGCAGAGCAGATTGATCCACTGTTATCTGATTAGAGAGGAAAGGAGGAAGGAAAACAACACTGAGAGGAAAAAAAACCCTCTAATTTTATTACAGGCACTAGCGCAAAGTGTCTTGAGAGCCTCGTGCCATTCAGACAAAGGGAAGTTGGGCAATTAAAAAACCCCATAAGCCTCATGATCCTAAAAGGCAAAGGGAGCAGGAGAGGCAAAGGGACACCTGCAAACAGGCTGCCTCCATCCTTGGAGATACCTTGAGCACAGCGGAACATGACCCTGAGCAACATGCTCCAAATTGAAGCTGGATCTAACTTTAAGATTGATCCTCCTTGGACCAGAGAACTCCAGGGACTCCTTCAAACCTTAATTATTCTGTGAGTCATGGCTCTAAAGCTAAAGCTTGATGGTGTTTGAGGGCTCTGTTGTATCTCTCTTCTACCAAATGAGGTGACTTGCTTGGTCTCTGCTTTGGAAGGAAGAAGCTCACTTGGGCTTGGCTATCAAACCTCCTGCTATGAATCTTTCCGTGGTGATGCCCCTTCAACCCTGCTTTTGCAAACAAAATGTTTAGTGATTATTCTCAGCCACGTGGGACCCAATCCTGCAGACAATCTGTGACAAGCACCGCATTCACCGCTGTGGTTCGAGTTGCCAAAGTCTAAAGAATGCCTTGTGGTAGTTCAGAAACATGCCTGGAAGGAAACGTTTGCAAGATCAAACCCTGAGGCCCCCAGTTCAGCAAAGCCTCTGAACATGTGTTTGAGGCTAACGGCATTCTTCGGTGAAGGGGAGTGATTCCCCGGGCTCTAAAGAGCTACATAATACAATAAGAACATCACTGCAAAAATAACACTGTCTGGAATAATTACTTCTTGTCCTACAGGATTATAACATGTGTTGGCCTTGTAAATATGGAAATGAATTACCCTTATTTTTCTGTGCTTCTCAAACAGGGATTCAAGCATCCCAAGAAAACCCCTCACCAGATTCAAAGAAGACTTTTTGTTTGGCTGAAGGCAGAAGATGCAGTCTTATACTATTCTATTGTGGAGAATGCTGAATGTTTGCACTTTCTGGTTAGTGTTTATCATGCACTATGCACAGCCATTCTCTTCCTCAACACCTTTATGTTTTCTGGTGAGATTTGAATGCTTGGCATGTTAAAACAGCATACAAGTCAGCGCTGTTCATTTGTCTGAAAGATGAGCCAGTCATTTATCTTTAGCTCTTGATATCCTAATTCATGGTGGTCCAGCACCCACAAATGCCAACAGGACCCGTTTCACAGTTATTACCTCCTCTGAACCTTTCTTAGGGACTTGATGAAGGCAGTGGTTGCCCCAAAACAGCAGCATCTGGTCTACCCTTATGCACACACACCATCACCGCCACAGCAGTCTCTCCACCACAGCTGTAAAGCCACCCAACAAAATCTCTGTAAGGTGTGTATCCACGCAGCTTTCCAGTGATTCAGGTACCCTGCTTCACCTGTGTCCTCATATTCTGTATATCACAAAGCAGGTTGATTTCATTCCCTTTTGTAATCCAGGACCTGTGCAAAACCACAACCTTCCAAAGGCCATGACAAACAAACAACATTTTACCTCTGGAATTCCCCTTTCCAACACAAGCAAATCTGAACATCACTTCCTCTGTAATGGCACAGAAATAGCTGTGTGTATGTTTTCATTGCTTCATGTTCTAACTGTATTGCTGTCAGACAGGTTTTTATCACATTCTGAACCAGCCCTGTTGCTGGTGCTGGAGATGAGCATGTACACAGGTACAGAGCAGGCTCCCGCACTCACCTAGCAGGACAATGCTGTGTGGTCCAAGGCTTGGGACACCCCACTCTTACTCCTGTCCATCGATCATTTGGAGCATGATGCAGCTCCTGCCCAGCCCACACAAGTAAGTTTCCTTAAGAACCAGTATACAAAGGGGAGGATCTGGGTCATGTCCTAACGTAACGCTGGGATGTGGTCAAAGTACAGACCCAGACCTGCTGTTGAGCAGGGTGATACAGATGCAACCGCACAGCTCCAACCCGACCCCTTGCTGGAACCTCGCACTCTGCCTGACTTTTGGAGAACCCAAAACATTTGCATAAGTGTTTATCTCACTTTCAAAATATTATGACTAATCTCTTTCAGTGCTTGAGGCTCTAATGCAGCAAGTGACTTGAAACACAAACCTAACTTCAAGACCACCAATAGTCACAATTAGCCTGCACCATAAATATGCTCAGATTTCAAAAGAGCTATTTACATATGTAAATATGTAAATAAGAACATCACCAAATTAGGCCTCAAGTCTCACAGTGTGGGATGCTGAAGTAAAACTGCAGCCATTATGACGAGACAAGCCGTCCCCAGCTTACCACCCAAGGGAAACATGGTGCCTGTGAGGTCCCCTCTACGTTGCTCCAGGCACAAGAGGTAATCATCAGATTGCCAAAAAGAGCAAATTTCAGTCTTGCCAACATTGTATTATCTGCTTAGGACTGATGCCCTGAGCTGAATGATCACTAGATGGGACCAAGTATTTGCTTGGTGAGACCAGGAAAGGAATCTCATAGAACTTCTTGAGAAGAAGATGACCATTTATAAACACTTGCTTTGGCTGCAGAAGTCTTGCACGTTTCATCCTTCCCCAGCCCTCACTGAGCCCTGGTTGGGAAATGGAATCCCACAACACAGGGACACCCCACAGAAGGTGCAGTGCAAATTGGTCTCCATTTCCCTTCTCTGCCTCCAGCATTCCTAGAGAGTTTAATGAATATGTAAAGCTCACAACTGCAGCCCTGCTATCCCCGATAGCTCCAGCATCTTCCGGCCATTGTCCTTACTGGTTTTGCTAATCAGAGCAAACCAGGCTTGCAAATGAAATCTGATTAAGTAGTTTTCACCTCTGAAAAAGGGGATTAGCTAGACCTTTGATCCTCAGATATTGATTTGCAACTCAAAGGAGGTGTGACCTCAGCCGGACTTGCTTCTGGTCTCAGTCCCTTCCCCTTTCACTCCTCCTCCTGTTTACCAGGAAAAAAATCAGTTCATGTCTTCTCACATAGCCAGATCTAAAGCCTATTGAAGGCAGTGGAAAACCACCCACTGACTTCAATGGGCTTTGGATCAGTCCCACAATGGCTGACTTAGCCCTAAGTCCTAGGCTGTTTCAAAGCCAGCAGAACCAATTTCCCATCAAAATGACCAGAAGCTGGGAAGATATGTTCGCCTTTCAAACCTACAAATTCCACCTTTTTTTCTTTCTTCCATGACAACTCTTCAGCTGGAAATGCTGAAAATGCTGTTGATATTTTTCCCCTTGCACTCTACGTAGAGTTGTTGCCCACCGTGAGCAGACTTACCAATGCAATTAAAGGACAACTCCTGCAGGCAGAACAGGGAGCAGCCATCACCGTTGATCTTGTTCATGTCATCACATTCTTCCCCCAAGTCTCTGTAGGCAGGGCACACACATACAAAAATGATTCAGGTGGCAAATGGCATCATCCCAACAATCACTGCAACCCCTCTGCAGAACCCCAAAGCCCTCCAATCTAGTACAGCACTTTGTGTGCTGACCCTTAAAATGCCTCTCCCTTCCTCCTCCAGCCCTGACTTCCATCATTCCTGGTTCACAGGCTTGCCTGGCCACTTCTCTCCTACACATGTGGATACCACTTGCTGTTCTCTGATGAGGATATGAGCAACTTCCTTCATAGCTGGTGTGGCTGCAACTCAGCAGGTGGGGAAAAAAAGAGAGCAGGAATCTCTGAAACTCTTTGTATTAAATCTGGAAGGGCCAGACTGTGACCCCAGCATGGGAATAACAAGGCATAAAGCCTGGTGCCAGGCTATTCCAGGTGGAGAGGAGGTGGTGTTGGGAATGGGATCCTGCTTCGCGCCAGCCCGCACAGTTGCAGCAGCATGCAGGGAGATGAGTGTGAACCAGATGAGAAAGGGGCTGCCACAGCTGTAAGTGGGGCCACAACCAACCAAGCTGTGACACAGTCTGGTTCCTGCTCACTCCTGAGGCAGCTCAGCTATTGTTCGACACTTGCTGCAAAGCCACAAGTGATGCTTGAGGAATGTGCAAACATAACAGTAGGAGAAAAGTTATGGAAAGCAAAATTAATCTGTCTTTCTCCACCTCTCTCTCCAAGACTGCCCTGGATTCATATGTCGTTTGGTTATTCCCTTTGATTTCCCTACCTGTTGGGCCTCATCCTGCAAATACTTGCTGCTAGGTATATCATCTGACAGAGTGGTACTACGTGATTGCTGATTGGCATTATTTAAAGCAATGGCTGGATTGAGCACTTGCTTGTTGTTACTTCCATAGTTTAAACAATTGAATTACCTAATGGCAGGAAGCTTTGAAGCAGGTGGCTTCAGGGCCAACACAGCAAAAGAAAAAACCCTAACATAGTTGTGAATGATTTTCTTTTACGTTTTCAGTGGTCTGGGGACTGGCAGCGGTGAGAGGGAGGAGCTGGTTGACAACATGCAATTCCCAGCACTCTCCCTCAGAGGCCAAATCTATCACCTCCAAATGCATCCTAGCTCCGGTGCTCAAACAAGAGGTTGCACCAGGAACCTGGACCAACACAAGGCAGGGTTTTACCCTGTCCACCAGCTGCCAGACACGTGGGACTCCACGGGTGAGGACAGCATCAAAGGCCATGTGAATTTTTCCAGCGCTTACTTCAGCTCTGCATAGGAAATGTCATATGCATGTATAAAGATAGAGATACACGAACAAACAGCATAAACAGCATATAGTGTTATGTCCATATCGATCCTGCTGTCTGGACTCCATTATCTGTATCTCTGTCTGTATCTCCTGGTGCCAGGATAGCAGGGCCTAAGTTCCAATTAAGTGTCATCATCCTGGTAATCACCAGGCACATGAGTCATTATGTACAGATGAGAGCTGGCCTCAACTGAGGAGACATCAGAGGTTGTCAATTCCTTTCTAGTCTCAGATTCTGGCTCAGTAGATGTGCCCGGATTTATCTGTTTGCTCGGTCCAGACTTACATTTGGATAATCCCGTCTCCACAGTATCCACTTCCAGAGATATAGACAAGCTCCGGGGAAGGCTCGCTCTCCTCCCTCCCGGAAACAATGATGACCTGGTACGTGTACGTGGTGCTATCGCTCAGCTCCCTGCAGGACAGAAGGAAACACTAAGTGATCGGGACAACAAAGGCGGTAGAAAAGGGCAGGGAGGGAGGTACTGAAATGGGGGGTGGCTGCCAAAAGAAGCAAGTTTTAGTTTCAGTCAGGTCCTCAGACTGTTCCTAGGGTTAATTTTGGGTTGGGTGTTGCTGCTTACATCTGTACCCACTATAGAGATGGTGCTGCACTGATAACATGGCAGTGCATCAATCCTCACCACACACAGTGGGAAACAGTAACAGCATTTGAGAAACCAGCCCTGAGCTTCAATGTGTTTAGCCTTGGATATTTCTGCTCCCACCTCTCCACGTCAGGGACAGCCTTACCTGCAAGTCTGCATAGTTTAGTTAAGGAACTTAAAATACCCCATGAACACTGATTACTTCCTGAACAGCCCTGAGCTCAATCCAGCTGCAGCTGGAGCCAGTGGGAAGTTGCCTATTGATTGAAGTCAGAATAGGACTGGGGATGTTTCAGTGATAAGTAAGATATCCACTTTGCATGCAGGTATTGAAACAATAGAGTTAAACAACTTTCTTCCCCTCTAGGAGAGTGCAAAAAATAGGATGCACACCACAGCACTGGATCCTGGGATTAACACTGAAATATTCACAGAAAGAATTAGCAAACTGCTACATATTTATGCAAAGCCATAATTACTTAAATCCTGTGCATCTGTAAATGAGGAATCATTTTTGTATGTGCAATACAGAAATAATATAAGCCTAATATAAATGTTTAGCTCTTTTACAATGCCTTTTACATTATCAGAACTCAAAACGTTCCACAAAGAAACTCATTACCATCATCCCCATTGTGCCGATTTGTAAAGCTATGGAGTGGTGAAGGCAAAATGATTTGCTCAGAGTCATCAATCAGGCTAATTGCAGAGCCCATAACACAACCCAGCTCTTTCCCAACCCACGCCAGTCCTCCACTTACCACGCTCATATTGCCCCAATTACTGACAGCAATATACAAGTCTTTTTGTCACAAGAACTTGGTCAAAAAGCACATATTAATGAAGTGTGTGCTACGAAGAGATGTATCTACTACACCCAGCCACAAAGCCACTGAAGTAGGTATCAATGGACTGTAGTTACTGAAACCTTCAAGTCTGGGAAATAAGGATCTCCTTACAACATTCATTAAATTAACAAGCATGACTTAAAGTCCCATATCGCACGTGATATTTCACAACAGAGCCATTCCTCATGGATACTATGCCTGCAAAGTAACTGTCATTGAATGAACTGCACATGAACAGCGCTGGGATTTGATTCTGTGTTACCACACATGGTAGTGAAGTGGGGAGAGAAACGCAGTGGAATAAAACCAGAACTGGCTTTCTCATTGCTGCTCCACCTGATTCATGTCAGCATTAGTCTGTGGCTCCTATTAGCTAAATTGGAGAGTTCACATAGCACAAACAGCATCTTAATTCACCCACAGACTGGGGAGACTTCTACCCAGATATTGGTTAAGAGTGTCTATTCGAAGTGAAAAATGTCAAACTTCTGCCCTTGGGACCTGTTTAAAACAACTGGTTTAGACAAAAAATAAATATAACATTATAGGAAGTAACTTAAGCGGCTGAACACCCACTGATGTACAATACTGAGATTTCACTCCCTTTCACATCCACTTCTGAAGATTGCAAATTTCTGCTATAACCTCATGAAATCAAAGCAGAGGCAAGCTTTGATTATTCAAGAGTTATTTCTCAAGTTCTTTCTCAAAACCATTCATAAAATCATAGAACGGTTAGGGGTGGAATATTTAAGATGAACAAATCTCCTTGCAGAAACACGGATTTTGTCACTGGGGAAGCTGCTAACCACAAAAAGGTTCAATTCTTAGAAAAGGCTGTTAACAAAGGAACAGCTCGGGCAGCTACAAAATCAATCAATCCCTGCTGCTTTCCGATGTGCTGAGATGACACGTGTGAGGGCAAAACAGTAGTGTTCAGATCCTGATTTTTGGCGTGATTTCCAGCGATACCCACAGGTGATGGGCAGGAACTGAGCTCGCAGCAGAGTGTGCCTCTGCGAGTGTGCTGCAGTCTGTGGGAGTGTTTGTGTATGCCTGTGTGTACATGTAAGCAAATGGAAAACAGGAAAAGTTCACATTTGTTTATGTACAGGGCGGGAAGTTGGCAGAACATAATGGAAGAAGACATAGTACTAAATAAAGCACGGGAGAGCATATGGTGTTTATGAATTATTAGGTGACTGGAGATGAATGTGTATGTGGGTGAATAAGACAGAAAACTGGAAATGAAAGTTATTAGGTGGGGAGAACTCTGGTCCGTTTAATTGTATGGGTTGTGAAGGAAAAACTTCATATGGGGAGAGGACCCTGTGGACACCGAGGGGTGACTGCTGGCTGTGCAGCTCTGGGCTTTGGGCTAATCCTGTCACCTGCCATATGCTGGGGAGGCGAGATTTCCAACTGCAGCCTGCTGCTCAGAAATGGAAATGGGTATGTCATGACAGGCAAAAGATACTGACAGTTTAGACACACAAGGAAAAGGCAATTTCTTCTCCAAAAAAGAAGGTGAACACAATATCTGACTCCTTACACATACATTTAGGTATTTGTACAGCTTGGCTTCCCTTACTTCTACACAGTCTGTGTATGAAATAGCTGTTAAGTTATTTATGCTCACAATACCCCATGAGCTATGAATGGAATATCCTTGTCTTGGGTAAAATAGAGAGAAAGGGAAGACAAATGCCTGGAGACATACAGTCCCTGTAAAGCAATGGCAGGACTGTGAGCCAGATCTCCAGTCCACAGGGCCAATTCTCCCCATCCTCATCCCGGTTCCCCTTTCAGACAGCCCAGTCGGAGCTACCTGGAGCTTCACAATGTTCCCCATGCTGGGGATGGCAGAGAAGCCCCAGGCTGTCACCCCCAGGACAGCACCATCCACGCCCGGAGGAGATGGGACATGTGCCCTTCACATAGCTGGAGATGGGCCTGGACTGGAGCACCAGAAAACCACCTTAGACACTAAAAACTCAAGCCACCACGTTACCAGCTCACCCTGGCCTGATGCAACTAGTGGCAAAAAGCTGACTGAGCTGGATGTTGCGTTTCACATCCCAACAACTGGAACCTGAGATACTTCTATCCTCCTGAACTGTTAAACATATCATATCGGCAGACACAGAAAGCTTTAGCATTCCTTCACAGTACCCACATTTCGGAAAAATATAGCTGCTAAAGGGATGATACATGCAATACTTCGGGCAGTAATCCAGTACCATAGTGAGGGAGGGAGGAAGGAATGCAGGAATGAAGGGGTGGAAAAAAAACACAAAAGAATTTATTCTTTCCTATACAGTTATAGGGCACCGAGGTAGATATTACAGACTGTATCTGGAGATGTCAGCAAGTCCGGCTGTGCTCTAAGTGATGATAAAAGTGGGATTTTGGACCATTTATTTTCTTTCCTGCCTTTTCTTGGAGCTGAGGACACACTAACAGCAATAACCTGTTCTTTCCC
Organism: Pezoporus occidentalis; assembly: GCF_034315485.1. Lineage (NCBI taxonomy): Eukaryota > Metazoa > Chordata > Aves > Psittaciformes > Psittacidae > Pezoporus > Pezoporus occidentalis. Next base: position 1,999,944 of record NW_026915987.1, read on the forward strand.
CTCTGCTGTCAGGCAGGTCGGATGCACTGCGGCTTCACACGATGCTTCTTAAGGAAGTGAGAGAGAAGAACATCTTTAACATTAAGGATGTGAACAAACACTCTTTTAAATTTATATCTATGGTCTTTTAAGGACCTTTCTGAGAACTGAGTAAGCTGCATTGATGGCAGCAGCTTCCGCCGTGGGGCAGCAGTCTTATTAAAAAGCAATGACTCAAGTCCTCTGTGTAGAGGGGGAATTAGGATGTGCCATGTGAAACACCAAGGGGGCAACTTCCCTGCCTGCTGCAGGAAGTGGCAGATCCAGGGTCAGATATACAAAACTCTCTAATTCTTTTCCTGGTTTTCCTGGGGAAGCTGAGTTCATCTTGCAGAGTCCCCTGGGCAAGGGATCTCTGCTTTCAGTTTGGGTGTTCCTGTAAAACTTATGGGAAGAATTATACCTCTGGGAAGTTGTTTTCTATTCAGACCGAGGTGGGTTTAAAGGATCATTGAGTTTACAGAAGCAACACACATGCCCTCGAGTGCCAGCAGACCTGCAACCACATCTGCTCTGTGCTCACTACAGAGCTTCAGCATCTGAGGACACAGCACAGTTGAGATGCAGTGGAAGCACCAAGGGAAAGCAAACATCCCATGCCTCTCTCCCTACTACAATAGCAGATATATGTTTTTCTTACTACAGGTAGCAGTGAGGGGTTTTATACAGCAAAGACTTGTTTCCAACAAAATTGAAAATATCCTTAAGGCTGATCCCAGTTTCTGCCCCAGGAAAACATGAACAGTCAGAAAGCAATCCTGTTATTTAAGGAGAAGATGACATGATCTTAGGCATCGCCTATTAAACTATGGCTGTCACAGGCAGCATGATGTTAAAATAAGCAAATTCCACACCTCAGTGTCCTCATGAAGAAACCATCTTTCTTTGATCTTAAATAGTCACCAAACTCTTGAGCCAAAAGATGTTTCCTGGACAGCTCTCCGCAGCCCAGAATAAGCCCGATCTGCCAGCAATGTCCTCGCTTCCCTCTAACACTGTCACCTTTGCTCTTCTTCTCCAGCAAGGAAACCACGTGGAGCAAAACAGGAAATCTGCTGGCAGCATAAACCCCACATCTTCACTTGTTGCAATGCTTTGGATCAGCTGCTCAGGATGATCTGAATACAACCACACACTGAAGGTCTCATCATCTCTTGTCCCCTCCTGTGCAGCCTGGAGCTGTCCAGTCCATCCTCATGTGCTGCTCACAGTGACCAAAACACCCAACACCATTTGCAGAGGTCCTGAACTACCCCAGATATTCACTAAGTCAGTGAAACAGACGTGTTTAGAGACTCCCAGTCCTGGGCACCAAAGTGGCTCTCAATGCTTCCACATCAGAGAATCTAACTCTGTTACTTAGGGACTGGGTCATTCAACTGCACTGGGGTTTACCTCTCAGCAATGCCACCATGGTGTTTGCAGGCTCACCCATCCTCAGGTGCTCCAAAAGCAATTGATGAAGAGTAACCCAGGGGATGAGGCTGCTTTGGGACAACCCAAATAGATCTGCTTCCCAACTGCCATCCGTTTTCCAGCGCTGCCACCGACTGTACAAGTATGCTGGGTTTCTTCCTTCATCTCCTCTTGCACACCCCCCCTTTGCCTTGCTTCTCCTTCTTTTAATAAAAATGGCATGAGAAGCATGGCAGAAGATAATGAAGAGAATTCCTGCCCAGCTCTGCACTCAGGAGAGAGGAGGGGCAGGATGCTGTAAACAAAAGGACATCAAAATCCCAGCCTCATGTGATGGGCTGTTTTTCCAGCTGCAGTCCAATCTCTGGCTGTTTGGATAAACCCAGCACCATGGCAGGTGCAAAGGCCTCAAAACCAGCCTCCTGCCTCTGTCCCAGACTCCAAGCTGACTCAGAAGACATAAATGCCAAGCAAGCAGCCTTGCAGAGGCTTTTCTCTCTATCCACGATGAGACAGGTCCCACCCGGGGTCGTGGGTTTGCTCTCTTCTCTTTTATGATGTATTTGGTTACAAGCAAATCAGAATCAGGTCGGTGAAGTACTAAATGAGCTCTCATGGGCTGGAAGGGAGAGTGGGGACTGTACAGTGGATTTCTGCTCCCAAACCCAGCTTAAACCTGAACTGGGTATTTCCAAGGAGGAGCATTGGAGCCACCAATGACCTGAATAGATAATCTCAGCTGAACACTTGGTTGGGTATGTTTTGTGCCATCGGGTGTTTGGGTTTTCTGAAGCCCAGAGGCTCACCATTTAAAGCAGTGGCTTCAAGATAATGCCCAAAGTCAACTTTTCCTTCTGACTGCATTTCTGCTAACACCTAAACCAACCACCTTACCCACTCACACAATACCATGGAGACCCCACATATTTGAAATCGAAGTCAAAGGTTTGGGCATCCAGTCTATTAGAAAAAGGAAAATACGCCTTGCTCCATGACATACTATGAACCAGTCACCACCAACTTTCATAACCACCACAAAATCAAAACAGGCAATTAGTCTACAGCTCTGCTCTCGCTTGGCTGGTATAAACCTCATGTAACTTTAGAGACCTCAGCAAAACACTCCAGGTTTAAACCACTAGAACTCAGCTGCTCGCCTGTTCCTCTGAGTTGCAAATGTGCGTATTTGCTGCTCAGACCAGCTCCTTGCCTGCACAAGATGCCATAGCACAGGACCACATGCCTGCCTGGAGCCCTCTGCTCTGAAACCCAGGTCCTGTTTAGGACCTTACACACATTTGGTTTTGAACATTTGGCTTTCAGACAGACTGCTCTCGTGTCCTTCGTGCCATAACCGTAAGCTTTTAAAGCAGCAAACATCTAGGTATATATGCAACTGATTAACTCCAGCATTTGATATAATCATCCAAGTATTTGCCCTGGTACCAATTTAAGACACAGTAGCACATTTAATAAAAACCAAAGTTTGCAGCTAAGACCTTAAAGATATTTCTTGGGTTTTTTTCTCTCAAAAGAAAATAAATTAAATGTCAAGAGACAGTTTTGTACTTTAATGTTTAAGCAACAACAATTACCAGTTTTTAAGGTGGATAATAAAAATGCAGGATCTAAACGAGACTGGGTTAAAAATCCCTGGATAAAGTAAATCCTTGAGGCCCAGGGCCTCACGTGGGTGTCTGTACTAGACAGGCAATTTCACGGCAGCACACAGGTTAAGTGTCAGAGCACCTGGTTGCTATTAGAAGCAGAGAAGGGGGGGGGAAATCTGTTGTGTTTGCTACTTCACCGCTGCGATCAACCCTAAGCTGAGATGGGAGTGCTTCTCAACATGAGCCTCAGATGCAGCCGCCACAGAGGGAAGCCTGTTAGGTTTTGGCTGAGGAGGGAAATGCAGAAAGGCCGATTTCCAACCAGTAAAAGCCAGCATTTCTCTATTGATTTTAAGGGAACGCTGCCAGTATCCACCCCATGAGATGGTGCTTTGGCATACTGGTATGCCAGGGAGGAAACGGTACTGCGACTGACAGGCAGGTTAGGACAGGTTAATTGCTTTAAAGGCCATCATCGTCACCGGTGAACCTGTGCCTGTTGCATCGTGCCTCTCGGTGAGCACTGTCTGATTACTCACACCGTTAACAACATCCCAGTCGTGCTGTAGTTCCTCCGTGAAGGAACAGCAGCAGCAGCATCCATGCAGGCATCGATGCTGGTTCAATCCATGCTGCGGGAGAAGTGCCTGATGCACACCCTACACAGGGGCTGGGACCCCAACAGCCACCTCTCAGCAGCTGGATGTTGACTGTTCATCACTGAGGCTGGGAGCACTTTGGTTGTTACCCTCCACCATTCATCATGTTCAGCTCTCCCCATGGGCAGAAGGCTCTGCCCAATGTCATCTGCTTGGCAGAATAACGTTCTTCAGCTCTGAATCTAGACCTGACCTCTAGGATTTCCCTTCAATGGGTCTGAGCCAAGACCTGATTTTCAGAGCTTAAACCCTTCCCGTTTCCATGTAATCCCACCAAAATGGTAAACAGAGTCATGGGAGCAGACGCTCGCAGTGCCTGATCCAAAGGCTCCTGCAGCCAGTGGAAGTTATTATGTGCATTTTCAGTAGGGCTTAGGTTGGGCCCCAAGCGAACACAGATGTTTGCAGTTTTCTCTGGTTTCACCTCCACCATCCCTCCTTGCCAGAATTCCACTATGGAGGGTGATGGCATGGGGAATGCGGCATCCTGAGGAGCTGCTCCTTGGAGGGAAGGACCTGTACGGTTACACATATGTGTGAGAAATGTATGTGCCATCATACATGCCACACAGCAGAGCCCACAGAGATGGGCAAAGAGGTGAGGTGACTATTCCAAAGGACCATTTTGTCATTTCCCTCCTTAGGGGCTCTGTGTTTTGCCTTAAGCCACTTCAGATTATGAGAAATCCTACTCGCTGGTCTCCGGTGGGATCTTTAATGGTTTAATAACTGAACATTACTGAATATATTTCCACTAGCCTCTTGCTAAAATCCCATCATGAGCTAATTTCCTCTATTGTCATTACATCTGCAACTGGTCTTACATTTTGTAAAACCCTGTACCACTGTGAGCAAATGATCTGGTTCGCTGCACTGAGCTCTCCAGGCCAGTAATTGTAGTAGTGGCTGATCATTTGGGTTATCCAATTCCAGGCACCCTCCCTGGGGTACAATTTGAGCTTTATTTCCACCTTTCCCCTCCTATCACAATAAGCTCCAGGAAGATGCTGGAATCGGGGCATCAGCATGGATGCTCAATGCCACCATACATTTAAGAAGATCCTGGCCAGAAATACTGCGATCAAGTTTGGTGAAACAATCACACAAAGGGCTCAGCATACTGCATGCTATGCAATGATATACCTAAAAGGCTTCTGCCTTCTGTTGCTGTACCCAAACAAGGTATTAAGGACAGCACAGGTATTTCAGTCTTCCTGCAGCGTTGTTTTCAGCTCCTTGCCTGTTTGAGCAAATTTGAGGCTTGGAATATGTTTCCTAGGAGAAGATATAAAAAGACAATGCCCAGGAAATGATCAGGCCAATAGTTTAGTAAAAGTAGCTGAAAAAAGCTGTGCTGGCTGCCACTGCTGATAAAAAGGTAGGTAACACATTTCTGCTGCTCCTGTGGTATTTGAGGCTCACTCCAAGTCTTACAAGAGAGTTATTTTTAAGTTGTTACATAACACATGTCTGTCCAATATTTCTTTCCTCAATCAAGCAAAGAAAATGCATTTGTTATTCCTGGGAGATTTCTGGGGCTTCTCATCTCATTTAGAGCCCAAAATAAAGATGCACGCAAGAAGGCAAAACATCAGAGAGAAATTATTATCCATGAGATAATGCACAGCCTAATTTACCACATAGCTGAGACTGTTTCACCTGCAATAAATTATTTTGCCCGGCAGGAAAAGTCCTGTTTGACCTTCTATCTTTTCCCCTGCAGCTGAAAACTCTGATACTCCTTCTAGGTCGTGAGTTCAAACTCCACCCTGGCTGGGAGTGAATATATCAACTTCTAATAGTATCTATTTGGTTAATAATAGGAGAGCTGTAAACATTCACTTTTCAGGGACACTTTCATGCGGTTGAGTTGTAGTCTATGGGTGTGATCTCTCCGTGTGTTGCCCAAGAGGTGCACTGGAGAAATGAATCCAATGCAGCAGCAGTCCCAAGGGAGTCCCTGTCTGGAGCAGAGCTGGCAGAGCCGAAGCCAAGTGTCATTCCCCAAATGGGGCAGTCCCTCTTTCCTGGCTCTTCCCATGCTCCCGAGTCATTTCATTGAGAGGCAGCTGGGGGTTATTCAGAGCAATCCCAGCCTTCAAAGCTACACCCAGGCTGAAAATGGGCTGCCCTGTCTCAGGCTCACAAAGCCATAAAGATACAAACCCGCCCTTACTACCTTCTTCTTGCATCATGTGCAGCCGAGCCAGAACAGGAGCTACAGACTGTGTCGAGTGCCAGCTATAGTTACAGCATTACATAAGGAACCGCAACAGCGAGGGATCACAAATCTATCACTACAGCTGGCACCAAATGGCATCTCTGCACAGGCTGAGCAGAAAAGCTGCCTACTGAATGGGCACAGACAGACAAATTGTTCTTTCTCTTCTCCAGGGCGGGGTTAAGGCAATTTGGCAGAGGGTGGTGAGGGAAAGAATTGCTCTATCTGTTCAGTGTGTGGGGTCAGGAAGCAGGTTTTATTCTCTTGCAGAGATAACCTGGCACCTTTAATGAAGAAAGCAAGAAAGAAGGAAAGCCATCAGAATGTGGCTTCCAGCTGTGAGGGCACATCAGGGAAGTGGAGGTGTATAACCCATGAGAGCAGCAGCACTGCTAGCCTTTAACATTTAATTCTGAAAGAAGGCACCTGGAGTATTCCCCCTGTAAAATGCCCAGCACACTACTGACCACTGTCAATAACAACAACTGCTGGCTGGTAATTAGCAGCACAAGGTATGTGAAGGAAAGATGGAAGAAGAGCAGGTGGAAAAGAAGCAGTGTTCCTCTTCCCAGCCCTTGGAGTAGAGCAGGGGAACATGCTGTGGCACAGGGAGCAGAAGCAGTCATCCCCATTGCCACGCAAGCCTCAAGGGAAAGTTGGCAGAGAAGATGGTGCTGAGTGGATGACTCTCCTCCTACCAGCACTTCACCTCTGCTGGTGTCAAATGAGCCTATGACCAGTTTCCCACTGTTGGAAGGGAAGGCGAGGGACAAGCAATCATCCCATATTTTTCTGGTTTTTCATCATGGGAAATTCCCTGGGTCAAGCAGAAACAGGGCAATCAATACTGGCTGGAAGGAGCTGACAATGCATCCAAGGCCAGACACGGCCTCAGAGAGATATGAAGTGCTGCTTGCAGGGGATCGCCAGCACCTTCACTGAGTAGTAAACTTAGCCCAAACCAACCACAGGCAGCTCCAATACACTCAAAGCTCCACTGACACATGGAGGCTTTTAGACAGGGACAGCATAGCCACTAATCCAGCTGGGAAAACAGAGTTAAAGAGGAACAGCTGAAACATTTACTCCTTAGTGTGAGGACTCTGGATGAAGAACTAGCAGTGTACCTGAAATGGGAAATTATAGGGGTTAAGAGAAACCTGGTGGGACAGAAGGGTTATTAGTTCTTGGGAAAGCTCAAAATAGCTTTGGCCATGCAGCACTGTAAACTAATGATAGGAAAGCTTGTAGGCAAGAGCAAGAAAGAGATAACAAGAATTAAATCTGTTCCTGCTCAATTTTGATAGAAGTGTTTTGAATGGAGATGGGCTGGGAACTTTCATACGGATACAGATGGGGATATCTAATACATTACTAAAGAGAAATAACACAGAGAATTGTGTAATTATGGGAAAGAAACCTCCTAGATGCAGACTAGAGAACAAATGCCTTTCATAATGGCAGGTCTCTGGTGCCAGGCATGAGAGCAGACATCCACAGGGACTCAACAAGAGAAAACACTGTTTTGCACTTATTTCTAGTAGCTGTAATAGATTAAATTGAAAGAGAAATTTGAATGAAAACAGATAATTGTCTTTCAGTTATCACTTTGAGTTCAACTCACAAACATTTCCTGCAAATAAAGATCCAATCCCCAAAAGCCCAAGTAAGGAGGCTCAGTCAATGCAGAAGGATGTAGTTATAATGTAGAAATGACTAATTTTAAGGACTGGATGTCTCAAAATGGTGCATATGATGGTATAAGATAATACTATGTGCGTTAGTATCAATACATTCAGATTAAGCCTGGAGCTCTTCCTCGCATGTGAGAGGGGAAGCAGCAGTTGGTTGTATTTATCCACTGGAAGACAACTATCAACCATCAGTGGGATGTATGCACAAGAACAGCACATGAGGTCCTTGCACGCATCAAGACAAGGCATTCCCAGGGTAGCTGGGCAAGTATTCGTGCACAAGGACATCTGGAATACCGTATACAGTTCTGAAGCCTGTTGCGAATCCAGATGTGCAGCATGCCGTTATCGCACGGACAACCTAGCAGCTCTTGCAGATAAATCTGGATATGTAAAGTGCTTTCTTAACATTTCAGGCCTATCTTTGATATTCCCCAATATTTCCTGGCATATCAAGAGAGGTTTGGCATGGTAACCATGGAGGAGGGGTGAGCAGAAGATGGTGATAGTATGGGATTCAGCTTTTGGTGTTGGGAGAACATCCACCCAGTGATCTGTATCTTGTTCGGGTGGAAATATGGTGTTAATTATCTTCATGACAGATGGATCTGGCAATTCATTTCAGCTGCTTTAGATCATACATTCCTTTGGCTGGTAGACCTTCAGAAAACAGAGAGATAGATCTTCAAGATGAAGGAAGGAATGCCATAATAAGGACAGATGTCACCATGAAATTTTAGTGTTGCATTCAGCAGGGACTTAAGTTTACCCATCATCATTATGATCATCATATTTTTCCAATCCTCTTTTCAGCTGGGCCCCTATCCTGTAACCTCCATCTTCCTATTGAGTTCAGGGGCTGAAAGGCACACCAGTATTTGGCTGTAATGAATTACTACTCGTTATAAATAGCAACTGCTGATCCTCCAGCTTTTCTGCTTGTTCATACTTGTAGGAGCCTTCAGACTAAGAACCGTTTGCCATCTCCTTCAACTACTCATCATCTGGAGTTCCTGACAAGTCACTCATCATATGCCCTTCTGACTGGAGACCAGTAACAAGGGCAACAGCATCAATAAAGCAAACTTTGAAACAAACAGTTGTTTCAGATGAAGTACACGATGTGCTAAGGACCCCTGAACATGCCACCACCACTCTCCAGCTACCTGCAAACTTGATGATGGCAATCTCTCAGTAATTTTGCAATCACTCCAAGAAGCCCAAGTGTTATCTGCACTCTTGGGTACAGTTAAACCACAGTTTAACACGAATGGAACTCCTGATTCTAATAAGATACATGAAAATGTATTTAATTAAATAACAACTGGACACAGATGACAACCAGTCCCCTCCAACCATTATCAAGCAACAGAGAAGGTCCAGCCATAGAAAACAGCTTTAAAATATCCCAAAACTGAGAAGAGAACCATATTCCCTGCATGAGAAAATGAAGTTTTCCTCTCAGTCTCTCCCTTTTCTTTCTTTTCAAGGAGTATCTTTAGGTGCCACTTAGGTACTAGTGTAGTCAGAGTAGGAATGGCTCAGCTGAATATAGCAAAGGACACCATACTTGTGTCTCAGCGATGCTCAACTCTGCAAAACCCAAATCCATACTAGGGCTTCATGCTGGGATTCCTTTTAAGGTCATTTCAGTCCATCCCTTTGTCTTGAAAAAAGCCTACAGGTTAACACCACAAAGATGACCTGATCCATCATCGTCCACTACATTTTAAGGGTCCCTACAAAGTCTGTGGCAGAAGAGTTGGGAAAATTCCCAATTCTTAGAAACTTTTCCAGTTATTCTGACAGCTTTCCAAACCCAACCTCAGTGTCTCTTGGCTTGGCCTGCCAGAGGGGAGAGCACAGATCTCACCAGCACGCCCGGCTGCTCACACCTTGCATATTTGGCTACTGACAGTGCAATGGGGAACATGGGCTGCTCCCCCGCCATGGGACTGACCTGTGACATCCTCAGCACAGCATCTCATTGTGGGCATTCACTTCCCACTGAGCTCTTTAAAAAAAATCAGTGCTTGCTACAAACGAATGCAAGAGCAGTGATTACCTTCCAACTGCAGCCCTGTGAGTGTAAAAAGCGCTACAGTAAGGGCAAAGGGAGGGCAAAGCCATTACCATGTTCACCATTGTGACTATCTTGCACATTATTTCTAGAGAACAGCCAGAGTGCAACCCTCTACGTACGAGCACAACCCACACTTGGGATTAAATTGTGAGCTGAGACTTTGAGACTTGCAGATGAGGCTCCCTCCTTATCACTCGCTGTGGTGTGAAGACTCAGCAGTTCTGTGCTGCACCTGGCCTGACCTCTTTCCCCCCCCTCCCCACTGATTTATTTAGCTTTCTGCTCTCTTCCTAGGCTCCGACTCTCATTTTGTATCACAGATACCAGCAGTTCTGGCTGATCATACTCAGTGGAATTGAGTCTACCTGGCCTGCTTTCTGTAAGGGCCAAGGATACGATCCTGTCCCTTAACTTCAGCCAAGAGCTGTGAAGAAAATTCAGCTTGAGAACAGAAGGTCTCCCATTATTTTGTATTTCTTAATAAACAGGTTTCCACTATTATAGTTATTTACTCTCCTCTGCGGAGCGCCCAGTGCTGACTAGGCAAGGGCTAACCATTAAAGGCTGCCTCTCAGCTTAAAGAGAAGTTCCTTCTCTTTGATGGGAAGAAGGTAGGAGAAATGAATTTTTCTTTCAGCATTCCACACCTGGGGAAAGGATCTTGCTCACAGATAACAGTGCAAGCAAATATTTCCTTTGGGAGAAAAAGAGAAAGTGAAGATCAAGGTCAGAGGAGGCAGGAGTAAAGATATGTGACTGCCTTCAAAATAACCTTCCATAGAACATGTGGGGGTGTCATTTAACATGGAAAACATGAAAAAGCATAAAGGAGGGATAACAAGCTTGGGGCTTACAGAGAGATAAAGGGGCTGCAAAGTCTGGTTGCACAGATATGCTGAATTACAGCTGTACAGAATGTGACAAACAGGCAGACTGCATTATATATACATAGGAGCACAGCCCAACACCTCTGTCCCTGACTCCCCTGAAGCATCTTCCCTTCTTTCCTGCTTACAAAGTATAAGGACTATAGCTACTCTTTGCACAAGATGCTAATGAAAATTCATAGAATGGTTTGTGTTGTAAGGGACCTCAAAGCTCATCCAGTTCCAACCCCCTGCCATTGGCAGGGGCACCTTCCACTAGAGCATGTTGCTCCAAGCCCCTTCCAACCTGGTGTTGAACACTGACAGGGATGGGGCATTCTGCCTCTATCACAGAACCACAACTACACACAGAGATTCAACGAGTTTACTGAATCTCAAGGTATGGCCCAGCAGCAGCCTGGACATACACCATCAACCTATGAATCTGCATGATACCCCCAAACCCACAGGATCTGGATCCCTGTTGGCACATCTGTGTATTAGGATGCCAAAACTCAACTCCCATTTCAAACTTTCCAATGAATGCATAAGTACTGAACCAAAAACCAGTCACAAGCGCTTAAGAATCTGCATCTCCTTACCCTGTGACTAAATCAAGATTTCACTTTCCATGTGTCTTATTGAAGCTTACTGTCAGGATTTTCCCTGTTGTCCCTGGAAAGACACAGATGAGCTGAGGCCAGCTAGACTGGAGCTACCGATCACAGGTGGAGCCCAGAAAGACTCACTTCAATGCTATGTGTGATTTTTAGCTGGCGATGTAACTAGGTGAGACACAAGACAAGTACAGTACTGTTACCCCTTGTGATTTATCCAATGAAAACTGTCATTACTCCCTGGCTACTGCTTTAACTATTAGAGCACCCTTTCACTTCAGCTACCTGTAAGTGACCCACAAAATCATAATAAAAGCCCAAGAAACAGAACTCAGAGCACAGGCTATATTTTGGGCTTTTTCTTTTCTCTCACATTTTGTTATGAACTCGAAATTGGACCTGTTTCTGTGGGAACTTGTGCTAAGGTATGCAAATATTTCAACCCAAACCAGTCCCATTTTCCAAGGAGAGTGGGCCAGGTTTTAGGCAAAGATGCTTTCACAGCAAAACCATGGGAAAATTCACCATTTTCCGTGTTTCCAAAATGCCAATATTCATCTCATGTTAAGTGCCAGCAATTGTTGGAACAAGGCTACAACCCAAGAAAGCACTTCAGCACATGCTTAACTTTCAGCACATGAGTAATCTCAGTGATGTCCTGGGTTTCTGTTTTTGTATTCTCTATTGTTAGCTACCTTGCATTTTTAAATCCATAGGGGCAATTTGCATCTTCTGAGCTGTATAATTGGGCCATGAAAGGGCTGGGAGCTCATGATTACTGAATTGTTAATTACTCATTTTTATTATATTTAAATATGCTTTAGAAGACCATAATGATGTATGCTTCCTTGGTATTAGCTCTACTAATTAGATCATCTTCTCTAAATTAGAGTGCAGTTTTCTTAGCAGGTTTCCTTTTATCTGGGGTTCATTTTTCAAGAGAGTTTCATGTTGCTCCCACAGATGAGTGAATCATTTCCAGGGAATCATGCTAGGCAGAGGATGTTTTTTCTTGCTGCTGTAGAATGCTTATGGGTAGATCATGGATCTCCTTGAAATCAGTAAATATTTGGAAGTTGGACTTTCCTCAACAATCATGCATTCCTTGATGCATAACTGCATCTGGGATGAAACTCCATTCCTACTGCAACAAACTAGTGTATTTGGCATGTTTACTAGGTTAGAATGACCTCACTCCAACACAATTTGTTTTAGTGACACATGAAAGCAGAACATGAAAGTGGATTAAATACATTTATAGACTGGAACTGAAAGTGTATTTTGTTGCCCTCTTTCTTTAGCAGTGAATTGGTGCTCCAGCACTGAGAGCCATCCTCTCTCCTTCTCCATCAAAAATATTACTTTCAGAAGATTTCTACAGAAATGATTCTATGCTACTCCAGAGGTCCTCATTTAGGTTATCTTAAACATTTAACTTATCATAGCTTAGGTAGTTTGCAATATCCGTTCCAGTTAAGGAAAGCCTGAATTTTATGTCTCTGCCCAGAAATATCTCAAAAACTATCTGTGAAATCTCAGGCTTATTTCATCTGAGTATGATAATCCTGCTTCCACAGAGAAACTATGAGAACATCCTCTCTTGGTGACACTTGGTATGTCTATCCAACCGTCAGTGCTGGACAGTAGAAGAATGAGCAGAAGAGGTTACTGTTTTTCCCTGAACAAGTCTATTCAGGTCTCTGGGAAGCAGTACTTACGTGTCAACAAATCTCCTGCTGAGGTTTGAGATGACAACTGGAGATCCAGACTGGAAAGGAGGGTCCCGAACCACTTTGTACTGGATGGGTCTGCAGTCTGCACACAGCGTGCTCTGAGGGACAGAGCTCAGCATGGCAGCATCAATTTCCAGGTGCTCATCCAGAGTGTAGATCTGGATCCCGTACACCTCCTCTTCCACTTGTCCCGCATCCAGCTTTATGGTCAATGGGATGTCACAGAAGACGTTCTGTGGCCCGAGAGAAATGTTCTTGCCACTGATGGTGAGCAACTTGATGTCGTTCACCGCCCCACTGGAGTCCCAGTCAGGGGAAACAAATGTCACCCACACTGTGAGGGACTCTGGAGTCAGGGGATAGCGGAATTCCAACTGAAGGTAGCAGCCCTGAGGCTCGGGACAGGCCGGGGGCACCGTGTGTTGGTTGACAGCTGAGTTGGGACTCCATGTTCTGACACTGGATTTACAAGGCTGCTCAACATCAGGGTGCCCTGGAAAGAAAGAAGCAAAGGCAGGGCTTTAAGAGCTATGGGTTTACCACTGGCATCAGTCTTCAAAGACAAACGTGGCAGAAGAGCAAATCTGTCAAGGAAACTATTTACTTGAGCAGAACAGGCATGGCTAGCATGGAAAGGAGGAATATAACTCCAATGTCTCCTGGCTGGGTGAGAGATGCAAACCCAGCTTAAGTGCCCAGCCGGACTGGACACTCCACAACACATTGTGCCAGTGCATCTGGTCCTGTATTTGCTATTTCTAGTGCTTTCTCCTGTGCCAAACAATATTTTCTGCTCCTTCTACTTGGTACTTTACCTGACAAATAGAGTCACTTTTCCTTCAGTTCACCTCGGTGCTCCTACTTATTCCCTTGCCTCTCTAAAATACAACCTTGTTCTCTACAGCAAAGACAAGAAAAGAGCTTTTGTTGATTCCAAGCAGCTGTTGCACCGTGCTGTTGAGGGACAACTCCTATGCCATTTACAGGCTCATCTATCTTGTTGTGTAAGACCCCTCTTTTTGGAGGGACATGGAGCACAGGACTGAGCTGTCTCTTTGCACTCAGTGCCATGAAACGGGCACTTTCTCACCATTGGCTATGTTCAACTGCATGGGAGGTATTACTAAAAACTAATGAAAGCCACAATGCTTGCTGGGTTCCCAAATACTATGGTAACATTACAATTTGGCACCGAGTCATGGACTGCAAGATCCAGAGAGGTCAGATGGGTGGAACAGTTGGTAACAGAATCCAGTGAGAGCTATGAATTCCCCCTTCCTTCCCAAATAATCACACAAAAAGGGAGCAAGCATGAGAGGGAGAAGGCAAAGTACAGAAAAGAAGAAAGGGAAAAGTAAAGATAAAGAAAGGTAATGAGAGGGGAGAAATGGAGAAGGCAGAGGGGAAAAAAGAGAGCACAGCTGTTTGCAACTGAGGAAGAAAGCAAGATAAAGCACTGGGCAAACATGAACAAACAGGACATCACTACTAATTTGAAGAGGAAAGGGCAATGTGGGAAGGTTATTCTTATTGTCTGTGATCCAGTGAAGTGTTAGAAATGTGCCTCTTTTGTCAAGGATAAATGGCGCAGGGAATTCTCCACTTCAGACCAAATGAACCCAGATGCAGAATAGATTTCCTGGTGTCTCAGGCAGTCACCCCAGTGATCCAACCAGTTGTCCTGCAGATGCACAGCTTTTAATGCTTCCCCCTCACCCTCACTTGTCCCATCACCCTTCTCTCCTCTGCACATGCCACAGAGCAGTGGGAATGCCACTAACCTCAGGATCTGGAGAGACCTCAGTAGCGATATGTTGTGAAGAAAGCCAGAGGTCCATTTCAATTCAGGCTTCCCCCCCAGCACACACTGTGCATGATCAGAAGGTGTTTTTTATCCCTGCTATCTCAGAGGGCTTTGGAAAGATCCATGAATCTCATCACTGCCATCTTGCAACAGTGGCTCACAGCCCAGTATGGTTCTGAACCGCCAGGGTTCCTGCAGTTTCACCTCTACCACTTCAGTGCTTCTGTAAGACTTAAATAGTGAATGAACCTACATGTTCTGATAGATCAGGATGCGATCACTGGAGTTACATGAACTGGACTCAGCCTCCAGGGCGTTGAACAACCCAAAATGGGAGCTTGATTGTAGCCATCCATAGATGAAAAACCTCAATGAAGTTGAGATAGAAACCTTTCCTAAACTATCATCAAACACTTAGACCTGGGTAAGAAGCATCCATTTAATTGTGGAAGAGGATGGAAACCCATTCCGTGAAATCCCAGATTCCTAGAGATTGATAAATACTATGAATATTACAAAAAATTTTGTTTGCAAAAAGAATAGGTTCTGAAAACCCTTTGGCTTATGAAGTCACCAGTAAGATCGGTCCTAGAAGAGCATCTCATGCAACATCATGCCTTGCCTAACACAACATGTGAACTTGAGGTTTGTGAGGAGAAGCCAAACCCCATCTCCTGGTTAGAGAGCTGGACTCTAATGTCCAACTGAGACAATTCCATTTGCAAATACAGAATGAATCACTCTCAAGTGAAACACTGGCTACTGGGAAAGGCAGGGCGCTAGAGCAGCCAAAGGGAGCAACATTTTGTATTACATTATCACACTTCTCTTAGTCAATAGTGAGCCAGGCAGTAGGAATTGACTGATATATGCATATATTGCACAGAAAGCAAAGGCACTTTGGGTTGGAGCCAGAACCACCTTTCTTATATAAAAATCCCCTTTGACTGCATTGTGGCAGGGTTGTAATGTTTGTTTGCCTAGATGGTGCTGCTGGTGAGAATCCAGGTAAGTCAGAGCTTTCCTGCTCCATGTGAAGGTAAAGAGTAAACCAGAGCTGCCTCATCTCCAGTGCCTTCCCACCACCACTGCCAAGGAGCAAACAGCCCCTACATGAGGGGCATGACTAGCTGAGAAAGAGACATAAAACATCTCATCCCAGAGGGTTGGACACCACCACGCTCAGGCAGAAGCTGGACATTAGGAAGGGTGCATTCTGCAATGGGCATGGCTCACACGTAGGCCAGACCACAGCTGGTGTCAGCTACCTGGAGTAACTGAGCAGCATCACCACTATGAGGCCTCAGGAAAATGAAATCAAACCAACCAGGTTGAGAGCTGCTCTGGAGACATGTGAGAAGTGTGGATTTCTGGTAAGAAGTTGGAGTACTACGAAACATTTTCCATGAGTGTCGTCTCAAATTGTAAAATGAGTTCATTTTGGCCATGCTCATGCCTCTTTTGTATTCACTTTCCATGAACACTCAAGCAGTGGAGATTTACACACATGAACGCTTGCAGAAAGTGGATTTAAAGCTTGCGTGCTTGAGTACTCGCAGATAGACAATTAAAGAAGCCAGACAATGACCTAACTGTGCTATTTGTAACTCAGACCAAGTGCGAATAGGCAAAGATCCTGAACGTCAGGGAGTGTGCTAGTGATGACAGAAAATTAGAGAGCACCAAATACCATACACTTGGTACTTTTTCTACCCTGAAGTGGAGACAACTATTAACGTAGTAAGGGGATAGGGTTACCAAATTTTCTTTCCAGAGCAATGGCACCACAACAATTGTAGGCGACAGATAAGGATCAGGCTGCACCTTTCAGAATTAAGAACATGCAGGCACACACTGTAAGAAGAGGAAATTAAATGCAAAATGCAGCTGAGTAATAAATCTTCAAGCAGCTCAGTTTCTCTAGGAATGATGCTGCTGGCAAGACGTGTGAGATGTGGAAGGTTTCAAATCAGAGCTCATTGGAGAGATTTTGACAGAACTGCATATCTCAATGGAATATGAAGTTCTCTCAAAAGCAAAACACACTGACAAATTTGGGTTATCTGGCCAAAATTTTATTTTGAGAAAACAGGAAGAAAGTTCTAACAATATTGGAATATTGTGTTTTGACATTTTGGGAAGAAATTGTTTCACTTTTGCCCTTTGAAACACTTTTCAGTTGGATATTAAAAGTTGCTTTTGCCCTAGATTATATACTAAAAAGGGATATTTTAAAATGTCATAATTTAACCAAAGTTCCTGAAAGAGGAATTTTATGAGCTAAACAAAACATTTTGGCCAGCCTCAAACACTTTTTGTTTTTAATTTTCCTTCATGAAGACTTTCAAAAGTTTCAGGTTTTGTTCCAAATGAAACCAGGTTTCAAAGTCTTGTAATCCTTGGCTAAGTGGAAATTCCACCTTCCACCCTGCACTACTACTGTGAGTGATCCAAATTTAGCTAATCCTGTTTACTTCTTAATCCAGTCACACTTGTAGCCACAGCACTGCTTCCTAGGATGGAGCTCTTGAATGATATCCACCCAAGGGGCAGGTGTGCTCTGTGCCATACCTGGTACCCCTGCCCCTCAGGTGTCATACACTCATAGAACAGTTTGCCTTGGAAGTGACTTTAAAGCTCATCCAGCTCCAACCCCTGCCATGGGCAGGGACACCTTCCACTAGAGCAGCTTGCTCCAAGCCCCTGTGTCCAACCTGGCCTTGAACACTGCCAGGGATGGGGCAGCCACAGCTTCTCTGGGCACCCTGTGCCAGTGCCTCAGCACCCTCACAGGGAAGAGCTTCTGCCTTATATCCTATCCAAATCTACATTCATTCAGTTTACAGCCATTCCCCCTTGTCCTGTCCCAACATGCCCTTGTTAAAAGTCCCTTTTCAAACGCTGGGGTGAACTGAAACCTCTGTTGGGTTCCCACCCTTGGAGATGGGTGCACAAGGGAGAGGACGCGTGCCCACACATCTTATCCCATCAGGTGGCAGGGATGCAGCTTGCTGCACATGCTGTCCTTAGGACCCTTAGGGACGGCTCTTGAGTGCCATCACTACATATATCACCATATTAGCCTTCAAATAATTGTCCTTATAGAATAACTCCCACCTACTCCAGCTGCAGAACAGAGAAGCCCTTAATGTAAGGAGGTTTTTATATAATGAGTTTTCAAAATCCAGGGATTGGCCTTTGAGCTCAGTGAGCCCACCTGTGTGTTTACAGCGACGTGTGCTGCTCCCAACGGAATAGCTTGTGATGGACAGACTGAAATAACACTATGTTCTTTTCAAACCATAATCTGTGATTACTGAGCTCTACCTGGTATTGAGTATGCTCAACCGCATCCACCTGCTTACGTAATGGAAGAAGACTGCATGATGGACATCTAATGGCATTGTACAACCAGCCCTACAGACCATTCTCCCTCCAATACATTAAGAATGACTTCCAAACACCCTGACCTAGACAGGGCTTGATATAGTCCCGTGTTGATGCTGTAGAGTACTTGCCCAAAGGGCAAGCTCCATTCAGCCTGTCTGCTGGTGCAGCCACTGCTATTGAACACAAATGAAAGCAGCAGAAATCAGACCCAGTGCAATGCATTTCTTGCAATTCTTCACTTTTGGAGTTGGAGTAGGAGTAAGCAGCTCCCCTGAGGGATTCAGCTGGCAGCTGTGAATGGTCAGCACTTCTTGGCACTGTGCTGCTTTCTGAAATTCAGGTTCAGCTCCCGGAATTCATTTAATTCATGGGCAGGGGCAGGACATGGGAGGCAAAACACAGGTATTTCAGCCAGCAGCATTACCTCAGGGCACAGCGCAGTCATCTGTCCTCTGGTTCTGCATAAACTGTCACTCTCTCACGGATTTTCCCACTATCTTTGGGGGTCTCCTTTTGTTCTGTCCCATCTTCTCCACCACATCTTTATCCCCAGCCCTGTGACTCACCTTCTGCTTCCCGAGGGCTCCAGTGTCCCGAGGGATCGCAGGGCATCGGAGAGGAGGCGCTGAAGGCATACTGCACCAGGACTCTTCCTTCTGCACACAGATCACATGCTGATCCCACTTCTCTAGGAGGCCAGGAAAACAGGAAAACACACCAACTTAGTAACAGCTGAATGAGCTGCTTATTCAACTCTATTAAAAGCAATAAAACTTAGAATTCAGTTCCACTTAACCCTCTTTTCTCAAGGCACTGACAAGAGTGTTTTCTGATGCTGACCTTCTGTAGGTTTGGGCTAACAGCCTGTGTAGATGGCATCTGTGAGCCCTCCAATCCAACACAAAACAACAGCAACCTGTGAAAACATGCTCAGCTAGATTTCTTTTTTCTCCCCTGCACTACAACTGGATCAAACCATGACAAAAGAAAATACATATTGCTTAGTGGTTAGAGCAGGGAAACTGGCCTCAGGAGATTTCAGATCTATTTCTGCTCCTGCCATGGATTTATTGCTGGAACTTGTAGCATCTTCAGGTTTGTATCTTCCCTGTGAGGGTGCTGAGGCGCTGGCACAGGGTGCCCAGAGAAGCTGTGGCTGCCCCATCCCTGGCAGTGTTCAAGGCCAGGTTGGACACAGGGGCTTGGAGCAAGCTGCTCTAGTGGAAGGTGTCCCTGCCTGTAGCAGGGGTTGGAACTGGATGAGCTTTAAGGTCCTTTCCAACCCAAACCAGTCTGGGATTCTGTGACTGTGAAGGCCGTGGGCTTACTGGTGATGAGAGGAGAGAGCAAAGTCCCAGGCTCTGAGAACACCAGGTAGAATTGCTTTGTGAAGCACAGCTATGTATGCAAGGACCTGCTTTTGGAGGTGCATCACAGCCCAGATCATTGCAAGCCTGGAAAAGGGGTGGGTTATGAACATACAGAAAAGAACATGTCCTTAATCCTGGCAGCTTTGGCACCACTGCATGGATCCTTCTGAACTGGAACATCTTGCGGCTCCACACCATCCGATGGCATGACATGGCATTGAGAAAGGTACTTCACTGCCCAACACCAGCATTACTTCACCTACACAATACATCTAATACCAGCTACTGTCAATCAAGTACTATCAGCAGAAGCGGTTGAACAGGAAAGCCCGGTTAAACACTGAATCACAAATATTTTCATTAATGCATTCCCAAGATCAGGGTTTAAGCTGATGTAGACTGGAGTAACTCCAATATCTTCCATAACATTAAGCTGATTTCTATCAGCTGAGGATGCATCTCACACAGCTCAGCCCTACATTCCTCAGGGTCACAACATGTGGAACTGTGTACAACCTAGAAACTGTGGTTATTCATCCCAGTAAGTTGCTCATGATTCAGAATTCATTGTTCTGATTTAAGGCAACTGCCCACTCAAAATGAAAGGAATTAATAATGTTAATGGTTAGATGCACCTAGGAAAGGCCTGAAGTTTTAGGCAAACACCGTGTGTAACACCCAGTGCACTCTTTAAGCTACCCAGGTAAGTATGGATTGAGTCAATTATTATAATTAACGTCAATTATTATAATCAGCTCCACGAATGTTACCCGTCCCCCATCGCACGGGTTATTTCAGCACTGCTCTGCGAAGGGCACTGTGTTCCTCAGGCAGAAGCTATTTTGGATCCTCAGTGAGGACACCGGGACTGTAAATTTACTCTCACAGCCCTCCCAGACTGTTGGTGGTAGGGATGACACACGCTCAGCTGCTCCTCAGCTTAGCATCTCCTGTTTGTTGGCAGGGATCTATTTGAAAGTCAACTTGCTGTTGGCTTAATTAGGTGGAAGCAGGGATTGTCAGCGGGGGGTCTGGGAATGACATCGCTGGTAAAACTTGTATCCATTTCAACATGGCCCAGAGCCACCCCTACGAAGGGACCGTGGATGACTGAACTCGTAGACAGTACAGAAAGGGATGCACCTGCTGAAAACATCTGAAGAGTGAAATGTGGCAATGGGGTGGAATACAGAAGAGGGAGGCAGAGCTGCCCTCCTCTTCCTTGCATGATCTGTAACACTGGTAAGGAATAAATTTGGGCACGTTGTGGATAACTTCCTTCTCTGTCTCACTTCACCCACCTGCACCATTGGTATGACACTGCCTCCCTACTTTGTTTCTCAGCTACCTATTTAACAGCGGTTGAAAGGTCTAACTCAGCTTGCCTAAATATTACATATAAATATGCATATAAAAATCAAGAATCCAGAATAAAAGGTACAGGGAAATCAAAATGTACAATTCTTATGGTGCAGTTGCTTTTCAGATACATCCACCAACAGTCAGGATAGAAGTCCCTGCAATAATAATCTTCCAGTTCTGTACTCCTGCATTCGCACTTGGGCCTGGATGAGGACAGGGCTTTGAAAGCCAAGTTTCCACAATTAGGACTGCTTTTTACTCAAATTAGCAGCTATACAATTTCATCACAGGCTGCCATGGTGGAAAAAACTGTAGTCTTATGGACAAACATTTCCTTTTACCAGCAAGGACTTGGAGGTAAGAAGAATCACAAGGAGCATCATGTGGGAAAGGCTATGAGCAAACTTTCTCTTTTTACTTTTCCAATCTGGGAGCCAAACGCAACCCTGATGTAACTCCACTGGCTGAAAGGAGTTACACAGGGGATGACTCTTGGGTTAAAGCTTTTGGTCTTGAGACTTTTGCACACAAATCCTACAAAGAGCCATGAATGTCAAAACTAATTATGGAATCACATTTACAGGCTTGTGAAAATCTAAGCCAGATCCTTACACCTTATGCAGCCCCTGACATCAAGACAAAATGAGCGTGAATTGGTTCAAAACACTATTAATTAGGAACGATAGCATATCTGACACCTTAGACACCGATGCACATGACTCCCCGAAGTGCAGGGTAATGGAAAATCTAGACTTTTCTGTTTTCTAATAAGCCAAGTACTGGGGAAATTCCAGCTTACAAAGTTCAGAGCGCAGGAGGAATTCATTCCTCCAGCATGATATTCCAGGGAAGTGGATTCCAAATCTAAAGCTTACTACTGAAAACCAGACAATTCTCTGCAGGGCCAGCACCAGTTCAACGCGCAACTCAAACCCAGCTAAAATCTGTCATTCCTTCCAAGGAAAAGTGTCTGTTTCCAGATCAAATTGTACCTGCTTGCTTGAAATTCAGAATTGGTGCTCTGCCCTCCTGTAAGGCACTGAAACTTTCCAGCGAGGTTTAAACAAGTGAATATCAAGCCCAGCCATCTAGATCTGGGACGCCATACTGACCAAAATATTTGCTTGCTAAGAACAAGATAGCATCAGATTCATGGAAATTAATGCAGTCACCTCAATGAAAACTTGGAAGAGCAGATGCATTCAAAGTTTTCTGTCCAAGCAGAATTTGCTGCCGAGCCCTATTACAATAACTGTTTACATCCTGCCTATGCATATCAAACAGGAGGCACATGAATGGATGCTTAGCGACAGCAGATGAACGCATCTAATAGATGCAGCCAGGAAATGAAGAGAGTTTTCTTCTTCTCACTTGTTTTCACTTGTTTTGTTGGCTCTATTATTATTTGATTATCACACATTATTGTATGTGCATGCGAGGGTTTTCATGGAGGAGGATGGAGAATGGTAAGTATTCCAATCCTCTGTGTAGTAGCTACAAGAGGAAATGCTGGTTCTTGATATGTTTGAGTATTAGAGATGTTTAGAAGACCAACCAGTTGCTGCAGTTCAGGGTCAAACACATGTTGGCAAATTTATGTGCAGGTAAATGACTCTCTAGTGTAATATAGAAGCCCTCAACTGAACACACTAAACAGGTAAGGAGAGGCTGTCAGGGAGAAGAATCTACTGTGCACAACTCCTAGGGCTACTCTTGCCAAGGTGTGGGGATAGCCAACCCCCAAACTTGACATGAACTAAGAGTTAGTATTGCTCTCTGTCCCCAGATCCACATAATTAATCATATAATTCCTAGAACTGAGGTCCCTAAATAATACTACATAATACTGTGCCACCAGTGACAAAGCTGCATCTAAACAGAGAAGCAGCACATGGTTTTTACTTCCATGCTTCATCTCCATTGAACTGCAGACATATCAGGACCTCAGCCATGGTTACAGCCAGCCCAGCACTACATTTTTAAACACAAGGCTGAATTTTCCCTTCCTGACTTTCATTAAGCAGAGGTCACTGCCTATGCACAGCTCTAGAGAATAAAAGGGACATAAAAGGAACTTGAGTTACTCTGAGTGCGCCTACAGTAGCATGGTAATTTGGATCAGGAGCAAGCTTTTGAAGTGAAACTCTTCATCTTCCCCACTTAGAGCACTCGGAGCAGTCCTGGAGCATGGAAGCTGGACCCAGTTTTGCCTGAAACCAGAGCTGAGACGTGCTCCAGGACCACACTTGATGTGATCCAGGACCACACCTGGTGTGCTCCAACTGTTGATGCCATGGGCCAGGCTAGATCTAGGCTAAAACCATCCCCCAGAACCCCAACAGTGTTGACGTCATGTCTTCATTAACAACTGCTTTGCACTACTTATATTGGGCCACAATACTTGCTAATGTAGCCAGAGCCATTCAGCCTTTTAAGGCCCTTTTACACTGTCAAAACAGCATGGAAAGGGCCTCTGTGCATTAGAAACCAGGCCCAAGGCACTCAGCAGTTGAGTATCAGTCTTCTGTTTTTTACATGAATAGTCCCATTGAAGTGAATGAGTTTATTCATTCAAGTGAGGCAAGTAAAATTTGGGCCATGGTGTGCACTTTGTGTAAAAATATCTGCAAAGATTTACAGTATTCCCACACACAGATAAGATTATACTTGGCCAATTTTACCTCCTACTTGTCTTGCACAGTGACCCAATTCTACAAACTGATAGAGGCACGTATCTCTAACTGAGCAGTGCTGGACACGGTGGGACTGGAAGTACAGCACATGAGCTCTTCTGCATTAGCCACTATAATACTAACATCGTCCTTGTTTTGCTTAATATAACAGAAACTTGGATGTGTTTTAGACAGAATCGTTTATATATTTTGGTGACATTTTTAAATGGTCACAGCATTTCCATATCTGTTAGCACTGGAAATCTCAGTGTAACAAGAACTGGACTCAAAGTATTTGAGGCTGTCTCTTTAAATCTGTTCAGTAATACTGAGCACACAGATTTGAAAACCCAAAGGACCTTTTTTTCTCTAGAAAATCACTATTTATTTAACATATGATAACTCTGTTATGAAATTTTAGATTTTGCAGGCTATCCACTGGATGTTATTTAAGAAGCAACTAACTAGGGGTTATTAAGAACATATTGATTGAGTTATAAGAAATATGTAATAAAGACATATTCGGTTACATAACAATTAACTCTGCATCAATGTGTCTTAAGAGGCAGATGGTATTTATTTAACACACAATAAGCATCTTCTGAAATCTAAATTAAATTGGAGAAACTTAATTTACCTAGAAATGGTTATGGGCTAAACAATTCTGAATTAATTTTCAGAGCTTCACATAAGGCCTTTTTCACACGTAGGGAATAAAGGGCTCCAGTTGCAAAACTGCAATTAAAGCAAACACTGCTCAGAGCACAAGACCTCTCTCTATCAACTCCGAAGACGATTTGATTGCCTTTCCCTGTGTGAACCTGCAGTAAAGGTGGAAAACCCCATCTGAGCAGAAAAAAACAGCTATCTGCCTGCTCAGGTAAAGCATAAGCTGGCCACTGAACTGGTCACAGTGTCCTAAGCAGTGGAAGGCGTTTCATCCCTGATGGAGGCAGTGGCTTTCAAGGTGCTCCCACTGAAGGGAGCAGCAGCGCTGAGACAGCTCTTTGGGTACTAATATGCTTGTAAATTCGGCCTCCTGTGATAGGAACTGCTACAGTGCTGAAGGACACTCAGTTTGCTCTCTTATAACAAAGCAAACAGCAGAGGAGGAACTCAAACAGGGCAGGTGAGTTAATGGTAACACAAGAAGGTCAGTCATTTAGGAAGTTCTTTCCTAGCATTCCCATGGCTCCTGTGGCTCATGCAAGCACTGCCTAAGAGTATTTAGATCTATCCAGTTGCTCAGGTCATCCCAGGGTAGACTTGCTCAGTGTGGTGCAGCTCTTGTCCAGAGCCCTACATTCATTTAATCCTTCATTATCGGTAGCACATAGCTGCTTGCCTATCAGACATGAACACATACACACTTACTCTGACCTACAGGCTCAACTTGGGCTGCAAGAAGATGACACTCACATGATACTCAAGGTTGCAGGTTTTTGACTCTGCCTTGCTCAATTCCCATCTCAGACCTGCAACTCAGGGAACGGGGCAGCATTTGTCCCCCTCCCCAGATGGCCACCTCCTTACCCTGTGAGACACCACTGCCTGTGAGCGAGAGCTGTCACAGGAGTAGAAACACGATTCACTTTGTCCTTGGAAAGGAAATGTGCAAGAGGAGGGGTGGGGGAGACATGCAGGCATAGCTGAAGCCCACAGGTATTTGTGAGCAGCAATAACAGCGGGAATCACAGGGCCTGAATCCTTGATTGAAAATACCTCCCACAACATAAGGAGGAAGAAAAGATTTGCCCTTTACATGGCAAATCAATGGCCCTCAACCGAGCGCTACAGGCTGAGAAAGGAAGAGCAGAAAACAGATCAATAACCTCCTCGGTATGAACCAATTTAGGATGAAGCCTTAATCCAGACTGAGCACAGCACATGATAAAGCTGCGCTCCCGGGCAGGGGTCCTGGGTTGTTTCCCTCCTTCTCCCCTTCCCATTCAATTCAGTGCAACAGTACGGAGCAGCGCGTGATCACCTTTCAAAGAAGTGGCCATCAATGGGTGGGAACCACTCCAGGGTGACAGAGGTGGAGCTCCGAGCCACAATCTGTGGGGCAATTGCAATAGGAGCTGGTTTCTTCGCAGGCTGCCAGCTCTGATAGACGAGGTCCAAGTAGCAATGCATCCTGGCCACTTGGTTGGGCGTGAAGGAGTTGGTGCAGTCATCATCTGAAATGAAAACAGAAGCCACATCACCCACAGGGGAGATAAGGGGTGAGAATTACAACCTGGTGAATTGCAGCTTCTTGCAAGGGCCGGGATGGGTTCTCCCAGCACTCAGGAGTTAACGGCCTGTGAACAAATTAGCGCAGACATCACTTGGGGAGGCAGGTGAAAGGAAACAAGAGTTAAAAAGGAAAACATAAATCAATACACGTGCCCTCCCTCAGGTCCGGGATATGTAGGAAGCACCCAGAGATCATCCCTAGATGAGACAGAGGCATGGAGATGAAGAGACAGAAAAAGCCTCAGTGCAGCACCTTCTGGTCAGAACTGGGGATACCAGTGGACCTCTGGGCTTAAAAGTTTCACTTCTAAAATACCTCAGAGAGAGGATAAAAGGGTGAAGGATGGGTGATGTCAGGATAAAGCACTGACTGAGACTCATGCAAATGAGTGCAATAGACTTTAACACCTTTCTTAGATTAAAAGAACACAGAATTTTAAAATACATCACTTTAATAAAGTTCCTCATTTTTTTAATGAACAAATAAAAATGTTCCGAAAGATCAATTTTTTAAAAAATCATGATTAAAAAAGTAAATTTGGAGGTAGGAAAATAACGTTATTTCTATTCAACATCTCCCCCATTACCATTATGATTCAAGCCCTTTCTGAGCTTTCCATAACCCCTTTTTTTTTTTTTTGATATTTCCAATTTCTTTCTCAGTCAAAATGAAGAAATGATTTTGCTGGATAATTTCCCACAAATTCCCATTTCTCATTTCAACTGTTTTTCCCCAAACATGATTTGGCAACAAGAGCACATCTAGTGCCCTCTGCACACCACGCAACTTTACAACTACAATGCCCCGGAGAAGCAGCAAATTACTATTTCTCTATTGTGCAGATCACAGAAGGAATAAATAGGTTGTGCAAAGTCACCCGGAGACGCTGTGCTGAAGAACTTGATGCTTGCACTTGAACCATTTCTCTGGTTCTCTTCCCATCTGATGAAAAGCTCTTGAAAGCACGGAGTGTTTCTTCCCATGTGCCTGCAGAGTTCCTAGCCCTGTGACGCTCGGTCCCAGATGGGACCTCTGCACGCTGCTGTGACACAAACAACAATGACAGTTTGGCACAGGTCAAGGAATACACTTTTCTGGGAAGATGCAGGTCACTGGAGGCTGCTCAGAGTTGTTTGCCTGAGTGTAAGTTGGCAGCTCAATATTGTAATAGCGTTACTAGATGCTCTGATTTCTTCAAGTCCGTGCCCTGTGCAACTCAAGAGGCACAAAACCCCATGAATTTGTTCTAAAGAGAAGTGTGAATTTGCTGGCTAATTTAAAACCTTGCCACATCTTCCCAGAGATGCAAGCAAAAGGAGACAGCTTCGGCTGGGATCCTGCTCAAACTACAGCCTCAGATGCAGCCCTACCACGGGAAGGACATGTCTGTTCTCATGTTCTCCTGCATCCCTCCTAATTCCACTGAGCAGTGAACCTCCTGTCATCAAACATACCCAGTAGATAGACAGCCACCACCAGCTTGAAAATATCCACAAATCCCTGTGGGTACGCAAAAGGCTGCTTTAATCTGACACCCCTGGATATCCTCAATAATTATCGATGGTCTACCCCTGAGCATGCTGTAAAAGCCATAAATATTCTTCACGGAAGCACAGAAGGAGACAAAAGCCCTTAACAGCCATCATAAAGGAACAATAAAGTATATATAGGACAAAGCAGTGAGACAATGGCATGGGAGAAAGATGACCTGCATTCCCAATCTGCTTCCCCATCAGCAAAGGCTGTGTCCTGGGGGAGGCAAGGGAGGAGAGGCGAGGGAGGAAGGTATTTCAATGAATCCCTCCATGACAAGAAGGGTTCAAGATCCTCAGATAAAGTAATAATTAGAGAAATTCAGGAGTCTTTGCTGGGATGATTGCTCCAACAGAATTCAGAGGCAGAATTCCTGCCGACTTCATGGAGGATCATCTAAAAGATTTATCTTTTTATTTGGGAACACCACGGCTATTTGGACTTGTAAAAATAATTTACAAGCCCAATTTCTTACATTCTTGATCTTCTGGACATCAAAACTTGTTATTTAGGGAAAGAAAAGTTACCCTTTAAATCAGTGCTTTGCTACACAGCTGGGGATAACTGGACAGATGCACATCAGACAAACACAATATGATCAAGCTGCATACAAGCAGCAAAACAGAAAGGCAAGGCAATGCTTAGAGCTACATGACCTCAACTAAATGTTTCAAAGGTATTCCTACAGCAATTTGATATCCTGGTATATTTTTATTCCACTGGCAACAACAGAAAACAACCCGATTCATGCATGAGCTCTAGAGATACCTATCATGTCGCTTCACTTAATTTTTCAAGACAAAAAAAAAGCAGGTTTCTGCTCGGAACGCCAGCACATATGGAGTTCCCAAGAGCAGATCCATATCTCTGTGGTCTGTCTCTGTCTCAGCTCTCGAGAGAGAATTGGGAAGGCAAGATCTCTTTGGAAGAAGAGACCTCAGGGTTTTGCAACAAGCACTCTCCACCCCTCAGCACACACCCCAGTAGATCTGGTGGATGGGGATTGTCATCTCAAGAGTTCTTTGTGCCATGTTACAGGAGGCTGCATCAAGCTCTAAGGCTCTGCCCCACAGTAAAGTGCACAGCATGCTGGGGAGCTGTCTCAGGGTGCGCATGCTTGTCCCTGAAAACACCCTCTAAACAAATAGGAAAATAAAGAGAAAACTAAGCATTGCTTTTAGCTAGGGCCACGGAGAGCATAAAAGCATTGCTGTTATAAATCATTTCAATCTGTGCCCCAGATGACATTAAACACTTCGCTTCTCTACACTTTTATTACAGAGTAAGCACTCCTATGACCTTTTGAGTGGGCAATCTGTGTTTTTGCCTAGTGTATAAAGGTGCCCTTCAGTGGCTATAAGGATATTGGTCACCTTTAAAATGCTGTCAGCTCAGTGTCACAGACCTTCAGCATGGCTTGACCCCGTGACCCAAAATAAGGGGAAATACAAGCTAAGGTATCCCTGGTTCTTTCTGGGAAATAACAGAGGATCATTCAACTCCCCTTGAACTTGCAGGGGTGCAGTAAGGCCCCCAGCCCACCCTTGTCCAATGTGAAGCATCACAGGAGCTCATGGATTCTTTGTATTACTCTCTGTTGGTAGGAGTGCCATGAACCAGCACCTCTGAAAAGCACAGCTGTGCCTATGGAAGTTATAACCTCAAAATCAGGTTTTTGCTTGAGTAACTTATTCCTCTTGGAGGGGTGGCTCCACACAGTTGAAATGTAGCCTTTTTAGCTGCACTCCCAGCACAAACCAGCACAGCATATTGGTGGTCTTTGACCAGAAGAGCATTCCTGACCAGGTACAATCCCAGTATATCCCACTCTAATGATGAAACTTGCATGAGCAATTCTAGTTGAACCACAGTGACTCCAAATCAAACAATAAACATGGTGTTTGAGCAGACACCTGGAGGCACGAGCAGTGTCTCATTAGATGTCTATCACAGATTTATCCTACAGCCTTGGTGGCATCGATACTCATCTGACACTCGATATCGCCTTGGGAGAAGGTAAATCTCTGAATCTGGGGTTTCCAAAGAAGACCTCATAGATGAGGCATCCAGATCCCAGGGAAACAAGGTGTTAAATTTGCTGTAGAGCCTTTAGAAGCTGTTTTCTTAATGCTTATCTCATTTCTCCCCTCCCCAAAGCCTTCTGCCCGGGCTTCACATGAAACTGTGTAAAGCTGGGGAAAGGTGGGAAAGAAAAGAATAGGAGAACTGGAAGAGAGTCCTGAGGCCATCAAATCTGATCCTTTATCAAGCCTGTTCCTAGACCAAAGGACACAGGAGTCAGCATGGAGCCCCACATGAAAGGGACTGCGGAAATCAGAGGTAATACTTGTATTCTTTGCTCATGCCCAACCAGCAGCAAGCTGAGGAAACCCAAGTACCTGCGTAGCTCATGAAGTTACTGAAGGGAGTGTTTAGGAAGCTGTGAAAACCACACGTGTCATTGCCAGGGCCAGGATCCCCACACTGCTTGTGCTTGGGAGCAGGGTTGGTGTCACTGCAGAGGTCCCCAGTCTCAAAGGAGGGCTCTGTTTCCATGCACGGATCGCTGCAGGAGAGGATTTCTGAGATTCCCCGGAAGACGTGATAGAGCCCCAGGCTGTGCCCAATTTCATGGATCATTGTGTGTGTGTGGCCAGGGATTCCATAGAAGGAAGGATTCAGCACAATGCCACCTGTAAAGGGAAAAGAGAACAGCTTCTACATTTGCCTTGTCTTACACAGAACAGCAAAGGAAGACAATCCCAAGGGCAGATCCTCTGGCAGTTCATCGGATCCTTTATAGCATGGGCTGCTTTTTGCACTGTCAGGCACATTGCCTGCTCAGAGAAACTGCACAACAAGGTTTAATCTCACCCTTAGACTGGGGCTCTAAGGAGAAAGAGCGATGGGACAAACCCAACGTCCTAAACCAAAACCACAGTGGCAATTGGTCTTTCGACTGAATATCCTTAGTTTGGTTTGTGTTAATTTAAAGAGAAATCCTACATACAACTGCTATGCAATTGCAAATAGTTTAATGTGCTTAAAGAGAATGATTCTGCCCAGATAAGTGTAAGCAATGTATCGATACCAACAGTCAAAGCATACCTGAAACACTCTCTGCATATTATTCCACAGGGTAAAGGTATAATAGAAGCCTATTAACTTCTGAAACACCCTAAAAACTGCAGTGAGTTGTACCAATGTTTGCAAACTAAGAGCTGGACAAAGAAAACAGCACACACCAAGGCTGGAACAGTTTTTGCAGGGTGTGCTCTAATCAGATAGACAGCTTTGAAGTAACTGTCACAAACACACTCTGCTCATACACCCAGACAAGGCTGGTTTGATCTGAACTGCACAGTCCACTAATGAATATGCATCAGTCTAATGTGTCAAAAACGATGGAATCCTGGAATGTGCTAATTCTAAAAGAACTCTGTGGTTGTTAAATGTGCGCAAAGAAAATCAAGGGTGCTTGTTTTTGTTGTATGAATTATGGGATGTGTAGATAAGCAAATGGTAAATTAGTGAGGCTCGACAGTACATTGAATTAATCATAACTATATTTTTAGCTCAGTTAGATGTACCTTCGGATTTATGACACGCTTCAGATTTTCTTTATTTAGCTTGTTGAGCTCACCTTTTCCAAGCCCTTTATTTAAAACTGTTTGTGTATACTGCCTTCCATGAGAACAGGACACTGCTCTGTAGAAGTGGGAGAATAAATCTTGGATATGGTACAGTACTAATTTAGTGACAATGAGGAGAGGAAAGGTTCTGGCAGGAGGAACTCTATCGGTGACTGCAGTGCAGGGAAGATGAGATCACCGAGTCCTGACTCTTCCTTCTCATCTGCCTGGACACTTGGTTGTAATAATCATGGAATTAGAGGAAAATAAGACTGAGAAGATCTTAATAAGTCACCTAAACTCCACTCTCAAACAACACAGGACCAGTTAGGTCTATACCATCCCTCACAGATACTGCCCTAACATCTCTTTACAACCCCTGATGACATGACTGCCCCACCAGTCCATTTCAGCACTCAGTATCCTCGCGGCTGCAAGGATTTAACTCACATCTAATCTGAATTGATTTGTTGGCAATTTAAGTTCATGACTTCAAGTCCTGCCTCACACAGGTACAAAGAACAAAAGATTCTCCTCCCCTTTCATCAGATTTTATGAGATTGTCATCAAGCCCACTTCAGACTCTTTTCCTTCAGTCTAAATAACTAATGCATTCAACCTTTCTTTAGTCCTTCCTGACTGTGGTTCTCCACTGGTTTTCCTTCCCAGTTGTCTCACATTTTCCTCCAAGTGTCCAAACACAATACACCTGAAATCTTATCAGTGCTGAGGACAGAGGCAAGACCCCTTCCGATGTCCTGCAGGGACCTATGCATAGGAACATAAGAAAGACTGTGTATGGGCATGTGTGACTACATGGACACAGTGCAAAGAAGTCATGTGGACATGTATAAATACATATATAGTCTTTTAAAAAATGAGCTGAAAGTTTAAATACAGATTAAAAAGAGTGAACAAAATCAATCACACTGCAACAACTATGCTGCATGCAGCATCTGCACATCCCTTCCACAGCACTGAAATGCTCCTTTTCGTCCATCCAAATTATATACAGCCTACCAGTACGTAACCACTTCAATCCCCCTTTATACAATCCATGCTCTGATTCCTCCAGTGCTTGGTCTCTACCCAGATATTTCAACCCAGAGAGTGTATTTTGTGAGGGTCTCTTTCCCAATGATAATTCCAGAGTTTGTTTTCCAATAGCAGGAGTATTGGTGGAATTCCTCAGCAGGATGTGCCTCTGAAAGCACAGGCTGGGTAAATGGTTCTGGCTCTGGACAGCCCCGAGGCAGCTGGAGACAGAGATTTGCTTTTTGCCTTTGTTGGAAAGTTACATTTTTCACAGCTGTCAAGAATCTAAATCAAGTGCAGTTTTACAGAAAAGATAAACTCCCTCACCCAGCCAATCTCTATCCCAGCCTTTAGATCTGCACCACAGGACATATTTCATATTTTTTTATTAAGGACATATTGGATTTATAGAAGAGAGTAAAAAAAGATTCAAGCTGAATTCTTACAGAGCAAACACAGGTCTGGGAGGGCCATTTGGACAGGAAATTATGACCATTATTTATTTATTCTACTTTTTCCCCACTTCAAATCAACTTTAAACTGTTGGTTAATGTCTTTTTCTCCCATGAAATCTTGTCTTGGTCAATGGATTCTGGCAACACACTGTAGGAGCTCAGTTGAAACTGTTTTGCTGAGGCATGATGGTGACAATTAGCTTAATGAAGTGACAGAAGAACTCACCAGGGCTTTGGGCAGGCCCCAGCCCTCTTGCAGAAGGCTCTTCTTGGCGCTCTGGAGCTCTCTCCTTGTTCTCTTCTCCCTCCCATGGCAACACCAAGGGAAGCTGTGAAACTACTCATTATGGCAGGATCAGCTACGCTGCAGCCTTAGCTCACTCCAGCACTGGCATTAGGGCTAATGTTTCCCACCAGCAAACCCATCCTTGTTGCACAATCAGAAGCAAACAGTTACTAGTGCAGGAGAAGGGAGTTGTGGTACTACAAAGTGATAGAAATCACATCAGTGTGGGTTCCAGCTGAGGCTGGGGTTAATATCTATCTCTGGTTTTGCCAGATGTTGCTGTGGGGGATGCTCACTGGCAGGCATTTATTCACAGCATCTTCTATTCTTGGTGCTCCAAGCAGCAGCCCATGGAGAAGGGGCTGGAGGCAAGTCAGAGTGGAAGTGGCTTCACTTCCAGCCTAGCTCAGCAGGAGACTGGATGTGTGTCAGTGCCAGTCCTTGGGAAGTTTGCTCGCAGTTCTGCCAGAGCAGCAGCAAAGTTGCATGTCACAATAAAGCATTCACTAACTGAGGTAGGGCAACGGCTTGATCCAACCATGGGGCTTCTCTCAGCTATGGTGACTATAAAGAGATGTTAACATCTAGGATTTGGCGTAATACATTTTTGAGCATGGAAAAGCCTCCCTGACTGATGGCTCGAGCTGTAGCTCAGCTCTCACAATATGCTTTAGAATAATAAACATCATATTTTACTCTCCTCATCTAGCTTTACATTTGCCACAGCTTTTCTGTTTCGCTCAAGATGGGGCTGGGTAATATAAAAACTGGCTTAAACGCCTTTCATAAAGCCTGAACTTGGCAGAAACTGGACTTCACTTCCAGCTTTGGAAGGTCTGGACAAGCTAGAAAATAGCTGGGAAATCTGTGACAATCCCTGCTCTTATAAGATGACCAGATGAGGTTTGTAGCCCGAGGGAGGTTTGTGCAGTTCAGAGAAGTACCTACACACTCAGTAGGTGCCTTCTGAACCAGGCTCATCTGGCACTTTGCAAGGAACACAGGTCCAGTGGCACTGCGGGTGTGAGGGCAATGAGTCATTTGGGAGGTTGTACAGCTTTGTCTGGATGCCTGGGTTCCAGCAGCCATACTCAGCAACCTTGTTATGAAACATGCAAGGCAATCCACAGGGTTGTGAACTCCTTCTAGTTCCACTCAAATGAACATTAGAAATACAATCTCTCAGCAGTTTGCTCTTTTGCACATTGGTAGAGAAAAACAGCCACAAATTTCAGCTGCGAGGGAAATTAATTGAACACTTACTAAGGAATGAACTAAGGATCAGAACATAATAGGCTGAGGTTAAAAATTCACTTCTGTCTAGCATCCCCACACCTATCTCCCCAAATCTTCTTTGCAAAGTGCTCCCATGGAGTGAATGCCCTGTAAAGTAGCTTCACTTAAAAGGTGAAATACTTTCAGCTTGACATCATCTACAAATACCATAATATGCTTTGGGTTTATAACCTAATATTTTCCTGGTTGTGAGCCAGTATCTGGGAATCGTGAAATACTTTTTTTCCCCTGACTATATATTAGAGGAATGATAAGAAATCAGAACAGAGCTTAAAGCATATTTGTCTTTCCTTCTTAGTGCCTCAGAAGAATGCTTTACAAAGAAGAAACATCTTTATTGCTCACCTAGATGCATCAAGGCTTCCTTGTCCCAGGGCCAAGTTGCCACTCCAGCCAGCTCTTCCTCGGAGGAATTGGCAAAGAAGATGTTGAGGTGTGTGGATCCATCCAGTTTGAGGATGTTCTTCAGTTCGTTGACATCCAAGTATGCTCTGTAGGAAAAGAAAAGCATTTTGTTTTCTAAAGGTGACATGAAAAGCCACAAAGTATAGAAGAAGTGCTGCAATCCAGGCAAAGATCTTATAATATCCTGCATAACAGTCACCTGAGATATTTTAATAACCCACTCCCTAACTTTGATTGCTTTGCATTCATACAGTGAATCTTATACAAGGATATCAGGCCATTGATTAACTGAGGCCACAAAATCCAAGCTAAATCCATAAAGCTGTACACATTCCGAAGATAAGTATAGGAATCTACTTATTATGAATGTAATTAACCACATATTATGGTCAGTAAATCTCTTATATCAGCAGTTACCTTGCACATTCCCTCTAGGCTGTTTGTTACCTCTAATCTTCCTTCACGACAAGTTTCACATCTTCAGGCTGGTGCAGCAACACACACCAGCTCACAAAGTTCCTCCTTTAGCACCAGCACCAGCCACTTGTAAGAGGATGCAGATGGTCTAACCTTGACACTGGATGCTTGGAAATTGCTATTTATTGAAAGCCAAGTTGTGCCAAAAGGTCTCCTGGCAAGACATCTCTGCAGGAGCGGTACCATACTGTGACATCAATTCCTAAGGCTCCTTAGGTGTTCCCCTCCCTGGTGAGCTGTATTTCTTCTTAACTTTTGGTATGCCTGGAGGTTACAGAGCAATCTGCTTGCAGATAAGCCAATCCCTTAAGCCTAATGGCCATTGGAAGCACTCTTTGCACTCCTTTAAGGGAGGAGACTTTGTCAATACTGGAATAGAGGAGCTACTCACAGGGCATGCACCATGGTACAACACTGCTTCCATTGGAACTGTGATGCACACAGAGTAAAGCTGGAGAAAGTGAAGCATAAGAGTAACCCATTGGTTCTCTGTTTCTAGCTCACAGTCTTGATATGAAGCATGCTAACACAAGATCTCAAACCCAGGTAAGCTGCACTGTCTTCACTTGACAGGTGGAAACAACAGAGAGATCACACTGAGTCAAGCACGGCTGTCTAGCTTGTAAGGAAAGGACACCATGATGGTCGTGAGCAGGTTGATTCCTGCTTCCTAAAGTCCCCCTCTCCATCTGTGTATGGGTGTTCATGGGGCTCACACAGCTCTCACAAACCAAACACATTCAGTGAATAGGGTTCCTTGCATACTTTGCAAGGCTTTCGTTCCCAGAAGGGTGAAGAAAAAACAGGGGACTTGGATCAACACCAAGATCTTTCTGTCCTTCCCTGGAGGACTCCCCAATGGAAAACACATTCATATTTCCACAATAGCTTCCCCTGCCACTTGCTGAAGTCATTGCCTCCAAAATAGCACACGGCTGGGTGTCCCCAGGCCCTCGCTGACTCATGGAGGAAGACGTGCTCTTTGGGGACCCCAGTGGAAGGGTATGTTTCCATTCCATACAGTGTTTATCTTCCGATCAGATGTGGATGACATCCTGAAGGACAGGTCAGCACTGTGACCCCTTACACATTTCTCATCTCTCCACTGTTCCCAACACATCTATGGAAAACACACACATCTTCCCCTTAGCTCCTCAAGCCTGTTCTGCATGTATCTGCAGAACCTTCTGAGGCTGTGTGTAATCTATGTCCATGATCTTCTTTGTGCCTTTGAAAACATCTCCTCTAAACATGGGCTCATATGTGTCCACACGCAACAGTTTGAGATTACATGAGAACTAATGTACATTTCCAGATGAAAGCATAAGTGCATTGGGACAATATGTGATGGAGGATGCATGCATGGGAAGGGGAGGATGTGTATGTGTACAAGTACGGTAGCATCAGTAGAAGACAGTGAGCAAAAGCGTAAGAGACAATGTCTGAGTGGTGTGATGCTTTGTGCAAGAAAGAAAAGGACAGAAACAGAAGCACTGTGTATCTCTAAGTAGAAAAACGTTTGTGTGTTTTGTATCACAGTGGGAAAGAAAGGCCTGTATTGAGACTGTGGTTGTTGACTCTGGATGCAGGCACTCCATGGCCTATGCAAATCCCTGTAGGAGTAACTATAATCAGACTCCCCTCCTGAGATTACCATTTTTATCCCCACTCTTCTCTTATGGTTTCAAATAATCTAAACTAACATTTCTTTATTCTCAGCTGTCTCTTTGCTTATTGTTTACACAATCCCATCCCCATTTATAGCCTCGGTGCATGGCCACAAGCGCTCCCTCACTTGCACACAGGCTCTGTGCTTCAACATCTAGGTACGTGGATTATTACTGCAGACAACATCCAGAGCAGGCAGCATTTAACTAATTGTTAAATGATGTCAGTGCATCACTGAGACTGAACTCCTCTTACGTAAATCCACCAACTCAACTGGACTTGGCTTTATGGCATTTCTCTGACCACCATTTCTCTGCCAGCCAATATAAGTCTGCAAATGAATATATTCAGAAGGTGTAAGAACAGAATGTCCAGAGGATTTTTAGCAAAGGGGCTGCACAGGACTAGGTGTAGGCAGATCATGTTTGGGAGGAAGAAAGTGCAGTAAAAGCAGTCAGCAACCCCCAACACATAAACATGCTCCAGCACTTAGCTCAGGCAAATCCCTTGTAAGCGTGTGGACATGTGCCTGCATGTGCGTGCATGAGCTGAGGTGTGAGTGTGTAAGCAAGGCTTTGGATTGTGCACACATGCGAGACAGCCAAGAGTATGCATGCAAAGGAACCAGCGTTTGTGTGTGTGTGTAAGAGATAAAAACACGAGCTGGAATTCTATCCTCTCCTTCCTCCCCGTGTTTCTAATAACCTCCCATCCCTATCCATCATCACCACATTCCTACACTCAAGGAGGCATAAATTAACTACTTTTGCAGTTCATGTCCAACTACGTAGCCGCAGGCAGCAGACCCAACAGTTACCAGGTCAAAATAGCTTTCAGTTATTGCATTGGATGAGGCTGCCTCCCCCCTGCTGCCGCGGCTGCTTTGTTATCAGCCCAGACTATCTGACCCAATGCAATCTGCGAGCGCTGCTTACACTTCTCAAGGTTATGTGGGTCCCCTGATAGAGGACATAATGTCTGTCACATGGGCTCGTGCCAAAGAGAGCCAAAGAGCCCAGCCTTTCCAGCACTGCCAAACTCGCATTTCAAAGACATGAGTGCAGTCTTGGAAAGCGATCAAAGCCTTCCCAACTGTCATTAGAATATTTCCTTTATGCATCTCTCCGTGAGTGCCAGCAACATATTTCATAAAATTCATTGGCTCGAGATGGTACCTCCAATATAAACCTGAATGGGGGAAACTGTCAGGGCAAGCCTATGTGGAAAACAAAACAGAACCCAAAGCACAACAAAACACGTGTAATTCCTGTAATGGAAAAAACATACGATGCTGGATGCTGTGAGCCTGCCTCGCTCAAGAAAGCCTAATGAGCCTATTAGTGCATCATAAAAGGTCTCGTTTGCAGGAATCTGGTTTAGACATAGAAATTCTATGGGCTGTTTAAGGCCATTTGGGACACCAAATCATATCAGGCAATGTGCACATTCCCACCCAGATCTTTTCATCGACTTTTTTGTCCAATGCACAGCTTCACTTTGCTTTTTTCCCTCCACTGCAGTGTAAATGGCCCCCTGGAACTCTACAGCAGCTCGCCCTCATCCAGTAAGCCCCAGACCTCAATCAGTAATATGCATCCCGTGCAATGCTCCAGTTTCATTCTAATGGAGCCTTCAGCTCATCCAGCAGTGTCTCGCCACACAGCCTGCCCCATCAGTCACAGGAGCCATTAGCCCCATGCCTGTCTCATCTGTCAAACCCATTTCCTGCCCATTTGGGCTGTGGCTTTGCTGGAGCAGGGCTCATTCCCAGGCAGGGAGGTGAAGCCCACAGGCTTTAGCCCCATGGTTCCATGAAGCTCCCTTCTGCTGGATCCTCAGCTCCAAAGCCAAGCCCAGCTATGAATCTCTGCCACTTCACTACAAACACATTCAACAATGGCTTTTAAACTCAGTGGGTATCCAGTCTAATCATATTAAATCTGGCCTTGGTGGCTAGAGTCGAGCAGTTTTGTAACTGGGTTGGAAACTTTTCCTCCCCATTTTCTTCCAGGTCAGAGAGTGGCTTTCCCGTGTTTCCCCAGTGTGCCTGGGGTGTAGCCTCTTGCACTTATGGTTGTTTTTGCAAGGAACAGAGTTTTCCAGCCCTTATTGTTAGGAAATGTTTTCTACTGTTTGCTCCCAGTTATTCCCTATTTGACTTTGTTTTGGCTTTTTTTTTTCCTTCAAAGACAAGTGTCCCTTTACAGCAAGAAAACAAACAGGGTACTTAAGGGATTGTTTGCAAGACCCCACCCAAGCACAGAGTAGGAACTTTGCTATCTGCTCACTATGGAGTATGGTCTCCAACTGCCTGATGAGTTTGTTAGGAATAAAAGGCACTGCATTTCACAATCTGAAAACAAAACACCCAAACCAATGCAAAACAAAACCCCACAGCATCTTCTGAATTGGGAAGTCAGCCTCAAAATGTCTCCATTTAAGTCTTGACATGCAATATCCTACCCTTTAGGTAGTGAGTTCAGCATACTGTAGGACAGATTTAATCTGCTGGAATTAGGGACCAGTATACTGCTCTCCTTCCCAAGACTCCTTGTTTCTGCTTTCATTTGGTGCTCTCCAAAGAGATGTCAGCCCAGTTTAAACCATAGAATACAGTTTAGCAGACAAAGAGGAGGCTTTTCGGGACAGCCCTGCAATGCCTGTGGCAGATCCAGCTGTGGTTCCCACCATAGTGTGGCTGATGTATCTCAGTCGTGCTCCCTTCATCCCTCCAGCTCCAATCCTGGTCCCAGGACTGACACTAACACGTTAGAGCAGTAAAGAGCACAGCAGTCAGGATGTGGACAGGCACTCACCAGCAGCCCTGTTTGTTCAAGCAACATGGGGGGCACAAGGTTTTAGGGTGCAGAGTCCACCTAGAGATTTTCTATATCTGCAGTGAACAGCAAGAACAGCTTTGAGATGCATGATGCTCTTCCTGAAGATAATGGTACGAGCCATGACTCTAACAGCACTGAAAGTTGACCTTGAAATGAGGCCATTTGGCAGACATGCACAATTGTAATTTAGCTTTTCCCCCTGTGATTTCTCAGTCTTGGGTGGTTAGACATGGAACTCTCTTTGGAGACGCAGTGTTGATGCCAGTGTATAAGCTGCCTTTTGTCTCCTGTCATAGGATCACAGGAAAATAGAGCTGGAAAGGATGCCCAGAGATCATTGTTGCCAGACTCCACCCCAAGACAAGGGTATTTCTATGTCACACCAAGCAACTTGTTATCTAGCTCATACTTAAGACCACACATGACAAGGACTCTGCCACTGCCCCAGCAACCTGCAGCCCGTGTTTTAATACCTTTACAGTCACAAGCTTTCCTGAAGGTCTACCTGAATCTTTTTCTTCTGCAACAGATGCACATGAGTATTTAGAATTACAGAATCAACCAGGTTGGAAAAGACCTTAAAGACCATAAGGTCCAACCGTTACCCCAGCACTGCCAAGGCCACCACTAACCTATGGCACTAAGGGCCTCATCTACACAGTTCGCGAACACTTGCAGGGACAGTGATGCCAGCACTGCCCTGGGCACCCTGTTTATGCCATTCCCCATAGAAAGGGACATTAAATGACATTATTTTTCAGCCTCTCCACACTGGTTGTATTTTTAAGACCTCTAGTCATTTCCGATGCTCTCGTCTGCACTCTCAACATCTTTCTTAAAGGCAGGTCAGCAAAAGAGGACACATTCCTCAAGCTGAGAACTTATCAGTGCCATGGAACTGTACCTTTGTCCTGGCTATCACCTACAACCTGACATAAAGCACACAGCAGAGATTTCAGACCTCACAAACACTCCTAATACTCATTCTTTTTTTTGCTTAAAGTGCTACAGGTTTATCAAAAACCTGAAAAAAGGGCAATCTCCAAACCCTCTTCAGAGGTGGATTCGCAATAAAATTTTTGTCTGACCTAATGTTAAAGATCTGCCTTTTCTGGCAAATTTAATTTTGCTCATTTCAGACAGATTGCCATAAATCATGTGAAGCAGGAAGCGTGCCTCATCTACATTTAGTTTAGTGTTAATTTAAGACACTGGTGTAAGTGTAGTAAAAGTCATGATAATTTATTGATAAAGGTATAAATCTTTCAGTGATTGGGACAGAGCCTGAAATAGAACGGAGCCAGAATATTACAAGTGAAAGGCTTCAGGTCCCAATTTAGATCCAGATCACTGCCTGTGTTCACACTGAAATCCAACTGTGTAACTGTAATTCCGACCGCATCCAAACCAGGCAGTCACTAGGTCATGTCCACAAGCATAAATTGCAAGCACTGTCAGCACATG
Organism: Pezoporus occidentalis; assembly: GCF_034315485.1. NCBI lineage: Eukaryota > Metazoa > Chordata > Aves > Psittaciformes > Psittacidae > Pezoporus > Pezoporus occidentalis. The sequence continues at coordinate 2,040,810 of NW_026915987.1, forward strand.
TAGGCTTGGCAGCTTTTAAACCATTCTGGTTTATCCACTGCAACAAAATGTCCTAGTCTACAGCCCCCAAATCTGATCTCCTGTTACAAGAAAGAAGGAATGTTTTGGCAAAGGAAAACTTAATAATGATAAGGATCCAAGAGAAGACACTTAGGATGAGTGTTCAAGCATACACCCGGCTTCCTGGGTCGGCTTGGAAGCTTGGGCTGAACTCTGTGTCACTCTCTGGGACACTGCGAATGCGTTCGGGTTAGCTGGTTAAAGCTGGATGAGGGTTTTCTACACCGGTGGCAGGGCCTATAGTTAAGACTGACATTAAGCAACCAAGTAAAACCACACATGGCTACAGAAGGCTGGATGTTCAGTGATCCTAGGGTGCCATCTTTTCCAAGCTCTACCATTATGTTGCTGATTCAGGCTTTACTCACCCTATGACAAGAAATTATATAGATATATAGATATATATAAAAAAGAAAATAGAAAGAAAAGTTTTACTGTGCAAAACATGGGAATCCTTTGGGCTTGGCTTTTCTTTATCCTGCAACAGAGACTGACAGCAGCTTCTTGGTGTAAAGCAGGGAATTTTTACAATCATCAAATCATCAGTCTCATTCCATTTGCTTGTAATGCTGGCTTTCCAGCAGGACAGTCCTAGCCATAAGCACATTTCTACTGTAACATTCTACACTCTAAATCTATATGACTGGAAGGAAAAAAGAACATTCCATACATAAATCATTTGCTACTTAGGTCTAAAAATAAGTATTATTGTCTATAGAACCCTCATGGCACACCCCTGCTTGGTCATATCTGAATTTCTCATGAAAGACTGCTAATCGTGCAATCACAGAACGGTTTGTGACATTAAAGCTCATCCAGTTCCAGCCCCTTGCCATGGCCAGGGACACCTTCCACTAGAGCAAGTTGCCCCAAGCGCCATCCAACCTGGTATCCAACCTAACAAAGGATACAGCTTTATTTTACGCAATTACTTACAGATAACTTCTGGATGTTGTAAATGTAACAGCTACTTAATAAGCTGAACTGCATCAACGGCTTGGAATAAAGCTGGTGGTTGGGCTTCTACAAACCCAGCTCTGGGTCCTCTTTCGGTTTGGTTCATGTGAGCTTGAACTTTGAGCCAAGTTCTGTTCTCACTGGGCTGCACACAAGTACCGGTGCTGATTGTGATGCATTTGCTCCAGTGTAAATCTAGAGTCAGAGCAAAATTTGATTCTCAAAGTGCAGCTTCAGGTTCAAATCCAAAATCTCAGAGGAAACCTCAGTTGAAACGACCAATTTTTGCCCAATTTCTGGCCAAGGCAACTTGCTTTTTTAAGGAGGGAGGCGGGTTTCCTCAGATCTCCACACGGATTCTCTCAAAGGTCTGTAAATCCTTGCCAAATCTTCCACAAACCTGGGCTGAGATTCAGAAATACAGTGAAACCAGATTCTTTTTTTGCCCGGCACTTTTGCTGCTGGTTCTGGCCAGGATAAGAAAGAGCAGAGGCTGAGGGAAAAAGAATGGGGAACAAGATGATGCAAACCTCTTCAAATGTCATACATGCTCTGCCTGAGCTCTGGGCAACAATCTGGGGAGGCTGTTAAGATACAGAAAATTATCTGTTCCCTCTCTCCCTTGATCCTCCCAAGGATTAATGCCCACTCTTTATACAAGAGACCCCACCTTTATATACCGTTTAGGAGATTTATGGAGAGTTGCAGGGCTGCAGACCATAAATACGTGAGCATTGAACCTTCTCCCTTTGCGAGGTCTATGTCCAAGAGCGGAGCAACACTTGAGTTCACTCGTGCAACAAGAACTGAAAAGCCCTGTTTCCTCACACAACCATTAAAGATAATTAAGCAAACCAACTACACAAAGTGAGGAAAAGATCTGCTGGCTGGCCAACATGCAGGAAGGAGAAGGAAAACAAAGGGAAAGCCTTGGCAAGGAGAATTGTGATCTTACTGTACAATTAACTTCTGAGACAGTGAGCAAGATTAAAGAACGGAACATTTCGAGACGCATCTCTTTCAAGCAGCAAAGCATTATGAAGCATAGATGCACATTTCACAGGCCTTTGAAATCAGCAACACTGGCAGGTTTATTTGTTTTGTCTCTTTTTCTTTCTTTTACTACTTTGGGATTTTTTTCTCTCTCTCCTTTTCAAGACTAGAGCCAAATGACCCATGAGAAATGTACTGTAATTTGTCTCTTATCCATCCCTCATCTCCATCTGATATTCCCTCTGCCCTGGTTACCCTGATGTTTTTCCAGACTCTACAGGCTGAACCATTGTAACAAGGAGAAAAGTCAAACGAGAAAGAACGAAGAGGAGTAAGGATACTTTCAGGAACCCCTTCAGTTAAAACAGATTCACTTTCCCACTTTAGGAAAACCTCTTTTGGCTGCAGCAAACCTCACTCACGTAGACATTAGAATTTAAGTCAGTACAGGAAGGTGTGCGTGTATAGATAGATATATATATAGATATATATATTAGGCTATTTTAACCATCGGTTATGCTGTTTGGCACTTCCACAGTGCTTCCCCTCTGGGCCTCAAAATGCTTCCTAAACATGAAGAGAGAAATTCCACTCTGGTCAAAGCCCTGACACAAGCCCTCTGCACCGCTCCAAACCCCGTCCAAGGGCTTAAGTGATACTAAAGTGGAACAAGAACCCTTGCACTGGGCCTCCCCTCGAGAGGTTTCACCATGACTGAAGATGCCATGAAACGGCAAAATGGAATAATTTGCCTTGTCTTCTGAATGGGAAAACTGAGGTAGAGAACTGCAGTAATTTGTCCAAAGCAACAAAATTATTCCTTGTGACAGCGAGGATTAGAAACTCGATCTCTTGAGCCTATATCCTGTGATAATAAGGATCATCTTTCTTCTACATAAGCAGTGGCTTGTGTTGCTGATCCTTTAACTGGTGGCTCCTCGTCATATTTTACAAGCCTTCACTCATATTTTATGATCATTTACTCATATTTTACACTCATTTACTCTTATTTTACAAGCCCCACAAAAGTCCTAAAGATCTCATGCTCAGCACACGAAAAGCCAGAGCTCCCTACAGTAAGAAGCTGGTCCTTCCTGAATCCTTCAGCTTCACTCTTCCTGAAGACAATGCACCACACTCACTTCAGAAACAGATTTTCCTGTGGAACCAGGGCTCTCCTTTCCATTCTAATATTTGGCATTTGCATACCACCTCTCATCCCAAAGCTTCCAAGAACAACCAACAGATACGTGCGTAGCACACTGCACAGCAGTTCAAGTAAAGGACACTTTGGTTACAGTCACCAGAACAAACCTGATTTTTTTAAGGAAAAGCAGGAATGCAGCCTGTCATCACTCCCTTGAATCAGGTCAAGAGTTAGGTAGAGCCTCTGTTAATCAGGCTGAAAGTTGGAGATCAAGAGGAAGCTTGAGGCTTTGACACAGTTTTCTTTAATTATAGGAGTAGCTCACAGCAACTCTCTATATTAAAGCTGTCTAACAATTTCCACTGCTAATATTCAACTCCAGCCTGACTTTCTCATCTCCATCCTACTGGCTAAGGGGTCAGGCTTGCGGTCACACTTGCAGCCTGCCCAAACTAGTGCCTTGCTGTCAAGGTTTGGGGTGCTTCTGGAGCACTGGGAAGTGCTTTGTGTCCCCTCTTTAGAGCCCATGGACAGCATGGAATTACCTGCATGGTTACTGCTCTGCCCTGGGCTCCATCCACCTGCCCTATCTGCAGGCAGGATGGGTCAGGACCCTGACTGGGTGAGCTCTGCTGGGTCACCTACCATGGGAGTACCTGGGATTTTTAGGGAGCAAAACACAGGTCAGGGTAGGGAGCACTGTGTCCTTGTGCTCGCAGTTAGGTTGCAGTTACTCATAGCTCCTCAGAAGGGTCCCTGTTGGGGTGTGCAGCTGGGACTTTAAGGGGCTGGTCCTTCAGCATCTTCCCTAATCAACACACAGTGAAAAAACGCAGGATGAAAAAAGGAACAAGATCAAATTCTTTGCTCCTTTCATCTCACTTTTTGACACTAATCCTCCCTGCACATAAACCCCGTGCCACAGAGTGAGATATACATTGCCATTGGAATGAAGAGTGACTTGAAATCAGGCCGACATCAGCAAAAAGAATAAAATCATATATAACCACAAAGGACCTCGCATGTTTATTACCGACACTTTTGGAGTTGATGGGCCAAAATAACCACTCCAAGTATGCATCTTGCAAAACATCACTTGTGCTTTGGAGATGCCGCTTCTTTTCTGTTTTTGTTTTTACAACTCATGGACTTTCAAATCTCATTTCTTAACCTCCTGGCAGGGCTATGCAGAAAGCTGGTCCTGCTGCAGTGGGCAGATCATCAATGCCTTATGGATAATCCCAATTTTCCTCTTTTCTGAGAAAGAAATGAAAATCTGGTTCAAATGCTTGAAATTTCCTTTTATTTCATTTTATGCCGGAAAGGGTAGGAGACACCAAAGTGAGATCACAGAGAACATAGTCTGGTGATGAAGGCTTCAATTCAAGGAAACCAAAAGCTTGTGCCCTGGCACTAAAAGCCTCACATTTCCAAAGTACATGAGAGGTTTTCTCCCTGTTACTACAAAGGACTAATATAGAGCTGGTTTGTTTTCATGGGTATTGATGGATCATACTAATAAGTCTTCAACAGTGAAGTCTTGAACAGGTTTTTTAAGGAAGGAAAGAAAATGGAATAGTCAGATCCAAAAAGCCACTATATATTACGAGATCTACAAAAGCCACTTGCGCTTGTTCTTTCCCAGCAGTAAAGAGATTATGAGGAAACTGAAAACATCAGCCACTGAAACACAGAAATACCACATAAGAACATACAGCTTTGAAGTTCCCAGAAACACCAACACACCTGCAATGAAAATAGTTCAGGGTTGCAGAAAGAAAATACTGCGGATAGTGCATTTTCTAAATAATAGTAACAATAATAATAATTATTACTGTTATTACTATAATTACTATATTCCTACTCATTAGGAAGACAGAAATAAAGGAAAAGAAAGAGCAGGAGCATGGACTTTGTCAAGCAAGTACTGTTGGGACATGAAACGCAGTAGCAATGGCTGTAACAGATCCTGCTAACACAACTCCCTGACAGCAAAATCCTGCCCCTCACTTCTCTCTCTGGAACCAGAAACAAGCAGCAAGAGGAAAGATGTGAACGTGCCTTTTCCAAACACTCAAGAACTTTCAGACTTTCTGGGTTTAAAATCTATGCAGGACCTGCAACTTCTAGATACAAGCTAAAGCAAATACCATTGCACGTGTGTGCTCTGAGAGTGAACATGTCTTGAACTGAGGGATGTATCAAGCAGAAGTAGTCCTCTATTCCTTAAATAAAGGATGGAAGAACATTTGGGTTGCCTCACATATGGATCTGCTAACATGTGTACGAGAAAACAGGCACTATCAGACCAAAACATAAGGCTGATTGTAAGCATTCCCTGGAGGACACATTTCCCAAGACCCTACAAAATTGGACTGGCAGCTTATGAAACGTACAATCCTGATCCAGCATGTAACAGTAAACTATAGGAAATCATACCCATATATTTGGCCTTCAGACACAAGTGCAGAAATTGCCTGTTTTGGCACCACAAGCCTGTGGATCCACTTGAATCAAACACAGACCCTCCAGCAAAGGGCTCTGAGAATGCAAAGATCTGTTCCCCATTGTGGGATACTAACCCAAGAGGGGGAAAACTCTAATTTTCCTTTATGGCAAATCTCTTGACCAACTTTTGTCACAAGTATGACTCCTATAGACATGCCATGCAGTTTAATTTCCCCTTAACATTTGCACCCTCTGCCACTCTGATTTGCATCTCTCAACCACACATTGACTTTCGCTCCGGTTTGCTGCAGTGATTTATTGGTAACAGGTCACTAACAACTACTACAGGCCTTAAGATCTTGATGACTACAAAACCAGCTTTGCAAAGGATTCAGCAAAAATTGCAGGTTGTCATTTTTGCCCAGCCTCCCACAGATAGACCCCAAATTATACGAACCCACATTTATAAAACATACTCTAACGTGAAATGTCTTGCAGCTCTCTGTCAAAGACAGAGGAGGGCTGTTATGAATTCCCTCACTTCCACAACTCCTCTGCTGCCAGCTCAAGTACATCTCAAGAACTTTACAAAACCTGACACTGTGCCTTATTCAATTGTGGGGGAAGAGAAGGTGTCCTGGAACCACCTCCTGGACTAATTCTCCCTGATGGTTTTCTAGATCAAAACCTGGAAGTGCTTCAAGTATTGTTCCCAGATGGATAAAATACGAACTCTGTGTCTGATCTAGATGACGATAGCTAAAGGTTTGAGCCTGCATTTTAAAGACATTCTGAAGCAAAAACACATGAATACATCTATCCCCAGAAGTAAAACCATTAGAGGAACTCTGAGTGTATGAGAAGGAAGCCAGGAACTCTGAGCCCTTTTCTGAATCCAAGTGGGTGCAGGGGGTGAAAATCAAACAGCACAGATTTCTTCAGGCAAACTGGGAGAAACACTCTGATGTGTCTGACGGAAGCATTTTACTCTGTGTTTGGAAGTTTATCATGACCGATCAATTCTGGAAGAATTAGTGAGTGAGTTCTGGTTTTTGGCACTGACACAGTCGTGGTAAAAAGGCTGGAGGCAAAAGGGAAGTAATTTTCATAATGCTGTGAACTGTTGCCATCAATCCTTACCCAAAACATTTCTTCTACTTACTCTAGTGCAGTGCTGTTCTGCAGGAGCTTTCCTCTTAGCTGTTGCCCTTCGTCTCGGGAAGGCTCTCGACCTCACTCGTGCTCTGGATGTAGAGATCCAAGCCAAAGCCCAAAGTCTTTGGGAGTTCAATCTTTCTACGGACTTCAAAGAGCTTGGGATATGTAACTTACTCCAGACAGAAAGCATAACATACGTTTGGAACATTATATACACAAAAATAGAAAAGACTGAATGACTGTTAAGGAATGCAGTGATGGGGAAGCCTGATGTAAACCGGGCATGGCATTTACGTACCTATTTTCAGCCTCTAACCTCAGTGCTCTGAATCCTACTGGAAGCACCTACCTTTCCCCCAGCAATTATGAAGACTTGAAGATGTAATTCTCTAAATCATGCCTACGCTGTGTGTCTATACCTGCTGTGAGCAGATGGCGTGGCTGCTCCCCTGAGGAACTGAGCAATGACTACAAATAACCAATGCTTATCCGCAGCACTTAGTGCAATAACAACATCAAGACTACACATTTGGGGAGGAATCAGCAGCTCTCAGAATTAGCCCTTAACAGAAAGAAAGTCAAATGCAAAGGCGAAATTAAACCCAAGGAACAAATATATTCAGGTATTTTGAACAATAAAAGTTTGTGATTTTCTTAATATTTCTCATGCCTATATTTGTTTCTATTTGTGCTTGCTGAGGCTGCAGACAGGAATAGAGCATCACCAAGCTCGTGGAAATCAGAAGATCACAGAAAAATGCTGTTTTGTAATTGTTCTCAACCAGTTCTGCAAACCTAAGCAGTTCGGTCGGTCTGGAAACATTTCCATCCTCCCTTGATGCTCACATGAAGCAAACCAAGCTCCAGCCTTTTTGACATCTGCCCACGTTCTCTAAAGGAGTGTAGCATATTTCTGTATTTACTTAGAACTTTTCACCAGTTAATCTCTCCCTGTCTCATTCCGAATGAATCAAAACAAATAAATGAATTGGGGATACATGAAACAACTTCAGCAAAGCTTTTCAAAGGGGATTTTGATACCCACATGCTACTGACAGTCAGTGGGTCTTGACTTGGGAATATAACCCCCTTTTGTGCCTTTGGAAGGTGCACAAAAGAGTGTAGATGTTTACAGAGATGGGTCTATTAATTGATATCATCTGGATTTTATGTTATTTAATTGATGTCTGAGCTCTGACTGCAAAAGGAGCTTCAATTGACACACTCCTTTCTGCTCAATGCTCCGTATCCCTAAATGAAGAACATAATCTCACATCTTCTTTGATACACAAATATACTTTGTAAGTCTGACACGGGCACAAGCCTCATTACATCATATCATGGAAATTAGAAATGAATCAATAAACAAAGAAGCAAACTCCCGATCAGCTCGTTCCTACCACACAATGTGGAATTCTTCACATTTTACCCCTAATCCCACGTCTGATCAACTGAAATGTCTTCGGGGTCAGGAATGCCTCCGCTTCCTTTTGGTATTTCTTTCACAGTCTAATCACATCTCAGAAAAAGCTGGTATTTTGTGCCTATGTGTCTTATCTTTATCCTTTGTGTAATCTGGGCTGTTTAGCGCTGAAGAAACAATTCGGCAACATACTTCATGCGATGGGGCAGATCCTTCATAGAGGAGAAATACTGGCACGGCCCAAGGGATTAAATCCCCTTCTTGGCATCTTCATTTTTACTGTGTCTTTCAGTATAATTTTGACATGGAATTTTCCTGGCATAAATCACACAGGTTTCCCTTTCCCCTTCGCACCATGCTGCGCAGCGCTGTGTTTTGGTAAATCTCATCTATTAATAGTTGCCCTCTGTGGCTATAAAAAAATACCTCAGTAGTCAAAAGCCAACCCTTGCTAGGGAACAGCTGTGGATGCCTGAACGCACGCAGGACCCGGCATCCCAGAGCAAAGCCCTTTCTTGGCTCCATGTCAGAGCAAAGCGATTAAATAAGGCCATAGTCAAGCTAACGGAAAAGGAGCCCCTTCCCTGTAAGGGAGAGAGCGCCCGACTCCAGCGTTAGGCTGGAGGAACATCAGGGTATTTCCATTTTCTCACTGACATTTTCTGGCTCCTTTTTTAACTCAGCAAACCCCCCTCCCGTGTCTTCCTCCCTCCATACACCCTTCTGCCAAGTCCCAATAAAACCTTGCACTGAAAGAACTAGGACAAAGACGTCATCGACAGCGAGTATCAAAGGTCACGGGGTAGATTTGAAGGTCTGGTCTACTCTTTTTTTTTGGTGGTTGTTTGATTGATTTAACTGATTAAAGCGTTTCTGCTCTTCCTGTGCTTTCAGCAGCATCCTGGGTAACTCAGGGGAAATTCAAACCAACCAGCTGTGATCTGTATTACAAAGTCAAGGCTGGAAATACAACACAAGGATGTTGATGGGGCCATACTGGAAAGGGTGAAAGGAGAGGAATACGGTCTGCTAGTAAAGTGACAAAGTGCTTTTTAGTGTGAGAATGAGGAATATTCAGCTTAGCAGAGGACACAGTCCCTCATCATACCACTGCAGGGTACCAGCCCCATCACAGAGGGGCTGATGGGTGACAAAGTACCTGGCTTCAGGCAGCAGGAATCCTTCCAGATTTCACTTTAAGTTTTCATCTGCATGGACTATAGCTCTTGACTATCAGGAATTGCTGAATTTCAGGGACTCCCATACGAAGTGTGAGATGCCACAGCCATCACAAGGGTCAGTAGAGAAACGGACTGGGAGCATCAAATCCTCTGGAAACCAAGCTTGGGCTCCTGCACTTACAGCACACCAGGTCTGAGGCTGCACTTACAAAGCCAACAGCACGTAACTTCAACACACTTTAAACTTCCCTAGGGACATTTCACAAAGTGTCTTTGCGAAGATGACAGGAAGGATTTGAAAAATCAAGTCTTGTGCTAGGGACACAAACTACCACTTAGAGAAACGTAGAAAAGTTTGGGTTGGAAGGGACCCTCAAAGGTCATCTAGTCCAGACCCCTGCAATGGGCAGGGACATCTTCCACTAGAAGTCCTCACTTCCCACTGATGTCCTCAATTTAGTGACACAACAAGGTTATAATACAAGAAGTAAACCTATTCCATAGTACCTATTGATACTATAGCTCAAAGGATGCATTTTGAGGCAGCAGGAAGAATTTTGTTCTCCAGATCCCTGCAGCTGAACCACTCTCACACAAACCAGTGGTGACACATCTTTTCAACGTCTGAGGCCAAAAGTATTGTTAAAAGCATTGCAGGTAATTGCCACTGCTGTCATTCCAAACCACTGCTGTTTCCACTATTTTACCATCACTGATGTAACCCAGCAAGTGTCAACAGCAAACCCGGGCTGCTTCTGCCATTAGGGAATGAACGGCAGTAACGCATTTCACAACAAACAGCTCACAAAGTATCAATGGCCATCACCAGATCCTTAACTACAATCTAAGTGAGATGTTCTATGTTGAGTGCAGCCCAGAAAGCCAATCGTATCTTGGGCTGCATGGCCGGCAGATCAAGGGAGGTGATTCTGCCCCTCTGCTCTGGTGAGACCCCCCCCCTTGCAGTCCTGCATTCAGCTCTGGAGTCCTCAGTACAAGAAAGACATGGACCTGTTTGAGAGGGTCAAGAGGAGGCCACAAAAATGATCAGAGGGATAGAATACCTCTGCTATGAGGAATGGCTGAGAGAGTTAGGGTTGTTCATCCTGGAGAAGAGTCTGGAGAGATCTTATTGCAGACTTGCAGTGCTTAAAAGGGGACTATAAGATGGGGAGAGACTTTTTAGCAGGGCCTGTTGCGGCAGAACACGAGGTGATGGTTTTAAACTGAAGGAGAGAGACTCAGGCTGGATAAGAGGGAGATTCAGGCTGGATGTGAGGAAGAAATTCTTTACAATGAGGGTGGTAAAACACTGGCACAGGTTGCCCAGAGAGGTGGTGGATGCCCCATCCCTGGAGACATTCAAGGCCAGGCTGGATGTGGGTCTGGGCAACCTGATCTAACTGAAGATGTCCCTGCTCATTGCAGGGGATTGGACCAGATAACCCTTGAAGGTCCCTTCCAACCCAAACCATTGATGATTCTGATTCTAAGGTTTTCTATAAACTACTCAAACATCTGGGTACCTCCTAAAGTAATTGGTCTGCAGGGTGCAGGTTTTATCATCTTTTTCACTGGGGTGGATTGGCCACAAGAGCCTTTAAAGAGTGGTACAAAAAAAACCTGCTGAAACTTGTACTCCTGAAGAATTCCAGAAAGATCAAATTAGGCCCCAAACTCTGATCTTGGTTTCAATGGGGTCCCTTTTTTAGCAGGGGTCCTTCTACCAGAGTCTCTCCTTTAAAAGCCAAAGGAAATTAAAAGTGAAAAACAGCACTGGGGGAAAGTGAAGTGTGTGCTTCAAACTCACACATGCCAGGAAATTTAGAGTTAAAGGTGAAACTCCACCCAGAAGAACTCCATAATGGAGATACTTCAGCGAACAAACATAATGTGTCTGAAATACAGAGACCCAGTAGGGTGCACTAGGTATGGAGTTTCAGCCTTCACTCCAAATTTCCTGGCTTTTGGGAGGCTTATTAGAGTTTCATACCCCAAGCATTTAAGTAGTCCAAGAAGTGCCCTCAGCACGGCTTACGCTGATCCTTGTGGAAGCTGAGAACAAATACTCTGATGCTGTAGCTACCCATCCATTATTAATGAACCTGAAAACACTTTCTTGAAAATTTATGGTAATTTGGAGCTCTGAAATGATGTGCTAACTGGGTAGTTTCTGTCGAGTTACCCAGAGAAACTCCGAAATTGCAAATTACTCAGAACAAAACTGAAGGACAGGATTTCATTGACCCCAGCAGAGCACTAGCTACTAATCTTCCTCCACACTATGTGTGGCAAGTAACTCTGCTTCAGCCCAGGCTGCAAGCAAGGAAACTCAGAATTACTTTTGACAGTAGTGGTTTGGATTCCTGGTCTAAATACTCTACCGGGCTATGGGATGGGGCAATATCCATCTTATTCCTCAATGGATCTGGCTCTAATAGATTAAAAACAACTATCAGCATCACGATTTTCTATAACAAAGCTTTGATGAATACCTTGCAAGTGTTGAAGTGGTTTCAGAGGATCTCAAGAATCCTAAAAGATTTGCTGTGAGGCTCCACATCATTGAATTTCATGATAGCTGTAAGGGAATTATAACCAGCAACTCTATGTAGCCCCTCTAATCACCCACACCCTTCATCCTTCTCCAACAGGCACAGAGAGAAAGTTTTATGACTATCTGATGATGGGTGTCTTGACATAGACTATCTGATGATTTCAGTGGGTGTCCTGATGAATAGCTAACACAGAAGATATCACACGTACTTTGAAATTGGCCTCATCAATCGCTCTGCACAAGTGTATCTTAGTGGTGGACAGCTGCAAAAGTGATGGGACAGCTCCACACTCTCCTGATGCTGGGGTGTCAGAAACAACGAATGATTCTCACTGCAGTTAAGAGAAGATAAATTGAGATATGCACTTCTTGGGTTTCCCCTCACCCTGACCTGTGCAGAGGAGGGAGCCTACACTGAATGGAGAAGCTGTTTTGGGGCAAGAAGGAAGACAGAATAGGGAGGAGACAAACCAGGACTTGAAACACCAGGAACTGGTTCCAAATAAGTCCAAACACATGGCCAAAAGACACAGATTGCGCTTTACTGTTGCCTACAGATCTATCTCTGCATCCTTTCTCCTTCCACTTTCCATCACCTTTCCATTTATTTCACCTCCTGTCCTCACTCTGTTCCAGCTACCACATTTGAACATACATACATGCATACATACACCAATCCCAGACATACATTCTTCACACTCTGAAATCCCACAACAGACCAACAAACTTACAAAAGAAAGACTGCAAAAAAATCACAAGCAACAATTTCTTAGGATAAATAATTTTTTTTACCAAATCAACTGACTGATTTGGGGAAAAGAATTTCCAAGCTCGTAAACCCTTCTTTATAATATACTTACGTTTTTCCCTAACACTATTAATTGCCTTCAGAAAAGACATCCCTCCTGCTGCTGAAACCTGCCTTACTTGTAAGCTTTAGCTCTCTCAGCTACATCAAGAACATCATCGCCCTGAAAATCATAGCACTGGCACACCAACACCTTTGTTGGCAACATGGATGGTGGGATGGAGCACCCTCAGCAAGTTTGCCAATGACACTAAGCTGTGCGGTACAGTTGACACGTTGGAGGGAAGGGATGGGATCCAGGGGGATCTGGACAGGCTGGAGAGATGGGTCAGTGCAAACCTCATGGAAGGCCAAGTGCAAGATCCTACACCTGGATTGGGGCAATCACAAACAAAACTACAGGCTGGGCAGAGACTGGATAGAGCAGCCTCAAGGAGAATGACTTGGGGGTGCCGGGTGAGGAGAACCTCCCCATGACCCAGCTTCAGTGTGCGCCTGAGCCCAGAATTCCCCCATGTGCTGGGCTGCACCCCCATGGCGTGAGCAGCAGCTCAGGGAGGGGATCCTGCCCCTCTGCTGTGCTCTGGGGAGACCCCCCCTGCAGCCCTGATCCAGCTCTGGGGCAGCAGCACAAGAGGGACGTGGAGCTGTTGGAGTGAGTCCAGAGGAGGCCATGGAGATGCTGCGAGGGCTGGAGCAGCTCTGCTCTGGAGCCAGGCTGAGAGAGCTGGGCTGGGGCAGCCTGGAGAAGAGAAGGCTCCTGAAGGGGAGACCTGAGAGCAGCTCCAGTGCCTGAAGGGGCTGCAGGAAAGCTGGAGAGGGGCTTGGGACAAGGGGTGTAGGGACAGGCCAAGGGGAATGGCTTTAACCTGCCCGAGGGGAGACTGAGATGAGCTCTTAGGCAGAAGCTCTTCCCTGTGAGGGTGCTGAGGCGCTGGCACAGGGTGCCCAGAGAAGCTGTGGCTGCCCCATCCCTGGCAGTGTTCAAGGCCAGGCTGGACACAGGGGCTTGGAGCAAGCTGCTCTGGTGGAAGGTGTCCCTGCCCGTGGCAGGGGTTTGGAACTGGCTGAGCTTTAAGGTCCCTTCCAACATAAATCATTCGACAAGTCTGTGACTATTATCTGCTTCTTCTGTTCAGAACTTGCATCTCTTTCCAGTCTTTCTATCACACGTACTGAGGCTGCAGGCAAATCCTCTGTGGCATAAAGGTATTTTTCTACCAAAAAAAAATATAACCTACTTATAAAAACTGCTATTTTCTGAGTAATCACACTTTTGGGTTGGCTTTCTCCCCCAGCATTAAGTTCACAGATACCGGGCAAAGGCAGAGCTGCTAGGCCAGCATTCATGCCTCTGTTCACATTGACATTTTCAGCTGTGACTATATAAAGAAAATTCACCTTATCATCCTCACCCCTTCTCCTGAACCCTGTGAACCCACTATGTGAAGGCACCAGTAATGCTGAGGGTTTAAAGTGTGGCTGCACAGAGCAAACTCCCCCAGGATGTAGCACAAGGCAGCACCATCTCAGCTGAAAGATTTCTGTACATTTCCACTGGCAGCAATAGTGAAGGGATCGTTAGGAAAAATCCCAACCAACTGAAGTACTGTTTGCCCACATCCAGCAACCCATGCGAGAGGCAAAGTCAAATGCATCGCGTTCATGGATGATGTAAATGGAACATGGTGGAGGTGGCTGCCCTGTATTTCCCTGAGGGGCAGCTATTCCTTGCAAGAACTGAACTCAGATTCCTATCAGAAAAAAGGCCTGAAAGAATGGGAATGGCAAAGGCAAATGTTTCACCTGGTTAAAATACCCTGTGGTTTGCCTCCTTCTCTATGTGAAAGGTCCAACCTCCTGAATTTACTTTACAGAAGGTTTTAGATGGAGCAAGCTGCTTAGTGGAAGGTGTCCCTGCCCGTGGCAGGGGGTTGGAACTGGATGAGCCTTAAGGTCCCTTCCAACCCAAAACAGCCTGGACATATAGGTACATATATGTACATATAGGTCTCACACCATATATGGGTGTACATATAGAACTATATACATATGCACGTCTTCAAATATGTATATATATCTGAATTGATCAGCAACGAGAAGAAAACCACTTATACCCTGCTTCTTTTCAGACCATGAGAGAGGATGAGCTCCACCAGAGGCTGAGAAGAGCATCACTGGGGTGGCTGGTCCTGGAGGATGCAGAGCTGCAGAGCTGTGAGGGGCAAATTCAGACACCGTGCTTGCAAACCTTCACTGTGGGGTGCATTAGCACCAGAGAGTATAATAAGACTTTAATCTATTGTCTCCTACAAGGATTCTTAATGATCTCTGATACTTTGCTCAATAGATTTTATAGGCTGTCTTCATTCCAAGCATCCTGCAGTTCGACCAGACAGTGATCTTTCTACATAATGGAGAATGTCCATGAAAGAAACCATGAGTCCTATGAGTCTTGGGGAAAAAATGTTCCTTGAAGAAAAAATACTGCTGGAAAAGATGACTGTGGGTCAAGCTAAAGCGAGCAAAATCCCACTGTTTCTAGGATGTGCAATCCTGTACACAGAAATAGTTTCTTTAGTACCTAAGTCCTGTCTATATCAGAATTCAATAATAGACTTATAAATGTCAGTGGCCAGCATGGGAACAGATGCAGTTCCTCCCAGCTGATTAACATCCCTGACATCTGGAATAGAGGACAGAATAAACAGAGAGAACAGAGGATTTCCTGTTGGGACATGGCTTTTAGGTGACAACTACCAAGAGACAGCAGCTCTGTTCTTGAGCATGATACTCTCCACCTTCTCAACAGCCCTGGGGCTGGTAATTAAAGAACTGGGCATTTAATGCTGAATCCCTAGACAAAAAGTCAGGTTTTTGCTATATGTCTGCCTGATACCTGCATGAATGCAGGAATCCTTGATGTCAAGAGCTATACAATGGTCTCTTCGAGGCAGGGGATTAAGTTCTCAAGCTCCGTGAATTGAAGAGCTTTGATGAATTTCTTCTGTTCTTTTTAGTGTTTAGGATTAGGTGGAAATTAGTCTTTTATTAGGAACCAAGGAGTATTTCTTAGAACTCTTCTAACTCCTAGAAAAGGGCATTAAGTATGCCTCCCTCCTCCAGAGTAAGTTGACCATACTTTGTAAAGAAGCCTCATGAAAAGACTTCCAGTGGAAAAGAAGGATAAAGAATAAGAGGCTGATCTGGTCAGAAATCCCATGGGGGAGCCCTGACGTGCAGCCACAGACCTAGGCTGTGGATTAGCCAGCTACCTCCTTCTAATGCTACTGCTGTGGTCCATGTGGCAGAGCACGGTGTGCTCTTCATATGGGGCTCTGCCATACTTATTGCTGGTCAAAACCACATTGAGATTTCTACAGATTGCTCAAGCATGCATTCAGAGTCTAATTACATATACCTGCAATGTGTCAGTGCCCTTAAACTTGAGCAAGCTGCTGTGACACAACACTAAGCTCTGCTTGACTGCACAATACAAGCGTTGGAAAAGGCCAGGGAGAAGGGTGGGATCAGCAGGGCACTGGACACTCCAGCCACCTTGGCTTGGGGTCACCCTTGCATTTGCAGTCAGGTGCTGCAAAATAGACTCTGGAGCTTGTACAGCTCATCTCTGCCCCTTGTCTGGGCAGAACTGATGGGCTGTAGGAGCCTTCAGGGCACACATGTGGATGTTGAGAAAGCCTGTCCCCAGGGTCACTCCTTCTGAGGGGATTTCCAGCAAGTATTCGGTAGGTTGTATGAATCAAGCGAATCTGAAGGCTCCAGTAGATTTTACTGCTTCAGGGATTTCATCAGCGTTTTCCTAAGAAGGCTTCAAGGGGAATGCTTTCTTATCTGCCCATGCGATCCTGTGGTGAAGCCTGATGTGCAAGCCCAATACTACATAAAAGGAAGGGCTCAGTTAACCATAGGATGGTGCAAGAACTTGCCACATCAAATAGCACTTACAGAGCATGATTTCCTATGATCCCTTGCTGTTTGTTTCAAGTTTTTCTGAAAAGGAGCCATGGTAGGTGTCATGAGCTCAAAATCCTCCCTATTTTGTAAGCAGCAATATCCCAAATAACACAGGGAATGCGTCTTTGTGGCAAGTGGTGTTTATCCTTGCTCCTTCCCTTTGTATTGGGCCAGACTGTATGATCTTAGCATGTTCTAATTTCCCAGAATTGCAGAAATAAAGACAAGCTGAACAATATTTGCAAATCTTGTGCTGGGACTAAATACATTTTGTCCCACTCTCATGAAATTAATAAAAAGAAGTGAGGCAGATATTCTTGGATAAAGCCTGCTGTGTTGGCTAATGCTAACCAGTCCTTTGTTTTTTCCCTGTAGGCTAATAAAAAAGAGGAGAGATGATCTAGTTGGTACCACAATGTTTATTGCTGAGCAGCTCTGAGAGCAGAGTCCCCATCTACCAGCATTGTCTCTCTGGCAAACTTCTTTATGCCATAGTATTTAAATCTCTATGCATCAACATCCCCAGTACCTATGGCACAGGATCTTGGCTCTTTAGAGGAAGATGTTTCTGGAGAAGTGCCAGGAGTTGGAAGCAAACAAACGAAAAACGCATTCCTGCTGCTGGGATCAGCTCTAAAGCCACCACAGTTGTACCACAACAGCGACTGAATGACACCATCCAAGTACCCAAGCACTTTGTCCAAAGTGCCAAAAGGATCACAAGAAACTTACAATGCAGATCAAAGTTGTCTTGAAACGGTTCCAGTGATCTCACATCTGTGGTTGCACTTGGTTAAGGAGCATCCACAGAGTTTGTTGTAACAAGACTCATAACAACTTTGTCCAAGGATGGAGGCTTGGGACTGAGACAGTCAGAAGAAGAAAAGGGACTAGAAATGGATACAAGGAGCAAAACCCAGTAGCATCTGACTGCCTCTCCAGTACCAAGGAAGACTGTGAAGAGTCTTTATAGCACAAGGCTCAGGAAACTTTTTATTGGTACCATTTCATCTTTCCCTCCTCCCCCTTTCCTCACCAGTTGGAAGGCTCACTTCTCTTTCTTCTGCTATTGTTAGACTGAACTTTGGCAGAGGAAATACCTGGAATTAGATGTGAGCTCTCAGTGGCTGTGGAGATGCCTTCATTGATGTGGTGCAAGGCCTGCACTAGAGGGGACTGAGGACTCTGCCAATGAAAGTGATGACAAGAAGGGCTGGTAATGCAAAATGGGCCCAGACGGTGCCAACTGAGTCACAGATTTTGACTTAGTCACTAACTGGCATGGTAATCCCTCTCAGGGAATGATGCTGAGGGCAATACCAAAGCCAAACATGGGGTTTGAATCCTCACTCTTTAGTCAATGAAGGCTTTGCTGCCAAAGCCACTGCCCCAAACCTGTATTTGTTAGCCTAAATACTTCAGCCTTACAAACCTCATGGCTAAGCCCACGGCCCTAAGTGTTCTATTTTGCCATACTGAGTGCAACACCCATCAGAGTGGTGGGTATGAGCTCAGTCTAAACATATCAGCCACCAAATAAACTCTCTGGAGAGATGGAATGTCTTCTACTGCCCTTCATGTTTTCATAAACAAGATGTTGATCATAGACAATGACCAACAGTGCATTACAATGTCTGTGCGAAGACAACTAAATGAAATCTAACTGGTGCAAAAAAGTCTGTGGAGAATCTACAGATTTTCACAGTCTCTGCACTTTGGAACAGGACCTTCAGGCCTCCTTCACTGATCACAGACAAGAAGAGGTGCTTCTCAAGCCAAAAAGAACATGTAGAAGATCTGTGAGCTCAAAGCCATGAAATGCAAAGGCTCCAGGCCAGTTCAGCGAGGTTGGGTGTCTCCAAAATGAACACACAACTGCGTATGAAAAGCAACTACGGTGCATTAATGTAATTTCAGATTTGGGATCTAAATTTCTTGCTTGGGTTTCTGCAAGTACAATCTGTGCATCAAAAAAGGAAAAAAGGCTTCATTTGACA
The DNA here is from genome assembly GCF_034315485.1 of Pezoporus occidentalis. NCBI lineage: Eukaryota > Metazoa > Chordata > Aves > Psittaciformes > Psittacidae > Pezoporus > Pezoporus occidentalis. Next base: position 2,059,517 of record NW_026915987.1, read on the forward strand.
TAGAAACATCTCTGAGCATCAGAATAGCATTAAGGCACAGTTTTAAATCTGCCAACTAAAATTTACAAGACTTTTCTAGTTTCATTTTGTATGGGTATTATGCTGGTCACAGAACAAGTGATAAAAGGGAACTATCATATTAAAAATAATGTATTTTGCTAAAAATTGTCATAGCTGTTAGAACTAACACCTCGACTTCTCAGAACTCCAGTGTTAAAACAATCCAATTTGCATTATGCCTTTGATGATATTTGCTTCGTTGTGTTCCTCTCCAGTTGAACAGTATTAAGAGATTGGTATTTTTCCTTCCGATATTTTCAATCATTAGCATTTCAAGTATTTCCTCATGTGAGCTCTGTTCACTGGGAGCTCACTGAAGTCATGCTGAGCTATAAGGAGTTTTTCAAAAACAACCTCATCGGAGTTAAAAACAAAAATGGAAAGGAAACATTTCTTAGCAGCTTAATTATGTGTATTTAAAGCTCCAGTAGAGCTGATAATGTTGTGTAAAACCTTCTCTCTATGGAGGAAGTTGCAAAGATAGCCTGAATTGCTGTAATGGAAGGGATTCCAGAACAGCTCACACTTCCTCTCTTAACCTGAGCTTTAGTGTTGACAACACAGGGTATTCTGACCACCTAGAGGTTTTCCCCCATGACTGCGTGAATTGCCCTACAGAAACTGTAACATGGGATGCAGACAACAGAATCTCAGCTTTAACCTTTATCTTCTGTGTGTTTATATTTCTAAGTCCTTCACAGAAAACACTTTTTTCTTTAAACAAACTAACTCTTATCTAAAGGTGACCAGAAGCAAGTTGGAGTAATTGTAGGTATGTGGTACTCAGCTGACGCAAGTTACTCGAGGATGTCCCTCTTCAAACTACAGCACAGTTTTAGCTGAGGATCTCAGGATTTTCTAAGCTCACATCCACCCACAGAAAGTTGCCCTGCCATTTGCAATGAAGTGGCACTAACCCAATTTTCATCTATATAACAAGAGGCACAGAAGAACTCAATGTGTGCAATAGCACTGCCAGGAACCTGGTACCCACCTCCCTCCTCACAGCCCGCAGACTAAGCTGTCTCGCCACAGCAGTGCTTACAGAAAACAGTACTCAGAGCATTAAGGATACAGAATAACCCACCTACCTTCAAAGAAGTCCTAGAGAATTAAAGTCTACCTGAGAGTATTTATGTTCTGTTCTATGCCTGAAGGGCTCTTCCCTCCCCAAATACACATGAGCTTTGTATGACATCCAATTCCCACTGCTAAGAGTCTGAAGTTAAAATAAACTGTGCAATGCTACAATACACTGCTCATAACCAACAACTAATGGGTCGACCAAAGTTGGCTGCTTCAGTCTTCAGTGCTGAACTTTCTTCAGCCTAGATGGAGAATACCAGCTCAACAGTTAAGATGCTGGTGAGACCAATACTGAGACTGCAATTGGATAACTACAATACAAGCCAAACACTAAGAAATAAACAAATGAATTACAAACTCCAAAGCCTCTAATGGTAACAAAACAAGGTTTCAAAACCCAGCAGGCTGATCAATACCTAGACAGATAGTCACCAGTATGATTATAAAAAGCTTGTTTAAGAAAATGCCTACCTGTAAGGAGAATAAGGGTCAAAGCACGTCTTGGTGACTTCTGTTATCTCTGGGTTACAGCATTCCCCACCATCGAAGTTGTATCTCTCGTAATTACAATCCATGTCACACACCCCGTTCTGCTTCTTCTTGTTGAAGAGCGTGTGGCGCACGTGCCGGCAGTCCCCACCGTCGTACCCAGTCAAGGTGTGGTTGCACTCCGGGTCACAGTTCTCGTCCCCAATCTTGCTGATATCACAGTTGGCCAGGATGAGTCGGTGGCGAAGGGAAGAGTTCTTCACCTCCAGCACCTCCAGCTCCCAGGTGATGTTGTAGCGGCTGAAAGCCTCATTTAAATGCTGATGCTGGAACTCGATCTGTTGCTGGCTGACAGTGGGGTTCTGGTGTTTGTCATCATAGAGGTTGACCACACGGTAGCGCACGATTTTGTTGCGGCGGAAGCTGGGGAGCTTGTTGTAGCTGGCGATTACATCTGTGTTGTCACAGACGGTCTGTCCACAGAGAGGAGGGTCTAGGCTGGTATCCAGCAAATAGCCATGGTGATAACTGAACTTGCTCTGGGGGCTGCTGCCATCCTTCATGGGGGACCAGGTGTTTTTCACATTCAGTAAACTGTCTTGAAGAACTAGCTGAGGTAGAGGGGTGTCTTGTCTGTGAATTGCCTGGCCCATGTCCAACAAGATCTCCTTCTGAGACCGGGCTGTCCTCCAGAGACTGAAGTGCTCTATGTAACCCCGATAGTTCTGGTTCAGCGCATTTCCTCCAACCATGAGCACCTTGCACTTCAAGGTCAGAAGACTGAAGATGCTGCCCACTTGCTCTCCACTTGTGGCCACCTGGGCACCATTCACATAGAGTTTCATCAGGTGCCCATCGTACGTGGCAGCCAGATGCACCCACTGGTTGGGGAGGTAGCTGCGATGTGCTGCAATGGTGGTTACTTTGCGAGCACGATCCGTCTTCAGAGAGAAGAAATAGCGGGGGTCTCTATTCCCCTGGTCACTGACGGTGTTAATCCCCAGGACCCATCCTCGGTCACGGGAGGTGTAAGAACATTTGTCATATAGTCCTATGTGCCCCCAAAAAAGAAATATGAATCAATAAGGATGACAGGATGAAGAAATTAGTCTTTAAATTAGTCTATAAATATCCATGTATATACACACACTCACCTACATGCGTTAAAATGTTCATGTACAAGAAAGACATAAAACCATCTAGTGCATGACTGTGGTACACTTGCTGTTACTTTTTGCATGTATAAATGGAATTCCCCTTTCCTGACCAAAGGCCAAACCTCTCCTGCAAATTCCTAACAGCAAAATGATGCTCTGTGCATTTGATTCTTGCCTTCACTCAAGCCATATACCACTGGTTGAAAATAACAGCCTTGAGAAGCAGTGTTGATCCCACTCACACCTCCTGCCACTGAACCCTGTATCTAATGAGGTCCAGAGGAGAAACAAGTACAAAAACAAAGTACTGCAGCTCGAGAAACACTGAGCAGCTACAAGAAATGTGGTAGGTTCAAGCATTCAAATCCTACAGAAAGTGAATGGGATGTGTTGAGGCTACCCTCAAATTCATACCAAATAAAAAACAGTGAGGAAGTGGCACACGCTGGCATGCTGATGTGCTGAACATAGTATATATGACACCAGGAAAGGGCAAGGAACATGCACGGATGGACATCCATGTTCAGAAAGTTTCCTGCCCTCTCACACACACTTACCAACAACTTGGTGCACCGCAGGGGATAAGTACTAATGATTTATCTTGTGGACAAAGTGTGGATCCACATCTAAAGCTCTCTTAACCTGCTTTCAGACAGCTCCAAGCAGTGGGAAGAGCCCACTCCTCACTTTGGGACCTGAGGTTTGGCAAGTTAAAGACATACATTTCCATCTTTCAGTTCTCAAAGGCCAAGGGCTGCAGGGACAGCCCTCAACCCAGAAAATCATCATTACAGCCTTCAGCACCAAACGGCCACTCTCCTATCAGCACATGGGAAACAATCCTTCCTCCAGACCTCCACTTCCAAAAGCCTAACCAAAAATCATAAATCTCTGACCATTCAGTTCTCATGAAAAGACTAAATATCCCCTTACCTCACCCCTGCACCCTAACCCTCCCAGCACTACAACCAAATAACATCTTCTGCTTCTAAGTTGCTCAACAGCCATCTGTTAACAATCACTCATTAACAGTGCAGTCTTGTCTAGTATCAACAGAGCAAAGGTTACAGGAGCATTCACTGTATTTTTCCTCCCCTCTCCCAGCATCCACCTTCCCCCCTCTCTCCTCACACCCTTCCTCTCTCCTCCTCCTCCTCCTCCCCCTTTAAAAGTCTTCTGGTGGGAAAGCTAGAGCATTTAAACAGGCCTTTTTTTTTCTGCAGGCTGGTATTTTGCTAGGGACTCTGAGCTCCCCCTTTTCCTGTTGCCTTTGGAAGAGAGATCCCAGGGTTCGGAAGGTAATGTGTTTATTCATCTGTAGGGCGCACTCAGTTCAAAACCTTTGCGAGACCAGCCTCTAGTTTATGCTGCTACTTCTGATCACGAGAAAGGAGAGGAGGAGAACCAGGAAAGGAAAAAACAAATATGCTTAAAATAAAGAATGACATTTGCTGGGATGGATATTTACCCGAGAAATTCATGGTAGGAAAGCCAAAGTTACCAATGACCTTCTGGAGGCTGGTTTTTAAGTGGGTTTCGATTTTTCTTTATGGAATAAATGCTTTCACAAAGCATTCATTTTCAGATGTATGAGAGCCCATAAAAGTCTGCATTTTTATGAATCTCCAATGAAGGTATTGTGCAGTGCTAGTGGGTGGATAATGCTGCAGTGAATGAGAAGACAGCTGGCAAGACAAGTCCCCCTTCCAAAGAAGCAATAAAATAAGTTCTAAAACATCCCAACTTATTGTAATAGACCATTAGAGCTGGTCAGATATTTTGTAAGAGGGTTTGTGCCTGCCCAGAAATGCCAACATGGAGAGGGCAGAAAAAGTAATGCATATATGAGCTAGCCCCAGTAAATCTCCATGAGAAGGTGTGAGCCTTCCTTCACTATGGCCAAGGGAACACCAGGGACTCCCTTGGCTGTTCTGACTGCAAGCAGAGAAGGTCAACCCATCCAAGTCATGCTCCCCATCATCTCCTGTCACCTTCTCCTCACAGTGACCAAAGTCTCCAGGCCTGAGGACCAAAGGGCAGCTGCACATGCAATAGCAGTTCCACCTGTAAGATATCCAAGATCCCTGCTGTTGGATGGACTGTTGGAAGCTCTGGAACACACTTCTGGGGTTTCCAGCTCTAAGAAAGTCCACCATACAGTCTTTAGGGGTCAAGTTTTTGGCTTTTTGTACTGGCTGGGGCTAGGAATATTCCCCCAAAAGAACTAATAAATAATTGTGAAATGGAAATTCAGTTTCCCAGCCAGCATTAAAGAACATCTTCCTCTCTCTCTGAAGTGCTGCATGATGCTAGTGATTGACCTCAGCTGAACAGATGGAGCTGCTGGAGGAATACTACAGAATAGTAGCAATCCTCCCTTGCCTTTGAGCATTTAAACCCTGATGTGATGCAACGTGTCTTGAGTTTGGCTCAAACAGCTGCCATCAATTCAAGATTTACAGGGAGCCAAAGGAGGGCAGAGAAAGAAAAAACCCAGTGACAATAGGGACACCACTGAACACGCCAGTATGAAAGCTGCTCAACTAAAACAGTCTACTATTCCAGTTCCTTACATTTTCTAGTTTAGGGCAAAGGTCCTTGCTGAATCCATATGCCACGTACAGTATTTGTTCCTCAAACTTTTACTATTACAGACAACCAACTCTTGATGAAAAGACAGATTGAACACAATCCCTTCAACAGCAAGAGTTGTTTTATTCTTAAGAGAAAGGAAAAAGACTAAGAAAGTATAAGAAACCCCCACTCCCTATAACTTGCATGTTGTACCAGTTCTTTCTGACCTTCTTTTGCTCATATGCTGTACCTACTTTCCCAACCCTTCACTTACTTTTTGGCTTTAGACTAAGAATCCTCCGGCTAAGGGAGTGTCACTTTTCCGTTTTGTCCCCAGCACAATGAAACTCATTTCAGCTGGGACTTCGGATGTCATAATACAAGAATTTATTACTTCTTCTATGACAACTAATAAGGGCAAAGCCATTGGAAGAGGGACATGTGAAATAATTGCCAGAACTTCTGAAAACTGAATAATTTGATGTTTTCACAATTTATTTCAATTTAGTAAAAGGTTCCATAGCCATGAGTTATTTCTCAGACATAATTGAGAACATTTTAAACAAGGAGAGGCCTCTTTTACCCCAAACAAGGCTGGTTTTGAGCAAAATCACCCCTCACAATGGTTGACACTCCAAATTTCAGAATTCAGCTGTGACCACAGTGAACATTTACATGAAAAACATACAGAGGTTAGAGTCTCATTTACACTGAGAATCCTTTACAATAATGTGCTAGGGGACATTTTTAGCTACTTAATATCCCTTTACAAACCAAGAGTGGTGTAAAGAGGCCTCATGGTAAAGGAGACTCAAGCCAATGACTGCAAAACCACAATCTGGCAAATATGCCTCAAGTTTCCTAGCCAAGAAATGGTGTGAAATAAAACTGATGTTTGTTTTCCCCACAGCAATTAGATTAAAAAAATATGTAGAAGTCTATACAGCAGCAAACAATTTTCTTCACTTCTGCTTGCTCCGAGTTGCTAGAAAGGGATGGAGTTACAGCTGAGAAGAACACTGACAGCCCTTCAAAGTCCGTAGTCTAAGTGATTTGTTCCCTGTAAAGCTCCTGAAGCCCAAGGGATTAAAACTGAGTTTTATCTTTTATTACAAGAAAAAGAAGAGGTGCTAGTCCAGCTTTCCAGTAAGAGGCATTGGTAACCTTCCTTCCCCACTAAGCAGTGAGTCACTTCTCAGACAACTCTTCAGAAGTGCATGAACAGAGTTAAGATACTACATTCCTGTTTGCTTGGCCACAGACAGACTTCAACGGCCCATGAAGCTCCTTCCAGTCCCATGCTATTTGCCCCTTATAGGAAAAGTAAAATCCTAGGGATCTAGAACAGGGAAAGCTGGAACATTAAACTCCAGAGGCCCAAAGCCAGACATGGAAATCTGAAAATACAATCTCTCCCTTTTTCTTGCCAGTGAAATCTCAGTTCTCTGGCTACTGACCCACAATGGCTCCAGCACCCAACTGTCCATCTGACCTCTTCCAGCAGGCCTTAACCAAAGCCAGTGTATGATTTATAACCCAATTTGCTTCCAGGACTTTGCTGGGGACTTAAATAGAGCCACATCCTTGTGTGGGCCCTGTATGATGGACAGGATTTCGCAGCACAAACACAGCAGGTAGCATCAGCTCCTGAACTTGTGGACCAAAGTCCTGGGTGAGGACACGAGGCATTGCTGTAACCAAGCCTGCGATGCAGAGGTTGGACCAGATGCTTATCAGCAGTAGCCGCAGAGAAACGGGAACTCACAGCTAGAGGCTGTGGCTGCTGGAGTCTTAAGTAGCACTCTGTGGGCAGAGTATGAAAGAAGAGAGGCAGAAGTCGCCCATGCAAGCTGCTGTAATCCACTTTAATATTATCAGTAACAGACTCCAGGCCTCCCTCCCTCATTTCAGTGTCATTTCATGCATCTTACTAACAGCAATCTTCCTGGTAATCAGCCCAGCCATAGAATTACCTAAGAATTTAATTCTTTAGGCAGGCAAAAGGCTTCCTCACTTTGCCGAGCAATGGGAAGCAAAAAGAAAAGAAAAAAATTGGTAAAAAAAGGAAAAAGAAGGAAAAAAAAGAGACCTGTTATGCTTTTCCAGGAGCAGGGAAGCTGGGGGAAGGGGAGGAAGGAGGTCAGTTTGACTTTGAACACATCAGGTGTGCTCGGAGCCCATCACAGCCGTGCAAGGCAGAACGGAAAACAGTGCCCCGCACTTCTGAAAGTTGGCCGTGCCTGTTTTGCCGGGAGACTCCAACCAGAGGTGACAGGACTCAGTTATGAAAGGGGAATTTAGGTCAACAATCAAAGCTGCAGTCAGGGGGCCCAAGAACAGGGAGCTAAAGGTTGGGGCTGTTTTTTTTCTGTAGCATGCTTTAATCGTTTAGTATCAAAGCACAGAGGAACGCTTGAAAGAGCAAATATTCTACAGGAACCTATAGAAAGCTTTTATCTGTCCAGAGGAAAATAATTAAACCCGACAGATTTGGGTTAAGTATCCCCATGTTCCATGCAATTGGATAAGTCAGGGAAGATCCACTGGAGCAGTTCTTGAGTTCTGCACTGGATATTTCATGGTATGATGTTGAACCCTATCTCCCCTTTACAAAGGGGAGAAATAATCTCTCCTTTCCTCTGGCGTACTTGCCCCAGCCCCCACTTCCTTCCACAATAGTTAAATAATTCAACGTCCAGAGTGCTGAAGGCAACATCTTTGTCTATACCATTTCCAACACAGCTCAGAGGCCTCCTGAGGTCGCTCCCTGAGATGAGGAGCGGCTCGAGCAAAACCACCTGAGACCCGTTCAGGTGGCAACGTGTGGCTCCAGAGAGCAAAAAGGGGATGCTTGCTGCTGCCACCAACCCAGCTGAAGTCACACCACATATTATCCTTTACAAACTATGAGATAGGAGTCAGAGCTGAGACCGAAGGACAAAGTTCTTTTTGTTTTGCCCTGAAAGACAAGAACTTCAGCAACCAGAAATAGAGTCTAATACAGCCATGCCTATTTAATGTTGAGAATTTGTCCCAAGGCTCTTTGCAATAGCAAAATCTTTACATCATTGCCATTTAGCATTAAATTAAGCATCTGTTCTGTACTGTTTCTCAAATTCCCAGTCATTCATATAATCAATGAGATACCTCAAAGCCTGAAAACAGGGAGGTGAGAAGAGCTAAACCAGTAAAACATGAATTTGTAGTGGCTGGTTAGTTATGAGCATTACATAAATCCTTCCCTTCTGATAACAAAATCATGTAGGCTGCAACAGAGCAGCCACTGGCATGGACAATCATATTAGTGACACTTCACTGAGCCTATTGTGAGAATATAACCGCTAGCAGTATAGAAGGGCTTACTGCAAATAGATCTGGTAGGCTAGGGTCAGTGAAAACTCATTAGATTGTGAGGATTTTGGGGTGCAAGTGAACAGACAACACTGCATAAGTAGATGGCACAGCGGAGCCAGCTTCAGTCCTTGCAGTACTGTAACAGTCATCCTTGGACTGGGTATTGCTTTTACAAGGGCTCCTCCATACAGAGTATCAGCATAAACAAGTATTAGTGGGAAGGTTGGCTTCTTATCTAGATCTCCTTAAGCATTTCACAATAAAGCTGCAGAACCAGTGGAGACTGGTACTTGGTTAACAAACTGTGGCTGTTTATGATCTAATAACTAGGTTTAGGCAGGCTTTTAGATGGAGAGCAAAAAGCACATCCTTTGCAAGGGTCAAACTTCAGTTCCTGCTATAAAGTCTGGGACCATGGGAACATTCCAAAGAACCAGAGTAAAGATATTCTAATATCTACACAACAATTTATTCCTCCTGCTTTGTTCTCAGAAACAACTGGCTATTTTTGGTTGAAGCTTGAAAAAACAGTGTGTGTCCATGCTGTTAGATACGATTATAACACATGCAGCCATAGGAACAGAATTAACAGTGCAGGCAGGCTTTGTTTGGATACTACTTAACTTAAAAGTCAAACTCTGCAGCCATCAGCATGCTCCTTCAGAGAACCACTGGTGTATGTAATAAATATGGGAATCTTTGCATCTGGCTTGATTCAGACAAGAATTCAGGTTGGTGGCTGCCAGTTTTAGACACTAATGTGACTCACTGATGACAAAGCAGAGTTCAGTGCTTATAAACACCCAGGTATCCTTCAAATACAGGGAATGAAAAGCTCTCAATAAGTTTGTTGGTTTGGGTCAAAGGGACCTTAACACACCTCTCACCTTCCAAGCTTATCTATGCTGACTGATCAGCAGGACCAGGTTACGAATTAACCATCCCATTGTAGCTGAAGCAGTGTGTTCCCCTTTAGAGAAACCCGGCATTAACACCATTCTCACTTGAAAAGCTGATGTGGCAAAGCCCACGGGTACATATCAAGAGGCACCTTCCACAGACACATGCACAACACACAAACCTGGAAGGACACACAAACTTGCAAAACAGGACACAAATACAATGGCACACGAGCAGAAGGGTTGCTCTACACGCACAGATGAACGTACCCAGCAACATGCTTGGCGGAACATAGAATCATAGAATAGTTAGGGTTGGAAAGGACCTTAAGATCATCAAGTTCCAACCCCCCTGCTTTCATGTCTCCTCCTCCCTGCACTATTAGCCAAATACTGATTAGCTATCAAACGTCTACAGAGAAATTTCCTCTTGTGCATGCTAACACAGAGTGGCTTTCCTCCCTTTTGTTACAGTTAATACTTGAGTGCAAACACAGAGAGTGTCTTCTCTGGAAGGAACAGACACGTAAGTACCATAACTTCCAGGCAATCTAAGTGATAAAGTGGTATTTCTGGGCTCCTTTTAGAAAAGCACAGCCAGAATTGATCATAAACTGGGTCAAGATAGGTCAGCATACCTCAGAGCAGATCAGATGGCCAGAGCATCCCAGGAGGAAACGTTCTCCTGGAAGGATTATTAGGGGCACATCTGTGCCATCAGATGACTGTGCACAATACCCATCAGCTCACTGGGAGTTCAATATGGCATTCCCTTTCAAAATGTGCTTTGTGCCTGACAAGCACTGCAAGTCAATCAGCTGCAGCAGCCATCAAGCCCATCCTTGTGCTGGAAAAATGCCCAACCCTGCCCTGCAGAACCCCTTCGATGGCCAGAAACATGGAGCAGCGAGCAGGGGAGGTCTGTGCATGAGACTGCTTGTGGTGCTGATCAAAATACACAGCCGGGATTGAAGGGGGGACAACAACACAGCTTGTTTTGCTCTTTAGAATTCCCTCGTCTCTGACCTTTACAGCAGCTTTAGGGCAGCGCTGGAACCAGCTGAGCAGTTACTACTCCCAGCTGCAGGGAGAAGAGCTTTTACACCATTGCACAATGCGTGTGTGTTGGGGAGGGGGGAGAGGTTAGGGCTGAAGAACAAAGGAGGAAATCTAGTGGCACCTAAATCAAACATTATGATCAATGAGGGAGTGGGAAGAGGACCTGGGGAGCAGGGACAACCTTCCAACCTTTCCAGGATCAGACAGATGGCCAACATCCACATGATTACAAAACCAAAACAAAAACAAAAAATTCCATGAATGCAAACTAGGGCACCCTGCGAGGAGACTGTAAAAATCACATCATGATAGCTTAAGACTTGTCTTTGTAATTGAGGGGCATTTCCACATGAAACACTTCTAGTTATTTAATTGGATTTTGAGAACATTCTTGGGCAGAGACTTGGTGAGTGCAAAACTTGAGTAGTTCCAGCGCATTTACGCTGATTTATACCATGCAAGCTCTTTGCCTCTGTGAGAATTAAATATCTTATTGTAAAAATATCTTAGATCTTATCCAGACTCAAATCTCTTTTTTGCATCTGGCTTTCCCATATGACTGCATCTTTCCTGTCTTAATAGAAACAACCAAAGAATTTACCAACCTTTAAAGCAACGCCCAGAGCAGCATGAGCAGCAGCAGGCGGGATGGAGCTGGTTGTGCCTGTTTCTCTGCTGTCGCTTCTGAATGGGATCTGGGCCTTCTCTAGTCATGACTATTTCATGCCTCAAATTCCCCGCTCCATACTTGCATACAAGTTCCAAACCCATACAAAAACCACAGAGATATTTCTGCTTTCTAGGAAACATCCTGCTGTAAAAACCTGCCTCTCTAACATAACTATTCTAGTATGCATTCCAGATAGGCTGCACTCGCCACATGCTAACCTAAGTATATAATTTTAGAGCTCTACTTTTTTCTGCTCTGTTTGAATCCAATCTCATTTGTTTTGGTATGATTTTCCTCCTGGAAATACCTGAGCCTGTGTTTCTGCTCTGCAAATATCAGTGATCACTTGATCTGTGAGCGCAATTAAACAGACATCTAAATGAGAGTTCTCACACAGATCCTCACCGTGTCTTAGGAAGTGTCTAGAAACAAATTCACACCTATTAAACTGAAGGCTGTAGCTGAAAATTCAGCCTTTGGTTCTGAAAGGACAAGATGGGACAGCGATGGGCAAGCCTCCAAAAGGTCATAATTCTACTTCACTTTCCATAAGCGTTGCCAAAGTCAAATGCTTCTCAAAAGTAATTGACCTTCTCAAGTCTACAGAACTGGGAGAAAAATGTAAAAGAAACAAGCTACCTTGGAAGATTCTTGGCAATTCTTGTGTTTAGCTGAGCAGCAGGAAATATCGTATGTCCAACCTTTCTTGTGTTATTTCAGCCCTTCCACTTCTGGTTAAATTTGGAACCAAAGAAATGAAGAATAACAATATAGCATGTACATGTACTACTTTCTCTGTGCACAGACCTAGATACACACGTGCAGAAGGGTTTGAGGGACCAGACCGGGGTATTCCGAGCACTTGGCTTGCATTTGAGTTTTGAAGAACAGTCTCCAACTGAGGATGGCTCAAATGGAACAAAATCCTGTCTCAGAACACTAATTACCTTTGATAGGTCTTTGGTCTGTATTTTCTGTGTGCAACTCAGCCGAAGTCACAGGAATAGGTCATTTCAGCACACAGCCTAATACCCTCCGGACTGCTGTTCTGCCCTGAGCCTGAGACACAGACCACCCAGCAAGGAGACAACAAGCAAAAGTCACCCCAGGCTCATTCTCTGCTTTCTCATTCAACTTCTTTGTTTGTAACGAAGTCTGCTGTGTTAGCTTGACAATCCTGACATTGCCAATGCTCCAGCTTCCAGAGGGAAACCTTGATTTTGCTCCCCAAAGTTTGTATCCCAGAGGTAAATTCTTGGCTTCATTGAAGTCAACAGTAAAACTCTTATTACCTTCAACGAGAAAAGATTGCAGTCTTGTTTTTCAGCTTGTTTTCAGATTAGCACGCTGTTTTGAAAGGGAAAAGTCAAGTCCTTGCCCAGCACACATATGAAACTGAGCCTGGTAATTCAATGTAGTGATGCCGAGGAAGTCCTAACAAAGAGCTGGAAATCTTATGATGATTAGAAATATCTTACCAGTGTCAAGGAGAATCCATAGAAATACTGGAAAAGGTAAAGATTGGAAATTAGCACCTAATGCTAATTACTGTTGGCTTCAAGTATGTTTTTGCAGTAATAGCTGAAAAACCCACACTACTGTGATGTTAGAAGCACACAGACACAATACGGGTGATGACTGAATTACCTCCTATTAAACACCTTGTGATTTGGAAAACCACTGAATTTTACTTTGAAAGTTATGGTGACATGCTCCACCATTCTACTCAGAAAGGATTTTCAGTGACTGACTACTCCCAGTGCTAAAATACAGCTTTTTCTCCGTCTGAAGTTGCTTAGTCTCCATGTGCATCCACTGGATTTACTCTTATCCTCTATTATTAGATTTCCAACCTCCAATTATCAGATTAATATTCCCCAAAACATATACTTAAGAGATCACGATGATCAAGTCACTTCTTAATCTTCTGGAGTCAAATACTTTAAGACTTGTTGCTAACCATGTAATTATTGTCATTGTTAATTATTCTGTCTAAATCCTCTTTCATCCAACAATCTTCTTAAACTGTGTATACCGGAGTTGTACAAAGTACTGCAGCAGCAGTGTCAGCAACAGGGATAACACAACCTCCCCTATCCCATTCAACGCTTCCCTGTTTACATAGCCAACGATGACTCCAAACCTTTGGCCACAGCATCACACTGGCAGCTCCCATTTACACTCTTTATCTATTCCAACAGGGAGTTACTCCTACTCCTACTTGTTGAGCTTCCAGGTGAAAGACCCTTCCCCCACCATCCATCCTTTATGTAGGACCTGCCGTCCCTCTTCCTATATAGATGACTTCACATTTGGCTTTATTCTAATGCATACTGTTTGCATGTTCTCAGTTTCTGAAACCACCCAACTGAGAGTCCTGTTTTGGTCATTGTTTACCCCTCCCTCAACTCTGCAACATCTGCAAATTTTATCAGCACAGATTTTTATGTTTTCTTGCAGGTTGTTGACAGAAAATATTAACTTGTAAAGAGCCAAGTTTACATTGTGCCAAATAGGAGGGAATGTGGCCAGAGTCGCACTGTTCAGGCAACAGTGCTGTTTTTCAGTAGGGGAAAATAAATACCTGTGATGCTCATGAATACGAGCTTACACAAGTCAAGAGAAAAAAGATGGGACAAATAGATAAGTAGGAGATTGGCAAGATATGCCTATTTTTATGTCTTTTTGTCTCTTTGGCATTCCACAAGCTGAGTCGCCTCTCTACAGCAGCACAACACTGCAGGGACCCAGCAGGACCCTGAGCAACGGGGCCTCTTGGCTGAGGATTTTCTCTTCCACAACAGGGTGGCATTTGCCATTTACAACATCATGCATGAGCAAAGGGCTTGCACTGGTGGTATCACCTCATCCTTACAAACAACAGCTCTCTGAGGCTGCTGAGATGCAACCTCAATAATGCTGAGAACCATTGTCCCACCTTCACAGGCAGAAAGGACAGTGCTGAAGCACGTCAGAGCAATTACAAAAGTGGCAACTAAAACCCCAGAACAACCTGTGTACCTCCAACCACTGTCACAAAATCAGCAGCCTGGATTCACAGAAGAGGGAGCCTGCTTCTCTCATGCAGCAGTTTCATCACTGCTGAAACAAACACCCTTTCTTTCTCCTAAAGCATCTCATTTATCGCTGAAGGAAATCTCTGTTCTCTTCCCAAAACCACCAGCCAAAAAGAAACCTCTACCCTTTGCAGCTGCCTGTTTCCTTGTCTGCCGACTAGTCTCTGTCTCTCCTTTCCTCACAGAACTTGTTGCGGTGCCCTTCCATAATAACTTTCACAATTAAATGTGTGCCTCGTCAAGCTTGCCCTATCACCAGTGTTTGACAAGTGTCAGGCAAACCCCATAAAAGCCAGGCTGGGAGTTCGTCAGTGCAGAGGACACCATGTGTTGAACACATTGACAGTTCCCAATAAATAACATCCCTGCTGAACAGCTGGGTGGATTGCTTGGGTTGGGAAGAATGTTGGCCACATTGCCTACTTACGTGCATCCTCCTCAATGATGCACAGAAGATCCTGTGCATGGGGAGCGGAAATACATCACTTCCAGAAGATACCAAAGTATTTAAAAGAAAGAATAAATTATCTGAGCAAGTTTAGATCCTGACTCAAGGTTTATGGCCAGTTTCAGACATACAGATGTGCAATAAAGCATTGAGTTTCTTGGTATAGGTACAAGAAACGTTCATCCTGAGGGAGGGAAAGGGAGACATGGGTGACGGTAGAAAGAACTATCCTAATCCCGCTTCCTTCTTCCCTCTCTCTCTTGATAAGCACATAGCTCTCATTTCATTTAGTGCCTTCTTAAGTTACCAAAGCACAGAAACTTTTCACCAAAACAGTTTGGCCTTCTCAGTATGAGACAGAATATATGGATGGGGCAGAAAGGCCCTTGCTTCTCTGCCTCTCCATCAGCACTTGAGGCAGAAGGAAGAGTTTGGTCCAGTGCTCAGCCTTCCACCACTGCAAGGAATCTTCCTCCATGAGTGCAAGTGCTCCCAAGCCCACCTCTGCTGCTAAATCCCAACCCCACAGAAACCATTGGAGAAGAAACCCAGACCCCTCACGGTATCATTCTGCCTCTGTGGGATGCAGCTGCTGTTGCTTGCCTCTCTGGCCTGCTCCATAGAGCCTGCAGGTGTTTGGATACAGCCATTTCCAAGTCCAACTGGTGGTATGTTGATGTTTAAAACAAACTAAACTAAACTCCTGGTATTACAGCATATAGCTGAAGCCCACCGCTGCTTGAGCACTGCCTCTGGTGAGACACACTATGTAAACAGTCTGTTTGATTAAACCATCTCAAGCAAGAGGGCTTTGGGGAATTCCAGCTTTTCCCAGCACAGAGCAGAAGATCCTCTGCTCTTCATTAGTTCAGAGCTCTTCAAAGGGCAAGAATGAATCTCCTCCTAGGAGAAACTGTTGAGAGTTAATCCTGGAATTCTTGGAGGAAGCTCACCCGTATAAATCAGGATCATTTCTACCACCCCCGTCCCCTTTCTTTATTCAATCTGCTCACAGGCAAAGGAATTGTGCAACAACTGATAAACTTTGTCCATGCTGTGCTACGAAACGCTCATTCCTGATTGCCTTCCCCCCCGTTGGGGTGGGAGGTGGAGAGACCACACTGGAATAGTCTTACAGATAAGACTTGACAGAAAATATTTGTACAATAAGAGAAACTGCTCTTTCAACAGAAAGAAACAGATAAGACTATTTGAAGCTGTCACATTTTAAGGTATGGCCATTCTGCCAGCACTGGAGACCTCTTGGAATACATCCAAAACTTCAAGGCTCTTAGGACTCGCAAGTGGGACCACAACTTTCACATCCATTTTATCTGTTAAAACTCCCATAATCTCAATTTCCAAAGACATTCCCTATGGAAAAAGGGGAGCCTGGGATGGTGACATGAGCAATGCATCAGTACCACACCTCTGCACAAGTGAGGAGCCACAGCCCTGCCCAGTGCTGCCCCCTGAGCTTTTCTTTATCTAGTGATTTCCCCACACATTTTGAGTTGCCAGAAAGGCTTTTTAGAGGATCCCAGTATCTCCTGGAAGGAAAAACCCACCTAATTCCCTCACCTCCTACCTGAGACCACCAAGGTGCAGTACTAAGGGTATAACCCACGAATATCACAGAAAAATTGAGTTTTTCTTGCATTCCCCCTGTGCTGTAAAGGGTTTGGGGGACCTCTGGAGCAAGTTAAAAGCATTCTGTGTTTCCCAGCATCATTACTATGCCTATCCATCCTTTGCTCCAGAGTTCGTGGTGACTACACAAGTCCCATCATGGTACCTATTTCCTTGGGTCCTACTCTCTTCCACTTCTTTAAAGCTGATGGTTCTGCAGGAGTGATGAACCCCACACTCACACCCGTGTGCTCAGGCTATAGTAGGACAATTACCCTTTGGGGTAGTTTAGCCCTTTTGCAGCCTTTGCACAATCCACGAGCAAGAATTTTGCCAGGAGCCAGGATTTCAGGCTTTAAAAAAGAGAAAAAGACAAAATCTGTAGGTTTATCAAGAAAAACTTCTACAAGTTCATTGATGCCAGCCTCCCGCTCAGGGTTCCTGAATACGGTCCACGCTATATTCACACTATAATGTTACTCCCTTTTTCTTCATGTTTTCCGTGACAAAGGGAAGAGAAGAGAAAGAGGCACAGCGAGACAGACAGGCAAACATCTCGTCAAAGAAACTCCTACAAGCAGATGCGGAGCAGGAAACATCCAGCAACCCTGCTGGCTCCAACCCGCAGCCTGGACCTGCGTGCATGGTTGATTTTCATTAACTAACTGTTCTTCCTGTGAACTTCCTCTGAGGGTGTTTGTTTATAAACAGAGGAGGGGAAATTATTGCTGGAGATGGGACAGTATGGGAGGGGGTGAAGGAGTTTAGGGACACAAGACTGGAGGGTAGAGTTCAGAGGGTGTTTGTTGCTGGAAAACACAAAGGTCTCACTGTACAACTGGTCTATGGCCTAATTTCACAGCCTGGAGGGATTATGATAGGTATATACAGAAAATGCTCCAGAAAGTAAAAACAACCCCACATTGTACAAATGTTTCCCACTGCATCACCGTAACCATTACACACCCAAATGAAACCATCGACAGTGGTGACGGTGGCTGGAGGTTGTTCTCCATGACATCCACTTCTCAGCTTGGTCACTTTCCCCATTGCACGCACTCTGTCGCTGCCCCACATTCTACATGTTCATTGGTCTGGAGCAGCCCCCCCGGATTTCCTCTCCAAAGGAGTTACTCTAGGTTTACATTGGTGTGTTTAACAGCAGTATCTGGCTTGTACTGCTCACCCTTCTCTCTGCCAAGTACATGTTTCAAAATCATGTGCGTAATGCATTTAGTTAACATTTGCTTTTTCTCCCAGCACTCCTTTTCTCCCTGAACATCTCCATTCATGAGCTACAGCACTGCAGGCTTCCAATTCTTGTCTAGTTCATGCTGAATATAATTCCCATTAAATTATCACTGGTGAAGGATGCTGTTTTGACCTCAGAGAGGCTGCTCTGTTTATCCACAGACAGATGCAATGTAAGACAGTAGTAATGCAAGCTCCAGATCTCAACCTTAGCACCTCAGACTTTACAAGCACAGATGCTGCTGAATTCAGAACAAAATTGTGCTGATTGTATGATGTACAGCCTCCTTGGTGATGCTCCCAACAGAAACATGGGTCGTTTAGCCATGAGGGCGTGCACTAGATGATGATCCCTCCCCAGAACAGTCTAGGGCACTAACACACCGCACGCAAAGCCCCTTCTGCAACCTCACACTTGATCTGTATTTAACTATTATAGAATGCTTTGGGCTGAAAGGGATCTTCAAGCTCACCCAGTTCCAACCCCCTTCCATGGGCAAGGACACCTTCCACTAGAGCAGGTTGCTCAACTGTGAGTTGCTTTTGCCTTTCATTGGTAAGCTGTGATGTTCAGAGGCAGATTTTCAGCATTTCCTGGGAAGACAAGCAGTTACGTATTTTACAAGCTGTTTCTGCAAGTCAATATATTAATCAATGCACAGATGTATAAAGAATATCAAAGTATTCTAATTTAAATAAGAGTTCTCTGAACTAAGGGGCTTTGCTGATATTTGCTTTTCTCTCCCATTATGGGCAGCATATGCTGTTCCATTTGAGAAATACAATAACTCATGCTGATTCAGACATCACCAGCATGGCTGGTTCAGAGATATTAATTCCAGACCTTCTGATTTTCTGCCATCTCCACAGAGCTCATGTCACAAACGCCAGCTGCCTTCCTCTCCCATCGCTTGTGTTGCCAGTTCTGTCAGCAGTGCGACACCAGCTCAAAGACCTCATCACCACCATTAGCCCAGTACAGCCACTACCCACAAGGAAACATCCTACAGGAATCAGGGTGTGTTGGCTTCACATGGAGAACAAGTTAGACTAGGGAATAACTGCAATTGCCCCTGAAAAACCCAACAAAGGTTTAACAAAAGGCCAACCTTGCTGAGCTCTGTTCCTAGCTCTGTCACCAACACATCTTGGTCAGACCAGAGCATCCCTCTGTTCCTCAGTTTCCCTGGTTTTAAGGGCAATGTTCTCCCACACCTGAGAAACGTATCACCACCATCAGGAGCACGTTTTGAGGCAGTTATCAGGATGACAAAACACTGCCTTGCTGCAAAGAGAAAGAAAAATAACAGCACTAGGATATATTAGTACAGGAGCAAAACCCCTATGTTGAAAACTAAGTAATAGTGGTAACAGTGAAGTCCTTTTT